>NC_056064.1:15420604-16045604 GCF_016772045.2 Ovis aries
TGTGTGGCGGTGTGCAGCATTCTCCCTAAAATTCCAGCCCAAGAAAATCATCCAAAGTGATGCTACGTGTGATACTCCAAACATTCAAAGTGGTCCTGCATGAAACTTGGTCTCCTGTGGAGGTACAGGTTGGCGGTGGACTGCCACAGGGGCAGGGGCTCTGGGTGCCCCAGACGTGGGTGTGGCATAAGCCCTCTTGGAGGAGGTCACCATCAACCCACCATAGAGCTGCCAGAACTTACACAGGACTGGGAAACAGACTCTCGGAGGGCACAATAGAAACTTGTGCACCAGGACCCGGAAGAAAGGAGCAGTGACCCCCACCAGGAGACTGCCCTGGACTTGCCCGTGGGTGTCTGGGAGTCTCGGGCAGAGGCATGGGTCCAGGGTGGCCTGCTGCAAGGTTGGGGGCACTGAGTGTGGCAGTGCGTGCATGGGATCTTTTGAAGGAGGTCACCATTATCTTCGTTACCTCCACCTAGTTTGGGCCCAGGTGAATAGCAGGGTGACCATTATATCTCAGATGACCATTACATCTACTACTGTGGGCAGAAATCCCTCAGAAGAAATGGAGTAGCCATCATGGTCAACAAGAGTCCAGAATGCAGTACTGGGATGCAATCTCAAAAATGACAGAACGATCTCTGTTCGTCTCCAAGGCAAACCATTCAATATCACAGTAATCCAAGTCTATGCCCCAACCAGTAACACTGAAGAAGCTGAAGTTGAATGGTTCTATGAAGACCTACAAGACCTTTTAGAACTAACACCCACAAAAGTGTCCTTTTCATTATAGGGGACTGGAATGCATAAGTAGGACGTCAAGAAACACCTGGGGCCACAGGCAAATTTGGCCTTGGAATGCAAAATGAAGCAGGGCAAAGGCTAATAGAGTTTTGCCAAGAGAATGCACTGGTCATAGCAAACACCTTCTTCCAACAACACAAGAGCAGACTCTACACATGGACATAACCAGATGGTCAATACCAAAATCAGATTGATTATATTCTTTGCAGCCAAAGATGGAGAAGCTCTATACAGTCAGCAAAAACAAGACTGGGAGCTGACTGTGGCTCAGATCATGAACTCCTTATTACCAAATTCAGACTTAAATTGAAGAAAGTAGGGAAAACCGCTAGACCATTCAGGTATGACCTAAATCAAATCCCTTATGATTATATAGTGGAAGTGAGAAATAGACTTAAGGGACTAGATCTGATAGGTAGAGTGCCTGAGGAACTATGACGGAGGTTCATGACATTGTACAGGAGACAGGGATCATGGCCATCCCCATGGAAAAGAAATGCGAAAAAGCAAAATGGCTGTCTGGGGAGGCCTTACAAATAGCTGTGAAAAGAAGAGAAGTGAAAAGCAAAGGAGAAAAGGAAAGATATAAGCATCTAAATGCAGAGTTCCAAAGAATAGCAAGAAGAGATAAGAAAGCCTTCCTCAGCAATCAATGCAAAGAAATAGAGGAAAACAACAGAATGGGAAAGACTAGAGATCTCTTTAAGAAAATTAGAGATACCAAGGGAACACTTCATGCAAAGATGGGCTCAATAAAGGACAGAAATGGTATGGATCTAACAGAAGCAGAAGATATTAAGAAGAGGTGGCAAGAATACACAGAACTGTACAAAAAAGATCTTCATGATGAAAATAATCACGATGGTGTGATCACTCGCCTAGAGCCAGACATCCTGGAATGTGAAGTCAAGTGGGCCTTACAAAGCATCACCATGAACAAAGCTAGTGGAGGTGATGGGATTCCAGTTGAGCTGTTTCAAATCCTGAAAGATGATGCTGTGAAAGTGCTGCACTCAAGATACCAGCAAATTTGGAAAACTCAGCAGTGGCTACAGGACTGGAAAAGGTCAGTTTTCATTCCAATCCCAAAGAAAGGCAATGCCAAAGAATGCTCAAACTACTGCACAATTGCACTCATCTCACATGCTAGTAAAGTAATGCTCAAAATTCTCCAAGCCAGGCTTCAGCAATACGTGAACCGTGAACTTCCACATGTTCAAGCTGGTTTTTGAAAAGGCAGAGGAACCAGAGATCAAATTGCCAACATCCTCTGGATCATGGAAAAAGCAAGAGAGTTCCAGAAAAGCATCTACTTCTGCTTTATTGACTATGCCAAAACCTTTGACTGTGGGGATCACAATAAACTGTGGAAAATTCTTCAAGGGATGGGAATACCAGACCACCTGACCTGCCTCTTGAGAAACCTATATGCAGGTCAGGAAGCAACAGTTAGAACTGGACATGGAATAACAGACTGGTTGCAAATAGGAAAAGGAGTACGTCAAGGCTGTATATTGTCACCCTGCTTATTTAACTTCTATGCAGAGTACATCATGAGAAACTCTGGGCTGGAAGAAGCACAAGCTGGAATCAAGATTGCCAGGAGAAATATCAATAACTTCAGATATGCAGATGACACCACCCTTATGGCAGAAAGGGAAGAGGAACTAAAAAGCCTCTTGATGAAAGTGAAAGAGGAGAGTGAAAAAGTTGGCTTAAAGCTCAACATTCAGAAATCTAAGGTCATGGCATCCGGTCCCATCACTTCATGGGAAATAGATGGGGAAACAGTGGAAACAGTGTCAGACTTTATTTTTTTGGTCTCCAAAATCATTGCAGATGGTGATTGCAGCCATGAAATTAAAAGTCGCTTACTCCTTGGAAGGAAAGTTATGACCAACCTAGATAGCATATTCAAAAGCAGAGACATTACTTTGCCAACAAAGGTCCGTCTAGTCAAGGCTATGGTTTTTTCTGTGGTCATGTATGGATGTGAGAGTTGGACTGTGAAGAAAGCTGAGCACCGAAGAATTGATGCTTTTGAACTGTGGTGTTGGAGAAGACTCTTGAGAGTCCCTTGGACTGCAAGGAGATCCAACCAGTCCTTTCTAAGGAGATCAGTCCTGGGTGTTCTTTGGAAGGACTGATGCTAAAGCTGAAACTCCAGTACTTTGGCCACCTCATGTGAAGAGTTGACTCACTGGAAAAGACTCCGATGCTGGGAAGGATTGGGGGCAGGAGGAGAAGGGGATGACAGAGCATGAGATGGCTGGATGGCATCACTGACTTGATGGACATGAGTTGGAGTGAACTCCGGGAGTTGGTGATGGACAGGGAGGCCTGGCGTGCTACAGTTCATGGAGTCGTAGAGAGTCCAACACGACTGAGCGACTGAACTGAACTGAACTGAAATAGCAGGGAGGGAACACAGCCCCGCCCATCAACAGAAAATAGGATGAAAGATTTACTGAGCATGGCCCTGCCAATCAGAACAAGACCCAGTTTCACCCTCAGTCATTCTCTCCCACCAGGAAGCTTCCATAAGCCTCTTATTCTTCTCCATCAGAGGGCAGACAGACTGAAAACCATGATCGCAGAAAATGAACCCATCTAATCACATGGACCACAGCCTTATCTAACTCGGTGAAACTATGAGAGATGGGTCATGGTGGAGAGGTCTGACAGAATGTGATCCACTGGAGAAGGGAATGGCAAACCACTTCAGTATTCTTGCCTTGAGAACCCCATGAACAGTATGAAAAGGTGAAAAGACAGGACACTGAAAGATGAACTCCCCAGGTCGGTAGGTGCCCAGTATGCTACTGGAGATCAGTGGAGAAATAACTCCAGAAAAAATAAAGAGACAGTGCCAAAGTGAAAATAACACTCAGTTGTGGATATGACTGGTGATGGAAGCAGGGTCCAGTGTAATACTGCATAGGAACCTGGAATGTTAGGTCCATGAATCAAGGCAAATTGGAAGCGGTCAAACGGGATGGCAAGAGTGAACGTCGACATTCTAGGAATCAGTGAACTAAAATGGACTGGAATGGGTGAATTTAACTCAGATGACCATTACATCTACTCCTGAGGGCAAGAATACCTTAGAAAAAATGGAGTAGCCATCACAGTCAACAAGAGTCCAAAATGCAATACTTGGGTACAATCTCAAAATGACAGAATGATCTCTGTTTGTTTCCAAGTCGAACCATTCAATATCACAGTAATCCAAGTTTATGCATCAACCAGTAATGCTGAAGAAGCTAAAGTTGAACGGTTCTATGAAGACCTACAAGACCTCCTAGAACTAACACCCAAAAAAGATGTCCTTTTCATTGTAGGGGACTGGAATGCAAAAGTAGGAAGTTAAGAAACACCTGGAGTAACAGGCAAATTTGGCCTTGGAGGACAGAATGAAGCAGGGCAAACGTAATGAAGAAAGCTGAGTGGTAAAGAATTGATGTTTTTGAACTATGGTATTGGAGAAGACTCTTGAGATTCCCTTGGACTGCAAGGAGATCCAACCACTCAATCCTAAAGGAGATCAGTCCTGAATATTCATTGGAAGGATTGATGTTGAAGCTGAAACTCCAATACTTTGGCTGCTTGATGAGAAGAGCTGACTTATTTGAAAAGGCCCTGATGCTGGGAAAGATTGAAGGTGGGAGGAGAAGGGGACAAGAGAGGATGAGATGGTTGGATGGCCTCACTGGCTCAACGGACATGAGTTTGAATCAACTCCAGGAGTTGGTGATGGACAGGGAAGCCTGGTGTGCTGCAGTCCATGCGGTCGCAAAGAGTCAAACGCGACTAAGTGACTGAACTGAACTGAAACTTAGAGGACTTGGATAGCATGCTTTACGCCTAGGGCTGAGGTTGACTCTCCTTATCCCCAGAGCCTATAGATTAGGAGAGGTGGTCCCTGCAAAGTATGCTTGGGGCATTTATTATCCCAAGAAAAGGGAGTGCAACCTGGAGGGGGAAACACAATACAATAGGTGCTGCTGTATTTGGGGAAAGACTCAGAAGCAAAGCATTTGGGAACTGAAAGCTCCTGGGAACACACGCCTCTGCCCTTCTGGAGAAAGAGGAGCCTGTATAACAATCTCTGAGAAGCAGCCCTTCTGATTCTGCTTGTATGCCTCTAATCACAGGGAGCTCACCACAACTGTCCAGGCCAACTCACTGCCTCTGGGATAGCTGTAATCATAATAGGATGAATTCCCCTCTACACTGAATGTTCAGTCAGACCCGCCCATCCATCCAACAGTCCCCACATCGGACCCATCTGGGGGCCATCAGATATGTGACCACTGGAATCAGCCATCCTGAGGTCTTCTTGAATCAGCAGCCCCTGGATTTTGTTGTGTGGGGCTCAGTTCCCCGTCCTTGCCATTAGTAGGCTTGCTCCTACAGGCTCGCATTAGTCAGTATAAAGTCAAGAGCTGACCATGAGGCTGGGATCTGAGGCAAGCACACAGATTCTGACTTTTTGAGAAGTCTTTAGTAAGCGACTCAGGCCTCCTCTTTAAAGAGCTGCCCAGCCATAGAGAGAGTTGGTTCCAGCCCAGGGACCTGAGTCATTCCTTGTGGTTCACGTGAATTGCTCTTTTAACCAATTTCAGGGCCTTGAAAACCAAGTCACAAGCCCAACCATGTGTTACTTAAAAGGAAATTTATTGCATTTAATAGACAGGATCCTTTTCAGGAGGAGAGCTCCAGGTGCGTGCAACGTGCCCACTGTGTGGCTGGCTGCATGGTCCTCCCCACGAGCGCCCTTGCCTGCCACTGCTGCCCTGCTGCTCAGAGCCCTTGTCAACATCCAGCGCCTCCCAGGCCCAGCAGATCATGGTCCACACAGCACACAGGTGGATCATGGTGACTTGGTGACCCTACAGTGCCTTGTCGACTCTGATTTTCCTCCTGCGGCCCTAGGGGGCTGCCATTCAAGATAGCCACCAATGCCCCCGTTGGCCAGTCTTCAGTGTATGCTGCCACCATCCCACCCATTGCCAAAAAAAGAGCAAGCAAGGGTTCTGGGAAATATCCATCCAGTGGTTCAGTCAGAGTCAGAGCTGGGTGGCTCATTTTAACTCTCTGCTGTCCCTGTGGGTTAGGGTGATTCTTGCTGCTGTAACAAATGAACCCTCAACCATATATTGGCTCAGATGCAACAGAAGTTATATATGTATATGCATATATATATAATATATACATATTTATATATAATATATTATAATTTTAAAATGTGTTTTTAATCAGCAGATGATTGCTAAAGCTGAAGATCCAATACTTTGGTCACCTGATGTGAAGAGCCGACTCATGGGAAAAGACTCTGGTGCTAGGAAAGAGTGAAGGAGAAGGGTGAAGCTAAAGGAGAAGGGGGCGGCAGAGGATGAGATGGTTAGACAGCATCACCACCTCAACTGACGTGAATTTGAGCAGACTCCGGAGGAGTGAAGGACAGAGGAGCCTGGCGTGCTGCAGTCCACGGGATTGCAAAGAGCCAGACAGGACTTAGCAACTGAACAACAAAAGGCTTTACATTGTTTACAATGCTTCACAGTGTTCTGCTGGCTTCTGTCATACAACAACATGAATGGGCCATAAGGATGCATGTATCCCCTCCCTCTTGAGCCTCCCTCCCAGCTCGCATCCCACCCCTCCAGGTCATCGCAGAGCACCAGGCTGAGCTCTCTGTGTTATACAGCAGCTTCCCACTAGCTGTCTATTTTACACATTAGGTAATAAGTATATGTCAATGGTACTCTCTCAGTTTGTCCCACCCTCTCCCTCCCCCTCTATGTCCAGAAGCCCGTTCTCTGTGTCTATGTCTTTATTCCTGTTCTGCAAATAGGTTTATCAGTACCATTTTTCTAGATTCTATATCTATACGTTAACATAGGATATTTGTTTCTCTTTTCCTGACTTAGCTCCCTCTGTATAACAGGCTCTAGATGCAAGCCATGTATTTCCTCCCTCTGCCATAGGCCTGGAGTGCGATCAGGTCAGCAGGAGGCTGTCCTTCGTGTTGTCTCTGGACCCACCCTAGACTGCTGGAAGCTCGGCCACCTTCAACTAAGGGCTTCCAGCAGACAGTCCAACGGCTGCCTCCATTCAGCCAACCAGAGAGGGGCTCCAGCAAAGAGAATGCTCACCATTGCAGGGGTGGGGGTTGGTCCCGGAAGTGACGCATGTCCCTGGTGATCGCCCGCTGCCCAGGGCAGACTTTATCATGTGACTGCCAGACCCGGGGAAAGACAGTCTAGCTGCCAGTAGAAGGACAGAGACGTTGGTGATCAGAGAGAAGTCTTTGCCACACGACCCCAATCCGAATGACAAGCTTGGACTACTCCAAGGCAATCAAGAATCTGCCTGCAATGCAAGAGCCTCAGGAGACGCATTTTCAATCCCTGGGTCAGGAAGATCCCCTGGAGCAGGGCGCATCAACCCACTTTAGCATTCTTGCCTGGAGAATCCCATGGACTGAGGAGCCTGATGTGCTACAGTCCATAGGCTCACAGAGTTGGGCACAACTGAAGCAACTTAGCATGCATGCATGCAGGGTTGGAAGGACGTGGCTGCAGGGCGGCCAGACAGTCAGCCAGTCCTTGTGGCCAGTCCTACAAGACTCCCCTCCAACTGTTCTTCAAGCCCAGGTCCCAGCACCCTTGGCTGGTTACCTGACCCATTCTCAGGGCAGAGGCAGGCACATAAACCCTCGAGGGGATTCTCCCATCTCTCCACTCCCCTCTTTTCTTCTCAAACACACATCAGACATGATTTAAAGACATCCTGATAGAATCATCTTCCCACATTCTGCAAGTTCAGCTAAATCGCTGGGGATGTCTGAAGGCTTGTCGGGCAAGAAGAACTGTGATTTGTAGCTTGGAGACACACAGAAACTCGGGGATGGGTTGCCGATAACGTGGCGCGATCGACGTGCAGCCTTTCCTGACTTGCGAGAACAGCCCTTCAGCTACTCCTTTTCCATCTTATCAGCTCACTTTATATTAACGTTCGCTCCCTTTCAAAGGACCAACCCCAACTCAAGTATCTTTTACAGACTCTCAGCCGGCTCAGGGGTTGTAATTATTCTCCTGATGCCCAAGTTCAAGTCCTACTTGGTTTTTTTTTCGATTGACAACTTCCGCAAGAAGGATCCTTCTAACCGCTTACCCCCAAGGTGGTCCGATAGGCGCTCCCCACCCCCAAACAGAACCTTATTGCTCTCTAGTCGCTAGGGGCTCCTGATTCAGCTTTCTTTCCTTAATCTATCTCCGGAATGGTCCAGCCTTCAGGGGATCCCAGTCTTCTAAGAGTAACAGTCAGGATTGGTTGCATTTGCACTTGTGACTGAATTGATATCACTTCCATGCTTCTTGATAACAGGCAAGGCATCTCCATTGGCCATTGGACCCTCTCAGCTGAGAAAGGATTTTTTGTTTTTTTAAAGTCATAGGTTGATGCTGATGTATTGGTGACATACCATGACATACCATGTCATCAAACCCCTTCTTTTATTACTTTCACATGAACCTCTTGATCTGTGTCCTTGTTTCCTTTTCAAAGCTCTCAGCATTCCCTCTCACAGACAGATAAGTTTCTAAATGCCAAGCTGTACCTGGTCAAATGAAACTGTATGTTGAGTTTTCATAACACCCACAGCTTTCAAAACATTGACACTCAAATGCCAACCTGTGGCTATTTACTCTCCTAATAGCGCTTTATGACATTCTTCACGCCACACATCTGTTAATGTTTATCTGAGCCGGGGGCTGGCATTCCTGATTGACTTTTCCCACTTCACTTGATTTATTAACAGCAGTTTCTATAGCCAGCCCATTCAGGAAACTGGTAGCAGGGTAATTGCACCTGAGGTTCCATGTGTCCTTTTAATATGCTTGGATCCTTTCCAAGCATTCCTTTAAGAAAGACCACTCCACCACGAATAAGACGTGGACTCTACCAGAATCCTTTCCTGTTTGGACTGGCCTTTAGAATAATCCTATTCACACAGCATATGACACAACCAGGCCATTTTTACCCAGGGCAGATGGCCCTGAATTATTTCAGGAAGGCATGTGTGTGTGTGGTGGGGATGCATGAGGAATGGGGGTGGTTTAGGAGCGGAAGGTAGTGATGAGAAACAGCAGGGTTGACGTGACCCTGGGAAGACCATTCTGGGCCCCAGGAGAGAAGCATCCCAGACTCACCAGATCTATTGTGATAGAGAACACACAGACACACAGAGACACACACACAGACACACACAGAGACACAGACACACACACATGCAGACCCACACAGACACACACAGAGATACACAGAGACACACACAGAGACACAGATACATGCAGACGCACACACAGAGACACACACAGAGACACAGATACATGCAGATACACACACACAGAGACACACAGACACACACAGAGACACACAGACACACACAGAGACAGACACACAGAGACACAGACACACACACAGACCCACACAGAGACACATACAGACACACACAGAGATACACAGAGACACACACAGAGATACACAGAGACCCACACAGACACAGACACATGCAGACACTCACACAGAGACACACAGAAACACACACAGAGATACACAGAGACACACAGAGACACACACACAGACACACACACATGCAGGCACACTCAGAGACACACAGAGACACAGACACAGAGACACACAGACACAAACAGAGACACAGATACACAGACACAGACACACACACAGATACACAGAGACACACACACAGACACACACACATGCAGACACACACACAGACAGAAACACAGAGACACACACAGAGACACACAGACACACACACATGCAGACACACACACACAGAAACACACAGAGACACCCATAGAGGCACACATAGAGACATACAGACACACAGAGACACACAGAAACACAGACACACACAGACACACAGAGACACAGACACATGCAGAGACACACACAGACACACACAGACACACACACACAGACACACACAGACACACACAGATACACACACAGACACACCCACGCTGAGTTTCTATGGCCACTGCCTGTGCAGTTCCACTCCTTCCGCCTGGAACAGTGCCTTCCACCACGTCTGCCCAACCTCTGAGTCACCCTGTTTCTGCCTGTGATGTTCTGTCCCCATGCCCACACCCCCAGCCTCTGTGCCTGGCGCCGTACCTACACCTCTCATGCCATTTGCCACACACTCGGCTGCGGTATGTGTGTGTGTGTGTGTATGTTTGCATGCGGGTCTGTCTGTGTGCCTATCTTCCCTTTTGACCACAGACTGTTAGGGTTAAGAAGCATTTCTTCCTCATCTGAGTATCTTATAGTGTCTGGCATGGGGGTCAATACTCATCGATTTGTGAATGAATGACTAAATTCGGTATCCAACTTATCATAAAATCTCAGCAAGCATTAAACTCGAGGGAATGCTATCCAGTCCAAAGTCTACTCTTTGTCAATATCCAGGAAGATATTTGAGGCGTATGATCATGACGACCATGGATATTTTACAGAAACATTTCCAGAACCTACCATGCCCCCACATCCATCATTCATGGTGGCATCATCTTCAGTTCAGTTCAGTTCAGTTCAGTCGCTCAGTTGTGTCTGACTCTTTGCGACCCCATGAATAGCAGCACACCAGGCCTCCCTGTCCATCACCATCTCTCGGAGTTCACTCAAACTCACGTCCATCAAGTAGGTGATGCCATCCAGCCATCTCATCCTCTGTCGTCCCCTTCTCCTCCTGCCCCCAATCCCTCCCAGCATCACAGTCTTTTCCAAGGAGTCAACTCTTCACATGAGGTGGCCAAAGTACTGGAGTTTCAGCTTCAGCATCATTCCTTCCAAAGAACAGCCAGGACTGATCTCTTTTAGAATGGACTGGTTGGATCTCCTTGCAGTCCAAGGGACTCTCAAGAGTCTTCTCCAACACCACAGTTCAAAAGCATCAATTCTTCGGCACTCAGCTTTGTTCACAGTCCAACTCCCACATCCATACATCATCTTCTTGTCCCACTGGTAACCCATTTTGCTTTATTTGGTCAGGCCCCTCTTTGACTTTATCACAGGCAATACCACTACAGATGTGTTTTTGTTTCTTTGGGGCTAATACCACGGACTCTGTTATCAGAGAAAGGATTGCCGGATTGGAGAATATAAACAGTTCTCACTCTGATTGCCTGCTTGCTTATGTAAATTGGTCCAGTCTTTCTCAAAAGTGATGCTGAAAGATGTGTTTTCACAGGCTGCCCATCTTGGGTTTCGTCACATTAATTTTTTTTTTTTTGCAACTTTAATAGTCATGTAATGGGATCTGAAAGGTGCTTGGTTCTAAATTTTATTTCCTAGCTGGTGGGATGGTGCCTGTTTCCATGTGGTGATTTACTGTCTCCACTTCTTGGTGCAATTCTGTTCATCTGCTTTGACCACTTATCAGGGGGAGTCACGTTGTGGCCCATCCATTATTTGTCTGGGGCAGTAAGCAGGCTTGGGAAGGGGATATGACAAACATAATGGATGCCACTGTTGTCCTTCTGATATTTATTTTTATTACACGATGGTGCAAAAATTTCCATTCTTATGTGTCTGAACCCATCCATCAGAGCCCTGATGTTATCTGTTTATTCAGGAGCTGGGAATTTATCTCCTCATCGGCCACAGGGATGCATGTCCCTTGTTTCCTGGTTTGTCACAGATTAACGGTATGATATGCCTGAACCTGATAGGCCTGCTGTATGAATTTAAATGAAGTCTCCCATACCCCTTAGCCAACTGTCCTGGTGATGTTTATTAAATAACAATCTCTTTCCTTGGTGCCCTTCTTTGTCAGCCTATCGTTAGCTTTACTGGGGTTCAAGTTCATCTCAGGGATCTATCTCCTGATGACCTTTGCTGCTTTTAACTTAGCTTAGGATGGTTCCACTGACTGGCATTGCATACCGTAACTGCTCCAGAGGGATGGTCTGTCGTGACCGTCGAAAGATGAGTCCTTTGATGGGTCTTCGCTTGGAAGAATGAACGTCCCACACTCCAAGCTGTCAATTTCTATTAGAGTACTTAGGGGGATTTACATCGTTACTGCATTAACTCTATATATTGACTTTGGGACGCAGCGTATGTACTTAGGGATTACAATTAGACCCGAGCTGGAAAGTTCCCCAAAGGACTCAGAGCTTTAGACAAAAGGAAGACTCACTTTTCCTTCCAATGGACCTAGCCTGGGTGTAGTCCCCAAGAGTCATGTAGTCCTGAGGCTGATGGTTTTGAGTAATGTCATTTTTCTGCAGCCTCCACCTCCCTCACCCCCCAGAGGATGCTCTGGATATGAGAGAGAGAGGACCAAGAAGGAATCCTGACTGGACCTTATGAGTCCCGTGGTAAGGGTGTAGTGGGCAGGTGGTGGGTAGGAGTGGAGACGGCAATAGAAGATTCACAGCACATTTAATCTGGCTGGAGTCCACGAAATGTGTCTCCTACCAATTTAGTGCTGACAGTTTCCTTCTCTCATTTGTCTTTGGGTTACATTCTCCCGGTAAAGCTGCCAAACTGACTCAGTCCTGTCCACCTCCTCCTTCATCACACCTGGGCTGCTGGGTACTCCTGAGGAAGACTGATGCTACTGTCTCCAAGCCCAGGGATGCCGGTGGTCCCCCTCTGCCCCCAGGGTCTTCACTGTCCCAGCCTGTCTCCCTGGGAGCAGCATCCTTGCTTCTGTTTGGATCTGTTCCTCTTGGAGTCCATCCCTTTTTGCCCTGTCGGGGACCTCACTTACCAGATGATACTCTCTGTCCTGTATCCCCAAACTCATCTTCACTATTAACTCCTTTTCATCCACACTTAAGTAGACTTGACCATTTCTGCTATTGAAAAATTCTTTCTTTCTTTAAAATATTTTTGGATTTGGATGTTCTTCAAATATTCAACATAAAATAGCCACGATGGATAAATGCTCTGGCAAGGCATTGGGCTAAGTCATTTCAGTCATGTCTGACTCTGGAACTCTATGGACTGCAGCCTGCCAGACTGCTCTGTCCATGGGATTCTCCAGGCAAGAATACTGGAGTGGGTTGCCATTGTCTTCTCCAGGGGATTTTCCCGACCCAGGGGTCGAACCTGCGTCTCTGGTGTCTCCTGCGTTGGCAGGCAGGTTCTTCACCACTATCACCGCCTCTGGGAAGGTACTCCTCAGCAAAGCCTGAAGCTCTGTCTGGCCATGGCCTTCCTCCAGCCCCCACATCAGCAGCACATCAAGAGCTGGTCTACACTCGCTGCCACATCCCTTCCCTTACAACTAGCTTCTCAACTTGCTAGCTTAGGGATCTTGCCCCCAGAACTCTACAGAGACCGTTTTCCCAGTGTAACAACAGACTTCCTTGCTTCTCACTCCCACAGGCACCACTGCATTCTCTTCTCGGTGAGCAGCGTATGGTGATGCCGTTCAATATCTCCTTCTTGGACCACATTTCCCGCCCCACCCCCCAACCGCCCTGGCTTGGAAATAGCCTTCCCTCTTGGCTTCCCTCCCACTTCTCTGGCCAACCGCTCAGTTTCATCTTTAGGTTCCTCTTCTTCAGTGTTCCTCTGGGGGCTATTTATGCCCTCAGTAACCACATCCATCCCTGTGGGTTTGATGGCCTTCTGTTCACGTGTAGATGAATTTCCAGTTACATCACTAGGCTCAGGACACCTCTCTCCTGAGCTTTACTTCCTTCCTGTGAGCTCTGGAACCCAAATGACTTCATGGGAAATCACCTCTGTCTCCCAGTGGCTGTGTGACTTTGAACAAGTTGCTTGACATCTCTGTGCCTCACTTGCCTTCCTCCTGAGGTTGTCATGGGGGCTACATTGAGTTGTTGTCATTGTTATTATGAACAGTCAACTGCCTGTTGGACATCGTCTTCTTCAGGTGACCCAAAGACATACCGAACGTGACCTGCCCAAATCTGACTCACCATCTTCTCCATGTGTCCTCTGAAACCTTCAGTTTCCAAGGTGCTCTTTTCCTTTTGATGGATGATACCACTGAAGTCCCCAAACATCCTGGACTGCCCTGCCATCTTCACCCCTGTAGCCAGTCAATCATGGAGTCCATCTATCTGTCTCCTAAACATTTCTCTTCTCTCCTTCCTACCCACAGGTCCTGCTCCCACGCTTGCTCTAGTCACCACCATCTCTCGCTTAGGTTTGCCTAAGTGAGCGTGAGATCTCCAGTGGGGTCCCTTTGCTCTTGAAGACCAACTTTCTTAGCATGGCTCACAGGTTCCTATATGGTCCAGTGGTTCTCATTTCTCTTTCCAGAACCTCCTCTCCTCCTCCTAACATTCAGCCACTATCAGTGTGACTACTTTTTTTACACTCGCTACATCCTCTTACATTTTCACCCACTGTTTCCTCTTCCAGGAACAGTCTTCCTTTTGGGGCATCGCTGACTCCCTATCTCTAGAGCCTCATATTAAAATCCATCTTCTCCAGGCAGCTTCCCAGACCTCCCAGTGTGGCAAGAGATGCCTGGTCCTGTATGCTCCCACAGCACCCTCTACCCCACCCCTCCATGGACTGCCCCCCACCCCGGCCCCTTCAACACAAGCCTGTTTAGAAGCCCACGTTCCCCACTAGAGGAATGATTACACTCTTGTTCACTCTCATTTGTCTGGTGCTTGGCACATAGTAGGTCCTCCATAAATATTTGCTGTGTAAATATCTCATTTCACATCCTTGTGACGATATGCATGCTCTATCCATCCCCTTCAATACATCGCTCCATTCAGCACCGGGAACTGGATATGGAGTATGTTTTCCTCCTTGAAATTATTCCCAGTCCGTGCCATTAGGAAGCTCAGAGTGCAGAGATGGAGATGTACAAGGCAGCAGGGAATGACCGGGGGGGATGACCCAAGGTGATCTCTGTGTACAGAAATCAATGGTGTGGGATAGAGGTGGTGAGAGTGGGGTGGGGGTGGGAATACTTCCTGAAGAAATTGACTCTTGGGCTGAGTTCTTAAACATAAGGAAGAAGTAGGCTGGGGGATGAAGGAGGTGAATGGTGCTCATAATCTTCTATGGGCCAAATAGCAGCTAGGCAGACACAACCCCTAAGTCTATTTCCACTAACAAAGTTTGCACTTCCCATCAGCTCTGTTTCACTGAAAGACTGTGATGTACCTCTGGGTAGAGCATGGCACGCCTTCTGGAAACCCCTGCTATGTCTTCACTTATCTAAAGAAACCTGGCTGATCCTGCAGGGCAAGCTCTGCAAAACTGATGCTACCGAGGTCCAGGGCGTGCCTGCCTTCAGTCCAAGCTTGCACACAGCTAATTAGAAGCTCAGCTGGGAGTCCACACCAAGGAGCCCTTCTCACCTGCTGCTTGCAAAATTTTAAACGTGTGTGTACCAAGGAGTGACATTAAGGATGGCTGTTCGATGGGGATGGGGTATATGGTAATGACACCCAAATCTTGGACTTGACTGGTTAGCCTTCCTGAATAGATTCTTCATGGAATGCACCGCTTCTCAGGAAACAAAGATATTTATTCAGTAAGAAACGACAGAAACATTTCGTCTTCCATATCCTAAGACTGCACTTCCATGAAATCAGGGATAAATCTCACAAACCAGAAGGGGTTAGCCAGTCACATAGAAGTTGGTACTCCTAAATAAAACCATGGAAGGGGAAGCAATTCAGAACAGAGTATTTAAAGAACAAAGATATAAACACAGCATATCATATAAATTTATGGGATGCTGCCATGCTAGTACTTAGAGGAAAAAAAATATTGTGCGTGATGGTCTCTAACAGTGAGAAAGAAGAAAAACTGGGGATTAAGTCTCCACCTAAATAACCCAGAAAGGGTACAAATTACCAAGTGAAAGGCAAGCAGAAAGAGTAATAAACCCCAAAACAGAAATGAATAAAACAGAGACATAAAATGGAATTTAAAACACAAGCTAAGCCAGCTTCTCCTAAACCCAGCAATGCATCAGAATTACCTGAGATGCTTGTCTTAACCGTGGATGCCCAGGCTTGAGCCTGGACTTGCTGAATCAAACTTACCAGGGATGGGACCTTGGAATCTGTATTTTTTGTTAAGTGCCCCTCATGATGGCTATGCACTCGGAACTGCTATGCTTTCTATCCTCTGATGTCAAGAGCTGTTCATCAATGCTGATTCTTTCCAATGGCTTAAGGGGTTCTGGGTCAAGACAACTTGTGGTAACCTGGACCTTCTCCCTCCTCCACATGGTGGGAGCAGCTCAGTCACAATGGGATACCAGCTTCTGGACACAGCTGATTGGTCCAGGAATGGACCCTCAGCCCTGGCTGGGCCAAGGTATCCTTTTTCTGAGACTTTTAGATTTGGATCCAAGAGAGCTACACAGTCTCCCTCGTGGTCTGGATCATTGTGTACAGAGCCATTAGCTTGCCAACATCTGTTTTTCCACCCTATGGAGTAGAAAGAGGAGGAAGCTGGTCTGTAGAGAGAGAAGGTTCAAGGCAACCTAGAGAGAAAAAGAGATACGCTAGAGTGAAGGTGAAATCCAAGCATCACTCAAGTCCTGCTTCCTTTTGTCCCCAAGATTCAGTTGGTTTCCAAGAGATGCTCCCGCGCACGTAAACCATTTTCTTTTCGTGTGTCCGTATGATGCACCTAATCCATCAGAGGAGGCATAGCTAATTCACAAGGTCACGTGGTTCCTTTCTCTCCAGACACAGGTTCCCAGTATCACCCCCTACACCCATTCTTCCAGAAGAGTATTAGGTTATGGGAGTCATGCCGTGAGTGTCTTGGTGACAACGAGGCTTTCCAAGTCCAGGTATGATAAGGCTCTCGCAGGTCAGAGTCTACTTTCTTCTCTGTGACATACCTTCCTGAACCTCAAGGTCAAATCTCATTGTGTAAATAGCCATGGAGAAGTTCTCAAGACACAGCAGCATGACAGCGGTGGCCCATTCTTTGGAAAAGTATAGAAGTCATAAACCATAATGACTCATAATATTATTAAAGGTTAATAAGACACACAATAGTAGGTGCTGTCAAACTAATCATCACCAAATATTCAAGAAATACATGCTGAATATCTCCTTTAAACTGAGGATGGTTTTAGGTCTGAATATTCTGAAATGGGGCTTTCCTGGTGGCAGTTAGTGGCAAAGAACCCACTCGCTAATGCAGGAGACTTGAGTCGCGAGTTTGATCCCTGGGCTCGAGTGAAGACTTCTTGGAGGAGGGCACAGCAGCCCACTCCAGGACTTTTGCCTGGAGAACCCCAATGGACAGAGGAGTCTGGGGGGCTACAGTCCATAGGGTCGCAAAGAGTCAGACACGACTGAAGCGACTTAGCACACACATACATTCTGAAAAGAGTAGCACATAGCCACTGCCGCATGGGGTCTGAGTGGTGGAGGGCATGTACACGTGAAGACGCAGGAAGGGCAAGATAACAATGAACAATGCATTAAGGAGAGCAGAAGTGGGCATTCGTCTCTAAATGGGGATATCCGAAGAGGAGCCATTTGCCCCAAGTCTTCATAAGTGAGTCCATAGACAGATCAGGGGATGGGAAGAGCCTGGGTTCAGGGCACAAGCATGGACAGCCCTTGGGGTCTTGGGAGACTGGAGGTACTGTGAGGGAGCAGTGGAGGTAGGCTGGCAGAGCCAGGGCCACACTTGGAGCGTCTCATGCGCTCTGCTCGGGAGCTTGGACTTGAACTTGGCGGGGAGAAAGAGCTGGGAAGGGTTTAAAGTAGGGTATGGTCTTGGCGGATGTGCCATCATTTGTGTAGTTTATCAATTATTTCTGGCTCCCCTTTCTGGCTCCCTGGTGGCACTGCACTTCCTGGCCTCTCTGTGGTTGGATGGGATCATATGAACGGCTCCAGCCATCAAGACGTAAGTGGAAGTGACATATGTCATTTCTGGGTCAAGTATCTAATTGCTGGTGTAAGACCCCGTCAAGTTCTCTTTCCTCCACCAGGATAACTGTCAGTGTTCCAGACGGCAGCCTCTCCACCTGCCTCGGGGTGGAGCAGGATCCTTGCAAGCCTCACGCTGGACACGTAACATGAAAAAGCAACAGACCACTGCTCATTATAAGCCAGTGAGACTGGGGATCTCTGGGCACCGTGGAATATCTTAGCCTGTCCTGATGAGTAGAGCGGACTAGTCATCCATCCCCCAAGTTGGGGGTATGGTGGGATGCTGGCAGAGGCCTGGGTGCTGGGCCTGCTATCCATGCCAACGAGGGACATGGAGGCCCAGGGCCCCTCAGACCAGCAGCCCATAAACAGGCCATTGCCCACGGAAGCAGTACTGTTGACTGCCCTTCTCACCCCAACCCCTCAGTTAATCCCTGGAGAAGTGTGAAATTCTGGATATGACGATCAAAAGTAAAAAGTGAAAGCCCAGAGCAATGGCACTCATGAGAACTAACACATGGACTATGAAAATGTAAATCTTTTCTCAGCTAAAAAATAAACGGCACACACAAATTTCGAAAAATGTGATCAAAGAAAAAGGATGACAGAAAACAAAATATAGTGGCAAGATGGCAAAATATAGCCGAAAGAATATGGGCCGCAGAGTCGCAGACCTGAGGTCAGACTCTACTTTGGATAGTTACAATATAACCTCCCAACAGCCACTCTTCCACTTGTTATTCAGTCAGTCAATAAGAAGTACTTATGCCAAGTACCACGATAAGGCTGTGGCCCCGTGCCTTGAAGCCCTTCAAACATCGGACTTTGCCTACACGGAAGTTACCGTTCACTGGGGTACCCAGTCAAGAACGTGGTTTCCTCACCTGGTTAGCCGGAAACCACCCACCTGCCACGTGTTGCAAGCAGCTCGATTATTGAATAAGCCACCTTGCTGTGTGCACAGCAGGCCAGACATGTTAAACGGAAGATGACTAAGATTACGAAAATCCCAGAGACCAGCAATAGACCACAGGAGATTGTAGAGGAAGGAAAACATCTCCACTCAATAATCACTGGAGAGTCATGCATTATTTAAAGTCTGCAAAGAGGCAATTTGTAACGTGCAAAGTTTCAGTAGAAACCAAAAGGGAATTATTGCTCCATATTCTTAAGTGCGAACGCTTTTTCCTGAGCCCTTGCCTGGGAGTCTAAATGTTCTGTTATAGATTAGGTAGTACTAACACATGGCAGCCAGACAAGTGTTAGGAACCAGGAGTTTGAGGAGGTCAAGTAGCTCACTGGGCATTGGCTCTCTAGCCTTGTGGCCTGGCACACCTGGGCTACCTGGTAATGCCCAGAGCTCACTGCCTCCTCACTCTCCCACCTTTGGGTTTCAGTTAGTGAGTTCAGTCACTCAGTCGTGTCTGACTCTTTGCGACCCCATGGACTGCAGCATGCCAGGCTTCCCTGTCTATCACCAGCTCCTGGAGCTTGCTCAAACTCATGTCCATCGAGTCGGTGATGCCATCCAACCATCTCATCCTCTGTCACCCCCTTCTCCTGCTGCCTTCAATCTTTCCCAGCATCAGGGTCTTTACCAATGAGTCAGTTCTTTGCATCAGGTGGCCAAAGTGTTGCAGTTTCAGCTTCAGCACCAGTGCTTCCAATGAATATTCAGGACTGATTTCCTTTAGGATGGACTGGTTGGTTCTCCTTGCAGTCCAAGGGACTCTCAAAACTTTGGGTTTGGTAAGACACATTTGGGGAACTCCTGGAGTCACGAATGTGCTCAGTCACTCAGTCATGTCCAACTGTGTGACCCCATGGACTGTAGCCCACCAGGCTCCTCTGTCCATGGGATTCTCTAGGCAAGAGTACTGGAGTGGGTTGCCATTTCCTTCTCCAGGGCATCTTCTTGGACCCAGACCCAGGGATCACTTCTTTTATGTCTCCTGCATTGGCAGGCAGGTTCTTTACCATTAGTGCCACCTGGGAAGACCCGAAGCCCTTACTAAGCAAAGCCAAAACCTGAGCAGTGCTCCATTGGATCACCTAGGATGCACATTTAAATGCTTATTCCCAGGCCTCCCACATGGGGATTTCGAGAATAGTGTGTGATGGGCAATGGAAGCTGTCACTTTACCAGCTCTGCCAAGGCTTCTGATGAATGGCCAGCACTGGGAACCCCTGCTTTACATGGGGTCTGGATGAAGCAGGGTGGGTTCCCAAGATGGGTTGCTGACTCATCAGTGGTCATCTTTATTTTCTCCACTGATCACGGTCTCTCTTCCCAGAGACTGATTTCATCCCACATTCCCTGCCCTTTTCCTTGCCTCTGACTAGGGATGAGGGAAGGAAGAAGAGCTCTGATTCACTGAGTGCCCAGTACAATCCAGGGCTAAGGACTCTCCATGCGTTACCACATTTAACCCTCAGCATACAATGATGTCTAGTGATGTTTTGGAATGAAGATATTGAGGATGTGAGAGACTCAAAGTAACTGGCTTTTACGGGCATCCGTGAGTTGGAATTCAGGATTTTATGACTCCCCAAGGCAGGCTTTTTCTACTAGGAGCTGTGAGTGACAGAGCAGACTAGAATTTCAGATTGGTTCCTCTGGCTATTTGGGGAAGAAAAGGTCAGGACTGGAAGCAAAGGAATAGTCAGTAGGATCTTGTATTAAGGAAGAAGGCGGTAGCCTGCTTGCCCCCATTTAATTCTCATAGTGGTCTTCTTGAAAAGTGACAGTGTTAGTAGTTCAGTCATGTCCGACTCTTTGTGACTCCATGGACTGTAGCCTGCCAGGCGAATTCTCCAGGCAAGAATATTGCAGTGGGTAGCCTTTCCTTTCAAGGCATCTTCCTGACTCAGAGATTGAACCCGGGTCTCCCACATTGCAGGCAGATTCCTTACCACGTGATCATTACCCAGTGATCCTCTATGATCCTCCTCATCTTACAGGTGAGAAAAGTGATGGCTCTCAAAGTTGAGTGGTCTACTGATGGGCACAGGCTGGCATATGATGGTCCAGGTAGTCTGGGTGATAAGCCTAAGATCTCAGTCATGATACTGCCCATTAACCAAAATGGTTACTTCCTTTTGGCTTAGAGAAGAGACAGAAGGGTTTAATGATATTTAAGACAGAGAATTGTCACGACTCAGTGACTGGTGAGATGGGGCCAGTAAGGGAGAGGAAGGAGCCAAGGGTGACAGCTTAGATTCTGGTTGGATAACCAATGGACCAAGCCTCCTTCACCTGCGGATGAGAATACAGGATGAGGGGCAGGTTTGGGGACAAAGGGGGAGATAATGAGTTAAGTTTGGGGCATGTTGGTTTTAGTATGCCTGTGGGATTTTGAAGCCAAATTGCATGGATTCAAGAAATAATCAGAATTCATCCATCCATTTAAGAAACGTTTATTCAGTGTTTAATTTGACAATGTTATATATCAGATCCTGATTATGCATTGACCAGGTGGCCCAGCATAATTTCCAGACTAAAGCCTGCTTTACCATGTCTATTTCTTTTTAAACAATCTTTTATTTTTAAAAAAATTTATTTATTTATTCATTTGACTTCTCCAGGTCTTAGATATGGCATGTGGGATCTCATTTTCTGACCAGGGATTGAACGCAGGCCTCCTGTATTGGGAACATGGAGACTTAGCCACTGGACCACCAGGGAAGTCCCTCACTGTGTTTATTTCTGAAATCTTCTCTGGTATTATCTTGTTCTTCCCTTCCAAATTTCCACTCATATCAGTTGTTTCAATCATATGACAGCATCTGTGGTTAGGTGCCATTTCCACCGCTCACAGCCACAGGTACATGACTGCCATTGTGTGGCAGGCGCCTTTGTGCTAACTCGAGGTCTTCATGTGACGGGGGAGCCATCGGGGAGACTTGGAAATTCTTGTCTCTTTGAGCCATCATTTCTTAAGTCTCTTCTCCTGCCTGGCCCAGTGCCAGAGGTGAGGAAGGTGAGGCGCCAGGACTTCTGGAGCTCAGCCTGGGGAGGGGAAGGAATCACCCACTGATAAGGGGAGGAGATGGGTTGCCTTGCAAAGACACTGTGAGGGGAGGTTGAGGTTGATCAGGAGAAACCTGCAAACCCACTGATCTTGTCTCTGATTGTGCCTGAAACTGATGAGTATCACGGTGTGGTGGGGTGAAGCCACGCCCACAGGCTGTGTGATGCTGGGCAGGTTGCTTTGTTTCTCTGAGCCTCACTTCCCATCTGTGTGTGAATATGACGGCTACGCTGTAGGGATAACGTGGGGATTGCACAGCAAACTCTGCAAAGTACTTGGCACATAGTAGGTCCTCTCTTCCTGTCAATCACTGAGGGGTTCTTGACAAGCAACAGCGCCCTATTACAGTTATATGAATTCACTTGCCCTTCTATAAGTTTCTATAGATATGTATGTAGGTGATGTTGTGTTCTGTGTGGATAGGGTAAATAAAATCTCTATTAGATTACATACGTTTTAATCTCCTGCAAAAGAAGAATGCATTCGGTTTACATTGGTGTAATTTGTGTTTTCTTCGAGGGAGCCTCACAGCTTGTGGGATCTTAGCTTCCTAACCAGGGATTGAACCTGTTCCCTTGGCAGTGAAAGTGTGGTGTCTTAACCACTGGATCACCAGGCAATCCCCATGATTTTTTTAATATAAATACACAACATGGTTCTCTTCCTCAACGCTTTACATTTCTATTGAAATTAGTAAAACTGCAAAAACGTTTCTAAGTGTTACCTATATTCCTGGACATTAACACACCTTATGGAATCTTATCTTTGTCTGTACTCATAGATAGCTATATTTTCCCGTAGTTACATCCTGCTCTGACCCTTGTTTTGTATTTTTCGCATTGAGCATTTTCAAAAGTGCTTATGTGTGTGTGTATTCCGCTTTAACACTTTTGAATTGGTAAGTTGTGAGAGTTTCATAATATTCCGTTGCATGGATAGTCAGTTAGTTAAGAAGGCACTTCTCAATGGTTTATCTTTCAGTGCTGGCCTGTGACCATTTCTGAATAAAATAAGATACGATCTGGGGATGGAATCTTCTCTGGGATAATGGCTGTGTCCTTTGGGCACTTGGAGGGATCTTTTTTTTTTCCTAAGTGAAGGTTTAATCTTTCAGTTTGAGACTTCTGCCAAAGGACTGGGGTTTGATTTCAGAACTCAGGTCTGCTTCCTCTCTTCTAGACCATGTGGGTAGACATCCTATTTAAGAAGCAAAAGTAACAATACCAACTTGTTCTTATTTAAACCAGAAGAGAGATGATCAGGGGGAAGGGATAAATTAGGAGATTGAGATGAACATATACACACTAAAATATATAATAAAATATAAAGAATATATAATCAACAAAGACCTACAGTGGTGCAGGGAACTCTACTCAATATTTTTATAACCTATATGGGGAGAGCATCTGAAAAAGAATGGATATATATATGGATAACTGAATCATTTTGCTAAATATCTGAAAATAACCCAACATTGTAAATCAACTATACTCCAATATAAAATAAAAAACTAAATTGAAAAGGTAAGAGAAGTGTTTTATGACCTTTCACCCAAGGGACAGACTGTTAAGGGGACCATATGTGCATATGTTAGTCGCTCAGTCATGTCCGACTCTTTGGGACCCCATGGACGGTAGCCTGCCAGGCCATCCCCTTCTCCAGGAAGGGGAACATATAGGTGAGGATAATAGAAGTAACAAGTTATCTTTATTGAGTACTAAGTAAGTGTCAGGAGCTGGTCTAAATTCAGTGCACTCTTACCACAACCTGATGAGTTAGATACACTTCTCATCTCTGTTCTGCCAAAACCAGAGTTAAATCAGAGAAGTCAACTGACATGGTCAAGTTCACACAATCAGGAAGTGGATTTCCAAGACCTCAGGTCTAGCTTAAAATCCCAGTGGTGCTATTTGTAAACTGGATGTCCTTCAATAAACCAGTTGGCCACTCTGATCCTCAACTTCTCATTGTCAAGTGGGAGCTGCAAGTCCCATTTCAAAGGATACAGGTTAGCATTAAGTAAGATGACTTTCTTTGGGAGGACTTACATAGCAGTTTATCCAGTACCTACTCAGAGATTAAAGCATCTGCCTCCAATGCAGGAGACCCGGGTTCAATCCCTGGGTCGGGAAGATCCCTTGGAGAAGGAAATGATAACCCACTCCAGTAGTCTTGCCTGGAGAATCCCATGGACAGAGGAGCCTGGCAGGCTACAGTCCATGGGATCACAAAGAGTTGGACACGACTGAGTGACTTCACTTCACTTCACTTCACCTTGAGATACGTGTTTGATAATGACGCCGACCCCCTTTGCTCACCTCCCACAAATGCTGGAATCTCAGTCCTCTGCCCAGCCATCACCTCTGGTCCCAGAAAGATAACTCTATTTACAATGGAAACGTTTGTGGTTCTCAATTGTCTTGTTATTTTGGCTTGTGAGCTCATTTTTTTCTTGGGAATATTGGCAACTCCTTTGGGCAATGATTGCGGTAAGAGGCCAGATCCCTCCTTTCCAATTTCAATGAATTCAGTGAGCAAGGGGAGGTGAGCCTTAGGGTGGGAGCCCCAGGCATCAGAGAACATTTCCCCAAGACAGTGCTCAGGTCAGGTTTTAACCCTTTGCTGGTTGGGAGGGACAGCTTTGAGAGGACACACTCCTTGCACTGTAAGGCCTTGGAGGTTCAGACAGGACAGGAGAGGAGGTGACTCTCAGTAGTCAGTGGCTCCATCTGCTTGCCTCAGCCTCTTCTAAGCACAGGACTCTTGTAATGCTGTGATTTTTACTCCTGAGGATACCTAAACCAGAGGGTTGAGTCTCCATAGGTTTTTCTCAAAGCTATGGCTGCGAAAAAGTAAAACCAGCTTTCCTAGCATTTCCCCTTCTCTTTTATATTTTTCACTACTGTGCCGGGCTGCCTCCTGTGCAGACTAAAGCCACCTTGACTTTCCACCCTCCTCTTCAGTTCAAAACAGCACGTCACCTTCAGAAGTTTCTCCTGGCTTATTCGTCTTTCCTTGCTAAATTCTTTGGGTTCCTTTGGAGAAGTTCTTGGATAGGAGATGAGCAGCTGCGCTTGTTCTGAAACTTGATTGGAACTAGAACCTAAATGAAACCTCTGTTTTCCTTCCGTCTTAGCATTACATATCTATAGCCCATTTCATGAGGTCTTAACCTTCCAAATTCACACAGACACACACACACATACACACATACACAGCAGATCACTCTCCAGGCTTTGCCAGGCTCAGAGAGAGGTGTGTTAGGAGAAGCTGGCAGACGCAGTTTTTGCCCACCTTCTGCCATGGACCCATCCTTTGGGCATCACTAGACCTGCCTATGATGGATCTTGTTGGGCTTTGATGTTCAGATTTCTCTTTGACGCTACGAGACGCCCCAGTACCCTTCTGATACCCTTCCTATTTTCTCTTTAAAAATTATTTATTTGTTTGGCTGTATCGAGCCTTAGCTGCAGCACATGTGCTCTTTCCTTGTGGTGCACGGACTGTCTAGTTGTGGCATGCAGGATCCAGAGTGCACAGGGTCAATAGCTGCAGTGTGTGGGCTTAGCTGCTCTGTGGGATCTTAGTTTCCCGCCCAGGGATCAAATTCATGTTCCCTGCATTGCAAGGCAAATTCTTAACCACTGAGCCACCGGGGAAGTCCCCTATCTTCTGAAGACACTCACTTATGCATGTGACACATATTTATGGAGCTTCCACTATTTGCCAAGAACTGGGCTGAGTGAAAAGTTGAATTGGCTTTATTTTCATCGCTTACAATCAGCAGTGCCTTAGCTAAGACACCCAGGTATAATTAAGGTTTATTCTACAGGTACAAATGTGGGGGACAAGGGGACATGAGTGAACCTAAGCTAAGAATCATAGCCATGAAGGGTGGACCTAGAAAATATACCCTTGTCTGGGCTCTTTCTGCTGCACTTCACTGCCTTGGGGAGTTAATTGCCAAACTTTCTCTGCATTCTGCTAAGAACAGAAGGTGAATGTGGGCAGTGTATTATATCCCAAGGGGGAGGTTATCAACCTCCTGGGTAATGCTGAGGCATTTGATGATATCCTTAACTGTTACAGCAGTACAACATGATAATTATAAACATGAATTTTGGGAACTAACAAATCTGGGTTCAAATCCTCGCTTTACCACTTCCTGGATAGATGACCTTGATTAACTAACTTTCTGAGTCTCAGTATCCTTCTCTGTAGAGCGGGGATCATTGGAATTATAACTACCAATTGTGTTTGTCATGAAGCTTTACTGAGATAACAGTGCGTGTAAACACTCAGCGCTACATGCCTGGCATAGAGTAAGCACTTCAGTTCAGTTGCTCAGTCGTGTGTGACTCTTCGGCACCCCATGGACTGCAGCACGCCAGGCTTCCCTGTCCATCACCTACTCCAGGAGCTTACTCAAACTCATGTCCATAGAGTCAGTGATGCCATCCAACCATCTCATCCTCTGTCGTTCCCTTCTCCTCCCACCTTCAATCTTTCCCAGCATCAGAGACTTTTGCAGTGAGTCAGTTCGTCCCATCAGTGGTTAAACTTTCAGTTTCAACATCAGTGCTTCCAATGAATATTCAGGACTGATTTCCTTTCGGATGGACTGGTTGGATCTCCTTAGAGTCCAAGGGACTCTCAAGAGTCCTCTCCAACACCACAGTTCAAAAGTATCAATTCTTTCGTGCTCAGTTTTCTTTATAGTCCAAGTCTCACATCCATACATGGCTACTGGAAAAACCATAGCTTTGATTAGACAGACCTTTGTAGGCAAAGTAACATCTCTGCTTTGTAATATGCACTTTGGGTTGGTCACAGCTTTTCTCCCAAAGAGTAAGTATCTTTTAATTTCATGGTTTCAGTCACCATCTGCAGTGAGTTTGGAGCCCAAGAAAAAAGTCTGCCACTGTTTCCATTGTTTCCCCATCTATTTGCCATGAAGTGATGGGACTAGATGCCATGATCTTAGTTTTCTGAATGTGGAGTTTTAAGCCAACTTTTTCACTCTCCTCTTTCACTTTCATCAAGAGGCTCTTTAGCTCTTCACTTTCTGCCATAACGGTGGTATCATCTGGATATCTGAGGTTATTGATATTTCTCCCAGCAATCTTGATTCCAGTATGTGCTTCATCCGGCCTGGCATTTCTCATGATGTACTCTGAATATAAATTAAATAGCAGAGTAACAATATATAGCCTTGACTTCTTTCCCAATTTGGAACCAGTCTGTTGTTCCGTGTCCAGTTCTAACTGTTGCTTCTTGACCTGCATACAGATTTTTCAGAAGGCAGGTAAGGTGATCTCGTATTCCCATCACTTGAATTTTCCACAGCTTGTTGTGATCCACACAGTCGAAGGCTTTGGCATAGTCAATAAAGCAGAAATAGATATTTTTCTGGAACTCTTTTGCTTTTGGATGATCCAACAGATGTTGGCAATTTGATCTCTGGTTCCTCTGCCCTTTCTAAATCCAGCTTGAATATCTGGAACTTCATGGTTCATGTATTGCTGAAGCCTGGCTTGGAGAATTGTGAGCATTACTTTACTAGCGTGTGAGATGAGTGCAATTGTGCGGTAGTTTGAGCATTCTTTGGCATTGCCTTTCTTTGGGATTGGAGTGAAAACCGACTTTTTCCAGTCCTGTGGCCACTGCTGAGTTTTCCCAAATTTGCTGGCATATTGAGTGCAGCACTTTCACAGCATCATCTTTCAGGATTTGAAATAGCTCAACTGGAATTCCATCACCTCCACTAGCTTTGTTCATAGTGATGCTTCCTAAGGCTCACTTGACTTTGCATTCCAGGATGTCTGGCTCTAGGTGAGTGATCACACCATCATGGTTATCTGGGTCATGGAAACCTTTTTTGTATTTTCTTTCTGTAAGAAGCAGAAAATCTTCTTAATATTTTCTGCTTCTGTTAGGTCCATACCATTTCTATCCTTTATTGAGCCCATCTTTGCATGAAATGTTCCCTTGGTATCTCTGATTTTCTTGAAGAGATCTCTAGTCTTTCCTATTCTATTGTTTTCCTCTATTTCTTTGCACTGATTACTGAAGAAGGCTTTCTTGTCTCTCCTTGCTATTCTTTGGAACTCTGTGTTTAAATGAGTATAAAGTTCCTTTTCTCCTTTGGCTTTTGCGTCTTTTCTTTTCCCAGCTATTTGTAATGCCTCCTCAGACAACCATTTTGCCTTTCTGCATTTCGTTTTCTTGGGGATGGTCTTGATCGCTGTCTCCTGTACAATGTCACAAAACTCTGTCAATAGTTCTTCAGGTACTCTATCAGGTCTAATCCCTTGAATCTATTTGTCACTTTCACTGTATAATCATAAGGGATTTGACTTAGGTCATACCTGATTGGCCTAGGTTTCCCCTACTTTCCTCAATTTAAGTCTGAATTTGGCAATAAGGAGCCACAGTCAGCTCCTGATCATGTTTTTGCTAACTGTATAGAGTTTCTCCATCTTTGGCTGCAAAGAATATAATCAATCTGATTTCAGTATTCACCATCTGGTGATGTCCAAGCCTTCTCAAGTGTTGTTGGAAAAGGGTGTTTGCTATGACCAGTGCATTTTCTTGGCAAAACTCTATTAGCCTTTGGCCTGCTTCATTCTGTACTCCAAGGCCAAATTTGCCTGTTACTCCATGTGTTCCTTGACTTCCTACTTTTGCATTCCAATCCCCTAGAATGAAAAGGACATCTTTTTTGGGAGTTAGTTCTAGAAGGTATTGTAGGTCTTCATAGAACTGTTCAACTTCAGCTTCTTTAGCATTACTGGTCGATCCATAGACTTGGATTACTGTGATATTGAATGATTTGACTTCAAACAAACAGAGATCATTCTGTCGTTTTGAGATTGCATCCAAGTTCTGCATTTTGGACTCTTGTTGACCATGATGGCTACTCCATTTCTTCTAAGGGATCTTTGCCCACAGTAATAGATATAATGGTCATCTGAGTTAAATTCACCCATTCCAGTACATTTTAGTTTGCTGGTTCCTAAAACGTCGACGTTCACTCTTGCCATCTCCTGTTTGACCACTTCCAATTTGCCTTGATTCATGGACCTAACATTTCAGGTTCCTATGCAGTATTGGCCTTACAGAATCAGACCTTGCTTGCTTCCATCACCAGTCACATCCACACCTGGATGTTGTTTTTGCTTTGGCTCTGTCTCTTCATTCTTTCTGGAATTATTTCTCCACTGAACTCCCATAGCGTACTTAAATCTGATTGATTATATTCTTTACAGCCAAAGATGGAAAAGCTCCAAACTGTCAGCAAAAAGAAGATCGGGAGCTGACTATGGTTCAGATCATGAATTCCTTATTGACAAATTCAGACTTAAATTGAAGAAAATAGGGAAAACCACTAGACCATTCAAGTAGGACCTAAATCAAATCCCTTATGATCATACAGTGGAGGGAGAAATAGATTTAAGGGACTAGATCTGATAGATAGAGTGTATGATGAATTATGAACAAAGGTTGTGACATTGCATGACCTCCCCAAGAAAATGAAATGCAAAAAAGCAAAATGGCTGTTTGAGGAGGCCTTACAAATAGCTGTGAAAAGAAGAGAAGTGAAAAGCAAAGGAGAAAAGGAAAGATATACCGATTTGAATGCACATTTCCAGAGAATAGCAAGGAGAGATAAGAAAGCCTTCCTCAGGGATCAGTGCAAAGAAATAGAAGAAAACAATAGAATAGGAAAGACTAGAGATCTCTTCAAGAAAATTATAGATACCAAAGGAACATTTCATACAAAGATAGGCTAGATAAAGGACAGAAATGGTATGGACCTAACAGAAGCAGAAGATATTAAGAAGAGGTGGCAAGAACACACAGAGGGAAGTGAAGTGAAGTCACTCAGTCGTGTCTGACTCTTTGCGACCCCATGGACAGTAGCCTACCAGGCTCCTCCCTCCATAGGATTCTCCAAGCAAGATTACTGGAGTGGGGTGCCATTTCCTTCTCCAGAGGATCTTCCCAACCCAGGGATTGAACCTGGGTCTCCCACATTCCAGGCAAATGCTTTAACCTCTGAGCCACCAGGGAAGCCCAGAATCCACAGAAGAACTGTACAAAAAAGATCTTCATGACCCAGATAACCATGATGGTGTGATCACTCACCTAGAGCGAGACATCCTGGAATGTGAAGTCAAGTGGGCCTTAAGAAGCATCATTATGAACAAAGCTAGTGGAGGTGATGGGATTCCAGTTGAGCTGTTTCAAATCCTGAAAGATGATGCTGTGAAAGTGCTGCACTCAATATGCCAGCAAATTTGGAAAACTCAGCAGTGGCCACAGGACTGGAAAAAGTCGGTTTTCACTCCAATCCCAAAGAAAGGCAATGCCAAAGAATGCTCAAACTACTGCACAATTGCACTCATCTCACACGCTAGTAAAGTAATGCTCACAATTCTCCAAGCCAGGCTTCAACCGTATGTGAACCACGAAGTTCCAGATATTCAAGCTGGATTTAGAAAAGGCAGGGGAACCAGAGTTCAAATTGCCAACATCCAGTGGCTCATCAAGAAAGCAAAAGAGTTCCAGAAAAACATCTATTTCTGCTTTACTGACTATGCCAAAGCCTTCGACTGTGTGGATCACAACAAACTGTGGAAAATTCTGAAAGAGATGGGAATACCAGACCACCTGACCTGCCTCTTGAGAAATCTGTATGCACGTCAGGAAGCAATAGTTAGAACTGGGCATGGAACAACAGACTGGTTCCAAGAAAAGGAGTACATCAAGGCTGTATATTGTTACCTTGCTTATTTAACTTATATGCAGAGTACATCATGAGAAACACTGGGCTGGAAGAAGCACAAGCTAGAATTAAGACTGCTGGAAGAAATATCAATAACCTCAGAGATGCAGATGACACCACCCTTATGGCAGAAAGTGAGGAAGAACTAAAGCGCCTCTTGATGAAAGTGAAAGAGGAGAGTGAAAAAGTTGGCTTAAAGCTCAACATTCAGAAAACTAAGATCATGGCATTTAGTCCCATCACCTCATGGCAAATAGATGGGGAAACAGTGGAAACAGTGGCAGACTTTATTTTCTTGGGCTCCAAACTCACTGCAGATGATGACTGCAACCATGAAATTAAAAGATGCTTACTCCTTGGGAGAAAAGTTATGACCAACGTAGACAGCATATTCAAAAGCAGAGATGTTACTTTGCCAACAAAAGTCTGTCTAGTCAAGGCTATGGTTTTTCCAGCGGTCATGTATGGATGTGAGAGTTGGAGTGTGAAGAAAGCTTAGCACCAAAGAATTGATGCTTTTGAACTGTGGTGTTGGAGAAGACTCTTGAGAGTCCCTTGGACTGCAAGGAGATCCAACCAGTCCTTTCTAAAGGATATCAGTCCTGAGTGTTCATTGGAAGGACTGATGCTGAAGCTGAGACTCCAATAGTTTGGTCACTTGATGCGAGGAGCTGACTCATTTGAAAAGACTCTGATGCTGGGGAAGATTGAAGGCGGGAGGAGAAGGGGACGACAGAGGATGAGATGGTTGGATGGCATCACTGACTCAGTGGACATGAGTTTGGGGAAATTCTGGGAGTTGGTGATGGACAAGGAAGCCTGGCATGCTGTAGTCCATGGGGTCACAAAGAGTCGGACACAACTGAGCGACTGAACTGAACTGAACTGAACTGTGGGGTCTCTGGGTCCTGGTGCATACAAGGTTCGTTTGACCCCTCTGAGTATCTCTGGTGGGTATAGGGTTTGTTTCTGACTCCTACCATCTTGCTGGGGAGTCTCCTTTGCCTTTGGACATGGGGTGTCTTTTTTGGTGGGATCCTACATTCTCCTGTCGATTGTTCAGCGGTGAGTTGTAATTTTGGAGTTCTCGCAGGAGAAGATGAGCACACAGCCTTCTACTGTGTCATCTTGGAGTAAGCACTTGGTGAGGACCATTTTTAAGATGATGATGGTGACTGTGATGCTGATGACCATGACCAACTCCAAGTTATTCATCTTGGCAGATGCACTGTGGCCTCCAAGTGGTTAATGTTAAGCAATCCTATTCAACAAGTAGCCTGTCTAGTTTCCTGGCAGCTAGATATTAGGGCCATGAAGAGGATGGTACTGATGTGTGCTGTGGGGGTGGGAGCGGCTGGTCCTGAGTGTCTTCATGTTGTCCATGTAAGTTTGCTTTTGCTATCATTCATGGTGAAGACCTTTGGGGAGCTCCAGCCAGCTAGGGTGATCAAGCCTTGGAGAGCATCCAGAGTGATTTTGCAGAAAAGAGTTCAAAGACGTTCTGCAGCTCAGCAGAGTCAGAATTAGTGGTGCTGTAGATGAGGTAGAGACCCCAGTCAGACTCCTACAGTCTCACCAAAGCATGTTTCTTTCATCCAACAGCAGAGTCTCCCAGCCCAGTGGGTTTATTTTGGAAGCGACTCTGTTGCAGGAAGGTGAACCCCTTCCAGGGCCCGAAACTGGGCTCTTGTCTAACACTCGGAAATGAATTGTCCGAGGAGACACATGTGCTGACAAAGCAAGAGATTTTATTGGGAAAGGGCACCCAGGTGGAGAGCAGTAGGGTAAGGGAACCCAGGAGAACTGCTCTGCCGCGTGGCTCACAGTCTTGGGTTTTATGGTGATGAGATTAGTTTCTGGGTGGTCTTTGGCCAATCATTCTAATTCAGAGTCTTTTCTGGTGGCGCACGCATCGCTCAGCCAAGATGGATGCTAGCGAGAGGGATTCTGGGAAGTGGACAGACACGCGGCATCTCCTTTAGACCTTTCCCAAACTCTTCCAGTTGGTGGTGGCTTATTAGTTCTGTATTCCTTATCAGGATCTCCTGTCATAAAACAACTCATGCAAAAGGTTACATGGTGGCTGGCCAGGGCGGGTGGTTTCAATCACTGTGCTTCCCCTAACAACATCCCCCTGAGAGACTTCATACTGGAGATACTTTCTGGGAATTGGGGCGGAGGTCTCTTTCTTCTGTAACTTCTTCCTGCTGTGCATGGGCGTAGGCCTGCCTAGCAGAGCAGAAGTCTCTCTACCTGATCTAAGTTGGGGTTTTCCACATCTGAAACCAGCTTCTACCCTTGTAGTTGCAGCAATTTAGTTGGCCCCTCTCAGAGATGAAATAGACAAGGGCCAAACAGGAGACCTAACAGGATGGTCATCTCTGGTCCCCAGAAACAGAAGGCAACATTTGGGGTGAGGGTTACAGGGTTTGTGACCCCTTCTGGTTGGTTGGTGGTGAGGCAACAGAGCAGTGCTCCAAGAATCTTGTGTTTAGTCTGAAGTTGCCATTTTCTACCTGGGTGGGGGCTCAAAGACATTGTTATGCATATTTCTTTGAGTAGGAACCAGGACTCTGTCTGGAGCCTGTACCAACCTTTGAATGTTTCTGTTTTTGTATCCTCTCCCTTCCCTGCTTAGCAATTGTTTGAATCCATGCTTTGGAATTCAGGGAAGGTCAAGGAGGCTGAATGAAGCCTATATCCTACAGGTAAGAAATGGAGAACACAGAGCAGATCTGTACTCCAGAGCCCCACAGAGTCCCGCTCAGTTTTAATTTAGGGAACTGGGCAGCTATGACTGTGATAACTTCCTGTCAAAATGGGGGCATAGGACTGCCTCAGCTTGGAGTATAGACACTGAATTGGAAGTATTTCTGAGTTCCAAGTTCTAGATCTGAGTCTTGTATGATTAAAATCCTAATCCTTTGGTCTGCCATTTTGGTGTAACAGACTCAATTAGAAGTAGTTAGAGGAGTGATAGCTGGAATTTAGTAGACAAAACATATCTCATTTCTTTTTAGAAGAATAGGCCTGAAACCCAGTCTGGACCTGGCACTTCAGGGAGACTTGTAGCGATGTAGCCAGTTGCCTAGTTTTATAAAAAGTAAGGTTACTAGCTCCCAGCAGACATTGTTTTGAGAATGGTGGCACCCAAGCCTGACACGACTCAGAAAACTCAAGTGTTTAGCAAAACAAGGTCTAATCTGAAAGTACACCCATAGCATCACCTAGTTATTTCCCAGGATATCTGAACCATAGCTACTCTATTTTGACTTTTAATTGTAAACTTTTCCTTAATAGCCAAAGCAGATTTCACTGTTAATGACGTCAGTGTTTCTCTAGGTTTGAGAAGATGCAAGAATTGGGACTCAAAAAATCTCCTGAAAAGATCTAACTATCTGAAGGCCTGTTCTGCCAGTTTTTCCCAGAGCACAGAGTGCCTCATTCCTGATTTTCACCCTGAACTCCTTTCAGGGGTGTTGAAAGTCAGCAATTGCCATGGCCATGATTTACTCTTTGCAGAGGTAGATGGCGAGTGTCAGTCTTCAGTTGGCAGAGCCCCTTTTGCTCATAAACTTGACCATGATTTTGAGGGGGCATTTCATGACCATTTTATCCCATGGTGCTGAGAATGTCCATTCTCAGGTTTGGCAAAGATTCTGTTGACAGGCCGCTCAATGTGCTGTTACTGGACTAGGCCATAAAACAGTATCTAAAATTCTCTGGACCACCTGTCTTACTAGCTTCTTGGTCCGGGAAAATATTCCCTCTTGTTGCTTCTTCCCATATCTAGAGTTACACTGTTACCAACATTGATCTCATATGGGGCTATCTATTATTCTATTAGAGGCCTCACACACACATTTGACTGTGTAAGAAACAGTAATTTTGTAAAACAGGTGAAATACAAACAACATAGCCAGCAGTATTAGTAAAGTCACAAGTAGGACTTAAGTTAAGAGCTTCCATTAGATGTAGCCCAGTATATCTCAGGTCACCTGACTTAGTGTGCTCTGTAGAATCTTTACCTTCCAGGGAAATTATATATTGGCATCGTCTATAACACACATGGCCCCATTTTCTCGTGTTATTAGACTGATTGTCCTTAGTATGATTTAATTGTTTCCAACACAGAGGAGACTTTAAAAAGAAATTACCATAGCCTGGTATTATCTATGTAAATCCATCCCATAATTCTGGGAGGTTTTCCCCTCTTTTGCAGAAACTTCTCTTGTTCTGATTGAGCTTGGGTAATAGAAAAAAGCTCAAATTTATGGCCAGAGTCAGAGCAGGCATTATTAATTGACCTGGTGAGGGGATCCTATCTAGTAATATCACAGTAACCCGAATATGACTATAATTAAAAAAAAATTTTTTTTAAGTAAATTTTCTCAGGGCCAACCAGTTAGAGTCTTATAGTAGAGAAATTTACCAAGGTAACCCAGAACTAGACACAGGCTATTGGCCACAAACCCAACAATTGGATTGATTTTGAAACTAGCATAGGATCAGGCCTTTGATAGAAAAGCATTTGACTTATATGCAAAGGTCTAAGAAGTCAAGAAAACATAAATGATCATACGAATCAGGTCCAGCATCTCGGGGAAGCTGTCTCCCTCTGATGTCGTCGTCTTCTCATCCTGGTGTAGTGTAGTTTCTCCTGATAAAAAAAGCCCTCCCATCCAGGTTGGAGACAGTCCCTTAAATTATGTCTTTTTTGAGTCCTGGTTGCAGGTCATGAGGCATCTGATCTTCATCCAAAGATAGATTACTGAGATGAACTTCAGAAACAAACTTAGGTTGTTCTTTAAGATTTCAATTAAATTTTACATTAATATCACATAACAGCAAAGAACTGTCTAAGAGATGAGTCTTATTAGATGCAGACCTCCATTAACAAACTGGGATTTAGCATTTTTTGAAATATCTTTTTCTCCCTTAACTTACCCTCATTTTTATCAAATATAACCAAATTAAGGTTAGTTTGTTTGCAAAATAGGTCTGTTCTCCCTAATTTTGGTCTGATGATTTATATAACCATAACTGATTATAGACTTTTTATTTTGCTGAAACATTTATAGAGCCTCAGACTGAACTTATAAAACAGGGCTGGGAAACTCACACCAAAGGCTTATCACAGATTTTGCCTAACAAATCTAGGTGAATTCTTCCCTTTTTAAGGTCTCAAAAATTTCTTGAGATTTTTGAACCCGTGAGATTACCTTCCTAACTCATCTGATAAACTTACTGGAAACCTAAGAACATCCAATTTTTGGAGGAGTCAGATAGAAAATTGTTTTGTTTATAACTTTTAATTTTACCAAAGTGTTGTCATAATTAGTTTGAGAGGAAGATTTTCCCTACTCTCTGAAAACATAAGATTCAAACCCATAATTTTTAAGATAGAAACCATAAAAGTTATAAGCATATTCGCTGGTTCATTCAGTCCTTTTGTTAACTTTTGTGTACTATCAGGTTTTCCATTAGAATACCAGTACATATGAGACTGTTAAGAACCCCATATAATTTCTAGGATATCTGTATTAGTAATTTTACCATACATTATAACAGGAGCGGATTTATTACTCATTTGATAATATTTTCCATGTAATTTAACCAACTAACTAAACACAGTTTAATATCTCTCTTTGGGATGTTCCAGGGGCCCTCTTAACCCCCCAAAGTTAAGTGAAAGTGAAGTTGCTCAGTCGTGTCCGACTCTTTGCAACCCATGGACTGTAGCCCACCAAGCTCCTCCATCCATGGGATTCTCCAGGCAAGAATACTGGAGTGGGTTGCCATTTCCTTCTCCAGGGGATCTTCCCAACCCAGGGATCGAACCCAGGTCTCCCACATTGCAGGCAGACATGTTAACCTCTGCACCACCAGGGAAGCCCTTAAATACAAGAATACAGTCTCTCAGAAAACCTCCTATAGAGACATAGAACTTCAGACCCAAGTCAAAGATTTCAAGGGTGGAAAGAAGCCAGGTTGAAAGAATAAGGGGGAGGAGGCGGGAGAGGGGGGCGAAAGAGATGGCCTTACAGGCGTCTCCTGCCACCTAAAGATAACCAGGCATTATGGGACTTTTCCCTGGGCCTCCAGAGAAGGGAGGACTGGAACTCGGCCCTATCAGAAATACCAGAATCACCAGAATCAGAATTCGAGTTCTCTGCCAAGAGGAGGTGATCAGTCTCCAATCCTCAGCTCAGGCTGAGGGCCCTTTGACCAGATTCCTGAGTCCAGGACCGGGGGACTAGAAAAACGGAGAAGAGTAGGCAGGGTTAAGGAGAGGAAAGAGAGAGAGAAGGGGAGAGAGGTTAATAAAGTCTCTTGTTCCTTACCAGTCGGGGCACTGTGGCCAGTTGTCCACGTCAGGAGGAGACCAGGAACAAAAGGGTCCCAATTGCAGCTGCTGGGTCTGGTCCATTGGCAGGCAAGCTAGCCCCTGAGTATCCAGAGTGGTTAGGATGTCAGTCTCAGTGAAGTAGAGTCCCGCCAGAGTCACCATTTGTTGCAGGAAGGCGGACCCCTTCCAGGGCCCAAAACTGGGCTCTTGTCTAACACTCGGAAATGAATTGTCCGAGGAGACACATGTGCTGACAAAGCAAGAGATTTTATTGGGAAAGGGCCCCCGGGTGGAGAGCAGTAGGGTAAGGGAACCCAGGAGAACTGCTCTGCCGCGTGGCTCGCAGTCTTGGGTTTTATGGTGATGAGATTAGTTTCCGGGTGGTCTTTGGCCAATCACTCTAATTCAGAGTCTTTCCTGGTGGTGCATGCATCACTCAGCCAAGATGGATGCTAGTGAGAGGGATTCTGGGAAGTGGACGGACACGCGGCATCTCCTTTAGACCTTTCCCAAACTCTTCCGGTTGGTGGTGGCTTATTAGTTCCGTATTCCTTATCAGGATCTCCTGTCATAAAACAACTCATGCAAATGGTTACTGTGGTGCCTGGCCAGGGCGGGTGGTTTCAATCAGTGTGCTTCCCCTAACAAATCCAGTGGGTGGGTCTTATCTGCCATGCAGTTGCTATTATTGAATAAAATTGCCACAGCGAGGGTAAGTCAACTTCTCATCTTCTTTGGTGCCACTTCATGGCACCAAGGATGCGAGTACCAGGAGGGAGTCCCCACCTGAGAAGTGAGGCAAAACCCAAGCCTGGAGGTCAGTCCCTAGCAGATCCCAGGACAGACAAATCACTGGATGTCTGTAAGGGGTTTGTGAATGAGAACTGTCCCTCAGCCTGGACCACAGTGCCGCAAACCCTTAAAGATGGCTACAAAGGGAATTTTTAAACTCTCAAGGTTATTATATAATTTTAAAAGTTTAATATCATGTACAATAAAAACCATATATTATTAATATTTAAATGCCAACCATTTTCCTTATAAAGTATCTGGGAGAGAGAGAATGAGAGAGAGAGAGAGAAGAAGAGAGAGAAAGAGGCAAAGATAGAGACCAAAGCAGGGAGAGAGAAAGCTTTCAAATATCATTCAACGCCTAAATGTCACAGGCTTAAAAAATTCAACAGAATTCTCATGAATTCTTTCCCACAGGGGGCTACCCTTTAAACAATGACCTTTCAAAAAACCCAAGCAAACAAACAGCCCTGATTCTGATGACGTGTGTTCTTTTTCAGCCTGGACATTCTGCTGTTGACAGGATGAATTTCATCAACCCAAATGGGCAGTGTTCGGGATGGTAGATCACGGGATCTAACAGATTCTTGAGAACTACATCTGTCTGGAGTAATTGAGGTCCTGGTTCTTTCAAGATAAGATGATTTAAATAATTGTCTTTCCCTCTGGTTGTAAAAATTCCATCCTGCCCTTCTAGCTATTGTGATTTATCCGAAAACTCTCGGGGGAGGCAGGGTTGGAGCCCAGAGTAAGCCATAGGAAAATGTATTAATTTTGCAGGTGCCACTTCCCCAAAGATCTCAAAAAATGACTCAAAAAGCAGTGTTTTGCTGTGAAAAATAAGATAAAAAGGCATGGTACTTGAAAATCTGAAGGCCTGGCTTGTTTTGGCATCACTAATAAGCTCCCAGGGGGAGCTACAGAGTGGCCAGACAGAGAAGTCTTTCAGGTAATCGCAGATCTTTTGCAAGGCTACTGGAGATAGTAACCCTCTGAGAAAATAAGTAGTAAGAACTCTGCTTAAAATAACTTTGGACAATTGCAGGGACTTCCCTCATGGTCCAGTGGTTAAGAATCCAACTTGCCTTGCAGTGAACTCGAGTTCAATCCCTGGTTAGGGAACTAAGACCCTACATTCCGCAGAGCAACTCAGCCAACATGCCACAACTACTGAGCCCCTGCCCTCCGGAACCAGCACATCACAATGAAAGATCCCACACACCGAAACTAACATCCTACACAACCAAAAATCAAACAACTATTAAAAAAAAACAACACACAATTGCATACTCAGAGACTGATACATCTCTATAATTAATATTAAACACGTTTATATATGGAAGTGACCTTCCCAACTCAGACTGGTGTAGAATCAGACCAGTTTGTGCCAAGTTCAGCAGATCCTACAAATTTACACACAGAAATTCTCTTCCTAGCTAAGGGGTTCACAAGCTGTTGGTTAGGAGGACTGGAACTTAAGTATCTGAATTTTGCTCTGTATGGTATGATTACAATTCTATTCTCAGTCCTTTGCCAATCCTCAAATACAGCAACCCTTTCAGGTACTAACAGAAAGGTAAGCTCTGTAAATAGTTGTCCTTACTGTCTTCCATTTCTTTCTTCCATCCTCTCTTGAATTCATTCTAATAACTTTTCAAAGCCCCCGGGGACCAGTGATAAATGCAGTGGTCAAGTCTCATGCTCTCTGAACTTTCAAAAGCATTGACTTGGTAGATCACCCCCTTCCTTCCTGAAATGCTTTCTCCGCTTAGCTTCCAGGGACCATAGTCTCCTGGTTTTTCTATTGCTCCCCCACGCCACCCACTCCCCCCATTCCTCCTAGTGTCCTTTCCTGATTTCTTTTAACCTTCTTGACATTTAAACTGTGGAGAATGCCAGGGCTCAGCCAATAGACCTTGTCTCTTCTTTGCCTACATCCAGTCCTTGGTGATTGAATCCAAAGTAATGGTTTTAACAACCATCTCTAGGTTGATGCATAAGAAATCACTATTTTAGGCCTTACCTGGTGGTCCAGTTGTTAAGACTTGGTGCTTCCAGTGTAAGGGATGTGGGTTCAATACCTGGTCAGGGAACTAAGATCTCACATGTCACGCGGCCAAGAAGTAGCAAATAAAAGTAACAAAAAACTGCTTAAAAATAATAATGAATCTACAGTTTAGTAAAAGAAATCACCATTTTATAGGTCCAAGTGGTTAAATATTGATACTTTCATATTGTTAAATCCAGTAACTCCCAACATCACCATCTATGAACTCCAGATATCTTTATCTATCTGTGTTTCAGTTCAGTTCAGTTCAGTCGCTCAGTTGTGTCCGACTCTTTGCGACCCCGTGAATCGCAGCACGCCAGGCCTCCCTGTCCATCACCAACTCCCGGAGTTCACTCAGACTCACATCCATCGAGTCAGTGATGCCTTCCAGCCATCTCATCCTCTGTCGTCCCCTTCTCCTCCTGCCCCCAGTCCCTCCCAGCATCAGAGTCTTTTCCAATGAGTCAACTCTTCGCATGAGGTGGCCAGAGTACTGGAGTTTCAGCTTTAGCATCATTCCTTCCAAAGAAATCCCAGGGCTGATCTCCTTCAGAATGGACTGGTTGGATCTCCTTGCAGTCCAAGGGACTCTCAAGAGTCTTCTCCAACACCACGGTTCAAAAGCATCAATTCTTCAGCGCTCAGCTTTCTTCACAGTCCAACTCTCACATTCATACATGACTACTGGAAAAACCATAGCCTTGACTAGACAGACCTTTGTTGGCAAAGTAATGTCTCTGCTTTTGAATATGCTATCTAGGTTGGTCATAACTTTCCTTCCAAGGAGTAAGCATTTTTTAATTTCATGGCTGCAGTCACCATCTGCAGTGATTTTGGAGCTCAAAAAAGTAAAGTCTGACACTGTTTCCACTGTTTCCCCATCTATTTGCCATGAAGTGATGGGACCAGATGCCATGATCTTAGTTTTCTGAATGTTGAGGTTTAGGCCAACTTTTTCACTCTCCTCTTTCACTTTCATCAAGAAGCTCTTTAGTTCTTCACTTGCTGCCATAAGGGTGGTGTCATCTGCATATCTGAGGTTATTGATATTTCTCCCAGCAATCTTAATTCTAGCTTGTGCTTCTTCCAGCCCAGCGTTTCTCATGATGTACTCTGCATATAAGTTAAATAAGCAAGGTGACAATATACAGCCTTGACGTACTCCTTTTCCTATTTAGAACCAGTCTGTTGTTCTGGGGCTTGATATTTTCTCTAAATGTCCAAGACAGATTATAAGCATAACACTCTTGCTAATTTCTGTTAATGTCAATTCCATGTTCTTGAGTTGTTCAGCTAGAAATCCTTGAGTCCTTTGTTCCTCTGACAACCAACAACGAATCCGCCTGCAAATCCTTTTGATCGAACTTCGGAATATATCCAACGCTGACAGCATCTATCGTCCCCTCCGCAAGCTGGCTCAGGGTGTTAGGATCTCTCACCTGGCTCATGCTATGTTTTTTAAGTGGTATCCTTGCTCTCTCCTTGCCCCCTATAGCAGCCTGGGAACTCCTGTTAAAACACAATTTAGATCATGTCAATTCTTTGCTCAAAACCTCTGACAGAGTCAAAGTCCTTGCAATGGCTTCCCAGTCTCGGTAGAGACCTAGCTGCTGTTTTCTCCCTGGACTTAACCCTGAACCTCTCCCTTTCACCCATTCCAGGCACACTGGTTCCTTGTTCTCCTGGACAAGCTTCTGCCTTAGGACCTTTGCACTGGTTAGTTTTTCTGCCTGGAATGCTTCTTCCCTGGATAGCTATATGGTTCACTTTCCTATTGTTCTGTTTTGGGAAAAAGTAGAGATATTTCCACTACCTACTGCTACGTGTCTGTCTGTGTGCCAAGTGCTATCGATACAGTAACAGAAAAGCTGTACAGTTCTTACCCTTGTGGAGCTTTGCTTAATGGGGGGGACAGATACTAACCAAATTATCACACAACTGTGCATAAGTGGAGTTCAGATGAGTGCTGTAAAAGAGAGATACTCCTGCAATGAGAGGTTCATGGAAGACTTCTCAGAGGAGGTGATACCTGAGCAGGAATGATGGAGAGACATGGTTCTCTTGGTGTGCTGATTGATGCAGATATGGGCATGTGACTCTTGTTGGGACAATGACTGTCACCAGGCCTCCATGTCCCAGGGGTTTTCTAACAGGATGTGGGAGAAAGTGATCCCTTTTTTGATAGGCAGCTGAGCCTTTGGCTGTGACTCAGAGCTGCTGGTGGCTGCATCTCTGGTGGGAAGGATGACCCCTTTTCTGCTGATAGAAAGAATCAAGGTCACATTTGAAATAACTTAGATGGGCTGGATGGAGAGCTCTGACAGTTGGGGAGGTCACTGGTCCAGTGTCCCAAATACAGTTCTCTCCCTGGGTTAGAGGAGCCATTAAGCTAGTGGGGCAGGAGGAGAAGGGGGCAACAGAAGATGAGACAGCTGGATGGCATCCCTAACTCGATGGACATGCATCTGAGCAAACTCTGGGGAGTTGGTGATGGACAGAGAGGCCTGGCATGCTGCAGACCATGGGGTCGCAAAGAGTCAGACACGACTGAGTGAACTCAGCTGAACCTGCTGCTGCTGCTGCTAAGTCGCTTCAGTCGTGTCCGACTCTGTGAGACCCCATAGATGGCAGCCCACCAGGCTCCCCCATCCCTGGGATTCTCCAGGCAAGAACACTGGAGTGGGTTGCCATTTCCTTCTCCAATGCATGAAAGTGAAAAGTGAAAGTGAAGTCGCTCAGCCGTGTCCGACTCTTAGCGACCCCATGGGCTGCAGCTTTCCAGGCTCCTCCATCCATGGGATTTTCCAGGCAGGATGTACTGGAGTGGGGTGCCATCGCCTTCTCCAGAACTGAAGCTAGTGGGGCATTTTTAGCAAGTTCACTTTAAGGATTTCTGTACCCTGAGATGTGGGCATCCTGACAAATCCTTTTCTTTCCCTAAGAGGAACAGAGGGGCTAGGTTCTGGGAGGAGGACCCCGGCTTGACAAGATCCGGGGCCTCCTTCAGGTCCTCTCCTCCTCCTTGGCATCTGGGGTCTCTTCCTCACCAGAGCTGGGCCAGGAGGGAGAAGGGTCTGGTTTCTGGGGGATTTGAGGAAGTCCCTCACAATGAACATGGACAGAGCTGAACCAGGCTAGGCCTCAGTTGCTTTTTCAAGAGTTCTCACCTTTTCTAAAAGGGGCAGTTAAGGTCTAGAGAAAAAAACTCTCTGAGCCCAAGATTAAATACTTATCACATCATCTGTGGGTAGCAACCTGCAGTGAACAAATGAACCTCCCTGAGCCTATAGCCTGGCCTCAAGCCCACAGTGGGCCCTTCAACCCGCCTTCAACAAACCTTCCATTGCCTACACTCTGATGGGAAAAGGTTAAATAACTCCCACATCTGAATTTCACTCTAGATTTCCTCTGGGTCGAGGAGAACCTAATTACAAAAATGTCCCAGGTTTCACTAGACATGGAAAGACATTAGAGGAAACCAAGACAGTGGAGAAGTCTCCCCAAATAATCTCTTTAAAAAAAATTAGGGGTGGAATTGCAATGTACAGATCAACTTCCTTTTAAAATGGAGCTGAATTTCAAAAGTAGAAAGGAGAACTGAGCCAGTCAATTTTAGCAGAAGCTAAAGGATCTGGAAACAGCCTGAGTATTCTGAATGCCATCTCCAGCAGGAAATGGAGAGACGTCCAAAAGCCAACAATTAATATTAGAGAAGTCACTTTTTAAAAATGTGCGAGTATTTGAAACATGAATATTTTGTCTTGTATTTTCAAAAAAAAAAAATACTTATCACAAAACGTTTCCTTTTTCTTTCTTATCTCTTACTGTAGACCCTTCCTGGTATAAAATGTGAGAAGCTCTTAGGGTAAAAGCCAAGGCTTTCTTTGTCTCCTCGGGTTATCAGTTCCTCTCCTTAGAGACAGTTTCTCAGGAATCCTTGCAGAGGGATTTTATACAGACAAGTGAGTACATCAATCTGAGCACCTCTGGTTCCACACAGCCTCCTGCTATGCACACGCTTCTGTCTCTAACTCTTAGTACTTACTGTATTTTGGATATTGTTTCATATAAGCGTGCAGTAAAGCTGCCTCATTCATCTCGTAAGTCCCAGAACATTCCACTGGATAGAGGTAGATGTGCCTAACCAGCTTCCCAATTAATGATTGTTTCCATTACCAATGCTCTCCTGAGTGTGATACACACATCTTTCAGTCTGTGTACCAGGCTCTCTGTAGAGTAAATGGAGGATGTTTTCGCTTTAATTTTCATTTTGTCCTTTTCTGGATCTGCAATACACTCTCTTAGTCCAGAGAGAGGGTGTAATTAGAAGCGGATCATAGAACAAGTGATGGGCAAAGTCCGAATTGCAGCTTCCCAGGTGGCACTAGTGGTAAAGAACCTACCAATTCAGAAGATCCAAGAGATGGGGGTTGGATCCCTGGGTCAGGAAGATCCCCTGGAGAAGGGAATGGCAACCCACTCCAGTATTCTTGCCTGGAGAATTCCACAGATAGAGGAGCCTGGTGGGCTCCAGTCTGTGGGTTTGCAGAGATAGGACATGGTTGAAGCGACTTAGCATGCAGCATGCACACAAAATCAGAATTAGGACTCAGACACTGGAGCTCCTCGTCCACCCAGGCTGGCCCTGCCCACCTCCACGCGCCCGCCCCCATCACCGGCTCTCCAGAGAAGCAGGGAACAGTTGCTGAGCTGGGGAAGCTGTGGGAGTGGGGCTGAGGTGGAGGGTGACTACTCTTCAAGCTACTGATAAGACAGGGCACCAAGGGAGGGCTTTATCCAGGGTGTTTAGGACCTGGGGAAGGAAAGGCTGAAGCTGCAGGGCCCAGAAAATGAACCTAGAAGTGAAAACCAAAGGCAACTCTCCATTTTTCTCTTTCTATTGTAGCAGAACTTAAACTGGGTTTATAGACATGGGAGGAAGGGGAGGGTGGGATGAATTGGGAGGTTTGCTGTTGTTGTTCAGTGACTAAGTCGTGTCCAACTCTTTGCAACCCCATGAACTGCAACCAACCAGGCTCCTCTGTCCTCCACTAGCTCCCGATGTTTGCTCAAATTCATGTCCGTCGAGTCAGCGATGCTATCTAACCATCTCATCCTCTGCCACCCACTTCTCCTTTTGCCTTCAATCTTTCCCAGCACGTGTAAAATAGACAGTTAATGGGAAGCTGCTTTGTAGCACCGGGAGCTCAGCTTGGCGCTCTGTGATGAGCCCGCCTAGAGGGGTGGGATGGAGGTGGGGGCGGGGGTCTAAGAGGGAGAGACACATCTAAACATATAGCTAACTCACTTCGTGTGCAGCAGAGACTACACAAGACTGTAAACCAAATATGCTCCAGTTTAAAAGAAGAAAACAACTCGTGTGCAAACACCGGGGATGGTTTAGGTTTCTTTGTGCAGCTGAATTGAAACTTACCTGATGCCGAAGGCGGGCATGGTTGAGTGTATGGAGTCTTGACGATTCTGACGATGGATTTGTCCTGGGCTACCTGGGCTCCGCTTGCTAGGACACCTTTCAGCCTTGGTCAGAGTGTAAATGGAGTGCTGTAGGCGGGCCCAAGGAGTCAGGACCCCCGGGTCCTCAGCTGGCTCTGCTGCTGCCAATAAGTTCTGTGGATTTATGCAAAGAATTCCCTTTCCCCGGGTCTCAGTTTCCTTAAATCCACAAAATGAGAAGTTTGAATCAGAAAATTTCTAAAAGTCCCTTCCAGCTGTGATGCTCAGAGCTCTGGTCCAGATGTTTGACGGGATCTCCCTCTCTTCCCAGCTCTCTCCTCTGAACTCCCCATGGCATTTCAGTGGTCTCACCCTTAAACCACGGTCAGATTTCACCCTTCATCTCTCTTCCCCATGAAGTCCTCTGAGATCAGACTCTCGGGCTTTTTCCTGTCATGCCCTTGTCTAGCTTCTAGAATAGCACCTTGGGTATGATGTGTGCTCATACACCTTGTCAAATAGATGACTTGTGGGTACAGACATGTTCTGGTTCAAGATAGAATGGAGACCAAAGTGCAGACAAAGGTCTGATCATGAAGGAAACACTCTGTGGGGCTCTCATGTGGTCGGTCTGACAGCACAGCCTCCAGTGACATATGGGTTCATGGCGGTCCTTGTGTAAAGGAAAGTGTTTGGGGAGATTTAGGAGTTTGGTGCTGACTGTATTTTTCTGGGCTCCAAAATCACTGCAGATGGTGATTGCAGCCATGAAATTAAAAGACACTTACTCCTTGGAAGGAAAGTTATGACCGACCTAGATAGCATATTCAAAAGCAGAGACATTACTTTGCCAACAAAGGTCTGTCTAGTCAAGGCTATGGTTTTTCTTGTGGTCATGTATGGATGTGAGAGTTGGACTGTGAAGCCTAGCAGAGAAGAACTGATGCTTTTGAACTGTGGTGTTAGAGAAGAATCTCGAGAGTCCCTTGGACTGCAAGGAGATCCAACCAGTCCATTCTAAAGGGGATCAGTCCTGAGTGTTCATTGGAAGGACTGATGTTGAAGCTGAAACTCCAATACTTTGGCCACCTGATGCAAGAGTTGACTCATTGGAAAAGACTGTGATGCTGGGGAAGATTGAGGACAGGAGGAGAAGGGGACGACAGAGGATGAGGTGGTTGGATGGCATCACTGACTCAATGGACATGGGTTTGTGTGGACTCTGGGAGTTGGTGATGGACGGGGAGGCCTGGTGTGCTGTGGTTCATGGGGTCACAAAGACACAACTGAGTAACTGAAGTGAACTGAACTGAACTGAACTGTTTGGTATTAACAGAAAAAACACACTCAGTTCAGTTCAGTCACTCAGTCATGTCTGACTCTTTGCTACCCTGTCCATCACCAACTCCTGGAACCTATCCAAACTCATGTCCATTGAGTCGGTGATGCCATCCAACCACCTCATCCTCTGTCGTCCCCTTCTCCTCCTGCCCTCAATCTTTCCCAGCATCAAGGTCTTTTACAATGACTCAGCTCTTTGCATCAGGTGGCCAAGGTATTGGAGTTTCAGCTTCAACATCAGTCCTTCCAATGAACACATACTACTAAATAGAAAATAAACAAGGACCTACTGTATAGCACAAGGAACTATATTCAACATCTTACAATACCTATATTATTAAAAAGAATCTGAAAAATAATATATGTATATAACTGAATCATTTTGTTGTACACCTGAAATTAACACAGCACTGTAAGTCAACTATGCCTGTCACTTCAGTCATGTCCAACTCTTTGCAACCCTATGGACTGTAGCCCACGTGGCTCCTCTCTTCCTGGGATTCTCCAGGCAAGAATACTGGAGCAAGTTTCCATGCTCTCCTTCAGAGGATCTTCCCAACCCAGGGATCAAACCTGTGTCTCTTGCGTCTCCTGCCCTGGCAGGTGGATTCGTTACCACTAGCACCACAATTAAAAAAATATTTTTTTCTTGGAGAAAAGAAAGAGTGTATGGCATTCAAGTCAGATGGGCCACTCTGTCCCTGTGCCAGCTGGTGGCCTTTGATGAACTTCTTTATGCATTAGTGCCAGGAACTTTCTCCTGGGGGAATGTCAATACCTGCTCTCCAGGTTGCTGCCTTGATGAAGAGGCTGATGTCAAGCTTTTATTGCAGCCCCTGGGACATGACGGGGCCTTGGGGAAACTCCATTCCCTTTCTTCCTATATCCCAAAGCATCCTTGCAACATCTTGTTGGGGGAGAAAAAGGACCCAGAGGCAAAGACCAGAGCTGCTTGCTTTCTCCAGGGGAGGGCTGTGCTCAGTCGTGTCCAACTCTTTTTAACCCCCAAGGACCGTAGCCTGCCAGGCTTCTCTGTTCATGGTGATCCTCCAGGCAAGAATACTGCAGTGGGTTGCTATGCCCTCCTCCAAGGGATCTTCCCAACCCCAGGATCGAGCCCAGGTCTCCCGCATTGCAGGCGGATTCTTTACAGTCTGAATCACCAGGGAAGGGGAGGGTTAGGGTCATGAGTAATCCCTAGAAGAAACCTTCCTGATGCATCTTTGGTTTGCAACTCAACTGGACCTTTTGGAGTTCCCTCTCATACCATGATCTCATGCTTCAACACACCAGCAGACAGAAGACTGCATTTAAGATGATCTGGCTGCTAGATCAAAAATATGAAGTTCACTCTGGGTCGTCTACTTCCTCCTGTTAGATCACCTGCCTTTCTGTCACCAGCGTGGGCATGTGTGGACCCAGCCAGATGCACGAGCCAGGAGCAAGTAGCATCCAGGGCCAGGAGGTCACATACCTGGCTCCTCCGCTGACAGCCCCTGGGGCAGGGGTCTGCACCAGGAATCCTGGGTCCCTGACCAAGGCTGGGGAGTGAGACCAGCCACCACTGGGGATGGGGTGGGGACCAGGGGAGGGACTTCCAAGGGGAGAATGAATTACCATTTCTTAGTTACTGTATGGCTCTGAAGTATCAATAGAGCCCCGAACACCTAGGGTCTGGTATCTAGCTGGCTATTTCCCAGCTGTGTGGTGTGGCCAAGTCCCATAACCTTTCTGCACTGTTCCCTTCTCTGAAAATGGGAGTGAAAGCAGTCACGTGGCAGGGTTGTTGTAAAGATGATTGAAATAACATGCACCCTGGCCTGTCCCAGCAAGTGCTATCCTTACAGCTGTATTCTCTCCTTCCAGCTGCTCAGTGAGATAGCTTGTATCATCCCATGTCAGAGATGAGAAAATAAAGGCTCAGTACTGTAGAGCACACGGAACTCTGCTGAATGTTATGTGGCAGCGTGGATGGGAGAGGATGTTTGGGGGAGAATGGACGCACGTATGTACGTATGGCTGAGTTCCTTCATTGTTCACCAGATACTACAACATTGTTAATTGACTATGAAAGTGAAAGTGAAGTCGCTCAGTCGAGTCCGACTCTTTGCAACCCCGTGGACTGTAGCCCACCATGCTCCCCTGTCCATGTTAATCCGCTATACCCCAATACAAAAAAAAAAGTAAGGCTCAGGAAATGTGTCTTGCCTACAGCCACACAGCTGGAACATTATTCCAGATCTTTCGTGCCCCATCCCCCCCACCCCAGTCTATTGTGGTTTCACTTTGTTCCTGCGGAAACTGGCAGAGAGCAGGGGCCCAGGAGCCGCGGTCCACACCCACCTGCCCCTGCCACAGGCTTGCTTCCCTCTGAGCTGCACCCACGCAGGGACTCCCGAGTCCACCCTGGTGCTAATTTCAGCCCATCCCGGCTCCACCTTCTTGCTAATTTGTCTCTGTGGCTTGGCCCTCCCTCGCTTCACCTTCCTGTGAAGTCCTCCTCCGGCCCTCACCTCCTGCTGCTGCTGCTGCTGCTGCTAAATCGCTTCAGTCGTGTCCCACTCTGTGCGACCCCGTAGACGGAAGCCCACCAGGCTCCCCCGTCCCTGGGATTCTCCAGGCAAGAACACTGGAGTGGGTTACCATTTCCTTCTCCAGTGCATGAAAGCGAAAAGTGAAAGTGAAGTCGCTCAGTCGTGTCCCGACTCTTAGCGACCCCATGGACTGCAGCCCACCAGGCTCCTCCGTCCATGGGATTTTCCAGGCAAGAGTACAGGGCCGAAGGTGGGGAGATACCATTGAATTCTGCCCCCGCACCTGGAGTGGGGGTTCTTTGCTGAGGTCTTCTCTCTTTCCTTTCCAGTAGTTCATTCCTTCTTATCGTCATCCCTCCTTCTTAAGAGCTTTGTGGCCATCCCTTTCTCCTAGTGGGGAGACCAGAAAGAGGAGCAGAGTGAGCGAGCAGCTTCCCTGGGTTTACACAGTGGGAAGATCTCTGCAGGCTGCCTACGCAGAAGGTGACAGAATAGGATACAGACCCCGGTCCTGTAATGCTCCCACTCATCTTTGCTCTGTGCCCATCAGAATCTCTCTCTGTGGCTGGGGAAATGCCCACTTTGGTTTGACAGGAGGGTTTGGATCTTTCTGGGCATCTACACTTTCTTCCACACCCCTTCCCCTCTCCTCCTCAAGGCCCACAGCTCATCAGTCTAGTCCACCACAGGGAAATTCCAGGCCCTGCCTCCTGGTCTCTGGCCCTCTCTGAACCATGCTCAGTCAGTTCAGTTCAGTTCAGTCGCTCAGCTGTGTCCGACTCTTTGCGACCCCATGAATCGCAGCACACCAGGCCTCCCTGTCCATCAAGTGAGTGAACTCCAGGAGTTCACTCAGACTCACGTCCATCAAGTCAGTGATGCCATCCAGCCATCTCATCCTCTCTCGTCCCCTTCTCCTCCTGCCCCCAATTCCTCCCAGCATCAGGGTCTTTTCCAATGAGTCAACTCTTCACATGAGGTGGCCAAAGTACTGGAGTTTCAGCTTCAGCATCATTCCCTCCAAAGAAAACCCAGGGCTGATCTCCTTCAGAATGGACTGGTTGGATCTCCTTGCAGTCCAAGGGACTCTCAAGAGTCTTCTCCAACACCACAGTTAGGGGCTGTCATCTGTACGATGGGCCACCATTAGCCTGTGCTGTAGGCAGCATCACCATCCTCATTCTAGAATTAAGGTGCTGATGTTTAGAGACATCTAGTAGCTTGCCCAGGGTCACACTGTGGGTAAGGTAGACAGCCTGGCTCTGAACTTAGGTCTTTAGCCCCCAAGCCCAGGGCTCTCTCCTCTGCAGCTGACACCGAGTGGGGGGCAGCCGGGGTTTCTTCCACTCTCCCGAGGAGTGGCTTTTCTGGAGAACAACACAAGCACTGAGGCTGTGGGGTGCTGGCTCTGCACTAGGCGTGGCTCGAGCTCCTTCATTCCTCATGACACCCTGTGTAGTGGGTACCACAATCTCTGTGGTTTACAGCCGGGGAAACTGAGGCTCAGAGAGATGGGCGAACTGTCCAAATGAACATAACTAGTAGTTGGCAGACGTGTGAACTCCAACCCAGGACTGACAGCCCCAGTCCTTAAGCGTGATGCTGATGCTGACATCAGTCGCTCAGCTGTGTCCAACTCCTGTGACCCCATGGACTGCAGCCCAGCAGGCTCCTCTGTTGATAGAATTCTCCAGGCAAGAATACTAGAGTGGGTAGCTGTTTTTTTCTCCAGGGGATCCTCCCAACCCAGGGATTGAACCCAGGTCTCCTGCATTGCAGGCAGATTCTTTACCACCTGAGCCACCTAGGAAGCCCTGCCTAGAAAGAAATGCATGAGTCTGAGAGAGCTGTAGGTCTGAGTCTGAAGCCCAGCTCTGCCACGTCTGGCTGGTGCCGTCTCTCTCCCTGGGCCTGCTACATAGGCAATGGGGGTGCTACCCCGCAGTGTGGGGCTGTGTTGTGACATGGGAGGCATCCAGAGATACAACTCAGGACCAATTCTGGCCCTGGGCACAGGCTAGGGGTTTAGCCAACTCGAGTTCCTTTCTTCTCTTTCTAGGCTTCAGCGAGGGTTCATTGGCCTCAGACCACGAAAGAAGGATCTTCAGTGAAAGTGAAGAGGATGTCCTACTGGTGCTGGAGCTGGTTTCTCCCCAGTGCCAGGCAGCTTGCTCTTTTCATCTTCCTGGACCTTGCTCCCAGAGGGCAATGGGAGACCCTGTGCCCTGGGTCTCCCTCTCTATTTTCCAGCCTGAATTATAATCTCCTCGCCTCCTTGGCCACCCTGGAGTCCTCTTTGAACCTCCCTAGCACACTGCCTGTGAGTTTCCACCATGGAAAGGCCCTTCTGCCTAAACTCCTATCTGCTTCCTGTGGTTAATATTGGGGCAGGTTCTCTGATGGGAACGTTTGTCTGAGTCATTGTCCCCTCCCCAGGACCCACTGACTCAGCATTGCGCTTCCCTTCCTGTCCCCATCCCCTACCAAGACGACCTGCTCCCTGCTCTGCTCTGACCACTGACTCCTCCTTCACCAGACGTCTCTGAGAGAAGGCAGGGCCCAATTTCAAGACCCCAGTCCTTCTGAGCATCTGCCCTGAGCCAGGCTTTGTGCTAAGCATTTTCCTTACATCATCTTATTTGACTCTCAAGACATCACTTTGTGGTCACCATCAGTTAGGGACTGTTTCCTTTTAGAGGTTCAGGGAGGTTAAGGAATTTACCCCAAATCACATAACCAGGTGGAGCCACTGCACAAACCCATATCTGGCTGACTCCCGAACCCAGGTTCTTAAACACGCTGTCCTACTGCAACTAAGCCCCAGTGCAGCCAAATAAGTAAGTCAATAAATAAATAGTTTTTAAAACACAAAACACACTGTCCTGTGTGATGCTTGGTTCCGAAGCAGAGGGAAAGACAGATAGGAATCCTTCTGCCTGGGAGAATTTGAATGCCTCCTTGCTCACTCAACTTGGGGGGAAACTTTGACTCCTGGACACCCACTTAGAGGCCAGAAATTGCCCTGGGGTTTCCCAAAGACCAGAGAGGCCACCTCATGTGGGAGGGAGGAGGTGTGAATCTCCAGGGGCCAGCAGGGTTCTCAATGCCTGGAGTTCTCAGTGGTTTGGGGCAGGGTGGGGAGAGTTCTCAGCTCCTCCGAGGTCTGGGTTTCCTGGACTGGTTTCTTCATTCCCTTCACAGAGGGCCCTGCCCAAACCCACACTCGGCCATCAGGGCCTTCTGGGCATCGCAGGAGACAAACACGGCCGCAAGCATCGGCAGGGCTGGCGACAAGGCCTGGGACGAAAGCAGGAGAGAAGGGACTTAGAGCTTTGAGGAAGGCTCTGGAGAAGCGCAGGGACCCACACTCCCCCAGGTCTAGTGTAGTGTGATGGAGGGTGAGAGAATGCTGGGTTCAAATCCGGGCTCTACCACTTCTGATCTGGGGGACCTCCAGCAAATTTCTCTGAGCCTCGGTTTTGCCATCATGAAATGGGGCCAATCCCATCTACTTCACGGGGGTGTTATGAGTGTTAAATAAGGTGGGTTTTAAAGCACCAAGAGGTATCCGAGGCTACTCCCTCTTTCCATCCCCACCTTGTCCTGTCATCAAACTAACACCTGCGGGAACGGTCTTTCCAGCAGCCATGGCCGCTGTCAAAGTCAGTGGCTTGGCCCTCAGGTTAGACAGCAGTGCTGGGCTCTGTTCTTCTGTCCTGATCAGAGGGTTTTAGATAAGAGAGGACTGGGGGCCACTCACACACCTCTTCTTGAAATCAAAGTGAAACAAAACAAGAAACCCCGACCTCCAGAAAGGCGAGCGATGCAAGGTCTACTGACGGAGATTCAGAAACGTTAAATCCAAATGATAGCACTTAACCCTCAACTGGGAGGCTTACAGGGCGGGTTCAGAACACAGGTTCTAGAGCCAGACTACCTAGGTTTGCTTCTTGGCTCCATGATGTTCAAGCTGAATGAAATTAAGCATGCTTCCTACATTCCAATATCCTTTTACAGGTGCTTCCCAGGGGGCTCAGTGATAAAGTATCCGCCTGCCAACACAGGTGATTCAGGTTCAACCCCTGGTTTGGGAAGATCCCCTGGAGTAGGAAATGGCACCCCACTCCAGTATTCTTACTTGGAAAATCTTATGGACAGGGGAGCCTGATGGGCTACAGTCCATGGGGCCACGAGGAGTCGGATATGACTGAGCCTCTAAGCACACAAGCACATCCTTTCATCAAGTCTTGTATTCCTCATCCGTAGAGCGGGGATTCCAACTGGTGCTATTAGGGTCTTCCCCATGGAGAACACGTGAGGACAAATGAAATAAGATGTGTCAGGATTTAAGCAGAGAACCTGGAGTAAGGGAAGCTCTCAATAAACATTAGCTGGTTTGTGACTGCTTGGAAACTGTGCCTTAGAGTGCGGCAGTGCTAGCAAGACTCTGGGGTCAACTAGATGCCTGGTTTTCACCCAGGGGGCTCCAGGGTGTGTGGACATGTTTCAGGAGCCCCTCGTCAGAGTCAGAGATGGGGAGTGGGCAACCCACCCGTCTTCAATCTCTGCCCCGATCTGTTTCATAGTTTGGGGTTCCCTGTGAAAATAGTTTGGATAAAAGTGTGTGTGTGTGTGTGTGTGTGTGTGTGTGTGTACGTGCGTTGCTGGGGTTGGCGGGTGGCAGTGGGGAAGTACTCTTGGTTTTTTAGAAGTCGGAAATCTGCAGATTTGCCCCAGTGATTTCATGCTCCCTCCACCACATGAGAACTTTGGTTATCTTTTCATCATAAGCCCCATACTTTGAAGAGTTTGGTCTACCTTCAAACTGCATGTATTCAGCAATGTGAGATTCAGTGTGAGGTTTTTTTTTTTTTTATCTCTGGTCAAGGCAAAATTTTAGAAAGACCTTTGGCAAACTTACAGTTCAGAACCTTCACTGTCTATTTCAGGGTCTGAGAAGAGACTGGGTCCCTGGATCTGGGACCTGGATCCATCCCCTTCACTCCTTTTCCTACAGGGGACCGTGTCTTGTGAGCACTTTCTGTGAGCATCATCTTATTTAACTTTCTCAAGCATCCTTTATTCTGATCTCCATTTTACATTCAGAGAACAGAGGCATGGGTGGGGATTGGTGGTGGTGGTATGTGGTCTGCCCAGTATTGCTCATTTGATAAACATTTTCCAAAGACCCAGCCCACTGAAGCTTTATCTGTTTTCTGTATGAAAATTAGAGCCTTGTAGGATCCATCTACTCTTTTTCCAAATGGTCCCAACTCCTTAAACATTTTATTACTATTTGGAATTCGCTAATTTGTTCCCTCTGTTAGCAAAGGTATGCAAGAAGGCATAGATGAAAAATTTGTGTTAAGTCATGAGTGGTCTATGTTTGATTTTGATCCTTACATCACATCCATGATCCTACACTACAATTTATACACTTGAGCGTATTCCAAGGAATATGTGCTTAGAAACTCAATGTTTGCCGCAGACCCCAAGACATACACACTCCACAACACACTTGTTCTTTGAATCATAAACAGGGAAGAAGATGCACAGAGATGGTCAGATACTCAGACACATACATGTATCCAGACACACAAAGCCATGTCCACACGGCATGCACACACGTACACAGGCACCCAGTGTGTGTGCTCAGTCGTGTCCGACTCTGCAACTCTACGGGGTGTGGCCGCTGTAGCCCTCTGTCCATGGGATTTCCCAGGCAAGAATATTAGCGTGGGTTGCTATTTCCTTCTCCAGGGGATCTCCCTGACCTGGGAATCGAACCTGCATCTCCTGCATTGCAGATGGATTCTTTCATCACTGGGCCAACAGGGAAGCCTGCATGGACGTGCCAATTGAAATGAATCCTCTTTGAAAGCCAGTTTGACAAGACATCTTTGGAAAGAAGAAGGGATGTAGGATTTACAAGTAAGGAAAATGGCAAACATAATAGGGTAAACTTACATTCTCAATAAATTGGCAAAAAAAAAAAAAAAGGCAGGAGGGAAGTGGAATAATGATACCCAATGCTGAGGACTACCTTTTATAAAAAAGTGTCTTTATACATTACCATTAACAAAGAAATTGCTACTTCTTTTTAGAAACATATTTCCTATTGCTCCAGTAGTCAGATGCGTTCAGACTCTTTTCCTGTAACTCCACTTCTAGGGAGTTACTTTAAAGGAAAACATCAACAAAAAGAAAATGCGACTTATAGACAAGTAGTCACAACATTATTATTTAGGAAACACTGGTAGCCAGATAAATACCTTCAATCAAATCTTATATCAGTTTCAGGGAATATTTTCTAGCCATCATAATGGCAATTATGAAGACGAGGGGGCATCACAGAAAATAGTTATGATAAAGCCAGTGAAAAAAAAAAAGAAAAAAGAACACAAAATTGGGAGTCACTGTGACTGGGATGGGATGAAGATTTGTCTATAAAAAATTAACAAAAGTGAGATATGAACAGTACTTTGAGGAAGATATGACTATTATTGACTTGTTTTTTTTAATTTTTGTTTACTTTAAAGTTGCTATGATAAAGATTTTGGTTCCCAAAGCTATCTGAGATGTAAAAGATAAACCTACGGTAAGCCAGCCTGATACCTGCAGTAGAGATTTAACCTATTTGCAGATAATGGACCTTTAGCAATTCATCTATGGGGGTTGTACACACGACATATGTATCTCTCAGAATGTCACGTGTGCATTGGAGCTGGTAATCCTCCCAGCCTCAAAGTGTCAATTAAGAGTGTCCATGGTGTTTCACAGGCCTAAGTTTCACTCTGTTATTCTTTAAGCCCTGGATTGATTATTTCCAGGTGATATATTTAATACCAATATCTGACTTTGCAACTCATCTTCCCAGCTTGGAAGCTCTTGATCCTTGGAGATAAAACTCAGTTGGTGGAAAAAGTTATCCAGGAGGGCCAGAGACCAGGAAAAGCCAGGCCTTTCCATGAACTAGTCCTGTGACCTTTGACCAAGCTTGCTAGCGCCCACTGGGAATTGACCAAGTTGGGTGGCCTACATCAGTGATTCTCAAACCTCAGGGGCACCAGAATCACCTGGAGGGGGTTTCTTGTGGATACAGAGATTACTGGGCCTCACCTCCTATGATAAGATTCAGTAAGGAACTTGCCTGGTGGCCCAATGCTTAACAACCTGCCTGCCAAAGCAGGGGACACAGATTAGATCCCCGGTCTGGGAGTATTCCACATGCCACAGGACAATTAAGCCTGTGTGCCACAACTATTGAGTCCATGCTCTAGAGTCCACGCTCTGCAGTAAAAGAAGTCACTGCAATGAGAAGCTCACACAAACAACTAGACAGTAGCCCTCACTCACTGCAACTGGAGAAAGCCCGTGTGCAGTAGCAGACTCAGTGCATCAAAATAAATAAATAAATAAATAAATAATGGGTTAAGAAAAAGACTCATAAGACTGAAGTGAGGCCAAAGAATTTGCATTTCCAAGGTCCCTAGTGATGCTGAGGCTGCTGATCTAGTGTGGAGGGCCACTGCTCTACACATATTTTGCTCAAAATAACCTTGCAAATGAAGTACCCTAAGTATTACTTCCACAAACAAAGAGCATAGAAAAGTTGGATGATTTGAAAAGTCATTCAGCCTTCTTGGTATAATAAGATTACCTGCTTCAAGAACTAAAATATAGAATGACTGTGACAATCAAGGTATTAGTCATTTGCTGGGGATGTGAATACCAACACACACACACACATCTCTCCTCTATTATGGAGAGTCATTGCCAGAGTGCTTTCTTCTTTAAATATGAACCATCCCCAGGTGTCAGGGTCCTGCCTGTTTTGGGTGTTTTCCTTTTTTTTAATTTGATGAGAATGAGTTGACTTATGTGGTCAACTTGGACTTAGAAGCTGCACAGTTTCTGCTGGGACCAGGAATCCTCAGCAAAGTGATAGCATGCACTGCCTGTGACTTTGCAGACCCAGGGTTTGTGGTCTCAGGCTTATCAGCGTATCCTCCACGCTGCCTGGGTGAGCTGGGGGCTGGGAGCTGAAGAAGCTGCTGCTTTGTAGCTGTGGACCAGCTGTCCATCTCTGTGCATCTCAGCTGTAGTATAGGGGAAAACAACACGACCTTCATCGGGTAATGGTGACGGTTCATTGACCATCTAAAGAGCACAGCCTGGTACCCACCAAAGATCTTCCTGATGAAACGGCTCCAAACTTGACAAACAACAGTAAAAGGGTGAGCATGGCCAGAACACTTCTGGCTGAAACACACACACACACACAAGAGAGGGGGAGCTTTACTTAACCAAATACCATGACTTATTATGGTCAATGCAGTGATAAGCTATGAAGAGAAAGCCTAGAAACAGAACCTTGTAGGTCTGATGCAATGGTATGTGATGTGAGGTTCACGTGTCACCTCAGTTCAAGAATTAGGCCTGGAAATTTGGCAGTCGATAAAGAAGAAAAAATTAAATCAGATCCTTACATTATACCATATACAGAAATCAACTCCAGATGATTACATGTTAAAAATAAGTCCTTGAAAATTTTCATAGAAAACCTTAATAGAAATGTCTTTTGAACTTTGGAGAAGGGAAAGATTTCTTAAACATAAGATGCAAAGATGTTGACTCTAAGAGAAAAGAGTGATATATTTTTCTGTATTAAAATTGAGTTTTATTTCTTAGACAACTTGAAAATAAGCTACAAATCGGAGACTATATTGCAGTAAGCACCCTAACAAAAGATTATATAAGAATGTATCAAATGTTCTTTCACATCTGTGAGAGATTATATTCTCATTCAGAAGGATTCAGAATATATTGGCTGACATCATTGGCTTTGGTCTTGGCCATATAACTTCCTTGAGTCAACAGAATGTAAGTAGTTAGGACCTGTGTCATAGCTTAGCGGAAGGTTTAAAAGCATTGCATGTCTCTTTTTCCTGCATCTTCCAACATATCCTAAACTGGAGCTATTCCTTTAGCCTGGGCCCAGAAGTGGGAAGACGTGGAGCAAGGAGCTGACACACAGTTTGGAGCAGAGATGCAATTGACCAGCAGACTTCAGAACAAAAGATAATACTCCTTGTTATAAGCCACTGTTTGGGGGAGTTGGGGGATTGTTTGTTACTGTAGCGAAAGCTGATTGATATAAAAACTTAGTACCTAGAAGTGGGATGCTGTGCTAACTAAAAAACAGAATGTGTAGTTTTGGTTTGGGGGCTGAATGGCAGACAGTGAGGTAATTATTATAGGGGGCTGGAAAACTATCAAGCTACATAATGCAGTAGGGAGACATCTAGGAAAAAGATCACATGTGATCATTTGGAAGGCAGGAAATATACCTACTGAATTCATGGCTTTGGGAGAAGAAATTTTGAGACAGAATGTTGTTTGTGTGAGTTACTTGTTCCTAACTACATTTCATCAGATACAAGAGGTGACAGCAGATAAGACTGGCTCATTTGTAAGCAGAATTGAAAGAGAACATAGTTAAGTCTTGAAATTCTAGAGTTTGCAGAATGGACAGGTGCAAACATCTGTCATTTCAACTTCTGCAGCCTGCAAAATATCCTCAAAATAGAAACCAGCTTTAGGGGCAAATTTCAAAACAAAAGTATGACCTGGGGTTAAGACCAAGTCAAATGCATGACTGTTATTCCATCTGTTAAGACCTCTGAGAGGATTTAGGTAGTCCCAGAGAATGGACAAGGTGGCACAGTGGTAAAGGGTTCACCTGCCAGTGCAGGAGATGCAAGAGACGTGGGTTCGATCCCCGGGTCGGAAAGATCCCCTGGAGGAGGGCATGGCAACCCACTCCAGTATTCTTGTCTGGAAAATTACATGGACAGAGGAACCTGGTAGGCTAGAGTCCATGGGGTCCCAAAGAGTCGGACACAACTGACTGACTGAGCACACACACAGAAAATGGACAACCTCATTTCTTGGAAAAGAGACTGAATCTCATTAATCCTGATAGCATTCAAATACTTAAAGAGTTATATCTAGAGAAAAACAGAGAGGTGTGTCTCAAGGCACATTGTGACTACATACACTTCATAGAAAGTTTTTGATTGTTCCATCGCCAAAAGTGCTATTGGTCTGAGTTAAATAAGACTGACTCTTTAGGACATAAAACGGTCTTGAACTTGTCTGGCCTTTACAGGCAGGAAGCACACTGATGGCACTGATAAGAAATACCCAGAAGAAAAATAGTGACAAACAGGAACAGATATCACACCAAAAAAGGAAACACTTTTGACTGATGGACAAACAAAGACATGTTTAGCTTCATTACTGGTCAGGGCAATGCAAATCCAAACCAAAAAGAGACCTCAATCCAAAATAATTTGGCTGGCCCAAATGGGAAACTCAGTTGATACCTAGCATCAATTCGGACCTACGTGATCTCTTACTTTAGAGACTGATCTCCTACTTTAGAAAATGATTGAAGCTATCTTATAACAGTGACTATCCTAAAGCAGCAATTCCACTTTTTTATAATACGTAGTAAAAAGTCTTGCCTATACAAAGATGTTCATAGCTGCACTGTTTACAATGGCAAAGATCTGGGAAAACCCTCAAATGCCCTTAAAAGAGAGTGAATGAATAAATAATGTGTTTAACCAATACATTTAACAATGTATTTAACATTAAACCAATCATTTTAACAGCAGTTGAAATGAACTGCAGTGCACACTCCATAAAATGGATGTATATTATCGAAACATTCTTGGCCAAAAAGTAAGTCCCTACAATTATAAATAGTATGTAAACTTTTTTTTTTTTTCCGTAAAGCAAGAATATACACATTTAGACACACATATCGACGAAAAATAAGCAAGAGAGTTTAGGATGTTGGTTACCTTGGACTGTACATATACACATAGGAAAATGTGGTTATGAAAAGTTGTTGTTGAATCACGCAAAGATGCCGGGATTCTTGGCCCCCGGAGGAGAAGAATTCAATCCAGGGTCAGAGACGAGGCTTGATCATTCAGAGCTTTTGTGTAATAAAGTTTTGTTAAAGTATAAAGGAGATAGAGAAAGCTCTGACATAGGCATCAGAAGGGGGCAGAAAGAGTACCCCCCTGCTAGTCTTCAGCTGGATGTTATACAGTCCCTGCTGCTGCTGCTGCTAAGTCGCTTCAGTCGTGTCCGACTCTGTGCGACCCCGTAGACGGCAGCCCGCCAGGCTCCCCCATCCCTGGGATTCTCCAGGCGAGAACACTGGAGTGGGTTGCCATGTCCTTCTCCAATGCATGAAAGTGAAAAGTGAAAGTGAAGTCACGTAGTCCCTAGCAGTCTGTTAATGAAAGCAAGGAATGTCTTAAAACTCAGAATGGCACCACGCCCCTCACCCATAAGATGCATTTTGGGATAATCTTGGCACCAAATGGTTCATCCTGGGCAATTAAAGGATTAACTTGAATCTTAAAGAAGGGCAGATCACCATACAAATAGTTTCATTTACATAGATTCTGTTCAGTTCAGTCACTCAGTCGTGTCCGACTCTTTGCGACCCCATGAATCGCAGCACACCAGGCCTCCCTGTCCATCACCAATTCCCAGAGTTCACTCAGACTCACGTCCATCGAGGTGGTGATGCCATCCAGCCATCTCATCCTCTGTCGTCCCCTTCTCCTCCTGCCCCCAATCCCTCCCAGCATCAGAGTCTTTTCCAATGAGTCAACTCTTCTCATGAGGTGGGGGAACAATATCTGAGAATAACATACTGGTTTGTGAAGTCGGTTCTGAGCCAAGAGGCGGAACCAACTTGAAGACCGAGTTTGGGGTAAATACATCGTACATTAGCATAGCTTAAGATAGATATTTCCATAAGAAAAAGGCATTGGTTAACTTCAGGTGAAACCAGGTGTCATTACGGCAACACAGTATTTTAAGAGAGACCTCCTTTTAAATTTGTATAGAGAAGGAAAAAATATCGCTGGTTTGTTTCCTGCCGCTTAAGAGAGAGAAAAATGTCTGACACTTGCAGGCTATTCCCTCCCTTTGGAGACCCCCTGGCCTTCCTGCCTGTTACCCTCTCAGTTAGAAGCAGGTTATTGTCAAGGTGCTAGCTTTTGTTCTGAGTAGGGATTCATATGGAGAAGGCAATGGCACCCCACTCCAGTACTCTTGCCTGGAAAATCCCATGGATGGAGGTGCCTGGCGGGCTGCAGTCCATGGGGTCGCAAAGAGTCGGGCACGACTGAGCGACTTCACTTCACTTCACTTCATTGCTTTATCAGAAAGAACTGCAACTTAAAACAAGAGACTGTTTTGAATACTTTTCAAAAACGTTTTATTTCTTGGCATTCTTTATAATAGTTTATTCGCTTTTTATGTTTAGCTGGGATGGCTCTTTGCTGCTGGGCAGGCTTTGCTCTCACTGCGGAGAATGGAGGCTCCCGTCTAGAGCCAGCGTTCAGGCTTCGCACTGCCGTGGCCTCTGTTGTTGCAGGGCGCAGGGTCTAGCGTGGGGGCCTCAGTAGCGGCGGCTCCCGGGCTCTAGAGCACAGGCCTCAATAGTTGTGTGCACGCGCTTAGTTTCTCTGTGCCATGTGGGGTCTTCCCTGATCAGGGATCGGACCCACGTCTCCTGCATTGGCAGGCGGATTCTCTACCACTGGGCCACCGGGGAAGCCCCTGCTTTGTTTTTAATCGACGTGCAGTTGATTTACAATGTTGTATTAGTTACAAGTGTACAGAAAAGTGATTCGGTTACAAATATATACGTATATATGTGTATATATATGATCGTTTGCTCTAAAATCATAGACTGTTAGAGTTAAAAGCACCCTTAGATAGAAAGAGTTCTATGTTTCCCAAATGAGGAAACCAGATCGGAGTGACTGATCAAAGTTACTCAAATCTTGCGCAGCGCAACCCAGCCTGCTCCTTTTGTAATCCTCCTACTCCAGGGCTCATACGGTCAAGCCAAGGCTTCTTCTTTTCTCACTCTCCCCCACGTCTAACCCAGCCATCATTCTGTTCTGCTCTGCTATGACACTCCTGGGTCCATCCACCTCGCACAGCACCTCCTGCCACCCAAAGCCATTATCTCTCCCCCTAGACTTCTGCTAGTGCCTCCTGACTGGTCTTCCTACATTCTCTCTTGCTCTCCAAATAAGCTATTTCCCGTGCAACTGAGAGAAGGATCTTCTTTTGTAAAAAAAAAAAAAAAAAGTCAGTTCTTATCTCTGACTGACTTTCTCAACTGTGTCCCCAAAGCACCTAGAATAAAATTCAAATTCATCGCAGCTTCCCAGCTTCACCTGAACTGGTCTCTGTCTTCCTCTCAGGCTTCCCCTCCTGTCATTCCACCCCCACCCAAGTTTTATGTACCACTCTCACTGACTTTCCTTCTGGAACATTCTAGACTGGTCTCTGCATGTCACAGGTGCTGCCAGTATCCAGCTCACATCCTTCAGCTAGGCTTTTCCATCTTAGTGCACACAAGCTGACTTCAGCCATGGAAGACAGCTCTGTCCCTGAGCAGCCAAGGACAGCAGTGGCAGGGAGCAGGCCTCACAGGTGACAGACAGCAACTGACAATAAATATCCCAACTCCCCTGCTCTTAGGGGAGATAATTCAGCTGTGTGCTCTACACTGCATCTCAAAGCGCCCTGGGGAGTCAGCCCCGCCACTCACAAAGTACTGGCCTGATAACATGCTCTTTATTAAGTCCTCGTTTTGCTCTCTGGTTCCCTTACTCATCTTTCCTGCACTTCCCAGATAAATTACTTTCTTCAAATCTTTGTCTTAGGTCCTATTCAAGGGCCACGTTAAGATACCACATTAGATCTTTGCACTCCCCATTCTGTCTGCCTCGAATATTCTACCCCTCCAAGTCTCAGCTCAAATGCCAACTCTTTAATTCCCCCTCTTGTCATATCTCTTTGTTATGTGTCCTCACTGACTTATCCTATTTGAAATTATCTTGTTTATATAATGAGCTGAAAAATTATGTCTCTCCCAGGGGATTAGCTCTACAAGGCAAATGTCTTGAGTATCTTGGTTCCCAGCACAGGGGGAGGGTCTGGCACATAGTAGGCACCCTTGAAATATTTGTTGACTTAGTTAACGAGTAGTTTTTGCCAGAAGGGATGTCAAATACAGCATCAAGGGTAAGATTTACAGTAGCTGTTTGAGCTTATGCATTTCTAATTGGCAAGCAAATGGTTGGCGTGTAAATGGATACTGCTATTGTGTTTGAGTGGTTGATTCTCTTTAGCGGGTTTAATCTGCTTCCAACTACTCTAAAGTGTTTGCAGTTGCTGTGCTAATTACGAATCCTGATAAACTCTCCATTAAAGTCTATCTTCTAAGTACGTTCAACACAATAATACTGTTAGATGGAATTATATATGGTTGGCAGTAAGAGAACCATATTTATTTAGTAACGGTCTTAAACTCAACTTGCCTTCCCACTGAGGTACCTGAATAAGTGAAAGTAGACTACGTTTACCCGCTTGCTTATTTATGCAGGGGAGACCTTGGCAGAGGCTTGCCCTAGGGGATAGAGATGTGGAGGCCAGAAAGAAACTCCATGTGCAGCCCTTTGGAGAAAACTCAATTCTTCTGTGGCCTTGGCTCATCTCATGCTCGCCTGGCATGAACACAAGGCAAGCACTCATTTGGATTCATAGGGCCAAACCTTTTGCTGGGGGCATTTGGGTGCAGACCAATGTGTGTGTTTGGTATTAGTAATAATCTCTATGTTTTTATTTCCTCATTTGTAAAATTGATTTATAGCAACCACTTCATACCTTATTTTGAGGCTCAAATTAACACAGAGTGTAAAGGACCAAGGAAGCTATAAATAGCTGTGAACACATACAGACCCTATTGTTGTAATCGGAAGCCACTGATTCCTATTTGGAAACAGTTCTGTCTGTGAAGCACGTCCTCACTTGTCTCTTATTTATAGAAAAGCTTTAGTCTCCCAGGCCTCCACTGAGTACCAAGAGGCTGGTTCAGGAATTACTGACTGGAAGAATATGAACGTATTGTAACAAAAGACAGTAATTGGGCCAAGAGAACAGGTAATAATTTACACAACAGATCAACTATATAGTAGAGTCACGTAATCTTTATTTCCTCCCTGATGGACTTAGATAACAGTGTCTGACTCATATTCCTGAGTTGTCTTACAGATATTAAAACCCCTACTAGATGGAAGGAGCTAACTGCGTGATAACAATGAACACAGAGCCCCAAGATTGGTTGGAATTGGAAAGTTCATGATATTGACTCCTGATTAACCACCACTGACCAATCAGAAGAATGTCCACAAACTCATCAAACCTCACAAGCCTCTTCCTTAAGGATAAGGGATCTTTAAAAACATTTTCCCCAAATGAGATCTCAGGCCTTTGGAACATTAGCTCCCCTCATACCCCTTGCTTGCCTTTCAATAAATGCTCCACTTTGTTTCACCACCACCATGTCAGTAGACCGGCCTTACTGAGCTTGGGCGAATGGCCCCAAGTTTGGTTTGGCAACATCAGGTTCCACTGAGGCATGGGCCAGATCTTTAGTTCACCTAAACAGTCATCAGCAGGATCACATGCCTGTGTTAAGCCAGGAGCTCAGAGTCTAGAGAGGAAAGCAGGCTCAGGAATAGGCAAATTACATCAGCAGGCAGTCTGTGCAAGCCCAGAAGGGAAATCAGGGTGTCTGGAATCCATGGGAAACAAGGAGGGTTGGGAGAAAGGAAAGAAGGCTTCACTGAGGAGTTGATTTGGAACAAGAGTGGAACTCACCACATGAAAAAAACAGTTCTCCTTAAAGAAACGAGCATGTGCAAAGACCAGAGTGTATCTGGCAGGAGGGCGTGGGGCACTGAGTGTAGATATGGGGTTACAAGTGGTATAGGTTGTGGCCACATTAGGAGGCAGATTGCAGGGTAAGCTAAGACACTCAGGCAGCACCTAGGAGTGAGTCTGCCGAGGGGCGGTGCAGAGTGCTGGTTCAGAACTGGAGCTAGACTGTCTGCTTCTGAATCCCACCTTCCCAGTGACTAGCTGAATAATCTTCGACAACTTCTCTGCACCTTGGTCTCCTCATCTGTGCAACGGGTGATAACAGCAATAACTACTTCCAGGGCCACGAGGAAGAAAAGACAGCTTAAAACACATGAAGCGCTTAGAGTAGCGTAGCACACGTGAAGTATACAGAGTGATGTTAGCTCACAGCTGCTGTTTTCCTATGGACGGGCAAGATTAAGGGACCACCAGGAGCCTTGAACCAAGTCTCAGAAGTAACAACATAGACGTTGGAGGAGAACTGTGAGGGCCACCTGTCGTAGAAGGCACGGCAAGGGGATGTTTCCAGAAGGAAGGGTCCACAGGATCAAGGGTGCTAAGACGCCAGGCAAGATGAAAGCCAAGGTGGCCATGGATTTAGCAGCGATGAGGTCACTGGTGACTTTAGCCATTGCAGTTTGGGTGGCATGGTAGAGACAGAAGCCAGTTTGCAGTGTATTGAAAGCATGGGCAGGGGAGAAGTAGGGGGAGTGGGGCCAGCACTTCCCGTTGTTTGCCTGAGAAGGGGCACAGGTGAGAGACAGCAGAGGTAGAAGACAGTAAATTCGGTCACATGGGCTTTGCCAAATACCCATTACATCCCACCATTGTCTCCTGTGTGGCTCACAGCCTCTGGTTGGTTAGCCAGGAGAAAGATCAGAATCAGTAAGTCATAGATGAGGATACTTCCGGTAGACAGAGATCAAGAGGGGGCAGAGCTCGGACTTCCCTGGTGGTCCAGTGGTTAGGAATCTGTCTGCCAATGCAGGGGACATGGGTTCAGTCCCTGGTTGGGAAGATCCTGCACGCTGCGAGGCAACTAAGCCCAAGGGCTGCAACTACTGAAGCCCGTGTGCCCTAGAGCCCATGCTCCACAGCAAGAGGAGCCCCTGCAATGATAAGCCCCTTCATCACACGGTAACTAGAGAGTAGCCCCTACTCACAGAAATTAGAGAAGACGCCTGTGAGCAGCAATGAAGACCCAGCACAGCCTAGGGTAAAACAATCTCAATAAAGAAATAAATAACATTAAAAAAATTTTTTTAAAGAGTGATGGAGCTGGAAGAAAGTCCGGGTTACCCATTTCCTCTCTTTTCATGATATGACTGCGGGCAAGGGAGGACTGGGCAAGAGGAGGCAGGATGCTCAGCACCATCTACCTGCTTCATCACATCTGGATCTAAAGGATCCATCTGTTGAAGGTGGAAGGAGGCAGAAGAGATTGGTGACAGACTCCTTTAAACTAACACAGGCTGGTTAAACGCGTCGCATCCTACTGAATCACCTCCTGTTGGGGGTGGTGGGAGAAATCTGTGGTTGAGATCGGTTCCAGCTGGAAACAGTGAGGGCAGGATGGATCCCAGATCAGCAGAGGGAACAGTGTCTATTCTCCACACCTGCCCCTTCTCCACAATCAATTCTTGGCCATTTTAGATAAATCTGGGTTTTCTTTGACTCTGCGGCTGGGGAGTTGAGGCTGAGTGGGGCCCTTTGGCGAAAGGGATGCCCTCTACTTACCGTGACAGGATTCTCTTTTTAACCAGCTGTTTGAGGACTGAGGCCCAAGTCAGTTGGCTCTTCTGGTAGGGTGAAGATCTTATTTTCAGAACGTTATGACAGTGAATAATGAGGGCTAGATCATGCTTACGCGCTTAATTGGGAACCGTTTTCCTTTAATATCTTTCATCATACTATAATTTTTTTCCTGTTGACATAGGTCAGAGAAATTTGTTTATAGTGCAACCAACTGTGTTCTTCTCATTAGCATGAAGAATAAGTCCATGTTTTATTTAGTTTTCATAATTTATTTTCAAAAGTATCGACACTACTCAGAACAGTGTGACAAGTGTGGTAGGGAGTTATAAATCATTTAGTCAAGACTTTCCTTTGTAATACAATTCTATATAGTTGTGCAGACATGCTAGTGATCTTTGATTTTTCACTCTGCTCTTTTCTTTAAGTGCTCCTATTGACTTTATTCCAGGAAAGGCACATTAAACTCCTTGGGTCTATTAAATTTTTTTTTTCTGATAAATATTTTAGATGCTAACTTTGAGAGTGGTATAAGCAGTAACATTTTCGCTAAGACATCTAGGAAAATTTTACAAGCTTATTACAATATTCCAAGAGTGTTTTATAATGAAAGCTTTTTAAAAAGCTTTTGATTAGTCCATGACATGTTTTATTTATTTATGCAAGTTAGTACCACAACCAATGAAATTTATTGTTAAAGTGTAAAGCGTATAGCTTATTTTTTTACCAAGATTTTGACAATTGTATTTTTGCTTTCATGAGACTGAATAGAGAGCCAAGGTCAATGAAAACATAGTTTAGTCAGAAAATAATGTATTATATTGTTAGCACTAGGCTTTGGTGATGTGGAAGACATAAAAGACAGTGTCTGAGGCTAATAAACCAAAAAGGAAGACAGTCTCCAAAAATGGAAATATTTTCTTTTTTTTTTCTTTTATATAGTAGTAGTATTTGGGGGCTCCCCTTGTGGCTCAGTTGGTTAAAGAATACACCTGCAGTGTTGGAGACCTGGGTTCGATCCCTGGGTTGGGAAGTTCCCCTGGGGAAGGGAAAGTCTACCCACTCCACTGTTCTGAACTAGAGAATTCCATGGGCCATGGGGTCGAAAAGAGTCGGACAGAACTGAACGACTTTCACTTACTTACTTAGTAGTAGTTAGACTACTAAGTCGGAGAACGCAATGGCACCCCACTCCAGTACTCTTGCCTGGAAAATCCCATGGACGGAGGAGCCTGGTAGGCTGCAGTCATGGGGTCACAAAGAGTCGGACATGACTGAGCGACTTCACTTTCACTTTTCACTTTAATGCATTGGAGAAGGAAATGGCAACCCGCTCCAGTGTTCTTGCCTGGAGAATCCCAGGAATGGCGGAGCCTGGTGGGCTGCCTTCTATTGGGGTTGCACAGAGTCGGACACGACTGAAGCAACTTAGCAGCAGCAGCAGGAGCCTGATGAGTCACTTAGAACAGCAAAGATCGTGGGAAGAAAATGCATCCTTCTGATTTGTTTGGGTAATACCTTTAAGTCAAAGACTTTGGAATGAGGAAACCATAACCCTGGGATTTTGGAAAATCATGTTCCAAACCAGGGCAGAGGAGACCCAAAGAGGGCAGTGGGAGATTCCAGGGAATAAACCAATGGATGGCCATCCAATATGAGGCCAAAATATGGCAGGAGGGCTGAGAGGGGCAGGGCAGCCTTCAAGGCCTATAACTTGTGCAGTCTCTGCTGCTGCATACTTGAAATGTTTAGTTTTTAAATAAGGGATTCCCTCATTTTATTTTGCACCAGAACCTGCAGATTATGTGAACATCCTGGTCAGGGATGCAGGCTTGGTGGAACACGTGGACTGCAGACTTTTTCTAGGGCTAGCAGGCAAGCCCTGACTTCAGATGCTCCCCATGTGAACTTGGCTCTTGAAACTCACCCACCCCTGAGAAAGTTGAGCCAGCCAGAGAGAGGACCTGGCCAATTTGCAATCAGAGCATTGCAAAGGGCAGCTGTAAGATGTATTAGACAAACCAAGCAGGGAGGGAGGAAACACAGAATCCTCTCAGAAACCATGGAGAATGAATGGGGCTCTGTGCTGCAAGCTTTCTCAAGCATTTCCGTATTAAAAAGATCCTAGCATAGAGGCATTGGGAACCCAGTTTTAAGGATAATAACCCAGAGGTTCAGGAAGATGATCAGAACCAACTGTTCCAGTGTTAACACAAGTTCATGTGACCGACGCGTTGCTGCTGCTAAGTCACTTCAGTCGTGTCTGACTCTGTGCGACCCCATAGACGGCAGCCCACCAGGCTCCCCAGTCCCTGGGATTCTCCAGGCAAGAACACTGGAGTGGGTTGCCATTTCCTTTTCCAATGCATGAGAGTGAAAAGTGAAAATGAAGTCACTGAGTCGTGTCCAACTCTCAGTGACCCCATGGACTGCAGCGCACCCAGCTCTTCCATCCATGGGATTTTCCAGGCAAGAGTACTGGAGTGGGGTGCCATTGCCTGCTCCGTGACCAACGCGTAGTGAGGCCAAATAAACTGAAACTTTGGAGTTTTGAGTAGAAAAAGGTTTATTGCAAGGCGTTGCTAGGAGACAAGGTGGCTTGTACCCTCAAAAGCCAGGTAGGTGGTGGGAGGGAGGGGATGTATGTATACTTATGGCTGATTCATGTTGATGTATGGCAGAATCTAACAGTGTTGTTAAGCAATTATCCTTCAATTAAAAATAAATATATTAAAAAAAAAAAAAGCCTGGAGCTCCCTGAAAGGTTTTGACAAAGCACTTTTAAAAGCAGGTGAGGATACTTGTTTTAGAAAGTGTATTTTCTTCACTTAACAAAATGCCATCTACATTGCTTGTTAAATCGCTGAACTCTCCTTAAGCTGTGGTCTTTCTGATTGTTCCTTTTATTAGCTCAGCTTCTCAAGATACTCTGGAGTGTGAGGTAGAATTTCTGTGTCAGATTCAAAATGTTGTACACATTTGAAAGAAAAATCCCCTAATTTACTTCTTCCACATTCCACCTTTTAAATGAATAAAGTGATTATTACGCCTAAGTGTGAATAATGTTTAAAAAAAATAAAAAGCAGGTGAGATGGGGGAGGGGTGCAGCTTACAGCTTGTGCACAGCTTGTGCACAGGTCTCGGATTGGCTGATGATGAGGAAACAGGGCGGAGTCAAGGGGTTAACTTTGTCAGTCCTTAGGTTCCAGGATGCCTGGGCCTCTGTGCTCCTGCTCAGCACGTAGTTAACATCTTTCATTAGGTGAAGGGGTCGGGGAGAGTTCACATCTGCAAAACAACTCAGGAAATTCGCATCAAATACTATAATCAAAGTACATCAGAAAGGCGCTAAAGCAGGACAAGGGGGAAGGCCCCACAGGATCCTGCTCAGTTACACTAGTAAGTGGTGGCCTGGATTAAAATGCAGGTGTCTGGACCCAAGTCCAGTGCTTTCCCCACTACGCTAGAGGACAGAGGGGAAGGCCAGGGAACCCAGATGTTCAGACTCTTCAGGCCAGAACATCCCAGGCCCAGCTCCACCTCTGAGCTGAGTACAATGTCTGTGACCAGATCAGTTCACTCCAGACACCAGGAGGCCAGACCAGGCAACCAGGGTGTCTCTTTGGGTGGCCAGCTCTCAGCTGAGCCTGGGAGCCAGGCCTCAAGGGCGCTGATGGAAAAGCGTCCCTGCCTGGGCTCCCCTGGGCTTCCGGGGCTGTGGTCCCAAGACACAGTGGGAAATGGGCAGTGGCCGAGGAGGGGCCCCGGGCCGTCCACCCACTGCCCCGGGGGAGAGGGCTCCTCGGGGGACTTTCCTAGCAGCCTGTGGACAGGAGGCGTTGGTGGTTTGGGGGGACATATTTTGGGGTCAGACTGTTGCCACTTCCTGCCCCTGCATCCTTGCTCTGTGGGGTGCAAAGGCTGGGGCTTTTTCCTACCAGTCCCTGCAGAGGGGGCACCATGCCCTGGCCTCCAGGTGTGCCACAGGAATCCTGCAGCACTTTCTGCTATTTTAGGGGCCCCCATCGGGCCCCGCTTCTCTCTCTGAGCACAGCCCAGCTCTTGTGGTCCTGAGCATGAAGCCGGAAATCACAGAGGAAGAACCCCGTCTGGGAGTAAAGGTGGGGCTCTCTTCAGGGGTCCCGGTGTGGCAGCTCCCTTGTCCTCTGCTTCTGGCTCCTCATCTGTGATGTGAGATGAGATGTGTGTGCATGTGTGTGTGTGGGTGTGTGCTAGTAGCTCAGCCGTGTCCGACTCTTTGCTACCCCAGGGACATGGCTCCTCTGTCCTTGGAATTCTTCAGGCAAGAATACTGGAGTGGGTTGCTATGTTCTCCCCCAGGGGATCTTCCCAACCCAGATATTGAACCCAAGCCTCCCGCATTGTAGGCAGATTCTTTTACCATCTGAGTTACCAAGGAACCCAGTGAGATGCGATGGTTCACCCCACTTGTCCTGATAGTCCTCTGAGGGCCGGGCTGATTCGGCTCACACTTGCCCCTGAATACTCACAGGGACTTTACAAAGTGTGTATTTTGGGTTCAGGGCATGACAGCTCAACAACCACAAAACTGAGGTGACGAAACCTTCAAAAGCCAAGTCCAGGTCTTGCCTACCACACCTCTGAGCTTCTGGTTTTGTGTGAGCTTTCTAAATTTTAGATGGGCCTGGCTCCTAGGGTGAGTGGTGGGTGCTTGAATCCACGGACTGTAGCCCACCAGGCTCCTCTGTTCATGGGATTCTTCTGGCAAGAATACTGGAGCTGGGTACCATTTCCTCCTCCAGGGGATCTTTCCAACCCAGGAATCAAACCTGGTCTCCTGCATTGGCAGGTGAATTCTTTACCACTGAGCCACAGGAGAAGTAGCTCCTAGGGTGGGTGGGATCCAAATCCTTAGAGGCTGCGATGAGCCCTGCTAAGCTCTGTTTCCCTTGATCGTCATCAGAAAGGGCAGGGGGACAGCCCCAGCAGTTCCCTCAGCAGTTATGGCCTGTTAAGGCCTGACCAAAAGGCAACCGTTCCATGTCGGATGGAAGAGGGGGCTGTTTAGGATGTAGCTTGTGGTTGGGGCTCTGTTTGCACTTGGAGACCCAGAACACCATTTAATGCCAAACCAGAGAGGGTCTCAGTAGCCATCCAGTGAGGCTAGCAGTAGGGCTGGATTATCTAGAGAGGCCTCTCTTGATACTCCAATGACCTTGAACTCAGAATACAACGGTCCATAGCGAGGTTCAAGCAAGTGTCTTTTGATAAAAGCTTCCTGAGTCATCCTAATATGAATCGCATTTCCAGGGAAAGAGTCACTGATTTAGGCCAGCCTCCCCAAGCGGCCCAGTGGTAAAGAATCCACCTGCTAAGCAGAAGACATGGGTTCAATCTCTGAGTCGGGAAGATCCCCTGGAGAAAGGAATGGCAACCCACTCCAGTATTCTTGCCTGGGAAATCCCATGGACAGAGGAGCCTGGTGGCTATATTCCAGTGAGTTGCAGAGAGTTGGACGCGACTTAGTGACTAAACAACAACCCCACATTTAACTTATATTTTAGCAGTGTTTTCCCCTTTAATATAGTGAATAGGTTACTTCTCCAATGGAAAAAAAAAGTTATAAAATTGGTTTGATCAAACATTATCTTATAAATTTTCTTACTAAGAATACAATTAATCCACAAGTATAAATAACTTATTTCAATTCACCATTATATCAAAATTAAAAAGACAAGACCAGTAGTTTTGAAAGAAGATAAAAATTAAGTAGAAACAGCATAGGAATGGAAAGAAAAAGCTCACCAAAGATCAGTAAAAATGACTGTTACCAATGTCCATCAAGAGAGCCAGCTTAGTGTGTTAAGAGTGTGGGCTCTGGTACCACACTTTTAATAATGTATATATACATTGTTGTGTATATATAACATAGAATGTATAACAACGCCACATTTTAGGTGGGAGAACTAAGGCCCAGAGCGGGGAAGTGATCTGCCCCAAATTTCACAGAAAATCGACAGCAGAGCCCAGAAACCCTGTCTCCCGATTCTTCACCCTTTTTCTGCAGAAGAACCACACCTCCTTACCTGTCACAATTCCTGGATTCTTTCTCTTTTTTTAGATTTTTAAAAATAAATTTATTTTTAATTAGAGGATAACTGCTGTACAGTATTGTCTCCGTTTCTGCTCTGCATCAGCATGAATCAGCAACAGGCACATACATGGGTCCCTTCCCTCTGGCACATCCCTCTCAGCTCCCGTCTCATCCCACCCCTTTGGTGGCAGTTCAGTCACTAAATCGTGTCCAACTCTTGCGACACCATGGACTGTAGCCTGCCAGATTCCTCTGTCCATGGGATTCTCCAGGCAAGAATACTGGAGTGGGTTGCCATTTCCTTCTCCGGAGGATCTTCCTGACCCAGGGATCGAACCCAGGTCTCCTGCATTGCAGGTGGATTCTTTACCAACTGGGCTACGAGGGAAGCCCCTCCCACCCCTTTCAGTTGTCACTTAGCACTGGGTTTGAGCTCCCTGATAAATACAGCAGATTCCCATGGCTATCTATACATAGGTAGTGTATATGTTTCAATGTTACTCTTTCAATTCATCCCTCCCTTCTCCTGGGCTCTTTCAAACCCCCTGGTCCTACCATTTTCTTCTATTCATTGGGTCCTGCAGGCTCCAGCACAGGCCCTCAGTGCAAACCACAAACCTGGCCACATCCCAGGCCTGAGCAAAAGATGACTTAAGGCCCTTTCTCCACTGACAAACAACAGGCCCAGGTCCTAAGGCTCGAGCCCAGGAAACAGGATCTTGTGAATATGGCCCAGGTCCTCTGGGCTCCATTTCCAGCCTCTCTCTGCAGGCCCACTTCCTTCCCCCGTGCCAGATGCATCCACTCCACGTCATCTGTCAGCAAGCCATCCAACAATTGTTCAATTTTCCTTAAGGGATACGTCACGTTTAATCCTCAAACAAGACTGTGAGCAAATGGCATTATTTCGAGATGAGGCTGAGAGGTTAAGAAAGGAAAAGAAGTCACACAGATGGTGTACAGAGGAACTGGGGCCGGCGCCAGGCAGAGTCCACCCTCATAACCACACACAGCATGCTATCCAGCCCCCACCCCTCACCCCCACTCCGGTAAATTCCACCTTCATCCTTCGAGACCCAGTCGAGACGCCACATTGCACCCCAGTGAGAGCCTCCTTCCCCCACCCTGGACACGTGCAGAGCCTGGTCTGCATATTACAGCAGCCCTGACCGCCGGTACCCACTTGTTGGTTGGCACGTCTGTTTCCCTTTCGAGACCCTGGCTATGTGGTCAGCTCTCCTCTCTCGCCTGGCTGCCTGAGTACCAAGCAGGCCCTCAGAAGATGTTTGCTGAGTGACTGAGTGAGTGAGCAGATGAATGAATCGGCGCATCAGAAACTGGGATCTGTCACCAGCATCCCACGTGAGGAATGGTGCCCATCAACACACTCGGGAAGTGGTCCGATCACATGTGCTAGAGGGTCCAGGGGAGTACAAACCAGCAAAGGGTTTGGGCCAGAGCTGCTCACCCTAACATTGTCACTTGCTGCCCATAGGACTCCTTTCACCTCCGAGGCATCTGCTACTCGTCTGCGGCAGAGGGATGACAAGAGTCACTGTGCACCCACCCTGGATGGGGTGCTGGGGCCTGAAATGGGCACCATGACAGAGGCACTCCTGCCCCTCAGGAGCTTCCAGACAAGAGAGGGGTGTGGACCACCAGGCAATTCCTCGGGTGCAAGGTGGCTGCTGTGGGGAGTGAGCCTGCTTCATGCTGGAGCTTGGTGGTGGGGTGGGGTCAGGGGCAGCCTGCATGGGGTCTGCCAGATGAAACCGGAACAAGCATCTCAGGCAGAAGGGCAGTGAGTTCCCAGCGTACGTGGGGCTAGAGCTCTGGGGACCACATCGTCCAGGACGGGGTAAGCTGAGCCAAGACATTTGGACCTCACCTCTGAACAGTGGGCTCAGTGGCTTTCACTCAGGGGCTCCACGGCTGTGGACACAAACTGAAAAACGGGTACATGGATGGGCCTGGAGATTGTCGTCCTGAGTGAAGTAAGTCAGACAGAGAAAGAAAAATATTATATGGTATCCCTTATGTGAGGAATCTAGAAAGAAATGATACGAATGAATTTATCTACAAAACAGAAACAGACTCATAGGTACAAAGAACAAACTTATGGCTGCCGGTAGGAAAGGATGGGGAGAAGAGATACTAGGCAATTAGGGATGAAATGTACACACAGCTACATTTTAAATGGATAACCATCAAGGATCTACTGCCTAGCACAGGGAACTCTGCTCAATGTTACCTGGCAACCAGAATGGAGGGGAGGCTGGAGGAGAATGGATACATGTATATGTATAGTTGCTGTCCAAAGGGACAGGTCCTTTTGCTGTCCACCTGGAACTATCACAGCATTGTTAACTGGCTACTCCAATATAGAATAAAAAGTTAAAAAAAAAAAAACAAAACACAAAACCTAGTGATCATCTCTGCTGTGACATTCTTTGGGCATCCCTGGGTTGCGGCTACTATATGAGATGCTTGATGCCTCGTTTGTTTTGTCACTGAGAGCTGGGTAACACAGGCCTCCTTAAAAGCACAAAGGGGCTGAATGTTAGAGAGACGATGGGGGACAAGGGAACCCAGGCAGAGGGTAAGAGATGCTGGACAGAACAAGAAAGCGTTTTCAGTTCAAGGGTTTTAAGTGTTGGGGGCACTGTGGCTGGGCTTGTGCTTACGGGAAGCAGCCAGGTGCAGACGTGGGGACACTGCTCCTGGAGGGGACACTGAGTGCCTGGGCACCTGGTAACCCAGGATTAGAAAGAAACCAGGATGCGGGTCCTGGATAGGGAAGTGGTGTCACTGCCTGGGTCCTATAATGAAGCCCCAGATGGTCCAGGATTGAGGGACAAGGAGGGAGGGGGTGTGGTTTTATTGAGCCTCTACAGTGTGTCAGACCCCGGGGTAAGCACTTCCTGGTACTTGCAGCTCACAGGACAGGAGGTCTATTCGCCAGCGCTGACCACGCAGTGAGCTATAAGCCCTGCGGGGCAGGCCTGGTATCCATCTTATGTCTGCCGTGTCCCCAGGACCTGACATATTTTAGGTATTCCACAGTGATTATTTTTAATTTTAAACTTTCAATTTTGTATTGGAATATAGCCACTTAACAATGTTGTGATAGTTTCAGGGGGACAGCAAAGGGGCTTGTCCCTACACGTACATGTATCCATTCTCCCCCAAACTCCCCTCCCATCCAGGCTGCCACATAACATTGAGCAGAATTTCACATGCTCTACAGTAGGTCCTTGTTGATCATCCATTTCAAATAGATCAATGTGTACAGGACCACCCCAAACTCCGTAACTATCCCTTCTCCCCACCCTTCACCCCAGGCAAGCATAAGTTCATTCTCTAAGCCTCCGCAGTGATTCTGGATGATCCAACTTTCTTTTCCTCTCTCCTCCTTCCTGCCCTTCTTAGTTTTCTCTCTCCCTTCCTTTCTTCCTCCTGTGTTCCAAGATAAGGTGAGCCATCTCATTGAATCCTTTAAACAGCCCGAAGTTACGTTATGGTTGGGGAGTTTATTTTGAAAACAATGGAGAGTTTTACCAGACCCATTAGGCAGTGGATTTGAAGGAAGGAATTAAGGCTCAGAAGCGTTAAATTACTTACCCTAAGTCACACAGCTAAAAAGGAATGGGGCTGAAATATGACCCAGTTGCTTCTGAGGCCAAATACACCTCCTCCCTAAGTGAGAGAACTCAGAAAATTTGGCCCCAGAGATGGACGATGGGAGGCCAGGATTCCCGCAGCTGTGTGGTGTCAGGCAAACGACACCTCTCACCATTGGTTTCTGTCTGGGTCTGAAGAATCAGGCTGAAATGTAACTGGAGGGGTGGCACGCAGGGCCAGGCTCCAGTGCCCCCAGGCCAGCAGGGTTTAGGCAAGGACCTGGGGAGGAGAGAGGAGGTGATCTTAAGATGAACTCATACCGTTTGAGCTCTGTCTGACCTCTACCCATCCTCAGTAAATTGGTCCCCAAAGATGACTTCACCAAAGATGACTAATAAGAAAACCTTTCTATAGGCACACATTAGTTTTTAAACTTCTAACTAAGAAAAGGGTTGTTCTCACGAGAAACTGATTCAGTGTTGAGGCTGCAGACCATTTCTTATCCGTCCATCATCTATGCAGTTCTGACCCATCTCATTCAAAGCCGTGGATTTGTTTTATTGAGTTATTACTTGGCCTATGCTTTGTGCCAAGCCTGGGCAAGAAGAGATGGCGTTGGGGCGGGGGAGGTATCGTGTGGGATGCTAGATTTCCGTGTGGTAGGCGCCTCCGGCCGATACCTCTTGCTGCTGCAGGAGCTGGGAAATGGGGAGGCGTGACTAAGACCTTCTGTCTTCTCTTTTCCTGTCCTGGGTTTGCGGTGGCCACAGTGAGGGGGAGGAAGGGAAGTGAACTGCTGGAGGGGCAGCCCCGTCCTTGTCTCGAGTGGGCTGGGCAGCAAACCCAGAAGGAGGGGAGAGTGAAAAATTTCCTGGCTGGCCACCTGGCTCCTCACTGTGTCCCAAGTGAGTCTAAAGGATCTGTGGTTACCTTTGGCCAACTGATGTCCCTTTATCTCCTTCCTTTTGGAGACCCACTAAAGTGACAGGCCGGAGAAGGCAATGGCAGCCCACTCCAGTACTCTCGCCTGGAAAATCACATGGGTGGAGGAGCCTGGTGGGCTGCAGTCCATGGGGTCGCGAAGAGTCGGACATGACTGAGCAACTTCACTTTGACTTTTCACTTTCATGCATTGGAGAAGGAAATGGCAACCCACTCCAGTGTTCTTGCCTGGTGAATCCCAGGGACAGGGAGCCTGGTGGGCTGCCGTCTATGGGGTCGCACAGAGTCGGACACGACTGAAGCGACTTAGCAGCAGCTGCAAAGTGAAAGTCACGGAATAAAAAAGGATCAGTCTGTGAGGGCGAAGGGAATAAGAGTGACTATGGTGTCTTCGAGATTTCGACTGCTTTAAGTACTTTTCGGGTAGCAGGAAGCAGCTGGTCGATGAAAGCACTGATGGAGCAAGGCAACAGTTAGCTGTAGTCCTTCATGAAAGTGTGTTCTCAGAGGTGGCTGCACGTGGCGGTCAGATGGCCAGACGCCCCAGGGTCCGCCATTCCATCTGTACAGTGAAGTCTCAGTATAACCTTGGCAAAGTCAGTGTCTTCCTTCTGAGACTCATTTTTCCCCATCAGTAATAGGAAGAGACCCTACTGAATTCTTATCTGCTGGTGCCTGAATTACCTTGAGCTTCCCATTCCCGCCCCCCGACATGTAGAGGCACATTTGTTTTGATGCTGCTTCTGAAATGGAGCAAAGATATTTTTGCATTTTTTTTCCTCTCCCAGGACACTTTTCAAACCACTGCTGCAGGTGGTCTTCAAGGGGAATTTCATCTCTGACATGCCAGGACTCCCATCCAGGTGTTAGGATGAAGAATACATGGAATGAAGGGGTTGTGAGGATGTAAGACCTTCATGTGGAAGAGCCAGGCACAGAGGGGCTTCAGAGGGAGCTGAAGGACTCTCGGCTAGGGATGGCAGAAGGGGCTTTACGGAGACACTGGTGTCTGCAATGGGTAGAAAATTCACAGAGGGAGACAACGAGGAGGGCCCTGTGGGTGGAGCTTATAGGGGCAGCAAACCCTGGAGATAAGAAAGCATGGGACATCTGCAGAGAGTTGCAAATACTGTAACTACAGGAATCCATGGAGACATCACCTGCGTTACAAATGGCCAGGTCAGCAGTTTGCACTTCAGCCCACTGACCATGGGAAACCATCAAGTTGGCATCGTGGTTTTTTTGAATAATTAATTAATTCATTAATCTGACTGTAACGGGTCTTAGTTGCAACACCCAGGATCTTCACTGTGGCCTATGGACTCTCTAGCTGGTTGTGGTGCATGGGTTCAGGTGCTCAACAGCATGTGGGATCTTAGTTCTCTGGTCAAGGATTGAATCCTGATCTTCTTAACCCCTGGATCACCAGGGAAGTTCCAGCCTTGTGACTTTTAACACTTTTATTTATTTTTAATTGAAGGATAATTGCTTTACAGTATTGTATTGGTTTCTACCAAACATCAACATGAACCAGCCATAGGTTTACCCATGTCCCCTCCCACTTGAACCTCCTCCCCACCTCCCTCCCCATCCCACCCCTCTAGGTTGTTACAGAGCCCTGGTTTGAGTTCCCTGAGTCACGCAGCAAATTCCCTATCTATTTTACGTATGGTGATGTATGTTTCAGGTTACTCTCTGTACATTCCACCCTCTCCTTCCTCCCCCACCCCCACCCCCATGTCCATAAGTCTATTCTCTAAGCCTGTGTTTCCACTGCTGCTCTGCAAATAGGTTCATCAGCACCATCTTTCTAGATTCCATATACATACGTCAGCATACAATATTTGTTTTTCTCTTTCTGACTTGCTTCACTCTGTATAACAGGCTCTAGGTTCATCCACCTTGTTAGGACTGATTCAAATGTGTTCCTTCTTATCAACCTTGTGATTTTAATGCACAGATACGGGCCAGCTACCTTTCTTGAGCACCTAGTATGTGCTGCTTATCCCATGCATCTGCACTGCACACCAAGTCTTCAGGACCTGGCGGTCACGTGTCTCTCTGGCCATTTCCTCACTGTCCTTCATGCCTCGCTGTCTTTACATAAGCTCCTTCCTCTGTGGACAGGCCCCTTTCCACTTAACAGCCTTCCTGCTGGAGACTTTGCTTGAACAACATTCCTCTGGGAGGCCTCTCCCCTGTGGGCAATTCCCAGGCCTCCCCTGTGCCCTCCACATGGCACGTCCCCTACTGTCCTTGCACCAACTGGCTTTTCCTTATTTATCTGCGAGTCAAAGGGCAATGACTTTTATTTTCTTGTTAGCTGTCTTCCCTGAGGCTAACCAAGGACTGAGAACAGGGCGGGCTGTTGAAAAGTATTGTGATCGGGAAAATAGAATTTGCAGCTATCTGGGCCAGGCCCTTGACATAAAACATAGCAGATCTTATTTTTTTAATTTACTTATTTTTAAGAAATTACTTATTAGTACTTATTTGGCTTTGTTGGGTCTTAGTTGCGGCATGGGGGATCTTTAATCTTCACTGAGGCATCCAAACTCTTAGCTGTGGCATATGGGGTCAGATTTCTTGATCGGGGATCAAACGCATGCCTCTGGAATTGGGAGCACAGAGTGTTAGCTACTGGACTACCAGGGAAGTCCCAGCAGATCTTATTGAATGCTCACGCACACCCGTGAGACTTGAGTTACTCTTCCCATTTTGCATGAGAGATGTGACTATGGTGAGTTTATGCATCTGCTGATTTGCAGATGTGAGATTTAAACCCAGGTGTGTCTGCTCCGTGCTGCTGCAGAGCTCTTCTGCTCCATCATGTTCCTGGGACAGGGGCTCCATTGCTGGATGAAAAGACATGAGGTCAGAGGAGACACAGGCCACTTCCTCTCATTCAATTTTCTCTATGCCCTACTCAGCTGGGACAGCTTCTACTAGGCCTCTCAAGATCCTTATCTGCACCTGCGCTTGGGGAACTTTTCCTATACCTCTCACACCTCCCAGGAGAGTTGGAGAAAGGAATTTTCCACGTGGTCACTGGACGTGAGTAACTGTGGCTTCCCCACCTCTGCACCGGGGCTTGGAAAACCCCACCCAGGTCTTCTGATAAAAGCCCTGGGCCCTGCAGGATAGACTAGAGGAGAACTCTTTGCATCACCAGACTCACTGAGACCCTTGCAGCGAGGTCTGAGCCGGACAACCCGAGATGAAGCTCATCATCCCCGCACTGGTGTGCCTGCTGCTGGCAGGGATGTGGTTACAGGATGTGGACACCAAGAGCAGTGAGTTTGGCTGGAGTCACTTTGCTTCTCTTTGGGGAGGGCGGAGACTCAGGCGGGCACTCTGGGGTTGCAGGGTGGGGGAACAGGTTCACCTTGAGCTCCCTGCCTCCATCTCCACTCCTTCGGGAAGAATTCTCCTCAAAGAGGAGGAAGGGAGGTCTTGGATGGGGGCAGGGGGCCAGCAAAAGAAACGTGACTCTGGAGTCCACACTGACCACTGAGCAGCTCGCTTCAGTCAAAGGAGGTCTGCTTCGTCTAGACTCTGCAGACTGATGGATGGAAGTGGTGAGGTCATTTAGGCCAGCTGGAGGCCTGAGGTCCAGAGGAGGGACCGATAGGGGTCTTGCCTCCACCACGCAGAATCTGAGGTCAGGACAGATTGGCTAACCTTGGGCAAGTCACTTGACCTCCCAAACTCTGATTTTGCCATCAGTAAATTGGGATTTGATAATGCCTACCCTCTAAAGCCCCTCCAGTACTTTGGCCACCTCATGCGAAGAGTTGACTCATTGGAAAAGACTCTGATGCTGGGAGGGATTGGGGGCAGGAGGAGAAGGGGATGACAGAGGATGAGATGGCTGGATGGCATCACGGACTTAATGGACGTGAGTCTGAGTGAACTCCAGGAGTTAGTGATGGACACGGAGGCCTGGCGTGCTGCGATTCATGGGGTCTCAAAGAGTCGGACACGACTGAGCGACTGAACTGAACTGAACCCTCTAAAGCTGGTGAGAGAATACTGACCTTACAACAGACATATGAAATGGGCTTTGCAAGCAGTCAAACTAGAAGGTCTGAAATGCAAGTCTTTTGAGGGCAGGCTGAGGGGTGGGGTTGCAAACCGGCAGAGTGGAACTTGGGGATCCGAGCTGTGAGCAGGGTAGAGGACCTTCTGGAGTGGTTGGGGGTGGGGGAAAGCTTGGTGGTTCCCAGGAAGCTCTTTCCTGATCACTTCTTCGAGTTTAAGTTCCTAGCACAGTCTCTAATCCCGCCCCAAATAGCAGACTGCAATTGAATCAGACTCACCAGGGCCCCAGGGCCCCTGAACCATGCTCTAGCAGTGGGATGTCATAGCTAGAAGAGCCTTTAGAAATCAGTTTTTAAAAGTCTTGCTTTACAGCTGGGAGGTCCGGAGTTCAGAGGAAAGGCTTATCTTGACCAAAGCCGCACAGCTGTTTGGTCGGGGCCTGGGACCTGAACCCCAGTGTTCTGACTCTGCCTGAACGCAGAGCGAGGTGGCTGATGAGACGCTAGGTCCTTTGGATGCGGCCCCAAAGCCTGAGCCTGTCCCGGAAGCGTTTTTCCGCCCTGCATCCTGAGTGAGAGGAACTCAATATGGGTTGAGGAATAAATGCGAGCCATTCTCGGGCTTCTCTTCCAGTGCACGTGCCATCCTCCAATTGCTGTTACAGGACAGTGAAGAGAAAGATTTCTCCGAAGAAAATCCGATGTTACAAGCACATCAGCTCCACCTGCTCCCACGAAAACCATCTAATGTAAGAAATGTATCCTCTTCCGTCCCTAACAACTTCTCCAGAGAACAGAAACGGGCCCACCTGGGATTAGAGTGGCAGACGCTAGATGGCGATGTTCCACTAGATTAAGGTGTTTTTTTTTTAACCAAGCCATCGAGCCTGCCAAAACCTTGGGTGCAGAGCCAAGAGTGGACGCTAGGGAGAGCACCTTTGCTCCCGCAGAGACATGGGTTTCTTGAAGCTCCAAGGCGCCAAGTATTGTATCTTAATATTTTACGCCCAGAGCTTAAAAGCTCCCGGCACTACTGTGTGATGGTACGAGTGAGGGGGGTCTCAATTAGTTCCTGTCTCTAGATTTGCCATCCTATAACCTTGGGTGACTCTGGGCAGGTAACTTTTCTGAACCTGATTATCTGAGTAGCTCTCGGCACTCCTGAGCTGTGAAGTGGCATAACCACAACAGCTGCATCACAGGGTCCTTACAAAGTTCCAAGGAGGTATCTTACACTTGACACGCAGTGTCTGTGAGACATGAGACACTTTCATGTGTATTTTCTCAATCAGCTAACTCTCCTGGGGCACGCATTTTCATCATCATGAAAACTGAGGTTCAGGGAATCGAAGAAATTTGCCTAAGGTCGTGCAGATAATTAAAGGCAGAACTGATCTATGGTTTTTGGACAACAGCCAAGTTTGGGAGGTGGACAGATCAGAGAAGAAACACACGCGCGCACAAACACATACCCCCAAAGCAATGTTTAGGGGGTCCAAATGGATACAGACACATGAAAAGACGGAGCAGGTGAACTCTCAGAGAGATTCTAGGAGAGGATTTGTTTCCATGCTAGCAAGCTGTCTACAGCCTTGGCTCTTCCCTGATGCACTGAATCCACCAAAGGGTCCAGGAAATGCAATTTAAAGAACTACCACCCCACCCCCACCCCTGGTGAAGCTTGGGTGTTCCTCCTGGAGTACACATCACAGATCTGACGTAACACTTCATTTTACAGGTGCACAGCTCAGGGGCACCCAGGAGTGACGTGTGCGTGGCACCCAGGGAGCTCAGGGGCACCCAGGGGTGACACAGGTGACTCAGTCCCTCTTCTATTCTCTGCCCACAGATTGAAGCTGACTGGAGGCCTAGAGGCTTGTGTCTTCCAGAAAGACTCGTGGGTTCAGGCTTATTTAAAGAGGATAAACCCCTGCCTGGGAAAGGAAATGTGAGCTGATCCCTTCCCATCCTGGACTCCGGACACCACGTGGCTTCACTTGTCTCACTTCACATCGGTCCTTCTGCCCCATCTTCACCGGGTCACTCCAGAGGGGCTGCTGGGTTCTAATAAGCTCTGTTGTCGCACTTTATATATTTAAATTCTAGAATCTTTAAGTTCTGTCCACCACCCCCCCCCACCTGCCACCCCGTGCCTCTTGGACCCCACAGGGATTTCAAGGTGCAAAGTTGATTGACATTGAGCGGGCTGGGGCCAGGGGGCGGAGAGGAGGGAAACAGGTTGGAATTGGTGCCAAGGGGAACTGACTTCTTTCATTATTATTCAATTTTTATTGGAGTATGGATGCTTTACAGTGTTGCGGTAGTTTCTGCTGCACAGCAAGGTGAATTCTTGATACTGTGGAACTGACTTCTTGTCAATAGGAGCCAATAAATGACTCAGCACGACTCAGCTGACTGCCTTTGTCCTGGGGGAATAAACGTTGATTTGGGTTGTGACGTAGATGGGGCTGGGTCCCCACTTGCATGCTCTCTGCCCCTGCCCTGCCCTGTTCAGAGGGTTTGGAGGCTATCGTTATCCAAAAGTCACAGCTGCCCTAGCTGGGGAGGAGGGGGTGCTGGGGGGGTGGTTGCCATCTGCCTGTAAAACGTAGCTAGCCCTGCTGTAGAGAGGAGGTGGCTAAGGGCTGGAGAGATCGACACCTACAGGCCTGAGGACACATAGCAAGTCAGGATTGGATCTGGCCTTAAATCTCAGGGTTCCTGCTGCGGTCAAGTCATGTCCTACTGCTTGGCTGCCTACAAAACCAAACTCTCAAGTGTTGACAGAAAGGAAAATTGCCTTTAATCAGCATGCCAGCAATCTGGGGAGATGGTGGACTCAGGGTGCCCCCCAAAAACCGTCTCGGAAGATTCTGCTCAGCCATGAAAGCTTCTAAAGGGAAACAGGAAAGCCATCTCAGTTAATCATTGGGAGGGGATGGAAGTCAGAGTCCTCAGCGTCCCCCATTGTGTGCAATGCTTGTCGACTGCTCATGATCTTTTTTTAGATGCTATCTTTTGACATAGTGTGTTCTCTAGATTCCTGAAGGAATGAGAAGAACTGGGGAAAAGATCTGGTTATCTGTTACTTATTCTTTATTTCTGCTTCTCTGATCTATGGAAAAAGCGACAAGTTAGGTAACCTATTGTATGATCAAAAGATTTGAAAGGTGTGCTAAGGCTGGAGATGATAGAGCACCCCTCTGGCTGGAATTCCAGTTATCAGTGGCAATCATGACAGATCACACTGATCGAAAAACAAAAGAAAATCCCTTTAGACAAAAGTGGCCTCCTGAAGAGAGCTCTTTTCTGCCAAAAGTTGTTTACACTGCCTTCCAGGGTAGAAATCTTTTCCAAGTCCCCATGTGCCAAGTGACTGCCTGGCACAGCATGGCAGAGGGACCCTGTGTCCACTGGGCAGGGCCTGGAGAGTTAATTAGCAGGATCTTTTCCTGGGGAGGGTCCAGGCAGGTGGGTCTATGTCTGATGGAGATGCCAACAGAGGTCCTCCAGAGGAGGGAGGCAGTCTCGAGAAGAAACAGGTGAACCCCCAGGGGACAGAGAGGAAGAGGAGGCCTTGTCCCTTTAAAAGGGGCAGTCACATGCTCCAACTTACCTGCAACTCTAGGAGACTAGTGTCAACTACAAATTGGCACTTACCAAGAGCACCGCCGAGGACTGAACAACAAAGGCGTTTGCCATCTGCCCTCTACAGAGACTGAACCCCATGCTGCTCTAGCTGATGACCTGCAACAGTCCCTGAGGGAGTCCAGGGTGGAGTGAGGCACTCTGTGCTCCAGGGAATCTGGTGGGACAGGTTTTTAGATAGTTGGATGTTTTTAGGAACAGATTTTATTATCTCAATTCTTCCAACTTCTCATATCTAGAGAAGCACTAAATCCCTTCATGGTGACGTAAGATCCTCATGACAAACAAAAACCTTTCGTAAAATGAGTGCTTCATGGCAATGAGCTCCCCCTTCACCACAACCTTGTATATTGTCTTTCCCCCACTGCCGCTTTGGAGCAGTCTCTCAAAGCTATCTGAGATGCTGTCTCACAGGGTGCAGTCCTCATTTTGGTCCAAATAAAACTTAACTCACAGCTCTCAAGTTATACATCTTTTCTTAGCTAACACTACTCCAGTACTCTTGCCTGGAAAATCCCATGGATGGAGGAGCCTGGTAGGCTGCACTCCATGGGGTGGCTAAGAGTCGGACACAACTGAGCGACTTCACTTTCACTTTTCACTTTCATGCATTGGAGAAGGAAACGGCAACCCACTCCAGTGTTCTTGCCTGGAGAATCCCAGGGACGGGGGAGCCTGGTGGGCTGCTGTCGCACAGAGTCGGACACAACTGAAGCGACAGCGGCCGCAGCAGTAGAAGCAAAGGAAAGAGTGAATTCTGAGTCTCGGATATGGTGCCTTTAGGAGAGAAAGTCTTGTGTCCTGAGTCTCAGGGCTTCTCCCACTTTCTCCAGCATTCAACACACAGTGCTTCAGGCTCATCTTAAGCACCTCCTCCTTCTGCCCCCAAGACTACCCTGCTTCCTGGGCTCCCCTTCACCAGACCATTGCAGTAGGCGGCTCTCAGTCAGCTTGTTGCAGGAAGGGGGACCTGCTCCACGGCACAAAAGTGGGCTCCTGTCTAATACTCAGAAACGAGTTGTCCGAGGAGACACATGTGCTGAGGAAGCTAGATATTGGGAAGGGGTGCCTGGGTGGAGAGCAGGAGGGGAAGGGAACCCAGGAGAACTGCTCTGCCACCTGGCTCGCAGTCTCGGGTTTTATGGTGATGGGATTAGTTTCCGGGTTGTCTTTAGCCAATTATTCTAACCCAGAGTCCTTCCTGGTTCAGCCAAGAGGGATGCCAGCGAGAAGGATTCTGGGAGGTGGTCGGACACGTGGTGTCACTTTTTGACCTTTCCTGAACTCTCCCAGTTGGTGGTGGCTTATTAGTTTTGAGTTCCTTACTGTAGACGGTCACTGTGGTGCCTGGCCAGGGTGGGCGGTTTCAGTCAGCGTGCTTTCCCTAACACCTTCTTGCCAACCCTGTCCTGCCCTTGGGCCCTGCCCCAAACTTCTCCTCCTAGCATCTCCCACCCTCGGCCCTCCCCACTGCTCCAAGGCCTTCAGAGCTGAGTCCAAACTCCCATCTTGACATTCCAATTCCTCTGTAAGCACGTCTCGGCCTTCCTTTCCAAAGGTCTGCGGCTTTTCATTTCTGAATCCCACACGCCGATTATTTGGGGATGTTTGCTGCAAGCCCTCTCCCCTCTTTTCCATCTGGCATTTCTTCCTACATACATCTTCCTACATACATCTGAGCCCCTGTTGGCTCAGATGTATCTGTATTTAGGGCGCCTCAAAGCGCCCCCTGCTGGTTGGGAGTTATCCCTGAAGAAAACACTACTGCTGCACTGGAGATTTTATTTACTTATCCGGCTGCACTGGGTCTTAGGTGTGGCGTGAACACTCTTTAGTTGCAGCATGTGAAACACTTAACTGTGGAATCTTGGATCTAGTTCCCTGAGCAGTGATCGAAACCAGGACCCCTGTGTTGGGAGTACGGAGTCTTAGCCACTGGACCACCAGCAAACCCCCTGCAGTTGAGGTTTTAAACAAAATGTATTTTCTGCAAAATAAGTCAGTGGTCCTAAAACTGTATACATCTTTCCATAATAACTTCCCCTGTTGGCTCAGGCAGTAAAGAATCTGCCTGCTAATGCAGGAGACCTGGATTTGATTCCTGGATTGGGAAGATCTCCTGGAGAAGGGAATGGCTTACCCATTCCAGTATTCTTGCCTGGAGAATTTCATGGGCAGAGGAGCCTACAGTTCATGGGGAGGCAAAGAGTTGGACATGACTGAGTGACTAACACTTCCACACTTTTCCATAATAATGTATTAAGCAATACCTCACACTCACCAGGCACTGTCCTTCTTAGACTGCAATGGCCCTTCAAACCCATGGCTCTCTAGGCATGCTCACTACCCCCTGGGGAGGTAGGCAGGAGGGAGACCCACGGCCCCTAGCTTACAGGAGCAGGAGGTGGGGCTCCTGATAGGAATCAAGTGGCTCAAGAGATCACCAAGATTCAAAATAAATCCCCAACCAGCCACAATCTGAATAATACCAAATATTATTTTAAGACATGTGCATTTTGCGTCAGGAAACCAAAAGCACTCCATTGGAAAATTAAGGTCAAATTAGTCCAGGGTAGGGACAGGAGGCCCTGTGGGGGGGAACAGTTCTCGTCCTCTGGTTTGGTCTTAGTGTGGCCAGAAGAGTTCAAGTCTTCAGGGTGTGATTTTTTAAAAAAAATTAGTATTTGAATATTTAAAATGTTTATTTATTTGGCTGTACCGGATCTTTGTTTCCCCATGAGGGATATTTCATCGTGGTGCACAGACTCTCTAATTGTGTTGCACAGGCTCAGTAATTGCAGCCTGTGGGGTTAGTTGCTCTGCGGCCGGTGGGTGTGGGATCTTAGTTCCAGGACCAGGGACTGAACCCATGTCCCCTGCATCGCAAAGTAGATTCTTAAGCACTGGACCACAAGGGAAGTCCCGGGTGTGAGTTTTTGATCCAGGTTTTTCACATAATTCTCCTTTGTGTTGGCACCCATATCCTTGGCAGTGCCAGGTGACATGCTGGAGGGTTTTATCTCAGGGATGACTCCTTAGATGCTAAAACCTGTCAGGCCCACCTGCTACAGGGGAGGGGTCCTCTCTGGGACAGGAAATCAGAGGGGAGTAGTAGGGAGAGACCCTCTGGAGGTGGTCGCTCTACTTGCCAACCGCCCTCCCCCCAGGAGAAGCTGGCCAGGCATCTGCCAAAGTAACCACAGAAGTGTGAGCTGACACCTATTCAGGGAGCAGGATGTGGGATGTTACCAGCCTTCTCTGGGCCTGTCCCTGGTATACTAAGAGGAAGCTTTGGATTACATAGTCGGGTTGGATCTTATCCCCTGAGTATAATGCCTCAAATTTGTCTGATGTCTGTCTGGTGAGGCAAAACTTAGACTGAGGGGATGGAGAAGAGGATGTGGTGTGGGGGAGGGGTAAGATATGGTGGGAGTGGAGGGGAACAGGATTTTTCTACTTACATGACAGCTTCCCAGGGACCCCAGCTGCTGGTGATGTGATTGCTCTTCAGCTTCTGCAAGGGAACCTTCTTAGGTTTCTTTAATCACAAGGAACCTGCTGTTTCTTACGGTTAAATGGGAAACAGCAGGTGACCAGGACGTGGAGTGTGTCTAGAAATAAAGTCACAAATAAAAAGCGCTGGAGGAGATGCCAGGTTTTTCTCAGCTTGAATGCAGCAGGGGAAGGCGAGCACAGAGGTAGAAGTGGGTCTCATCCACCCCGGGTCCAGTGCTCCTGCCAACTGCCCTGAAGGCAGGATAAGGCCAGGAACACGTGCCTCAAGATTTTTGAGGTTGATTCCGCCTGGAGGGGACCCATCATTGCTGATTGAGGAAGGTCGGTGTGATGGGACTCGGATGTGGACCCCAACCTACAGGGTTTGGAAAGATTCATTGTATTTAGACGCCAAGTCATGTCTGACTCTTTTGCCACCCCATGGACTATAACTCACCCACTATAACTTCTCTGTCCATGGGATTTCCCATGCAAGAATACTTCAGTGGGTTGCCATTTCCTTCTCCAGGGGTTCTTCCCAGCCCATGGATCCTACCCGCATTCCTACATTCACAGGTGGATTCTTTACCGTCTGAGCCACCAGGGAAGCCCTTGGGAAGATTAGCTGGCATCAAAGAACAGGCCTTGGATTTGGAGTGGGCAGTGTAGGCTTTATTCTGGCTCTGCCGTGGCCTGGAGGTGGGAGGGGGCAGGTAGGATGCCTGCTGTCCCCAGCATGGGCTCTCACTTCTGTCTCCAGAATTAGAAGTTGAAACCTTGAGGGTCCCTGGTGCTCTGATGGGGTCAGAGGTGAAGGGCTTTGTCTTAGGCTTTCCTAGAAGATGAGAAACTGAGAAGTGAGAGAGGAAGGGAAGGGGGAAGAGAGATTGCGCTTACCCAGCTGAGTCAGCACCTGGCTGATGGAGGCATCTTCTGTGAGCCCCAGACCCAGAGATGCTGCGGAGACCTTCCTATGGGAAGGGGCGGATGCCAACTTCACCCGGAAAGCTATTGGTTTCTGATTCTGTCTGATTATGTCTCAGCCCCACGGTAGCTCTGGCTGCCCTGCCTGCCTATGTAGGTAGCAGAGAGGATAGGGTAGCAGGGATCGCAGAGGGATGTTTGCTTGGCCAGGGTTATGGTCAAGTCAAGATGGAAAGGGTGTTGAGACTGCTAAGCTGGAGACTGAGCTGCCAAATTGTTTTCCAGGAAATGCAAGATGGAAGTTGTGAAAGATGCAGCTGTTTCCCCCTTAGCTGCTCAGACCGAAGAAAGGAAGATGGACCACCAAAGTGCTGGCAGTCGCCCTAGGAAGTGACCCTAGGAGCTGCTGTCTCCAAATGAAACGGAAAACCATAGAAAATACCTCTGGTGCTAGGGACTTTCCTCTATTACGTATTTAGTCCTGACAAGGTAAGCACCATTTATAGATGGGGACACTGAGGAGCAGAGAGCTTAAATAACTTGCCCAAAGTGTCATGGGGAGTAAGGGGTGAGGCTGGGAGAAACAGCTATAAGTTTACATATAATCACCAAGAGTTTCATGTCACTGATGTCTTTTTCCAAGCTAAGTGCTAAGTAGAAGTCTCTTGTGCGTGCTCAGTTGCTCAGTCATATCTGACTTTTTGTGACCCCGTGGACTATAGCCTGCCAGGATCCTGTCAGTGGGATTTTCCAGGCAAGAGTTCTAGAGCAGGTTGCCAGCAGGAGATGTAGATTTGATCCCTGGGTTGGGAAGATCCCCTGGAGGAGAAAGTCTCATACTGGAGAAAAATTAAAGCCAGCTCCTGGTGACTGGGCTCCTTTCATAACATATAGGTGCTCCCTTCTCCTGCTCAGACCTAAAGGGATATGGTTTGAAAACCACTGATTTGTCTAGGTCCCTTGCTTTCAGGAAGGTTTGTTGATGGGAGAGGATGGGGAACAGAGCAAAGATGTTGGCTCCTTTCTCCTGAACCTAGCTCCCTCCTGCAAGGAGTCTGAGCTAGGAATTTGGGAGGTGGGTGAGTGGGTGGGGAGTACCAAAAGGCACGGTGGCAAGGAGGGAAGAGCTTGGACTCTGATGGAAACCCTAGCAAGTCTCTTGGCCTGAATATTTCTATCCCCATGCTCACTCCTGACTCCCAGATTTTGCTTACTTTTTGTACATGCTTGGAATAGTCTCCCATCCAACCTCTGTTCTTGCAAGTCTTTCTACTCTAGCAAAACAAGCCCAGTGAGGGCAAAGGAAATAATGAAACAAAGATCTAAGATTAGCAGATGAAGGTGGTCCTTTGACAAGCCTATGACGAAGTTGAAACTCTCCTGAGGCTGATCAGGAGAAAAGGAAAAAACAAAGGCTCCAGTAGGGGTGGTCCCTCCAGAGTCCACAGATCCCAGGAAGAAAATAAGAACCTTCTGCCAATAACTTTAATTTAGATGAAGCGGATGGATTTTTAAAATCTGACTTACCAAATTACAAGAAAAAAATTTTTAATTCTCAAACTATTTAAAAAGTTGAGTAATGAAAAATTTTCCACTAAACATCCTCCAGTCTCGGAAAGCTTTAACAACTCTTTCTCCAAGCAGTCCAAGAGTTACTAATTCCAGTCTTACACAATTGCTTCCAGAGAATATCAAATATGTGTGCTCTTCAACTCATTCTGTGAGTCTCTGACATAAAAACTTGTCAGGAATTACATGAGAAAAGATTGCAAGCTTGTCCCGGCAGACACACATTCCGTTCTATGATTCCATCCTCTTCTCTGGCCCAGAAAGTCAACCTGTGTGGATCACATCAATGAGACTGCAGGTCTCCTGGCTTCAGATTGGGTTTGGACACGGGAGCCCTTCAGGGTGTTGGCGAGAGGGAGTCGTTAGGGTGAAGAACTGATTTCTCTGCCTTCCGGTACCCCTCCCTGCATGCAGCCCTCAATCAATGGTTTTCACTTTCTCTCCAGGTGACCCTCTCCACTCTCTTCATCCATGTTTGGGGGAACTACATTGTCCTTGCGCCTTAGGCTCCAGCGGTGGTCACCGTGCTGTTACTAGCCTCAAAGAACCAAGCAGCCTTATGGTTTCACCACCCTCAGCCAAACATTCAATTGCATTTTTATTATTAAACTCCCTTCAAATCATTTCAACATCAGTGTCGTCCACTTTTTCCTGACTGGCATGGTTTTGGGTACCAGGAGTGGATCCTAGCAACAGACCATCCAAATAGGATTCTGGAACTGGGTTGCTCATATATTTTAGGAGTATAATAATGGCATCTGCTGGCACCATGATTACTTAAATTTTCACCAATAGTAGGATGGCAGATTGTGTTGTATCAAGCCCTCTAGGTGATGCTTAATGGGCACTAAAATTCGAGAACCAGGCGATTACAGCATATCCCATGGCCATCCCTGATCTACAGCGAATAGATACTAGAGGGCTCTTAAGGACACTGCCCTCCTCTCATGGCCCCATCAAGGCATCTCTTAATCCGTGTAGTCAAAGCTATGGTTTTTCCAGCGGTCATGTAAGGATGTGAGAGTTGGACCATAAAGAAGACTGAGTGCCAAAGGATTGATGCTTTCGAATTGTGGTGCTGGAGAAGACTCCTGAGAGTCCTGTGGACCGCAACAAGAACAAACCAGTCACTCCTAAAGGAAATCAACCCTGAATATTGATGGGAAGGACTGACGCTGAAGCTGAAGCTCCAATCCTTTGGCCACCTGATGTGAAGAGCCGACTCACTGGAAAAGACTCTGATGCTGGGAAAGAGTGAAGGCAAGAGAAGGGGCAGCAGAGGATGAGATGGTTGGATGGCATCACTGACTCAATGGACATGAAATTGAGCCAACTCTGGAAGATGGTGAAGGACAGGGAAGCCTGGTGTGCTGCAATCCATAGGGTTGCAAAGAGGCAGACATGACTGAGCGACTGAACAGCAGAGGAATTGTCCTCTGGCCTTCTCATGGAGTGCAGTCAGGGATGGCTGCGTAGCTTGCACATAATAGATACTTTTCGATAGCTCCACTTCCCTGAGCCTTTGGACACCTTCCTAATGTCCCAGGGAGCTTTGGCATTTCAACTTCATCAATTACAGGCTTCTTTTGAAGTCTAGATTCCATTCAGCCAATCTAGCTTAACAGTCATCACTCCCAACTACTTGTGCTCATGCACTGAATTGTGAATTAGGGACAAGCACATTCATACCAATGAATTTGACAAACTGAGTCTTATACGTTAATGTCCTCTTACAATTCAGTGCTCCACTTGCCCCCCCCAAACTTTCCTCCAAACTGAGTGAGTTGGGGGACTTTCATACCCTCCCAGCAGGGACTCCTGTCTGTCCTTCCCTCTGTTTCAGGAACTATTATCTTATAAGAGAATACGTTTAGGGACCTGGGGTCTGGAGTCAGCCAGACAGGGACTTAAATCCTGTATTCACTATTTGCCTATTATGTGGTTTGTAGCAAATTGTTTACCTCTCTGAGCCTCTAAGAGGAACTGGTTGCTAATTATTACATCATTGTGCTGGTTCAAGAATCTAACAAATAACAAATGCATGTGCTCAGTCCAGCATCAATAATTTTTATTTAAAAAAATTTTTAAATTTTCATTAAAGTATAGTTGATTTATAATGTTATATACTTTCTGGTACACAGCAAAGTAATTCAGTTATACAGATATATAATGCATATAATATGAAAAAGAATATGTAATTATTTTTATATTTTTTCCTATTATGGTTTATTTCAGGATGTGGAATATAGTTCCTTGTACTGTATAGTAAGAGCTTGTGTTTATTTATATTATATATGTACTACTAATTTCACTACTAATTTACTAGTAATTTTTATATACTAAATTCACACTCATCTCTCCCCTATCTCTTTTCCCTGTTTGTAACAGTTAAGCTTGTTTTCTGTGTCAGTGAGTCTGTTTCTATTCCATAATTAAATTCATCTGCACCATATTTTTGATTCCACGTATGTGATAGCATATGGCATTTGTTTTTCTCTTTCTGAATCATTGCATTTAGTATGACAATCTCTAGGCACATCCGTGTTGCTGCAAATGGCATTGTTTTATTTTTTTATGGCTGAGTGATATTCCATTGTATATATATATATATGTGTGTGTGTGTGTGTGTGTGTGTGTGTGTGTATACTTACCACATCTTTATCCATTCATCTGTCGATGGCTATTTAGTTGCTTCCATGTCTTGGCTGCTGAAAATAGCACTGCTATGAACATTGGGGTGCATGTATCTTTTCAAATTGGGGTTTATTCCAGGTGCATGACCAGGAGTGGGATTGCTGGATCATATGGCAACTCTATTTTTATTTCTTTAAGGAACCTCCATAGTGTTCACCATTGTGGCCATATAATTTACATATCCCCCAAGAGTGTAAGAAGGGCTCCCTTTTCTCCATACCCTCTTCAGTATTTGTTACTTGTGGACTTTTAAATGATGGCCATTCTGACCAGTGTGAGTTGATACCTCATTATAGCTTTGATTTGCTTTCTCTAATGATCAGTGATTTCGGTGTTGACCATCTGGTGATGTCCATGTGTAGAGTCTTCTCTTGTGTTGTTGGAAGAGGGTGTTTGCTATGACCAGTGCATTCTCTTGGCAAAACTCTATTACCCTTTGCCCTGTTTCATTCCATATTCCAAGGCCAAATTTGCCTGTTACTCCACATGTTTCTTCACTTCATACTTTTGCATTCCAGTCCCCTATAATGAAAATGACATCTTTTGGGGGTGTTAGTTCTAAAAGGTCTTGTAGGTCTTCATAGAACCATTCAACTTCAGCTTCTTCAGCGTTACTGGTTGGGGCATAGACTTGGATAACTGTGATATTGAATGGTTTGCCTTGGAAACAAACAGAGATCATTCTGTCATTTTTGAGATTGCATCCAAGTACTGCATTTCGGACTGTTTCGTTGACCATGATGGCTACTCCATTTCCTCTGAGGAATTCCTGCCCGCAGTAGTAGATATAATGGTCATCTGAGTTAAATTCACCCATTCCAGTCCATTTTAGTTCACTGATCCCTAGAATGTCGACATTCACTCTTGCCATCTCCTGTTTGACCACTTCCAATTTGCCTTGATTCATGGACCTAACATTCCAGGTTCCTATGCAATATTGCTCTTTACAGCATCAGACCTTGCTTCTATCACCAGTCACATCCACAACTGGGTATTGTTTTTGCTTTGGCTCCATCCCTTCATTCTTTCTGGAGTTATTTCTCCACTGATCTCCAGTAGCATATTGGGCACCTACTGACCTGGGGAGTTCCTCTTTCAGTATCCTATCATTTTGCCTTTTCATACTGTTCATGGGGTTCTCAAGGCAAGAATACTGAAGTGGTTTGCCATTCCCTTCTCCAGTGGACCACATTCTGTCAGACCTCTCCACTATGACCCGTCTGTCTTGGGTGGCCCCACAGGGCATGGCTTAGTTTCATTGAGTTAGACAAGGCTGTGGTCTGTGTGATCAGATTGGCTAGTTTTCTGTGATTATGGTTTCAGTGTGTCTGCCCTCTGATGTCCTCTTGCAACACCTACTGTCTTACTTGGGTTCTCTTACTTTGGTCAGGGGTATCTCTTCATGGCTGTTCCAGTAAAGTGCAGCTGCTGCTCCTTATCTTGGACAACAGGGATCTCCTCAGGGCCGCCGCTCCTGACCTTGAATGTGGAGTAGCTCCTCTCAGCCCTCCTGCACCCGCACAGCCGCCACTCCTTGGACCTGGGGTTGCTCCCCTCGGCTGCTGCCCCTGACCTCAGGCATGGGGTCAAAGATGGAGAAACTCTATACAGTCAGCAAAAACAAGACTGGGAGCTGACTGTGGCTCAGATCATGAACACCTTATTGCCAAATTTAGACTTAAATTGAAGAAAGTAGGGAAAACCACTAGACCATTCAACTATGACCTAAATCAAATCCCTTATGATTATACAGGGGAAGTGAGAAGTAGACTAGATTTAAGGGCCTAGATCTGATAGACAGAGTGCCTGATGAACTATGGACGGAGGTTCATGACATTGTACAGGAGACAGGGATCAAGACCATCCCCAAGGAAAAAAAAATGCAAAAAAGCAAAATGGCTGTCTGGGGAAGCCTTACAAATAGCTGTGAAAAGAAAAGAAGCAAAAAGCAAAGGAGAAAAGGAAAGACAGAAGCATCTGAATGCAGAGTTCCAAAGAATAACAAGGAGAGATAAGAAAGCCTTTCTCAGTGATCAATGCAAAGAAATAGAGGAAAAGAACAGAATGGGAAAGACTAGAGATCTCTTCAAGAAAATTAGAGATACCAAGGGAACATTGCATGCAAAGATGGGCTCGATAAAGGGCAGAAATGGTATGGACCCAACAGAAGCAGAAGATATTAAGAAGAGGTGGCAAGAATACACAGAAGAACTGTACAAAAAGATCTTCATGACCCAGATAATCACGATGGTGTGATCACTCACCTAGAGCCAGACATCCTGGAATGTGAAGTCAAGTGGGCCTTAGAAAGCATCACTACAAACAAAGTTAGTGGAGGTGATGGGATTCCAGTTGAGCTATTTCAAATCCTGAAAGATGATGCTGTGAAAGTGCTGCACTCAATATGCCAGCAAATTTGGAAAACTCAGCAGTGGCCACAGGACTGGAAAAGGTCAGTTTTCATTCCAATCCCAAAGAAAGGCAATGCCAAAGAATGCTCAAACTACCACACAATTGCACTCATCTCACACGCTAATAAAGTAATGCTCAAAATTCTCCAAGCCAGGCTTCAGCAATACATGAACCGTGAACTTCCAAATGTTCAAGCTGGTTTTCGAAAAGGCAGAGGAACCAGAGATCAAATTGCCAACATCCACTGGATCATTGAAATAGCAAAAGAGTTCCAGAAAAACATCTATTTCTGCTTTGTTGACTATGCCAAAGCCTTTGACTGTGTGGATCACAATACACTGTGGAAAATTCTGAAAGAGATGGGAATACCAGACCACCTGACTTGCCTCTTGAGAAATCTGTATGGAGGTCAGGAAGCAGCAGTTAGAACTGGGCATGGAACAACAGACTGGTTCCAAATAGAAAAGAAGTACGTCAAGGCTGTATATTGTCACCCTGCTTATTTAACTTCTATGCAGAGTACATCATGAGAAACACTGGGCTGGAAGAAGCACAAGCTAGAATCAAGATTGCTGGGAGAAATATCAGTAACCTCAGATATGCAGATGACACCACCCTTATGGCAGAAAGTGAAGAGGAACTAAAGAGTCTCTTGAAGAAAGTGAAAGAGGAGAGTGAAAAAGTTGACCTAAACCTCAACATTCAGTAAACTAATCACGGCATCTGGTCCCATCAGTTCATGGGAAATAGATGGGGAAACAGTGGAAACAGTGTCAGACTTTATTTTGGGGGGCTCCAAAATCACTGCTGATAGTGATTGCGGCCATGAAGTTAAAAGACACTTACTCCTTGGAAGAAAAGTTATGACCAACCTAGATAGCATATTCAAAAGCAGAGACATTGCTTTGCTAATAAAGGTCTGTCTAGTCAAGGCTATGGTTTTTCCAGTGGTCATATGTGGATGTGAGAGTTGGACTGTGAAGAAAGCTGAGTGCCAAAGAACTGATGCTTTTGAACTGTGGTGTTGGAGAAAACTCTTGAGAGTCCCTTGGACTGCAAGGAGAGCCAACCAATCCATTCTGAAGATCAGTCCTGGGTGTTCTTTGGAAGGAATGATGCTAAAGCTGAAATTCCAATACTTTGGCCACCTCACGTGAAGAGTTGATTCATTGGAAAAGACCCTGATGCTGGGAGGGATTGGAGGCAGGAGGAGAAGGGGACCACTGAGGATGAGATGGCTGGATGGCATCACTGACTCGATGGACGTGAGTCTGAGTGAACTCCGGGAGTTGGTGATGAACAGGGAGGCCTGGAGTGCTGCAATTCATGGGTTCGCAAAGAACTGGACACCACTGAGCGACTGAACTGAACTGAATGATTAGTGATGGTGAGCATCTTTTCATGTGCCTATTTGGTCATTTGGATGTCCTCTTTGGAGGACACTAACTGGCATTCTCTGCCCCTCAGACTGGTTATCTCCAGAGAAAGGCAAGATTACAGAGGAAAGGAACACTGACATTGTGACAGGGAAGAAGGAAGTCATCCACCAGCCCTGAACACGATGCAAGTCAACTTGCCTCCCTTCTTTCTTCACACCACCTTCTCTCCTATTTCTGTCTTGGCTTATAATACCCCATCCACCTACAACTTTCATCTTTCTTCTCCTTTTTTTTTTTTTTTAATGAGCAACGCTTTTATTTATCTTTGGCTGTGCTGGGTCTTCATTGCCGCACGAGCTTGTCTCTAGCTGTAGTGAGTGGGGCCTGCCCTCGAGTTGTGGTGCACGCTTCTCATTGCAGTGGCTTCTCTTGTTGCAGAGCACAGGCTCTAGAGCAATTGGCTCAGTAGCCGTGGGGCTCAGGCTTAGCTGCTTCAGGGCATGTGGGATCTTCCTGGACCAAGGATCGAACCCGTGTCTCTTGAATTAGCAGGTGGATTCTTTATCACTGAGCCACCAGGAAGGCTCCCAACATTTGTATTTCTGTCTGACCCATATAGAAATTATTTGAGGTCTGGCTTATGCTGTATCTGGCTTCACAGATTTCATAGGAGATCAAATCTTGCTCTGAGATGGATGGCTGATGACCTTCCAGGGTCAAACTCTCCTCCTTCTACTCTAGAAAACAGATTTCTTGTCATGTTCTTGACCAGCATATCGTCAAAATGAATACCTACCAAGTATCCAGGGAGCCTAAAAAGACATAGTGGGAAGATTATCGTGTAATTGATCTTCCTAGCCAGACAGGGGTAAAGCAGGATTGTCATAGGCAAGCTGAGGTATGGACTCTCCCTACCCACTGGGCTGTTAGCTTTAACCCGTTGTTGCTTTGCTAATTGAGGTGCTTATATTGTTTAGTTTTTACTGCCTTCTTTTTGGGAGAACTCCCAGGATAAACACTTGATGCCGTCCCTTCCCATGACTAAATAAAAAGCTCAGGCAGGAAAGACTTCTTATTTGGCACACTCTCATACTGTGACCAATGAAAGGGAAATTTTTCTGTCCATAGGCTGGTGGACCCAAGTTTGGTTCAGTAACAAATTCTCAAATTCTCCTCCCGGTTCAATGTAATCCCAATTATTAATACAATCAAAACAAGAATTTTGTGGAGACTGACAAGCTAATTCTCAACTTTTAGAGGACAAGTTAAAAAAAAAATAGTCAACACAACTTTGAAGAAGAACAAAGTTGTTGGGCTTACACTCCCAGATATTAACAGTTTTTAGAAAGCATTAGTCATTATGACATAGTGCCATTGCTCCAAGAATGGATGAATGTACCAAGGGAACAGATTAGAGTGCAGAAATAGAACCATATATATACTGATGCTGAATATATATATCAGAGTTTGCCCTCTGGAGTAGCTAAGGAAAAAATACCCTTTTGAATAACTGATCAATCCATTATTCAGTGTGCTGAATCAATTTGATATTTATAAGGAAGAATAAAATCTTGATCCCTAACTTTCAGCACACTGAAATATATGTGTGTATATATATATGTGTGTGTATATCTCTCTCTATATATAAAATCATGTTCAGGTAGATTGTAGCTCTAAATGTGAAAGACAAAAGTAATGCTTTTTGAAGGCAAAATAAGAGAATATCTTTGTGACATCTGTTTTGAAAAAGTTTGCTCTAACAGGAAACAAAAGCACTCACCATAAAGGAACATGTTGATAAATGGACTATTTTAAAATCAGGAAGCCGTACCATCAAAAGGTAGTGAAAAAGAAAAATCACAGATTATGAGAAGATGTTTCAGTTCACATGTTTGTCAGAGTATAGAAAATGCTTCCACAATTTCATAATAAAAAGACAGGCAATCCAAAAATAGACAAGATCCACCAAGTCTAAACAGTCAAAAATGAGTATAGGATATGACGAACTGGACCTTCATAAAAAAAGATATCCAATAAACATTTAGCAAGATGCTCAAGCTTATCTGCCATGAGTAAAACACAAACTTAAACCACGATTATATGGAATTATACACCTAATCAGAATGGTTGACTAAGAAAAATGACAGTACCAAGTGTTGCAATATCAGATATGAACTGACTCAAACTCTCATATATTGCGGGTGGGAGTGAATGTAAATTGGGGAAACAGATTTGGAAAATATTTAAGCCGTATCTGGAAAAGTTTCTGATGGCTGAGTATATGCTTAATATATGCATATCCTGTCAACCATGTATGTCTTTCTTTCTCCTCTCTTTCTCTCTTTCTTATCTATATATCCATATTTATTTCTATCTATCTATCTATCTGCCATCTACCTGCAAAACCTTAAGTTCACACTGATAACTTTTAATTGCAGTCGAACCCCACAGAGTCTTTCTAGCCTCCAGCATTCTCTATCTCTCCGTAGAAGCTTCTCCAACAGTAAAGGAGTTGGCTTCCTTTATCTGCAATACATTTACTTACTTGCTAAATCCTTCTCCAGGTCACCTCTCTCTTAAGTACATGGCTAACTCAGTCCTGGTGCTATCGATCCTAACTTGTGGACTGCTCTCCTGAGCCCAGTCCTACCCAACATGCTGGCTGAGTTCTCCACAGTCTTGGCTCAGCCCTGGTCCCGAAGAACTTACTGGGATCCCTGATCCTGGTCCCAGCCCCAGCCTCGGTAAACACACCAACTGAATGCCTAGCTAAATCCCTGGCCCTCAGCCAGTGAACTTGCCTGGAAAAATCCAGGCATCGCCTGGAGGAAGGAGAACAAATATGGAAGGTAGAAAACAATGAATCAATAAGATAGATAGAGCCTGAGATGGGGACGTCTGTGCAGATAGCTGCTTTGAGAAGTGACCCCAGGGATGAGGACTGAGAGGCAGCCCGGTGAGATGGAAAAGGAGAAAGCAACAGAAGCATGCATAATTAAGGTCAGAATAAGTGGGCGATGGGGACAGCTTCTCCTGGAAATGAGCGTACAGAATGGCTCCCAGAATCAACTGCTGGAAGGAAGAGTGGCAGAAGCTTTTAAACATCTGCTCTGTACTTCCCTGGTGGTACAGACGGTAAGAATCCACCTGCCCATGCAGGGGACACAGGTTCAATCCCTGATCCAGGAAGATCCCACATGCCTCAGGGCAGCTCAGCCCATGTGCCACAACTACTGAGCCCAAGCTCTAGAGCCCAGGAGCCACAACTACTGAGCTCATGTGCCGCAGCTACTGAAGGCCTCTCACCTAGAGCCTGTGCTCTGCAACGAGAGGAGTCACTGCAATGAGAAGTCCGTGCACTGAAATGAAGAGCTGGCCCAGTTCACCACAACCAGAGAAAGCCCACACGCAGCAGAGAAGACCCAGCACAACCCAAAATAGACAAATTAGTTAATTTTTAAAAATCCGCTCCAGTCTTCACTGGTGGAAAGTTGTCACCCACAGTGTTTGCTCCCCTGAACTGTGAGCATCACACAAATGTGTAGGCTGAGCCAGCTCCTGACCTGAGATGGCATCCAAGGAGAAGCCTGTGGACAGAAAGCAAGAAGCGAGGAGACACGGAGCGGATGTTGAGAGAGTGAGGTGAATCCAAGCCTGCAGTAAGCTGCCTGCCCGAGGCAGGCATCAAATCAGTACTGAGCCCAACAGGATGCTCGTCAGCTTCATGTGACCTCACCAGTTCTTTGCCCCTAACTGACAAAGGAATGGCCTGTGTTCACAGAAATGAACCCATTAGTAGAAGGATGTGAATTTTCAAAACACGACTATTCCAGTTGAGGCATATAAAGCACCAATAACTTAAATAAGGTGACGTATCACTTACCCCATTTATGTTTCATGTCATCAACAAAGTTCATTGTGGTTTGAAATACAATGACGTAATCCCGGAGTGCCTCTGGGTGACACTTGGGGAAGACAAATGGACTGTGTCTTCTGCTGTAGCCTGGTGAGAGTTTAAGATGAGGCTCATGCCTTTGGAATTTAGGACTTGTGTCCAGAGAGTTCATGAAACCCTGGGCCCAGATCTTTGGAGTCAGCTTGACCTTGAGGCTGTGAAAGAGCAGTTAAGAATTAGATGGAGCCTTTCTGGTTGGAAAGCACTCTTTTTACCCAGCTGACGTTTATAGGCCTTATTTTAGACACCTGGGGTTTCGGTCTGCTACCCTGGGCTTCAGTGGAAAGCTTATTTTCAGACAGGTGAGATATCTGACTTGGGAGTATTTGCTACTAGGCTGGGCTCCTGGTTGGCTCGGTGGTTTTAATTCTTGGCCCTCTTCCTGACCCTTCCCTAGCCAACAGGCATGACCAGCTTCCCAAGAGACACGGCTCCTAGGGTAGGAAGGAGCTTGTGAGGTCATCTCCCAGATGCTCTTACTTCCTGCCTGTGATACAGAACTACTTTGACTTTTATACGGGGCTTCTTAGTGCCAGAGAGAGAAACTGACTTCCTGTAAGTGACTCAGAGAGGCAGAACCAGTTCTGGGATCAGAACCCGGGTCTCTTACGTTGCCATGCTTCCATGTTTGTACTTGAATCAGGGCATCTCTCCAACCTGTGACAGGATCCACGGACCTGGGTAAGCAGGACAATAGCTGTCTTCCTTCAGGAGGGGTCTTGGTCTTTGTGCCTCAGTACAGTGGACCTCATGCCTGAAAAAGGAGCCAACTATGGTGGCTCAGATGGTAAAAAAATCCACCTGCAGTGTGGGAGACCTGGGTTTGATCCCTGGGTTGGGAAGATTCCCTGGAGAAGGGAACAGCTAACCACTATGGTATCCTTGCCTAGAGAATTCCATGGACAGAGAGGAGCCTGGCAGGCTACAGTCCATGGCGTCGCAAAGAGTTGCGCATGACTAAGTGCCTTTCACTCACTCACTCATGCTCATGAAGTACAAGAGAGTCTCGACCTTAAGAGGCTATTAAGGAAAGGAGATTCCATGCCTTCAAAAGGATTTTGCAAGTTCTTGGGACTGGGATTGAGGCTATAGTGATGGAGATGAATTCATTCTGTGTCTCAAGGGTAACAGCCCTGTAGATAGTTGATTTGCAAGATCATAAAAGTAGGGTCTATGTCTTGGTCAATTACTCTCTTCTTCTATAGCATTTAACATAGCGCTCTATCTGGCCCATTCTTCCCCACGTCATCCCACTCCCTCCGTGCACCATTCATAGTCCCATCCTTTCTCTGCTCCTTGGCAGCAGTCTGCTCTCAGACCTTCCCTCTCCTGCTCCATCTTGTATGCAGACACGAAGTCATTCTTCCTGATGCTCACCTCTGCATGTGAGATTTTCCTTCTCTCCTATTTCAGAACTCTCAGTGCCTCTCTATTATCTGCTGAAGTTCCAATCTGAAATTCAAGAGCCACTACAATCTGGCTCCAGACTGTATTTCTAAAACCTCAACCCCGCTGTTTTCCTAGAGCCCAGCCAGGTGGGATTCCTTCTTCTGGCCCACTCCCCTCATCTCCTTCCTCTCTCAGCTTTGAAGAATCCTTTCCTTTTCCATCACATTCAAATCTCTCATGAACTGTCTGGTTGAAGACTCATATCCAAGGAATAGTCTTAACTGGATCTCTGGGCTATAGGCATCTAGTTTTCTCTTGGATTCAATTTCATTCCTGGGATGTTATTCTAGGTTTGAGAACGAATGAAAACCTGGGGTTGTGGGAAAATGGGTAAAGACTGGCGCAAGAGATCAAGAGAGAGACCAGGCAAAGGTCAGTGCAGAGACAAAAGAAATGGGAATCTAGATGCTATTACGGGCGAGTGACTTAGAGACTGGGGCCAGAAGACTGGAACAGCTTGGTCATTCTCGGTTCTCCCTAATCCTAAATTGAGTCCAAAAGATGTCTTAGAGGATGGCTTTTACACTCCAAAATTTCATTTCTTGCTACCATTTTCTCCCTCCCCACCAAATGTTATCCCATGAAAAATAAGACCAAGTAGCTTGAAATTATATGTATTTTTTTCTTTGAAAATTCCATAGTCATGTAATAACATTACTTTCCATCACAATACTACATAGCACACATCCACTTACAGGAGCACTCATTTCCTAAGATTCCAGAGGTGTTTCACTCTGATAATCAGTGGAAGGACCTCGCCATCCTACAGGCAGTAGGTTGGGGAACAGCACCATCTTGCTATGAACTTAATCAAGCTCACAGGAAACTCATCACCAGATGTTGTATCTTATATTCATTAGGATTTATGGCAGATAAAGTTAAGACTACAATAACTTAAACATAATTAAATATTGTTTAAGAAACTGTGTTTAAATTATTAAAAAACAAATAAACTCTTTTTGGCCATTATAATACAATAATACACCTGGGGAAGGTTGGAAAGAAATAAATAAGATTTTCCAAGACTCTGTCTCTTGGTCCAGGGATGAAGGTTCAAGGCTTTGGTTTTCGGGACTTTTGGTCCAGGAGCTTTATGGAATTCTGGACCCACTTCTGCTTGGGGTCAGCACAGACCTCCTTGTCCGCTTTGGTCTTGAAGCTGTGGGGGAAAGAGGGCAGAGTTAAATGGAGTGTCTTGAGGATTTTTCCCAGGAGTTTGATCCATTGGCCCCTAAAGTTGATTAGCCCTGGCTCCCTGGTTGAGGAGTCTGAATGGGGACAGGAAGAAGGGGAAATAGGAGGAAGAAAGTTCTTTTCCAGAAAAGAGGTTCTGCTGTTACTGCCACAGGGGAAGCCCTCCAGACCCTTGGCTAAAGGAACTCGGATGATCTGACCAAGCCCTAGAAGAGGAGCCCGGAGTGTGTATATTTTCCTTCTTGTGGGCTGTTTGTCTATGGAGTAAAGGGTCCTTTGGCTTAGGTGTTTCATTTATCTGACTCGTTTGGACACATAGAAGTCAGATAGAACTTTTGGCTGTGGGTGCCAGGGCATGGTCCACTTACATCACAGCTTCCTGGGGACACTGGCTGTTGGTGATTCTTGTGTAGCTGTCCAGCTTCTTGAAGGGGATCTTCCCATTGGTCACACTAAAGCAGCAGGTGATTGGGATAGAAACTGAATCTGAAAAACATTTTGCAAAGAACCAGAGTGTTATGATGAGTTGTAAGTACGCATGTGTCAGAGAAAATGAAGAAGATAGGAGATAAAGCTAGTGCTGGAATTCTAGCTAGGACCCACCACTCCCACAGAGCGTTAGTCCAGATCCCACAGGTAAAATGGTACCTGTGAGTCAGCTTCTTCTACTGAACTGTGGGGTCTCTCATTGTTGACTGCAAATGGGGAAATCTTGAGTAACAAGATTAATCCTTGTAGTGTGATTCAGAGAGTCTATTGATCCCAAACCTCTGAACCTGGGAAGATATGTTCTAAGAACTTGCTTCCCAGCTCTGTCCCCAGGGGCTTAGAGCCAATCTATGTCACATGCTGAGATAGATGCCTATGGGTCTTTATCCTTCACAGCCACCATTCTGGAAGTTACGCTGGACCATAATCCAACAGTGGAAGCCTACAGCAAGAATTTCCTCCTCTGTACTATTGCCTGAAATGTCTTTTCCATCCACAATGAGAAATGGTCCTTCCTTCCGTGCCCCATCCAAACACAAGACGAGGATTGTTGAGAGTGCATTTAGTGTCCCAAGGGTGGTATCGGACAAGATAGTGGAGCCTGGCCCCAGGGGCCTGAGCTTCTAGCTCTGGTCCTGCCTCTGACCAGATGTGAGGTGCCAGCTCTTCCTAAGTCCTCTCTTGCTTTCACCTTCTCCATCTTTGCAATGGAGGCTACGCAGCAAGCATGGGGTGACTTATGCCCGGGGTTAGTAGCTGGGGTAGTGAAAACGTTAAGGCTTAAGAAGAGAGGAGCCTTACCTGGCTGAGCGAGCACCTGGGTGCCGAAGGTGGCTGCCACGAGCAGCAGGCACAGAATCCCAGTGGAGACCTTCATGTTGGAGGGTGAGCTCAGGGGCTTCAGCTTCAGCTTCAGAGTTGGCGGTTGCTGAGCTGCTCTCAGTCTCTGGAAATCTGGCTCCTCTGGCTGATCTGCCTGCCTTTTATAGGGAGCAGAGTGCATGGGTAGGGTCATGTTTAAGGAAGGACTGAAGAAGCCAGTGAATGTGCTGAGTAAACACCAGATCCTGGTGGTGATTTCCGAGCACCGAGAAAAGGAAGTTGTGCACTTTCCATCATCTGTTTGTGCTGTGGAGCAGAGGTGGAAGGATGTGCGGCCATGCCAGCAAAATGTACAAAGTGATGTCATCAGACTATTAAGAGCTCTGATTTCTTTGAAACGAAACATGATCTGTTGGAAAGGAAGAGTGGAAGCTGAGTGCCTAGTAGGGTGGAAAGAATCAACGGCCTGGGGCCTCCTCAGGGTCCAGGAGGTCGGGGAAAGGGCCCTAAGTCTTTGCCTGGGCTCTTTGTCTGTCTCTGGTCTCTGCCACCCTAAACCAGCTATGCTCTTTTAGAATCTCACACAGATAGCTTGATAGAATCTTGGCAGAATGGTAAATCCAGGCATCTTCAAGTCTTCAGGCTCTGGAACATTCTGTTGTGAAGCCTAAGAACTGGACAACACATATTGATCTTATAGGGTTGCAGTTGTTTTAGTTGCTAAGTCCCGTCTGACTCTTAGCAGAGAATTTCCCAGGCAAGAATACTGGAGTGGGCTGACATTTCCTTCTCCAAGGGATCTTCCAGACCCAGAAATCGAGCCTGCATCTTCTGCATTGGAGATTCTTTACCACTGAGCCACCAGGGAAGCCTACAGTCTTGCCGAGTGGTGATTTCCAAATATTTTATCAGACACTAAAGTTTCTTTCCAAGTGAAATGACACAAAGAAGTCCAGTCTTTCATGCAGATTCAGATAGAACAGGTCTGTTTGAAAAATGCCTTTTACTTTTGGTGTCCAGTGTTTTGCCCACTTAAAAAATTAGGTTGTTTGTTGCCTTACAATTGACTTTGAAAAGCTCTTTTTACATTTTGTATTCAAATCCTTTACCAGCTATGTGCATTGCAAATATTTTCTCCACAGGCTGTAGCTTATTTTCTTAACAACAGTTTTCACAGAGCAAAAGTTTTAAATTTTAATAAAGTTCAATTTATCAACTTTTTCTTTCATAGATGGTATTCTAGCTAAAATCTCTTCATCAAGTCCAAGTTTGCATATTGCCTTTTCAATGAGCATTTCTAGACTTTTCACAGATCATTCAATATTCCCCAATAATCTTGAATGTTAAATATTCCATAAGGGTCCATATATAAAGTCACCATAATTAAGTGAAGCCTTTCTCTACAGTTGGAAATTATACCATTTCCACTTTTTCACAATCATAAACAACAATTATGAGAAAACTGATGTAACATAATCATTATTGTTTCCAATTCTATAGCTAGAGGATTAATAAATCAAGTTATATGGCTATTATTAAGGTTCTTAATCAAATTACAGCATTATTACATTGTTGGAAGAGTTCCATCTTCATTAAAATGTGAGTTTATTGTTCTTAAAAATATTTGACAATTGCTAAGAAAAAGATATTTATCTTGTTAAAGGGTAAAACTAAGCAATGGAATCGTGGTTTCCTTTGCGGTGTTAACATCATGCTAGAGCCTTTTTAGAGGCAGACATGTTCTTTATCTTACTCAGAGGGGTGCTTAAGCAGTTGTCTATTTAAAATTCATGAAATTATACACTTAGAATGTCTGCACTTTATTGTACATAAATTAAACTTCCACATAAAGTAAACAAAATGCACAGCGCTATTTTGCTTAATTCTAATGTATTTGTTGTTTTTAGCGAGAGTGTTCATTATTTTTTTTCTTGTGATTAACTCATTCGTATTTCTATAACATATGGCCCTTTATTGTTCTTACTGATTCTGAAGAGACTTTAGAACATTCATCTCATGCATTTTCCTTTTATTATACTGTGTGAACTTGTAAGAGGAGAGAATTTGCAGAACATGGGATAAATCACTGTCATCAGAATTTCTTCTGACCAGAAGGTAACTTGAGTTCTTCCAGACAGTCCTCTTGCCAGATGTACCTTGTAGCCCTGATCTCTGTGGGAGTGTAGTGTCTAAGAGGTCATCTGCATACATTTTTTTGGTTCAGAAATAAAGTCACTGTCTCACAGAATACTTTCAAGGCTCTGTTAATTTCTCCTCTGAGCTGCCATCATATGGAAAGTTCATCCGTAAGCAGATGACACAAATACTAGCAAAAATGATATTGTTGAGAATCAACAAGCATTAGTCAAATGAAGGGAATTAAGGGTCAAGTAACTCAATTCTAATCCTGATGGTGCCAATAATGAGCCAATGACCTGCCCAGTGTGGCCATGGAAAAATCTTGATTCTTAAACTCATTGTCCTTATCTATAGAAGGGAAGGGTTTGACAAGTTCAGGGATGACAAATAGTTTTCAATAATTTGTTAACTTAATAGATTGATGGCAGATAAACAGAAAGGTTTGTTGGAAAAAAAAGAACCAAACAAAAAGCTCCAGTGGGGCCTTACTTTGGGTTATTGAATGCACTGCTGTGATTGATTAGTGATGTCTGCCAAGGATGCAGGAATAGAAAGTGGTATGACCTGGGTAACACAGATGTTGTTCCTGGATTAAATAATATTTAAGCTCTTCTGTAACTTAATTCATCTATGTTTGGGAAGTATCCACTAAGAGGCTAAGAAGCTAGCATGCCAAGAGAACTGGCAGAGAAACGTGCTTAGCTGTTAGCCCTAGGAGAAGACGAGTAGCATGGTGGTTAAAAGTCTGGATCTGGATACAAGGAATACTAGTTAATATCTGTGTCAGATAGTCTTTACTCGCCTATTCTTTACTTATGTGGAAATGGGGTTTATTTTCAATATTAAGTGAAAAATAAAAGAAAAGTAAAGTGAAGTTGCTCAGTCATGTCCAACTCTTTGTGACCTCATGGACTGTGGCCCACCAGGCTCCTCTGTCCATAGTATTCTCCAGGCAAGGATACTGGAGTGGGTTGCCATTTCCTTTTCCAGGGGATCTTCCTGATTCAGGGATTGAACCCAGGTCTTCGGTGTTGCAGGCAGACACTTTACCATCTGAGCCACCAGGGAAGCCCAATATTAAGTGATCTGATATCCAAAACTTGCTTTGCAGAGTGAGTAACATATGCGTGCATGCATTCTCAGTGGCTCAGTCATGTTCAACTCTTTGCGTTGCCAGGGACTGTAGCCTGCCAGATTCCTCTGTCCATGGGATTTTTCCTAGCAAGAATACTGGAGTGGTTTGCCATTTCCTCTCCCAGGGGATCTCCCTGATCCAAGGATCAAACTCACGTCTCCAGTACTGCAGGCGGATTTTTCACTGCTGAGCCAATGGAGAAGCCCTCAGTAACATATGATGAATGATCAATAAGTTAGCTGTTTTTAATAGTCAAGTAAAAACGGTATGGTGTCTAAAGCGTGCTAGAAAGGGACCCACAGTGTGGCCCCTGGTCTCTTGCATTAGTTCTCCCTAAAATTGCTTCCAACTAAGGTATGTGGTAGAAATAGACCACCAGGAATGTCTGGATTGTAAATGAAGGGGAAAAAAGAGAGACTCCCAGAGAAGGGGAATTGTGGTCCTGGGATCCTGACATGAATCAGATGCATGGAATGTTGTGGGACCCACAGTGGGGATGAAGGTCAGACTCCAGGGCTGATGCACCAAGAAGCACCGAGGTCTTAATTCTTCAAGGAGCTCAGAGACCTCAAGTGGTAAATCACTTTGATTATGCAATTTCCCTCTATTGTTCTGTCCTCAAACTGAATTCAAGAAAGCCCAACATAAAAAGTTAAAACGAAACTTTAGGCCATGCAAGTTCAGCAGCTGTTCTTTCCAGTAGCGTGATTATGCTGTTGTTTAAGGAAGCGGTCACCCTGCCTTCTCTCTTTTCTCCTCAGCATCCTCCCAATGAGCATCTTCCTTAAGCAGTTTTGACAGCTCACTTAGGGCTCAGTGGCTGTGAAGGGGCACTGGGGATCAGAAACAACCCCTGTTAATAGAGGGCCAGAAATGGGTGCCTTGCTGTGGAAATAGCAGGGTTCTTACATATTGTTTTATTTTTGTGGTAATTATTTTGCTTTGTTTTGTTTGTTTTTTACTGCTTCCCTCATTTTTAAAGAACTTTTATTAGCGTATAGATGATTCACAATGTAGTATTAGTTTCTGCTATCCAGCAAAGTGAATAAGTTATACATATATATATATACCCACTCTTTTTAAGATTCTTTTCCCATATAGGTAGTTATCAAGTATTGAAGAGTTCTCTGTGCTATACAGTAGATCGTTATTAGTTATATGTAGTAGTTTGTATATGTCGACCTTAAGCTCCCAATTTATCCCTCCCCCGTTGCTACCTCCTCTGGTAAAAGTAAGTCTGTTTTCTACAGCTGTGATTCTATTTCTGTTTTGCAATGAGTTCATTTGTAGGACTTTTTTTAGATTCCGCATATTAGCACTCTCATATTATATTTGTCTTTCTCTGTTTGACTTACTTCACTCAGTATAACAATCTCTAGGTCTATCCATGTGGTTACAAATGACATTATTTCATTCTTTTTCATGGCTGAGTAACATTCCATCATATATATGTGTGTGAACTCTTTTGTGGCCCCATGGCCTGTAGCCTGCCAGGCTCCCCCATCCATGGACTTCTCTGGACAAGAACACTGGAGAGGGTTGCCCTTCCCTTCTCCGGAGGATTTTCCAGACCCAGGGATCAAAGCTGGATGTTCTGCATTGTAGGCAGATTCTTTACCATCTGAGCCACCAGCGAAGCCCTGTACATATGGACCACATCTTTTTTTATCGATTCCTCTATTGATGGACATTTAGGTTGCTTCCCTGTCCTGGCTATTGTAAATAGTTCTGCAATGAACATTAAGGTGCATGTATCATTTCAAATAGTGATTTTCTCTGAATATGTGCCCAGAAGTTGGATCACAGGATTGTATTGTTTGTAATATGTGGAAACATGGTTTTTAAGGAATGTGACTAAATGGGAGAGGATCTCAGGAAAAAAAGTTTCTGCTTTCATTTTCCAGCTCTGTCCCAAGTATCTTCAATGGTCACAAAATTATAGAATGAGTTAGAAAAAAGTGCATTTAATTTATTCAGTCCTTTTCCTTTGAGAGGATGAATTATAAAGGTGAAATGATTTGTCATAAAGTTGTACAACTGCCCTGTGACAAGCCAGAGCTGGTAAATGAGCATGTCAGAATGAAAACCATTATGCAATTTCGAGTTAGAAGACAAGAACCAGGCAGGAAAATACAGAGAGGTGCCCAGGAACCCCAAAGACCATCCAGTGCACTGGTCCCCAGATCTGCCTATCACATCAGAATGCCCTGGGCAGTGACTTATAATATGGAAAGGCTGCCTTAACCCACTCTAACATACTCATTCAGAATCTTTGGAGATAATGCCTCGAATTCTCTTTGAAGTGTTCCAGGTGGCTTTTAACCATGACCAGTTTGGGAGCCATCGAGGATCAAGATCATTCCCAAGAAAAGAAATGCAAAAAAGCAAAGTGGCTGTCTGGGGAGGCCTTACAAATAGCTGTGAAAAGAAGAGATTCAAAAAGCAAGGGAGAAAAGGAAAGATATGCCCATCTGAATGCAGAGTTCCAAAGGATAGCAAGGAGAGATAAGAAGGCCTTCCTCAGTGATCAATACAAAGAAATAGAGGAAAACAATAGAATGGAAAAGGCTAGAAATCTCTTCAAGAAAATTAGAGATACCAAGGGAACATTTCATGCAAATATTCATGGGCACAAGAAAGGGCAGAAATGGTATGGATCTAACAGAAGCAGACGATATTAAGAAGAGGTGGCAAGAATATACAGAAGAACTGTACAAAAAAGATCTTCATGACCCAGATAATCACAGTGATGTGATCACTCACTTAGGGCCAGACAAAGTCAAGTGGGCCTTAGAAAGCATCACTAAGAACAAAGCTAGTGGAGGTGATGGAATTTCAGTGGAGCCCTTTCAAATCCTAAAAGATGATGCTGTGAAAGTGCTGCACTCAGTATGCCAGCAAATTTGGAAAACTCAGCAGTGGCCACAGGACTGAAAAAGGTCAGTTTTCATTCCAATCCCAAAGAAAGACAATGTCAAAGAATGCCCAAACTACCACACAATTGCACTCATCTCACATGCGAGTAAAGTAATGCTCAAAATTCTCCAAGCCAGGTTTCAGCAATACATGAACCATGAACTTCCAGATGTTCAAACTGGATTTAGAAAAGGCAGAGGAACCAGAGATCAAATTGCCAACATCTACTAGATCATCAAAAAGCAAGAGAGTTCCAGGAAAACATCTATTTCTGCTTTATTGACTATACCAAAGCCTTTGACTGTGTGGATCACAATACACTGTGGAAAATTCTGAAAGAGTTGGGAATACCAGACCACCTGATCTGCCTCTTGAGAAATCTGTATGCAGGTCAGGAAGCAACAGTTAGAACTGGACATGGAACAACAGACTGTTTCCAAATAGGTTAAGGAGTACATCAAGGCTGTATATTGTCACCCTGCTTATTTAACTTCTATGCAGAGTACATCATGAGAAACACAAGCTGGAATCAAGATTGCCAGGAGAAATATCAATAACCTCAGATATGCAGATAACACTACCCTTATGGCAAAAAGTGAAGAGGAACTAAAGAGCCTCTTGATGAAAGTGAAAGAGGAGAGTGAAAAGGTTTGCTTAAAGCTCAACATTCAGAAAACAAAGATCATGGCATCTGGTCCCATCACTTCATGGCAAATGGGTGGGGAAACAGTGGCTGACTTTATTTTGGGGGGCTCCAAAATCACTGCAGATGGTGATTGCAGCTATGAAATTAAAAGTCGCTTATTCCTTGGAAGGAAAGTTATGACCAACCTAAATAGCATATTAAAAAGCAGAGACATTACTTTGTCAACAAAGTTCCATCTAGTCAAGGTTATGGTTTTTCCAGTGGTCATGTATGGATGGGAGAGTTGGACTATAAAGAAATCTAAGTGCAGAAGAATTGAAACTTTTGTCTATTGTGTTGGAGAAGACTCTTGAGAGTCCCTTGGACTGCAAGGAGATCCAACCAGTCCATCCTAAAGGAGATCAGTCCTGAATGTTCATTGGAAGGACTGATGTTGAAGCTCAAACTCCAATACTTTGGCCATCTGATGCGAAGAGTTGACTTATTTGAAAAGACCCTTGTGCTGGGAAAGATTGAGGGCAGGAGAAGGGGATGACAGAAGATGAGATGGTTGGATGGCATCACTGACTCAATGGATGAGAGTCTGAGTGAACTCCGGTAGTTGGTGATGGACAGGGAGGCCTCGCGAGCTGCGGTTCATGGGGTCACAAAGAATCGGATACAACTGAGTGACTGAATTGAACTGAACTGAACCTGGTTTAAATGCTTCATTTACAGATATATACACTGAGGCACAGAATGGTAAGCTGATTTACTCAGAGTCACTCTGACAATTTAGCAAAATCCAAAACCGAAACTCAGAGATGCCATTGCTATGCCCAGTTACACACTGGGCCTGCTTCTTTAGTCCCTGGTACAGGCAAGTTCTTTGTTCTAACAGAAACCCCAATGTCCTATGTCTGTAAATTCATGTACAAAGATAAGCATGTGTGGGCCCAGTTGGAGTGTAAACGATCTCAGAGAGGATTACCTTATAGGTCTTAACAAGAGGAACATGAATAGCTTCTATTTCAACTTGGGAATATGTAGTTTAACTCCCCAAGCCCTTATATCACCATTCCCCACTCAATGCTTAAGAAGTGATAATAACAAAGACCTTTTGAGGCTATCTACAATGTATGTTCTTGTCCTTTATAATAACTCCATGGAATCTATTGGAATTTTGATGGCAATAAGCTGTTCAGTTGCTCCTGGCGCTCTGGGGCTACCACTGGGATGGGGATAGAAGTTACCCCGACCCTAAGCTCCTGGCTGGTTTGGTAGTACAGTATGGATTCTAGGTACTGCCTTATCCTAGTCTGTCCCCTCTGGTGGCCAAGGCAATGTGGTCTGTGGTCTGAAAGACACAACTTTAAGAATGAGAGGTGAAATGGACTTTGTTGGATTCCTGTATTTTTGAAGTGCACACATTATTTCAGCTTTATTGATGGAGCAGCCAAGGCACAGGGCAAAGCAGATATATGTCCTATGTGTACAAAATAAAGCACCCAGGTCTCAGGCTATCTAGGTCAGCCTCTTCCCAGGGCCCTGATTTCAAGTGTAATGCATGGAACAGTGAGATACAGCATGGCACAGCAATTGCGGGCCCAGTTGGAATGTAAATGATTTCAAAGAGGGTTACTTGATAGGTGGCCTCTCATCCTGCTTTGAATACTTTCCTCACTAATTACTGAGTTGGAGGGTGCTGTTTCTGTGGTAGTCTTTCTTCACGTGGCATGTTGGGATCTTTATCAATCAGAAACATCCCTGGTCACCACGGCAAGTCAAAGGGACATGGAGATTCTTTTTTTTTTTAATATGAATTTATTTATTTTAATTGGAGGTTAATTACTTTACAATATTGTATTGGTTTTGCCATACAGCAACATGAATCCACCACAGGTATACACGTGTTCCCCATCCTGAACCCCTCTCCCGCCTCCCTCCCCATACCATCCCTCTGGGTCATCTCAGTGCACCAGCCCCAAGCATCCACTATCATACAATGAACCTGGACTGGCGATTCGTTTCATATATGATATTATACAAGTTTCAATGCCATTCTCCCAAATCATCCTACCCTCTCCCTCTCCCACAGAGTCCAAAAGACTGTTGTATACATCTGTGTCTCTTTTGCTGTCTCGCATACAGGGTTATCATTACCATCTTTCTAAATTCCATATATGTGCGTTAGTATACTGTATTGATGTTTTTCTTTCTGGCTTACTTCACTCTGTATAATAGGCTCCAGTTTCAGCCACCTCATTAGAATGGATTCAAACGTATTCTTTTAATGGCCTAGTAACACTTCATTGTGTATATGTACCATGGCTTTCTTATCCATTTGTCTGCTGATGGACATCTAGGTTGCTTCCATGTCCTGGCTATTATAAACAGTGCTTTGATGAACATTAGGGTACACGTGTCTCTTTCAATTCGGGTTTCCTCGGTGTGTATGCCCAGCAGTGAGATTGCTGGGTCATAAGGCAGTTCAATTTCCAGTTTTTTAAGGAATCACCACACTGTTCTCCATAGTGGCTGTACTGGTTTGCATTCCCACCAACAGTGTAAGAGGGTTCCCTTTTCTCCACACCCTCTCCGGCACTTATTGCTTGTAGACTTTTGGATAGCAGCCATTCTGACTGGTGTGAAATGGTACCTCATTGTGTTTTGATTTGCATTTCTCTGATAATGAGTGATGTTGAGCATCTTTTCATGTGTTTGTTAGCTATCTGTATGTCTTCTTTGGAGAAATGTCTATTTAGATCTTTGGCCCATTTTTTGATTGGGTCATTTATTTTTCTGGAATTGAGCTGCAGGAGTTGCTTGTATATTTTTGAGATTAGTTGTTTGTCAGTTGCTTTGTTTGCTGTTATTTTCTCCCATTCTGAAGGCTGTCTTTTCACCTTGCTTATAGTTTCCTTTGTTGTGCAGAAGCTTTTAATTTTAATTAGATCCCATTTGTTTATTTTTGCTTTTCTTTCCAGTATTCTGGGAGGTGGATCATAGAGGATCCTGCTGTGATTTATGTCGGACAGTGTTTTGCCTATGTTCTCCTCTAGGAGTTTTATAGTTTCTGGTCTTACGTTTAGATCTTTAATCCATTTTGAGTTTATTTTTGTGTATGGTGTTAGAAAGTGTTCTAGTTTCATTCTTTTACAAGTGGTTGACCAGTTTTCCCAGCACCACTTGTTAAAGAGATTGTCTTTCCTCCATTGTATATTCTTGCCTCCATTGCCAAAGATAAGGTGTTCATATGTGTGTGGATTTATCTCTGGGCTTTCTATTTTGTTCCATTGATCTATATTTCTGTCTTTGTGCAAGTACCATATTGTCTTGATGACTGTGGCTTTGTAGTAGAGCCTGAAGTCAGGCAGGTTGATTCCTCCAGTTCCGTTCTTCTTTCTCAAGATTGCTTTGGCTATTTGAGGTTTCTTAATATTTCCATATAAATTGTGAAATTATTTGTTCTAGTTCTGTGAAAATACCGTTGATAGCTTGATAGGGATTGCATTGAATTTATAAATTGCTTTGGGTAGTATACTCATTTTCACTATGTTGATTCTTCCAATCCATGAACATGGTATATTTCTCCATCTATTAGTGTCCTCTTTGATTTCTTTAATCAGTGTGTTATAGTTTTCTATATATAGGTCTTTAGTTTCTTTAGGTAGATATATTCCTAAGTATTTTATTATTTTTGTTGCAATGGTGAATGGAATTGTTTCCTTAATTTCTCTTTCTATTTTCTCATTATTAGTGTATAGGAATGCAAGGGATTTCTGTGTGTTGATTTTACATCCTGCAACTTTACTATATTCATTGATTAGCTCTAGTAATTTTCTGGTAGAGTCTTTAGGGTTTTCTATGTAGAGGATCATGTCATCTGCAAACAGTAAGAGTTTCACTTCTTCTTTTCCAATTTGGATTCCTTTTATTTATTTATTTTTTTTTCTGCTCTGATTGCTATGGCCAAAACTTCCAAAACTATGTTGAATAGTAGTGGTGAAAGTGGGCACCCTTGTCTTGCTCCTGACTTTAGGAGAAATGCTTTCAGTTTTTCACCATTGAGGATAATGTTTGCTGTGGGTTTGTCATATATAGCTTTCATTATGTTGAGGTATGTTCCTTCTATTCCTGCTTTCTGGAGAGTGTTTATCATAAATGGATGTTGAATTTTGTCAGAGGCTTTCTCTGCATCTATTGAGATAATCATATGCCTTTTATTTTTCAATTTGTTTATGTGGTGAATTACACTGATTGATTTGCGGATATTGAAGAATCCTTGCATCCCTGGGAAAAAGCCCACTTGGTCATGGTGTATGATCTTTTTAATGTGTTGTTGGATTCTGATTGCTAGAATTTTGTTAAGGATTTTTGCATCTATGTTCATCCGTGATATTGGCCTGTAGTTTTCTTTTTTGTGTGGCATCTTTGTCAGGTTTTGGTATTAGGGTGATGGTGGCCTCATGGAATAAGTTTGGAAGTTTACCTTCCTCTGCAATTTCTGGAAGAGTTTGAGTAGGATAGGTGTTAGCTCTTCTCTAAATTTTTGGTAGAATTCAGCTGTGAAGCCGTCTGGACCTGGGCTTTTGTTTGCTGGAAGATTTCTGATTACAGTTTCATTTTCCATGCTTGTGATGAGTCTGTTAAGATTTTCTGTTTCTTCCTGGTTCAGTTTTGGGAAGTTGTTCTTTTCTAAGAATTTGTCCATTTCTTCCACGTTGTCCATTTTATTGGCATATAATTGCTGATAGTAGTCTCTTATGATCCTTTGTATTTCTGTGTTGTCTGTTGTGATCTCTCCATTTTCTTTTCTAATTTTATTGATTTGATTTCTCTCCCTTTGTTTCTTGATGAGTCTGGCTAATGGTTTGTCAATTTTATTTATCCTTTCAAAGAACCAGCTTTTGGCTTTGTTGATTTTTGCTATGGTCTTTTGTTTCTTTTGCATTTATTTCTGCCCTAATTTTTAAGATTTCTTTCCTTCTACTAACCCTGGGGTTCTCCATTTCTTTCTTTTCTAATTGCTTTAGGTGTAGAGTTAGGTTATTTATTTGACTTTTTTCTTGTTTCTTGAGGTATGCCTGTATTGCTATGAACTTACCCCTGAGCACTGCTTTTACAGCGTCCCACAGGTTTTGGGTTGTTGTGTTTTCATTTTCATTCATTTCTATGCATATTTTGATTTCTTTTTGATTTCTTCTGTGATTTGTTGGTTATTCAGCAGTGTGTTGTTCAGCCTCCATATGTTTGGATTTTTAATAGTTTTTCTCCTATAATTGGGATCTAATCTTACTGCATTATGGTGAGAAAAGATGCTTGGAATGATTTCAATTTTTCTGAATTTACCAAGGCTAGATTTATGGCCCAGGATGTGATCTATCCTGGAGAAGGTTCCATGTGCACTTGAGAAAAAAGGTGAAATTCATTGTTTTGGGGTGAAATGTCTTATAGATATCAATTAGGTCTAACTGGTCTATTGTATCATTTAAAGTTTGTGTTTCCTTGTTAATTTTCTGTTTAGTTGATCTGTCCATAGGTGTGAGTGGGGTATTAAAATCTCCCACTATTATTGTGATATTGTTAATTTCCCCTTTCATACTTGTTAACATTTGTCTTACATATTGCGGTGCTCCTATATTGGGTGCATATATATTTATAACTGTTATATCTTCTTCTTGGATTGATCTTTTGATCATTATGTAGTGTCCTCCTTTGTCTCTTTTTACAGCCTTTGTTTTAAAGTCTATTTTATCTGATATGACTATTGCTACTCCTGCTTTCTTTTGGTCTCTATTTGCATGGAGTATCTTTTTCCAGCCCTTCACTTTCAGTCTGTATGTGTCCCTTGTTTTGAGGTGGGTCTCTTGTAGACAACATATATAAGGGTCTTGTTTTTGTATCCATTCAGCCAGTCTTTGTCTTTTGGTTGGGGCATTCTACCCATTTACGTTTAAGGTAATTATTGATAAGTATGATCCCACTGCCATTTTCTTTATTGTTTGGGGTTCGGGTTTATACACCCTTTTTGTGTTTCCTGTCTAGAGAATATCCTTTAGAATTTGTTGGAGAGCTGGTTTGGTGGTGCTGAATTCTCTCAGCTTTTGCTTGTCTGCAAAGCTTTTGATTTCTCCTTCATATTTGAATGAGATCCTTGCTGGGTACAGTAATCTGGGCTGTAGGTTATTTTCTTTCATCACTTTAAGTATGTCTTGCCATTCCCTCCTGGCTTGAAGAGTTTCTATTGAAAGATCAGCTGTTATCCTTATGGGAGTCCCCTTGTGTGTTATTTGTTGTTTTTCCCTTGCCACTTTTAATATTTGTTCTTTGTGTTTGATCTTTGTTAATTTGATTAATATGTGTCTTGGAGTGTTTTGCCTTGGGTTTATCCTGTTTGGGACCCTCTGGGTTTCTTGGATTTGGGTGATCATTTCCTTCCTCATTTTAGGGAAGTTTTCAACTATTATCTCCTCAAGTATTTTCTCATGGTCTTTCTTTTTGTCTTCTTCTTCTGGGACTCCTACGATTCAAATGTTGGAGCATTTAATATTGTCCTGGAGGTCTCTGAGATTGTCCTCATATCTTTTAATTCGTTTTTCTTTTTTCCTCTCTGATTCATTTATTTCTACCATTCTAACTTCTACTTCACTAATCCTATCTTCTGCCTCCATTATGCTACTATTTATTGCCTCCAGAGTGTTTTTGATCTCATTTATTGCATTATTCATTATATATTGACTCTTTTTTATTTCTTCTAGGTCCTTGTTAAACCTTTCTTTCATCTTCTCAATCCTTGTCTCCAGGCTATTTATCTGTGATTCCATTTTGATTTCAAGATTTTGGATCATTTTCACTATCATTATTCAGAATTATTTATCAGGTAGATTCCCTATCTCTTCCTCTTTTGTTTGGTTTGGTGGGCATTTATCCCATTCCTTTACCTGCTGTGTATTCCTCTGTCTCTTCATCTTGGTTATATTGTCACATTTGGGGTGGCCTTTCTGTATTCTGGCAGTTTGTGGAGTTCTCTTTATTGTGGAATTTCCTCACTGTGGGTGGGGTTGTATCAGAGGCTTATCAAGGTTTCTTGGTTAGGGAAGCTTGTGTCGGAGTTCTGGTGGCTGGAGCTGGATTTCTTCTCTCTGGAGTGCAATGAAGTGTCCAGTAATGAGTTATGAGATGTCAATGGTTTTGGAGTATCTTTGGGCAGCCCATATATGGAAGTTCAGGGCTGTGTTCCTAGCAACACAGGAGAATGCAAATTGCTGGAGAGTTTGCGTGGTATGTCTTGCTCTGGAACTTGTTGGCCTTTGGGTGGTGCTTGGTTTCAGTGTAGATATGGAGGCGTTTGATGTGCACCTATCGATTAATGTTCCCTGGAGTCAGGAGTTCTCTGATGTTCTCAGGATTTGGACTTAAGCCTCCTGCTTCTGGTTTTCAGTCTTATTTTTACAGTAGTGTCAAGACTTCTCCTCTATACAGCACCGTTGACAAAATATATAGGTTAAAGATGAAAAGTTTCTCCACAGTGAGGGACACCCAGTGAGGTTCACAGAGTTACATGGAGAAGAGAAGAGGGAGGAGGGAGTTAGGGGTGACCCAAATGAGATGAGGTGGAATCAAGAGGAGAGAGCAAGCTAGCCAATAATCACTTCCTTATGTGTGCTCCACAGTTTGGACCGCTCAGAGATGTTCATGGAGTTATACAGAGAAGAGAAGAGGGAGGAAGGAGACAGAGGTGGCCAGGAGGATAAAAGCGGGGAATGAAAAGGAGAGAGACAGATCCAGCCAGTAATCAATTCCCTAAGTGTTGTCCACCATCTGGAACACACAGGGATTCAGAGAGCCGGGTTGAGAAGAGAAGGGGGAAGGAGGAGACAGAGGCGACCTGGTGGAGAAAAAGGAGAGTCCAAAGAAGGAGAGAGCAGTCAAGCCAGTAATCTCGCTCCCAAGTGAAAATGGGTACTGAAGATTGGGTTTTTAAAGGCACAAAATTGATAACAAATATGAAAAAGCAAAGATTAAAAATCTAGAGTAGAGGTTGGATTTTCAAAAATATAATATTAAAGAATAGAAGAAGAAAAAAACAAAGTCACAAAAATTATTAAAAAAAATATATATATATATGAAGTTTGCTTTTAAAATAGGTTCTTTTTTTAAGTAATAGTAGGTTATAAAAATGAAAATTAAGGAGTAATAGAGGACTTAAAAATAAAAAAAGTTTAAAAAAAGAAGAAAAAAAAAGAATGATTGTAAAAATAGTAAAGATATATCTAGGACTTTCTCTGGTGCTATGGCGGGCAGTGTGGGGTCAGTTCATTTTCGGATAGTTCCTTGGTCCGGCTTATATTTCTCAAGGTCTATAGGCCCCTTCCTATGTAGTGGGTACTAACGACAGGGTTTTAATCTATTGCACCTGTCACTTCCAAGGTGGTTCCCTCTGTTTTAGCTTCTTCTGTTTGCTGGTCTCTTCAGTGTCTGATTTCCGCCCTGACACAAGAGGGGCAGTGGTGGACACTTTTTTTTAGGCTAACTTGTTCAGTTGCACTGTGGGGAGGGAGGGACGCTGCAAACAAATAACACTGGCGTGTGCTGGCAGTGTCTCAGCCACACTGGGCCTGCCCCCACTCACGGTGCACACAGCTCAGGCTCTAGGTTGCTCTGCTGGGAACCATCCACACCTCCCAGGTCTAAGCTGCTCAGGTTCAGGCACTCAGGTTCCTCAGAGGTGCAGACTCGGCTGGGCCTGCATTTTGTTCCCTTCCCAGGTCCGAGTAGCTCAGATGTTTGGCGAGCATGGTCTCTGTGATTTATCGCCTCTCCCGTCCCTGCAGCTCAGTTTTCTGGGTGTACAACTGGCGCACCTTCTCAGGCGGATGTTGACTATCCAGAACCCCAAGAAGTCTTAGTTACCAAAGAAGCCTGCTTGAAGTCTGGTAGATAATGTCTCTCTGGGGCTGCGATTGCCCCCTTCCGGCCCTTCTGGCTCTGGCTGCCTGTCACCAGAGGGGGATGGTCTGCAGCCCACTAATTCTGTTCTGTTCTTTGTTCTGTGTGTGGTCCTGGTGGTGTCTTAGGTTAGAGCTTTTCACGTGGTAGCTATCCCACAGTCTGGTTTGCTAGCCCAAGTTAGTTTGCTCTGATTATCCTCAAGGCATTCCGCCTGATCCTTACTCAAAGCAATGCAGCCCGCGCCTCCCTGCCCAGCCCCTTCTTGCTAGTGGCAGATGCAGGCGTCTGCGCTGCTTCTCCGCTGGGGGAGTTACCGTTGGGCTTGTAATCTGTGGGTTTTAACTATTTATTTATTTTTCCTCCCTGTTATGTTGCCCTCTGTGCTTCCAAGGCTCACCACAGACTCAGCCTTGAGAGTGTTTCCTGGTGTTTGGAAACTTCTCTCTTTTTAAGACTCCCTTCCTGGGACGGAGCTCCGTCCCTACCTCTTTTGTCTCTTTTTTCGTCTTTTATATTTTTTCCTACCTCTTTTTGAAGACAATGGGCTGCTTTTCTGGGTGCCTGATGTCCTCTGCCAGCATTCAGAAGTTGTTTTGTGGAATTTACTCAGCGTTTAAATGTTCTTTTGGTGAATTTGTTGGGGAGAAAGTGGTCTCCCCATCCTATTCCTCCGCCATCTTAGGACCGCCCTCGGGACATGGAGATTCTTAAACTAACTCGTAAAGGCTTCTCCCTGGAGTGACACAAAAGGGGTCATACTGGTTGCCTATCTTCAAGATGGAATGGGAGAATAATCCTACAGTTGGTAGAAGCTCAAACACTAGAAATATGAATGGTTATCTCTAGTCCATCACGTTTCCTGTTACCCACATCAGTTTAGTAACTATTAGCTGTTGTAAAGAAATGACTGCTATGTGATATTCCTAGGTTTAACCATTTTTAATAATTCCCATTAAAAACAGTCCATCCTTTATTTGTTTATTTTGGCTGAGCCATGTTTCATGAAGGATCTTAGTTTCCCAAACCAGGGATTGAACCTGTGTCCCCTGCAGTGGAAGCTCAGAGACTTAGCCACTGGACTACCAAGGAAGTCTCAAAACAGTCCACTCTTTAAATTTTTTTTTTTAATTTTAACTTGAGGCAAAGTGGTGAGTCTAAGCAGTTTCACATTTAGCACTCTAAATCAAATACGTTTTACTTTTTTTGCTCCCCTGTTCCCCAACTGACTTTTATCTAAATGTCAGGGAACTACACTAATGATTGCCATATCAAGTTATTCACTTCAACTCAGTGAAGTGGGAAATTATCATAAAGCCCTTAATGAATGCAAGTGTTAATTGGTCCTTCGAGGGATATTTGGATTTTATTATTTATAAAGAGCACAATTAGGCTTATGAAGGCTAAGAGCCTCTGGGTGAATAGCTGGTAAGCCCTGTGAAGGACTCTGTGCTTTTGCGTGTTCTGTGTCATGTACCAGACAGCCACTCTTGTATTTCTCTGTGGTTTGTTTTTTTGTTTTGTTTTTGGTTTGTTTGTTTTAGCTTTTGGCGGAACCCCAAGGCCTGTGGAAATTTAGGTCCCGACCAGGGAACAAACCCAGGTCCTCTGCATTGGCAGCGGGAGACTTAACCACTGCACCAACACAGAAGTCCCTCTCTTTGTGTTTTTAAAAAATTGACCCGGATGGGAGGGGAGTTTGGAGGAGAATAGATAGATGTCTATGTATGGCTGAGTCCCCTTGATGTCCACCTGAGACTATGACATTGTTAACTGGCTGTACTCCAATACAAAATTAAAAGTCTTTAAAAAATTGAGAGCTGTCTACCTGATTCAATCATATGTATTATGCTCCATAACATTCTGGAGCTCACTTTTTTTTTTAATGTCAAAAAATAACTTTTTTCCTACATTTTTAAAGATAAGAATGTATAACTTTCAGTCAATTGTAGAAACTTTAGGGTGGTATCGTAAACATTACTCTACCACAGGAACGGAATGAAAAATGTAGAACACCTCTCTCAAGGCATCCAGACATCAGCCAGCACGGGTGCTTAGCAACGCACTGCAGTGGAGTTGGAGCCTTCTGCGCAGGCGCCTGCCCACTAGCCTACATCAGCAGCCCAGGCTGCGTGCCCACACTAGGGACCTCCAGTAAGAAATTGTTATTACAATTTACAGCTCCCAAGTGTTCAGTTTTAGCTTTCTGGTCTTTAATTGATTGCTTTTCCCATTTCAATCTCCAAGGTCCTGCAATCACACAGACTCAGAGGGGCGGAGTCTTGCTTGTTTACTGGGACAGCTGGCATCCAGAGTTAGGGTACTTCTCCCTGAATCTGCCCTCAAACTTCAGATCTGTTTCCTCGGTGGAGGGCGCTGCCCTCCTTTCACTTGTCTGATACACTGAGAGGATTTGTAACACTTTCAAATGTTCCTGAGGCTTCTGAAATGTTTCCCAGGCCCAGACTCTGGCATTTTCCCAACTCAGAGGAACACACTTGCATGACTTTCAATGATTTTCAGGTGATTGCCTGCTCTTTGCCGGAAACAAAAAACATACAGAAATGCCAAAAGGAAAGGGCAAAACACATCTGTATTTGGGGTGGGTGACTGACTCGTCTTCGTTTTGCCTGTGATTTCTTTGTTTGGCCTGTGTTTAGCGCTAAATGACTAGTGTCCCAGGAAACCCCTCAGTCCTGGGCAAATCACAAAGATTAATCACCCTACCTGCATCTTAAATACTAAGATTGAATCTGGCTGAAACTTCTTTATTTTACCCCTTTCTTCTCTCTTGATTTCTCTCTGTGTGTATATGTGTGTATATATAGCAGTATGTATGCATACATATGAAAGTATAGATGTGTTTTGGTATATTTATACACATATATGTGTATAGATACACATATATATCCATATATCCATGTATATACACACATATATAGACATAATGCACATGTGATAGTATTTATAGCTTTCCTTCCTTACTGGTCATGCACTCTTCTGAGTCATTAGGTATTCCTCAGTTGCTTGAATTTTAAAGGCTTCATAGTGGTCCATTTTACATACCACACACATGCCATAATGAAAGTCTTTCACTGTAGTTGGATATATATATGATTTATAGCTTCGCCTTTAAAATTAACATTTTGAGGGAAAAGTCAGTTTAAAATCCTGACCCACATCTTTATTTCTTTCTGCAGCTATGGAATTAGCGTATCACAATGCATGAAATGTTGACGCTTTTAACATGTATTACCCTATCGCTTTCTAGAAAGTTTTACCCTGGACAACGTTTACAATCTGTGGTAAAGAGAATCATGGACTCCCCAAATGTCCAGTCCCCAGTTGCTGGAACCTGTGAGAATATTATCTTACATGGCAAAGGGATCTTTGCACATGTGGTTCCAGGTTCAGAACTTGAGATGGAGGAGCAGCCAAGTTATCCAGGTGGGCCCGACATAATCACACAGTCCCTGAGAGTGGAGACCCTGTCCTAGGGTATCAGAGGGATAAGACAGAACAAGAAGAGATCTCAGCTGTGTGTGGGAGAGACTCGACACGCTGCTGCTGGCTTTCAAGACGGAGGAAGGGGGCTTGGATCCAAGGATTCTAGCGGCTTCTAGAAGCTGGGAATAGCCCTCTGCTGACAGTCATCAAAAAATAAAGATCTTAGTCCAATAAACCAAAAGAACCGAATTCTGCCAACACCCTGAGTGATCAAGAAAAGTGACTCTTCTCTATAGCGTCTAGATAAAAACACAGTTCTGCCAACACCTTGATTTTAGTCTGATGAGAACTGGATCTCACCTTCAGCACTGTAAGATAATAAATTTGTGTTGTATAAATCACTGATTTTAGTGGTACTTTATTATGATAGTAGTAGAAAACAAATGAATTATTCTTTTAAAATGTGTGATGCTTTATTAATAAAAATATGATTTTACATATGGGCCAAACTTACCTATAGTGATAGAATTCAGACTAGAGTCTCCCTTTTGGGAATATTTTTTAAAAATTATTTTCTGTTTTTTTTTTAAGTTGCTATTTCATTTTAATTAATTTTTTCTTTTCTTTTCTTTTTTTTCTTTTTGTTGTGCCATGCAGCACACAGCATCTTAGTTCTCCAACCAGGGATCGAACCCATGCCTCCCTTCATTGGAAGCATGGAGTCTTAACCACTGGACCACCAAGGAAGTCCGCTTTTGGAGATATTAACTGGCAGGGACCTGAGGGAGACGTCTGGGGTTTGGAAAAGTTCTACAAACGTTGATTTGAGATGTGGCTATGTGGAGTGTAGGTGCAAATGTACCAAGTCACTTCAGTTGTGTCCCACTCTTTGCAACCCCATGGACTGTAGCCTGCCAGGCTCCTCTGCCCATGGGATTCTCCAGGCAAGAATACTGGATTGGATTGCCATGCCCTCCTCTAGGGAATCTTCCCAACCTAGGGATCCAACCTGTGTCTCCTGAATTGCCAGGCAGGTTCTTTACCACCAGCACCACCTGGGAAGCCCCACATGGAGTGAAAGTTGCTCAGCTGTGCAGAACTCTTTGCGACCCCATGGACTATACAGTCCATGGAATTCTCCAGGCCAGAATACTAGAGTGGGTAGCGTTTCCCTTCTCCAGGGGATCTTCCCAACCCAGGGATTGAACCCAGGTCTCCCACATTGTAGGCTGATTGTTTACCAGCTGAGCCACAAGGGAAGCCTGAGAATACAGGAGTGGGTAGTCTATCCTTCTTTCTCCAGCTGATCTTCCCAACCCAGGAACCGAACTGAGGTTTCCAGCATTGCAGGCAGATTCTTTACCAACTGAGCTATCAGAGAAGCCCCACATGGAGTGTAGACATGTATAAAACAGACTTATCTCCATTGAATTTAATTTTTGGAGAGTATTACCTCAATTAAAAAGAAACCACTCCATTGTTTAAACTTTTATGCATGGGTTGGTTCTTTGTGTACATGTCCATTGGTTTGAGTTTTTTCCTTGTAAATTGATAGTCTCCTTAGCTTGAGAATTCACTTATTTTTCCCTTATTTATAAGATACTTTAAAACTCTATCTCTTGTACATTTCATATTTTGAAAACACAGTATATCACCTCTTAATACAAAAGTTACAGAACACGAAACATAGTCTGGACCGCAGGATTTCCCCTTAGAAGAAGGAACTTAAGCCTTTTCAGAAGGGCAGCTTTTTTAAACTCTGGGACTGTCCCCGCCGATTGCATCAAGTCGGATACACATACTAAAGCATGGTTTGGGGATCCAGTTTATATTTAGTCACAGTCCACACGCAATGCCACTAAAGAAGGCAGGAACTTTTTATTCTCCAATGAGATGGCATGCCGCGGAGGTGCATTTGGAAACAAGAGCTAGAAATATAATCAAAACTCTTTTTATCAGGACAAGTGGGTTCATCAAAATGCAAGGGATTAAGGGCAAGCAGGCATAATCCTAGCTTGCCTGCTAAGTAACTGTGTGACCTAACCAGAGGCCATTAGGCCCACCTGCTTCATCTAGGAAACATGGCGATGCTCATGGTCAGGGATGGCGAGTTAGTTTTAGCGCAAACATCAGCCCAAAAGGATGATAGTAAGGATAACAAGGTCTTGTGCTGGCCTCTGAGAAATAGTAATGAGGCTCTTTACTGATGTCCTCCAAGGACACAGGGTTAGGGAGGACCCCAGTTTTGTGACATGTCAGGCATTTCTGAACCAGGAGATACCTATGTTCCATCAATTTTATTTTCCCAAGATCATCTTGAAATGGGTCCAGTCTGAGACTGGACATTTAGGACATTAGGAATTAGCTGGGAGGTGTTCACTCCTGTGTAGCTCCATCTCGGAAACAGGAGAGTGGTTAAGATCATGAACTCTGGAGTCAGACTGCCAGGATTTGGTCACCCAGATGCTTATTTCAGATCTCGGCACCTCAGTTTCCCTACCAGTAAAATGAAGGCATAAAAAGAGTTGACACAGGGGGGCATAGAACAGTGTGTCATAAGCATAGAGTAAGTATTTCCTGGGGCTTCCCAGGCAGCTCAGTGATAAAGAAGCCACCTGTCAATGTAGGAGATGCAGGTTCGATCCCTGGGTTGGGAAGATCCCTTGGAGAAGGAAATGGCAGCCCACTCCAGTATTCTTGTCTAGGAAATCCCATGGAAAGGGGAGCCTGGCAGGCTATCATCCACCAGGTCGCAAAGGAGTTGGATAGGACTTAGCAACTAAACAACAGCAATGGAGTATTTACTAAGTCAGCAGCTATGAATATTCATCATGAGGGGGACGCAGTGACTGGAGGATGCTAGGGAGGTACCAAGGATGTGGACCATTCGAAGTGTTCCTGTAACTGTCTTCATGTTTCTTGGTAAAGAGGTAGTAGAAATGGGCCTTCTGGAAGACCTGTGCTAGAGACGGGGAAATAGAAAGAGTCTCCTGGGAACAGTGGAGACAGGGCTTCTCAGATCCTCTCTTGAACCAGAGGTGCAGGAGGCTCTGGACCCCCAGCAGGAACAGGAGACAGACCCCAGTGGGGACAGACATTGAGGGGCCCCTAGCTCAGGTTCTGTGGGAAGTTCAAAGACTGTCGCCAGCAAATTCCATTGATTGCGCAATTTCCCTCCTTTGGTTTCGGTTTCCATCTGGATTTGGGAAACCTTCCTGTGAAAGTCAAAATGAAACTCAACACGGCTCAAGTTCTGCAGCTGTTTTGGCCAGCTGCTAGCCTTCCCTCCCTAGTACAGGATCCTTATGCTGCTGTTGTTTTTTTTCTCTCCCTCTCTCCTTTCCTGGGGGCTTCCTAGTTAGCTGTTAACTAAAGCACAGACAACAACAGCCGTGCTGGTCGTTTAGGAGCGGGTGGATGGCAAAGCTGTGGTCTAGACAATAAGCTGGTAGTGGGCGGGGATAAGTTAATATTGGGAAAGAAATGAGGCTGCTACAGTGGAAGCTGGTGTCCACCTTCTTAAATGACTCCCAAGATATATATCAGGTTCGGGTGGACGAATAGCCTGGGAATCTCGAGCCTGGGCTTCATTTTACAGCGTTGCCCCCAGGTTTATTCAGAGATCACAGAATCACAGAAACGATGGAGAGAGGCATTAGAAGAAAGACATAGAGTGCTTTCCAGCAGATGACGCGGCTAGTCTGTGATGAGCCAGGACAGGAGGTGAGCAGTGGCCATGTGTGAGTGTCAGGTCCTCGCCGAGACTACCATGCAAGTCCAAATTCAAGACAGAAGGGGGCGGAATCCAAGCGGCAACAGCACAAAGGAACCTCAGCAAGCCTCCTGGCTGGGCCTTAGGTCCCTAAGGAAACTGATCAAAACCTCGGAAGGGATACGCGGCCATAAGCCAACGGGCTGACTCAGCATCTTGGGATAAGTTCTGGAAACCTGCGTTTTTAGAAGGAATCCTGCTGATTTCTATTCTCAGCCAGTTTGGAAGACATGGATCTAGGGCAGAAGCACATTCATGGGTGGGTACACTGGGTCTCATGGAAGGAAAATGATTTGTCAGTGACTCAGTTGACAGTTTCGTGCAGAGACACAGCCTAAGGAAGATGCAAGCACGTCCATGCATCCGTGTTTGGTCCCCAGTCCCTGATGGGAACTCTTCTCTATCAGAGGCCCCAGAGTCTCCAGGGCTTAGAGTTTAAAAGTTCATGGGCAGGAGAGGGAGGACAGATGGGCTGAGGACTGTTTAAAAATGAAAAGCTATAGCTTTACGAATGGAGTGCTAGCAGATTCTATTTGTGGTAGTACACACAGCCTAACTCGCTGCTTCCTGCCTCTTATCATTCCCCACTTTCTACCCAAGACTTGCCCAGCGCCAGAGGGACTTCTGAGTATGGACCCATACAGTAGCATCTTAGTCATCTGGACTCTGACTCACTGTGTGCGCCTCCACTCCACTGGAAGTTGAAAGTGAAGTCCTTCAGTCATGTCTGACTCTTTGTGACCCCATGGACTGTAGCCTACCAGGCTCCTCCATCCATGGGGTTTTCTAGGCAAGAATATTGGAGTGGGTTGCCATTTCCTTCTCCAGGGGATCTTCCCAACCCAGGGATCGAACCCGGGTCTCCCACATTGTAGGCAGATGCTTTTACCATCTGAGCCACCAAGTTTAAAGGTCACTCTCTTTTTTTTAAGAAAAAGATTTACTTACTTGGTTGCATCAAGTCTTAGCTGCAGCACGCAGGGTCTTCACTGCCTCGTGGGGAATCTTTCATTGCAGCACATGAACTCTAGTGGTGGCACTCTGGCTCAGTAGTTGTGCTGAGGCAAGTGGGAACTTAGTTCCCCGACCAGGGATTGAACCCAAGTCCCCTGCATTACCAGGCAGATTCTTAACCACTGCACCACCAGGGAAGTCCCTAGGGGTCACTCTCTGTGGCCATTTGGGATGAGATCTCGGTGGCAGAAGAGACCAACAGGACTACTGGACCCAGCCTGAGGATGAATGAAGATGCTAATTGCTCCCAGAATTTGGGGCCTCCTTGGAGGCTTTGGTGAAACACGTTTGTGTCTAGGCAGGCAATGACTGAGCCAGGAGTGGGTTTATAGTAACCTAGGCCCCTGATGAGCCCTGAGTGCAGATTTGAAACATGGTGCCTTCCAGCTCCTCCCAAGACATGACTCCTTGGACTGAGGGAAACGGTGACGTCCCTTACCAGACCCTGCCTACTCCCTGCCTGTGGTACAGTATCATCTCCACTGGATGGAGAGGGAAGTGAAGGCCCAGAAAGAGAAGCTGATATGCTCAAGTGCACAGGCAGTCAATGCTGCTTCTGTGATCAGCACCACCACCTCCCACCTCCCAGGCCTGGACATTTCCAGCTCTGCGTGCTCCCGAGTAGACAGTTACCTACCGCAGTGCTCTCTCCCCAGACTGGCAGGTGGGCGCCCTCTAGTTGATCTTAAACTTTGATGGGGAGGCTAGTTTCCCTACAAGTCTGGGTTCCATTTTTTAAAGAAGAGCAGACCAAGCTCATAGACTGCAGAGGGATCTTAGGGGACCATTCAGAAAGAGGAGACCCTGTCTCTTTAAGTGCTGGTTCCTAAACCTTTGCAGCTGGACTCCAGGGGATGGTGACAAAGGGAAGAAAATATGGGACATGCTCGTAAATGCCAGCTTGTAGTGTCAGGGGAGCTGGCTCTAGACTCTACATCACTGATCCTTCTGTCTGTCCTCACGACTGGAGATCGTCCGGAAATCCCCTACGGGCTGGCCTGTCTCCTCCGCCCTCACCATCACTTCTTGTCTGGATCATCGCAGAGACCGGCTCTCAGGTCATCCTTTCCACACCCTAATTGGCCCGCAGCTCTCTCCTCCGCGAGCTCACTTCTGATTATGGCACTGGGGCTTCCCTTCTGGCCAAACATCCTCCGTATCTCCTTATCACTTTCAGAACTGAACGCAAACTGTCCACCGTGACGTTCGAGATCCTCTAAAGCAGGGGTCCCCCGACTCTGAGAGCTAATGCCTGATGATCTGAGGTGGAGCTGATGTAATGATAATAGAAACAGAGTGTACAATAAATCCAACGTGCTTGAATCATCCCGAAACCATCCCAGGCACCCTGGTTTGTGGAAGAACTGTCTTCCATTAAACCGGTCTCTGGTGCCAAAATGACTGGGAACTGCTGCTCGAAAACATGACTCCAAGCTCATGTAGAAATTCTAAAATTGCTAAACTTTTCTCCTTTTCCTGGAGCAAATTCCGGCAAACTGAGATTCCTGCTTTTTGCCTGCTCTTCTGCCCATTCTGAACAAATTCTGTAGAACCCTCTCCTCTAATCTCACCCCACCTGTTTTTTGTTTGTTTGTTTGTTTTACTCAATTTTTTAAAAATTGGAGGATAACTACTTTACAATATTGTGTTGGCTTTTGGCATACATCAACAGGAATCAGCCACAGGTATACATATGTCCCTTCCCTCCTGGATCCCCCTCCCATCTAGCTCCTCATCCCATCCCTCTAGGCTGTCACAGAGCCCTGGGTTGAGGCTTCTGTGTCACACAGCAGATTCCCACTTGCTGTTTCACCTATGCTAATGTGTATACTTCTGCGCTGCTCTCTCAATCTATCCCGCCCTCTCCTTCCCCACTGTAGCCACAGTCTGTTCTCTATGTCTGCATCTTCACCCCACCCTTTAAGGCAGGTTCTCTTTATGTCTCTTCTTCACTAAAAAGTATCACTTAACTATAGTTAATTCTCTTGTCACCAGCCTTCCTCTGAGGTCTCAATCCACCTAAGATCAGTATTTCTCTGGAACTGAGCATGGATGGAGGGGAGTGACTAGCGAAAAAAATGAAAGTGCTGGCAGCTCAGTTATGTCTGACTCTTTGGGACCCCACAGACTGTAGCCTGCCAGGCTCCTCGGTCCAAGGAATTGTCCAGGCAAGGACACTGGAGTGGGTTGCCATGCTCTTCTCTAGGGGAATCTTCCCAACCCAGGGATCGAACCCAAGTCTCCCACATTGCAGGCAGATTCATCTGAGCCACCAGGGAGTGACTAGAGGCAGGAGAAAGTGACTGCAACAGATCAGGAAGGGGTAGGTAGGTTTCACTGCATGGGAAGAAGGGGTGAGCAGATGAGGAAGGAAATGGCTGTGGGCAGATGACTGGAGTCTGGAGTCTCAGCAAGCTGCCGTGGGGATTGGAACCCCAGTGCTGGAATGGCCTTGTCTGTTCCGAACCTTGGCATGAAAAGCAGCTAAGTCAAAAGGCCGTTCATTAGTGGCCTGGCCCTCACTTCCTAAAACCATGGATTCTTCTGGGTTTATCTCAGCTTCTCCGGCCATTCTGGCACAATTGCTTTTTTACAGTCGTGATTCATTATTTTATAGGAGGAAGAGAGTAAGGAGAAACAGGAAAGAAAGCTTTCCTTTTGCAGGGTCATAGTCAAGGAATGATGAAATGAGGCCTGAAACCTGCAGAGTCAGCAGTGGAGTCCTGGGGAGGTTTCCTGGAAGAAAGAAGGGGAACCAGTGGGTCACGACTGGACATGTCTTCCGTCCGGCACCAAGACGAGCAGGGCTGAGATAGGAAGAGGATGTGTAGTCACGCCCAGATTAACAAGAGAAAAGGTTCTGAACAGGGTCATCTTAGGGGCTCCACTTTCTTTTCACTGAAAATCTTTTTGCAGTTGAAGGAGCTGAAGAAATGAAACTGGTCATAACAGAGATGAGCAAATCCAAAGTTCCTTCTATTGGGCTGAATGAAGGACTTCAGGAATCCTGACTATCAAGCTCTTGAATCTTAGCATCAGAGGCGATCAGAGCTGGGTGGCAGACAAAGATGTTGCAGTGCTGTGGTTTTCAGACCTCAGCTTGGTTGTTTGAGTTTTTCTCCAAGTGAGATCATGGGCAGAATCCCATGACCAAGCAGGGCAAGTGGAGTAGTCTGTGAGAGGCAGAAGCTGGAGGCCCTGTCCCTCACACCCAGGCTTCCAGAGTGCTCAGAGTGAGATGCCCTGATCCAGTCATCCCCGCCTCCCTCCCCTCAATACACACTTAAAGAACCTGAGTGAACACAGCCCACACGTGGTTTCTACTTGCTGGGAATTGGCTCCCTCTAGTGGACAGTTGGTGCAGAGGCAGGGAATCGCGTATGCCCGGCATCAGAGAAAAACACTGCACCCAATACTGTTATGTCGTTTAGTTACTAAGTCATGTCGGACTCTTTTGCCATCCCGTGGACTGTCGCCCACCAGGCTTCTCTGTCCATGGGATTTTCCAGACAAGAATACTGGAGTAGGTTGCCATTTCCTCCTGCAGGGGATCTTCCCAACCCAGGGATCCAACCCGAGTCCCCTGCAATGACAGGTGGATTCTTTACCTCTGAGCCACCAATATTGGCTTGGAAGTATTTCAGGGACATTTGTCCAGATCTATAGATAACCCATGAATGTGGAGGACAGCCAGGGACCCTGTCTGGAGGAGACTGAACACCTCTTGTGGAGGTCAGATCAATAGGTCAAGAGCTGTGACCTTCAACTGGCGCATTCCCCTCCCTCTAGAAACTTCCTCAAGGTCTAGGCCTGAGTGCCCCTGTCCTGGAACCAGGGAAAATGTTCACTAGACAAAAACCCTGTGCAAATCCACATGAGATATAGAAAAGAGTGAGGAGTCTGAAGCTAGATCTCAGTTTCCACTTGTGGAAATGGGGCTAATACAAATTTGTGAGGGTTAAATGCACTGGTGTACAGAGAGTGTTTTGAACAGTGGCTACTGGCACATGGTAAGTTCTCAGTAAGCTTGATAATCCTTAGTTTTGGGGACTTCAGAGAGAATATGGCCAGGAGTGTGCCTGGGAAGAGACTCAAAGTGAAAGACAATGGAATTCTCCTAATTTCTCCCCCAAACTGACTCTAGGTTCCAAATTGAGACATGTGGCAAAGGAGATGGTTTTCTTCAGAAAGCCTGTGTTATGGGAAAAGAAACAAGAGGAATGCCAGAGAGAAGGGCAAGGTCCCAGATATCATGGACGGGATCAGATGTTTTTTTGTGCTCCAGGCTTCAGAGAATGTGACCGATGTATTCTAGAGACAACGGTTCTGAGTGATGCTGGCGTCATAGCTGGTGAGCATTCGGTGACACCAGGCTGCTATTTCCTTTTTTTTTTTTTTTTTTAATGTTTACTTATTTATAGGCTGCACTGGATCTTAGTTGCAATAAGCAAGAGCTTTAGTTGAGGTATGTGGGATCGGGTTCCCTGATCAGGGATTGAACCTAGGCCCCCCGCACTTTGAGTTCAGTCATAGCCACTGAACCACCAGGGAAGTCCCTATTTCCTATTTTTTTTTTTTTTTTTTTTAGATTTGGACCATTTTTAAAGTCTTTATTGCTTCTGTTTTATGTTTTGGTATTTTGGCCATGAGGCATATGGGATCCTAGCTCCCCAACCAGGGAATAGAAACTGCACCCCTGCACAGGAAGTGTCAACTCTTTGTGACCCCATGACTGTCGCCAGGGGAGTCTGTGATGAGGAATAACTCTGATGGGGGCAGGATAGACGTCTCTCGCTATGGAAACAGATGTCCTGGCTTTTTACCTGGTCCCTAAAAGAATATCAGGTGAATGGTCAGGTCGAAGTGCAGCCTGGGAATCCAGATTCCCAGATTTGTCTTATAGCTCAGACTCAGAATTCATCTGAGGAGGAAGTGAACAGGACCCGAGAATTCATTTTCTTCTACCCTCCCCTTTCTTGGATAGACACAAAGTCCATCAGGCCATGCAGGCTATTAGAGGCAGATGTGTTCCAGGATCTAGGGAATGGGGATGGGAGATGGTAGAGCTGAAGGATCGTCAGCAATAGGAGATGGAGTCAGAGGGCTAGCTGCAATTTCACTCAGGCCTGACATTGCTGAAATACACATTTGCATCTATGAAAGGTCACAGCTTGAAGGTTCATATCTAGGGGACTTACTGTATATTATACCCTCTCAATCTCAGTTTTCCCTTCTACAAAAGAGAACCAGCTGAGGTTTGGGACCAGCCTTTCCCAAAGTTTCTTGGAACTTCTTGAAAGAATCTATAAACTCATTTTTGTGTAAAGCTTAGCATTGCAGCTGACACAATAAAAATGCAATAATGGTGGCTGCTTTTATTGAATTTGTTCTCCATGCCAAGGACCATAGAGTTTATGCATGTTATCTAATTTAATCCTCCTGGCCAACATCTGAGATAAGTGCTTTTATGATGCTCATTATAAAGATACAAGAAGTGAGGCTTAGAGAAGCCAAAAGCCTTCCTCATAGAGAACAAAGCCCAGAAAAGGGAGAGCCGCCTCTCTGTGCAGACATGCCCTTGACCTGTGCTGGAAACATGAGCACACCTTTTTTTTAGTGCTATTTGTCTATTATTTCATATCGTCCTCTAGTAGCAGGCCTCTTGATCCTCAGTTTACCTGGGAGATTAAATGATTTTCTGGAGAATGCACAACCAGTTCAGGCAAGACAGAGCTGAAGCGAGTCTAGTAGGTAGAAAAAGATCCTCCACTCTAGTACGTTAGACAGAGTCTTTGGGAAAGATGACTTAGAACCTGTGGTTTCAGACATAGAGAACAGGCTTGCAGTTGCAAAGGAGGAGGGTAAGTGAAGGAGGAAAGGATTGGGGGTGGAGGATCAGCAGATGCAATATTCATTCTTTATTATTTTCTTTTCCACTATGGTTTATCACAGGATATTGAATATAGGTCCCTGTGCTATATGGCAAGACCTTATTATTTATCCATTCTACATATAATAGTTTGCATCTGCTACAATGTGTATGTATATATATATCTTCCCTGTGGCTCATCTGGTAGAGAATACATCCGCAATGCGGGGACCTGGGTTCGATTCCTGGGTTGGGAAGATCCCCTGGAGGAAGGAAAGGCTACCCAATCCAGTATTCTGGCCTGGAGAATTCCATGAACTGTATAGCCCATGAGATCACAAAGAGCTGGACACGACTGAGCAAATTTCACTTCATATACATATATGTATACACACACGTGTATACATACACACACACACATGCATACATATATATACACACATGTACACACACACACACACGTGTATATATATATATATATATCTTCCCTGGTGGCTCAGTGGTAAAGGATCCATCTGCCAATGCCGGAGACACAGATTCAACCCCTCAGTTAGGAAGATCTCTTGAAGAAGGAAATGGCAACCCACTCCAATATTCTTGCCTGGAAAACTCCATGGACAGGGGAGCCTGACAGGGTATAGTCTGTGGTGTTGCAAAAGACATGATTTAGCAACTAATATTGGAGAAGGCAATGGCACCCCACTCCAGTACTCTTGCCTGGAAAACCCTATGGATGGAGGAGCCTGGTAGGCTGCAGTCCATGGGGTCACTAAGAGTTGGATACGACTGAAGTGACTTAGCAGCAGCAGCAGCAACTAATATATATGTGTGTGTGTGTGTGTGTGTGTGTGTGTGTGTATTATATATATATGTGTGTGTGTATAATATATATATGTATATAACTGAATCACTTTGCTTACCGCAGAAATTAACACAATATTGTAAATCAACTATACGTCAATAAAATAAATTTGAAAGAAAGAACCTGTGCCTTTATGTCCCTGGCAATTCTAATGCACAGTCAATGAGAAGTCATATATCTAGTTCAAGCGTCCGTTTTATGATTGGGTACCCAACAATGCAGGCAGGAAATGTAAATTTCCCAAGTTACCTTCCAGACTAGTTGAAGAACCAGCCAAGCCAGGGCTCAGACATGCCTCAGGCCCAGGCCTGCTTCTTGATAGCAGCTGCCATACTGCTCTGCCTAGAGCCCTCTCTTCTCATCAGGACCTGGGTAATCATTCCCTCAACTTCAGCAGCATTGTTGACCAACAGGTCTGCACTAAGTGGCTCTCTAGGAATTGTCTTTGGCTGTAGGGACAGGCCTTCCTCAAAGTCACATCCTCTTTTCTGGGAGTAGTCCCCACATCCAGTGATGGGTGATACAGACAGATAAAGGCTTATTCCCTTTTCTTTATTTGGAATAATTCTAAAGGAGCATCCCTGCTCCAGAACACCACACAAGATGAGTCTGGGGGCACACTTGGATATCCCCTCTGAACTAAGAGAAATAATGATAACATCCTTTGCCTCCCATCATTGAAAAAAGAGGCGCAGTACCTGGGGGTCAGCTTCTCTGTGCGTGGGGAGACTGCTCTGACTACGCGGACAAAAGGCTTCCAGCTGTGACTGAGGCACGGAGCACCAGCGGGTTCTAACAGGTCTCGATGTAGGGCAAGTGATCCTGTGGGTTGTGCCATTCAACCAGCCAGACCCAGATATTAGAGGAAAATGGGGTAGGAAAGGGCTTCCCAGGTGGCTCAGCGCTAAAGAAACTGCCTGCCAAGCAGGAGACTCAGATTTGATCCCTGGGTCAGGAAGATCCCCCAGAGAAGGAAATGACTACCCGCTCCAATATTCTTGCTTGGAAAATCCCATGGATGGAGGAGCCTGGCAGGCTACTGTCCATGAGGTGGCAAAGAGTCAGACCCAGCTTAGCGACCCAACAGCAGCAGCAGTGGGGGAAGAAACTGACTGCGCCCCACGGAGTCTATGACTTGCAGAGAATCACAAAACAGACCCCTGGGCTTTTGGACCAAGGCCATGCCGTCTAAAGAGGAGAGTTTACATTCTCTGAAAAAAAAAAAAGTTCCCAGGGTGTTACTGGCAACTGCAGAGACAAAGAGCCTGGCCAGATGAATTCAAGTGAACGTACACCCAGAACTGCTCATCATGGGCTGAGTTCAGTCAAACCCAAGTTATAACACCAGGTGGGCCCAGCAGCAGCCCCCCCATCCATCCTGAGATGGAAAAAGCACCTGTGGATCGAGCAAGGACAGAGAGCCTCCATCCTTAGGCTCTTAACCTCATTAGCGTTAACAGCTCATAATAGCGCTCATCACGGGAAATCCCAAGGGTTTTAGGAGCTCAGTGCCAGGAACATATATTTCTTGTTATTAGTATCATAGTGTCATATACACATATGATATATATGTAATAACAAGTATCATATACGACTTCAAGACCAGCTGCAGCAGTGAAGTGTTCACACCTAAGAATTTGCTTCCCAGAGAAAGCATCTGATAGCATTCCTGGTCCCTGGTTGGGGGATGTGTGTAACCAAAGCAGGACCCTATGGGGCCTTCCCACTGTAGACCCCGCCCCTCAGGTCTTCTGCTTGCCTTTTGTTCTGGAGAAAAACTTCAAAGAATAATTTTACTCAGAGAAGTGAGAAAATGCAGAAAGAAAGGACAGCAGTCAAGCAAGGCAAAAAAAATAAATAATGGTTCAGCCATTAAACAAAGTCAAGGACTTTAGTTCCTCCTCGAGGGCTTTAGATACTCTTCTGTGCCAAGTCCTTGGGCTGTTTTGTAGATGCTAAACCTCAACCAGATGAAAGAAGTCAACTGTACGATTCCCATGAACTCATAGACCCCAGGCAGATGGGAACCAGAAGGTTGATGTTGTTGACTCCTGGTTACCTAACCACCAACCAGTCAGAAGAACGTCCAGGAATGGATCACAGATTTTCCTCAGGGCCCACTGTCAATGGCTTGCAACTTAACCCTTTGTATCACCGGAGTGCGAGTGAGACTCTTGCTCTTTTTGTTGATACAGGAAAGGAATAAGGAATCAAATAGCTGGTCCTACAAGATCATCTGCTCTGAGAGCACTTTCTCATGGAAAACATCACTATCTCCACCCACAGGGGCAGGGGAGTTTGAATGAGGGCTCTGTGCTCACTCTCACAATCAGACAAGGGTCAAGCACGCAAACTGTCAGTCTGAGGAACATTTGAGATGGAGAAAAACAGTGAAGCATTCTGACTTTTGTATATACAGCCCCAAGATGGTTAAGATGCATATCTAAGGAAAAATTTCAGTGACCTAAGATTCTTGCCCATGTTCATACACAGCAATGCACTATTAATAAAATCATTAACTAGGGATATTTGTTTTTTGTAATTAACAGTAATCTTTTACCAAGATGTATGCCTTTTTTTTTTTTAAATGTGGACCATTTTTTAAAGACTTTATTGAATTTGTTACAATATTGCTTCTGTTGTCTTTTTTTAAATGTTTTTGTTTTTTGGCCACAAGGCATGTGGGATCCTAGCTCCTCAACCAGGGGTTAAAACCTGCACCCCCTTCAATGGAAGGTGAAGCCTCAACCACTGGACCGCCAGGAAAGTCCCTAGGTGTGTACTTGACTACATGCATTTCCCAGGTTTAAAATTCATATATATATATATATATATATATATATATCATGGCTCCCCCCTTTCTCTTTGGAGCAGTTCTTCAGAAGTATCTGAGAGGCTGTCTCCCAGGTTCTAGTCCCTAAAGTCCCTGAATAAACTCACTGCCCTTGCATTCTGTGTTTTCAATTGACACCTAAAACATCATTATTCTCATATTATGGACAATCAAGCCCAAGGTAACACAGTGAGAGAGACCAGTCACCTGCCTCCCAGGTAAGTGCTCTTCCTGATGCCTCATGCCATCATTTACATTGCCATGTGTCCTGACTACCACATATAGTGGCCCAAGGGGACCTGGGCGTGAATGGTGTCCCTTGGAGTTATGCAACGCAGTGACCCTGCTGGATGAAACACCGCTGTAATGGACCATTGGACGTCCAGATTGGCAGCATCAGACTGAGTAGAGTTACACCAGCAGGGGGCACCTGTGACCCTTTTCTAGGTACTTTCCTGTTGCTGCTGCTAAGTCACTTCAGTCGTGTCCGACTCTGTGCGACCCCAGAGACAGCAGCCCACCAGGCTCCCCCATCCCTGGGATTCTCCAGGCAAGAACACTGGAGTGGGTTGCCATTTCCTTCTCCAATGCATGAAAGTGAAAAGTGAAAGGGAAGTCACTCAGTTGTATCTGACTCTTAGCGACCCCGTGGACTGCAGCCTACCAGGCTCCTCCATCCATGGGATTTTCCAGGCAAGAGTACTGGAGTGGGGTACTAGAAAAGGTGGGTCTCTGTGTCCAGAGATCACATGACTGACAGAATGCCAGTTGATTTCATATGGTCCAAGGGAATTCTGGTTGGAGCTGCTGACATAGGAAGTGGGGATCCTGTCTACTTTACTGGCAGCTCTTGAGCTTGGAAATTTGGGGTGTAATGGGAAGACTGATGGAGGGAAGTGAATTTTCTGGGTCTAAGCAGTCGACCTTTAATTGCAGCTTTGTGGAGTTTCAGAAGTTTCCGCATCACTAATTCTGTTTCTCCATCCACAGCATTCAACATTTCTCCTGACCTAGCCACGTTCTTCTAACAGTTGCCCTCTCCCCACCCTCTTCATCTACCAGTTCCCTGGTTCCATCCCCCATTACCTTGTTAAAAGAAGAGAGCAGGCCCAAATGGGGATTTAATATTTAATCTAATTGCAGTTTCAACCCCCCAGGAATGTAACCTTTAACCAGTCAACCTGGAATTTCCAGGTTGAATTTCTCACTGGTCAGCCCCAGTGATATGGTCTCCCCAACAGGCCCTTCCATTCCCCCTAGAAAGACAACTTTGCCAGAAATAACACATTCTTTGCTGATAATTTCCTCTTTCCAACCCCTTTCTGCCTTTGAAAAATAACCCTTTCCTCAGCTTGGGGGAGCGCCTCTCTATTGCTAGATGGCAGGCTGCCTGATTCATGAATCATTAAAAAAAAGTCAATTTGATCTGTGAATGCACTTCACTGAATTTTTGTTGTTTAATGGATTTGGCAGCAATGGTAGGACTGAAGGAGACTTACAGGTTCCCTGTGAACCCTTTAAACTCACTGTCTTTCTCAGAAATTCTGGGGATAAGTTTCCTCTTGGCTTTGAGCATCTCTCTCTTTGCATCGAGCTCCCGATTTAGTTAGCTTAGGTTGGGGATTGCTGGTAGTTGGGGTCATAACTCCTTGTTTGATTGGAAACCAAAACTCTCAGTTCGGCCTCCAGATTCCATGTGGCAGTTTAGTCTGCATTTCCACATTTGTTCAGAGTCAGCCGACAGTCTCCATTCTCAGGGGTTTTGCTAGTTCCATCCTTTCCCCGTCCCCCAGTTTCATTGCTGTTGGTATGCACAGGGCCTTTTCTTGGCCCAGGGTACAGTAGTGTCTCTTGGTTCAGTTCAGTTCAGTCGCTCAGTCGTGTCCGATTCTTTGCGACCCCATAAATTGCAGTACGCCAGGCCTCCCTGTTCATCACCAACTATCGGAGTTCACTCAGACTCATGTCCATCGAGTCAGTGATGCCACCCAGCCATCTCATCCTTGGTCGTCCCCTTTTCCTCCTGCCCCCAATCCATCCCAGCATCAGAGTCTTTTCTAATGAGTCAACTCTTCGCATGAGGTGGCCAAAGTACTGGAGTTTCAGCTTTAGCATCATTCCTTCCAAAGAAATCCCAGGGCTGATCTTCAGAATGGACTGGTTGGATCTCCTTGCAGTCCAAGGGACTCTCAAGAGTCTTCTCCAACACCACAGTTCAAAAGCATCAATTCTTTGGCGCTCAGCCTTCTTCACAGTCCAACTCTTACATCCATACATGACCACTGGAATAACCATAGCCTGGACTAGATGGACCTTTGTTGACAAAGTAATGTCTCTGCTTTTGAATATACTATCTAGGTTGGTCATAACTTTTCTTCCAAGGAGTAAGCGTCTTTTAATTTCATGGCTGCAGTCACCATCTGCAGTGATTTGGGAGCCCCCCAAAATAAAATCTGACACTGTTTCCACTGTTTCCCCATCTATTTGCCATGAAGTGATGGGACCGGATGCCATGATCTTCGTTTTCTGAATGTTGAGCTTTAAGCCAACTTTTTCACTCTCCTCTTTCACTTTCATCAAGAGGCTTTTTAGCTCCTCTTCACTTCCTGCCATAAGGGTGGTGTTATCTGCATATCTGAGGTTATTGATATTTCTCCTGGCAATCTTGATTCCAGCTTGTGTTTCTTCCAGTCCAGCGTTTCTCATGATGTACTCTGCATATAAGTGAAATAAGCAGGGTGACAATATACAGCCTTGACGTACTCCTTTTCCTATTTGGAACCAGTCTGTTGTTCCATGTCCAGTTCTAACTGTTGCTTCCTGGCCTGCATACAGATTTCTCAAGAGGCAGGTCAGGTGGTCTGGTATTCCCAACTCTTTCAGAATTTTCCACAGTGTATTGTGATCCACACAGTCAAAGGCTTTGGCACAGTCAACAAAGCAGAAATAGATGTTTTTCTGGAACTCTCTTGCTTTTTCCATGATCCAGCAGATGTTGGCAATCCGATCTCTGGTTCCTCTGCCTTTTCTAAAACCAGCTTGAACATCAGGGAGTTCAGACGGGCGGGCTGTGGTGGAGAGGTCTGACATCTCTTGGTTATTGCTGATATATTAACGTGCACATTTGTTTGTCTTGTGTAAGTGTGTGTGCTCAGCTGTGTCTGACTGTTTGTGATCCTATGGGCCATAGCCAGCCAGGCGCCTCTGTCCATGGCATTCTCCAGGCAAGAACACTGGAGTGGGTTGCCATTTCCTCCTCCAGGGGATATCTTCCCGACTTGGGGATCAAACCCATGTCTCTTTTGTCTCCTGCATTGGCAGGCAGATTCTTTTACCACTGAGCCACCTGGGAAGTCCCTTATTTTGTGTAGATAAAGACTATAGCTAACAGGAATCTGGGAGGCCAAAAAAAGCTGAAAAAATTGGTATGCACAGGTGAAGCACAGAAGAGCTGTGAAAACACTTGCCCCCAAATCCATAGACTTCTGTGTTAGGATAAGTTAGTCATGAAGTGGGTCAGACTGACCCACTAGGCCACTCACCAACCTCAAGAAATTTTCCATGCAACCATGTACACTGTAAAATACCACATAATTCCCAACTCAGCCGCACATGGCTTTTAGGCATTAGTCCATCTCCAGGAAACCCAAAGTCTTAGCTAATGGGATCCTTAAACTCTGAAAAGTCAAGTGTACCACTTTTTTTTGCACATCTGCTTATTTTATATCTGAAAAATATGATCCTGGAAGCTATAAACATCTACAGAAATGGCAGAATATTATCAAAAACAGCCTAGAATTGCAATGGTCATTATGGAGAACATTTTTTAAAATAATCTATTTCCCCTTCCAACTTCTTCTTTAAAAATAATTAATTACTTTATCTATTTATTATTATTTCGGCTGTTCTAGATCTTTGTTGGAGAAGGCAATGGCACTCCACTCCAGTACTCTTGCCTGGAAAACCCATGGATGGAGGTGCTATATGTGGGCTGCTAAGTTGCTTCAGTCATGTCCCACTCTGTGTGACCCCATAGACGGCAGCCCACCAGGCTCCCCCGTCCCCGGGACTCTCCAGGCAAGAACACTGGAGTGGGTTGCCATTTCCTTCTCCAATATGTGGGCTACTCCCTAGTTGCTCTGCACTGGCTTCTCATTGCAGTGGCTTCGCTTGTTGTAGAGCGTGGGCTCTAGGGTGTATCAGCTTCAGTAACTGTGGCTCCCAGGCTCAGCTGCCCTGAGGATCAAACTCATGTCTCCTGCATTGGAGGGTAAATTGTTAACCACTGGACCACCAGGGAAGTCCCTATGGGGAACCTTTTAATTAGATGTGATCATTCCTTTAAAAAGTGCAGTTGAAAGTAAGGATTCCCAAATTAAACAAGCAGAATGGGATACTTATTTTACCTGGTATGCAGAAATCTCCAGAAGCCTTCAAGATTCCAAAATAGCCTCACTGAACACTGCAACAGGATACAAAACCCAGAAATAAACCCACACACCCATGGTCCATTAATCTTTGACAAAGGAGCCAAGAATATATAAGAATTTCCGATGGACAAAAGACAGTCTCCTTAGCAAGTAGTGGACAGACACATGTAAATCAATGAATTTAGAGTACATTCTCATATCTTACACAAAAATAAACTCAAAATGGATTAAAGACTTAAATATAAGACGTGACACCATAAAACTCCTAGAAGAGAACACAGGCAAAATATTCTCTGACATAAGTTGCAGCTATGTTTTCTTAGGTCAGTCTCCCAAGGCAACAGAAACAAATGCTAAAAACAACAAATGAGACCTCATCAAGCTTTTGCATAGCAAAGGAAATTACAAACAAAACAAAGAGACCATTTAAGGGAAAAGGAGAAGATATTTATAAACAATGTGACAGTGCGGGCTTAATTTCCAAAATATAAAAACATCTCATACAACTCAATAACAAAAAACCAAACAAACCAATCAAAAAATGGGCAGAAGACCTAAATAGACATTTGTCCAAAGAAGACATCCAGATGGCCAATAGGCACATGAAAAGATGTTCAACATTGCTAATTACTACAGAATTGCAAAACTACAGTGAGGCATCACCTCACACTTGTCAGAGTGAGAGGTAATAGCGCAGCATTAGAAAGTCTACAAATGAGTATGGAGGAAAGGAAGCCCTCGTCCACAGTTGGTGGGAATGTAAATTGGCAGCCACCATGGAAAACAGGATGAAGGTGCCTCAAAAACCTGCAGACAGAGTTGTCATATGATCCAGCAATCCCACTCCTGGGCATATATCCAGTGAGAACTCTTAATTCAAAAAGACGCACACACCCAAATGTTCACAGCAGCACTATCTAAAGAGGTCAAGATATGAAAATGTTATGTCTGAAAACTACCATCCTGGAAGCTATAAATATCTACAAAATGGCAGAATCTTACCAAAAATAGCTTAGAATTACCATGGCCATTAGGGGGACTGTTTTAATCAGGCATGGTCACTCATTTAAGAAGGCGCTCTTGAAATAAGAATTCCTGAATTAAAAAACAGAAAGGGATACCTATTTCATTTCCTATGCAGAGGCCTCCAAAAGGTTTCAAGATTCCAAAATAGCCTGTTTGTCTGTTGATGGGCACATCCCAAGTAGCTATCTATAGATAGGCATCAGGTGGCCAAAGTATTGGAGTTTCAGCTTCAGCATCAGTCCTTCCAATGAATATTCAGGACTGATTTCTGTTTTGTAAACAAGTTCATTTGTGTCATATTTTAAATTCCACATATAAGTGACATCATATGGTATTTGTCTTTGATTTACTGACTCTTGAGAGTCCCTTGGACTTGCAAGGAGATCCAACCAGTCCATCCTAAAGAAAATCAGTCCTGAATATTCATTGGAAGGACTGATGCTGAAGCTGAAACTCCAATAGTGCAGTCACCTGATGCGAAGAGCTGACTCATTTGAAAAGACCCTGATGCTGGGAAACATTGAGGGCAGGAGGAGAAGGGGACCACAGAGGATGAGATGGTTGGATGGCATCACTGACTCAATGGACATGGGTTTGGGTGAACTCCAAGAGTTGGTGATGGACAGGAAGGCCTGGAGTGCTGCGGTTCATGGGGTTACAAAGAGTCGGACACAACTGAGAGACTGAACTGAACTGATTTACTCAGTATTATATCAGAGAGGGCAATGGCACCCCACTCCAGTACTCTTGCCTGGAAAATCCCATGGACGGAGGAGCCTGGTGGCCTACAATCCATGGGGTCACTAAGAGTCGGAAACGACTGAGCGACTTCACTTTCACTTTCCATTTTCGTGCATTGGAGAAGGAAATGGCAACCCACTCCAGTGTTCTTGCCTGGAGAATCCCAGGGACGGCGGAGCCTGGTGGGCTGCCATCTATGGGGTCACACAGAGTCGGACACGACTGAAGCGACTTAGCAGCAGCAGCAGCAGCAGCAGTATTATATATAAAATACATACACAATCAGATCCTATTGTACAGAGCAGGGAACTATATTCAATATCTGCTAATAAATCATAAGGAAAAAATCTGAAAAGAATATATATGTATATACATAGTTATATAGAATATAACTGATATATATGTATACATACACACACGTGTATATTTAGTTGTATAGAATATTACTGATATATATGTATTGTGTATACACACCCACACACATATATATGTTACATAGAATATACACTTATATATACTCATATAGGACTTCCCATGTGGTACAATGGTAAAAAATCCACCTTCAATGCAAGAATCGTGGGGTTCAATCCCTGGGTTGGAAGATCCCCTAGAGAAGGAAATGGCAACCCACTCTAGTATTCTTGCCTGGGAAATCCCATGGACAGAGGAGCCTGGTGGACTATATAGTCCATGAGGCCACTAAAGAGTCAGACACAACTTAGCAACTAATACATATATATGTGTAAATATATGTATATATATAATATAAAACTGGATCACCTTGCTGCACACCAGAAATTAACGCATCAACTATAGTTCAATAAAAATTTTAAATAACACAATTTAAAAATGGAGAAAAAAATCATTGCAAAAGGTGAACAAAAAGATACTAGAGGTACTAAAACAAAAGACAGTAGGACTGGCCTGACTTCCCCTGCTCTCCTGTCCTTCTTTATCTGCAAACTCAGGTTTTACTAATTCTCTGAACTTCCTTTTTATCCTAAGACTAGTAAGCAGTTATATTTTTCAAATAAAATTGCCCAGGTCTGCAGGCAACCTGCCTCAGGTATCTTTCACTCCTTAGTTACAGATTGAACTAGGATAATAGTTAGATTGAAATCAAGGTTATAGTTAAAGGATTTCCTAAACCCTAAGAAGAGTCCAAGAATTTTTTGAAGAGTTTAGAATCTCTGTGGGCTTTGCTGGTGGCTCAGACAATAAATGATCTGCCTGCAATGCAGGAAATCCAGGTTCAATCCCTGGGTCAGGAAGATTTCATGGAGAAGGGAATGACAGCCACTCCAGGATTCTTTCCTGGAGAATCCCAGGGACAGAGGAGCCTGGCTGGCTATAGTCCATCAGGCTGCAAAGAGTTGGACACAACTGAGTGACTTTCACTTGGAATCTTTGAGGCCTGTGATCCTGGGGTGCCAGATCTTTATCGGCTTGTGCACGGGATGGTAGGACCTGGGGAAGTCCCCAGATGGATGGGGAAACAGAATAGCAAAACCCTGAGGATAATACTTGACATCCTCAACCAGAAAAAACTTGTGAAATAGCGACTGACTTTTCACAAGCTATTCCTAGAGTGTTTCCCACACTGTCTGTTCTGCTATTCAAGCATGCAAAGAAGGAATGCTTGTCCTGTGCCATTTGTGATTTCATATAATCAATGATGTTGCCTAAGTGCCTAAGCAGCTCCAGTGGCCTATTTGTAAACAGAATATCTCGTGAGATGAGTGAATTAATTAAAAAGGCAGAAAATGAAATAGGAGGCCACTGGCATGAGTGAAGTCATGATTATAGTTGAGTACTTTGAAAGGACTATGGGATAAGATGATAAACAAAGATCTGCTGCATTATTGGCCTTGTAACTACAACAGCTCCAAGACCAGATCTCAAATAATACTTGGGCTTCCCACATCACATCTTGCTAGGGTCCATCATCAGAATGCCCACCCAAGAAGCAATGTCTCATTTGTAATCAGTTGGGGCACTGGGAAAGAAAAATTGTGCACAAAGTCCTATACAAATTCCGCAATAGCCATCCAAATCCCCCCCAAGAGAGAGCCCCCCTGTAGGCCTCTCCCCAAACTGATGGGGCTCCCAGGCACCCTCTTGCAGAGTGCTATAAGCAACATCCTTAAGCAGCCCAAGGGAGACAAAAATTCAAAGTTATATGGCAGCCTGAACGGGAGGGGCATTTCGGGGAGAATGAATATGTGTATAAATATGGCTAAATACCTTTGCTGTTCACTTGAAACAGTCACAACATTGTTAATCAGCTGTACCCTCAACATAAGGCTTCCCTGGGGACTCAGACGGTAAAGAATCTGCCTAAAATGTGGGAGATCTAGGTGCTATCCCCAGGTTGGGAAGATCCCCTGGAGAAGGGGATGGCTACCCACTACAGTATTCTTGCCTGGAGAATCCCACGAACAGAGGAGCCTGGAGGGCTACAGTCCATGGGGTCACAAAGAGTAGGACATGACTGAGCATCTAACACTTTCACACTTTCATACCCCAATACAATATAAAAAGTTTAAGAGCAAAAAAACCAAAAACTGATGGAAATCTTGCCAAATTCTGGTAGGTCCTGGGGCTGCACTCTCCACTTTACACCCGATTCTCATTGGACAAATTCTGTGAAAAAAGGTTTCTGTCTAATAATGTTCAGAGAGAATTTCCATCTCAACCAAGGCAAAGTGATTCTGGGTAAAGCATTCTTTTTAGCCGTGTGACTCAGTCCCAGTCAATGGATCAGTATTAAATAGAGATCTCTTTTGTAGAGGCTTCCCTGGTGGCTCAGAGATTAAAGCATCTGCCCACAAGGCAGGAGACCCAGGTTCAATCTCTGGGTCGGGAAGAGCCCCTGAAGAAGGAAATGGCAACCCACTCCAGTACTCTTGCCTAGAATCCCATGGACAGAGAAGCCTGGTAGGCTACAGTCCACGGGGTCGCAAAGAGTCCGACACAACTGAACAACTTCATTTTCACTTTCCAAATGAAAAAGGTCAGTACTTTTTGCTTCCCACGGAGACTTCACTTTAGAATTTCCTGACCAGTTTGAACCTGATCTCATATGTTCTTTACAATTTGTCCTTGAATTAGAAGAAGAATCCCAACACAAATCCCCTAATTTAATCAAGGTGCTCAAAACTCTGTGGGCTACTTCTGATCCTGATATTGGTAGAATAAAAAGTATTTCAATACAAGGCCTACAGTACCTATTCAGGTGGATCTGGCTAGAATTTTTCCTTAAACGCCTCCTTGTGCATTAATGCCTGAGGCTGTACAAGACCTCTAACCTTGTCACACAGCAGAAGACTTAATCACTCTGAGGCTGATCTTTCCTGTACCAATCCCTGAAACAAGCAGATCCTCCCAATCCACAGACCTAACAGGCAGGATGGTGATTTGTCCAGGACTTAAGAACCATCAGCAAGATAGCTGGTCCCTGTTTCCCAGTCATTCCAATGCTGAACATCCTTTTATCATGAGTTCTACCAGAAACAAAAGGTTTTGTTCTCTGCTGTGGACCTTTGTTGGGCCTTTATCAGTATCCTTGTGCACCCCTATAGCCAATATCTACTCACCTTGACTTGGAACAGTCACAATGTACCTGGATAGTCATACCTCATGGGTTCACTGAGGCCACTTCCTGTCTCTCTCATGTGCTCCCCCAAAATGTAAGACCCTCCAGTCCCAGGAAATCAACCTTTGATGGTAAGTAGATGACCTCTTGTACTTAGTTACCAAAGAGGCATCCATAAAGGATTCCACTTATTTGCTGTAGGTGAAAGTTACAATTGACTCTAGACACTGTTCATTATCACTTCATAACGTAAGCCCTGAAGGAATCCATCTGTCTCCAAAAAGAAAGAACTAATTTGAGGATTTCCTGGGCTCACAGCTAAGAGCCAGCTTCGTGGATTTCTAGGTCTAGCTGGCTATTGCCAACTATTTGTGGTTGTTGTTCAGTTGCTAAATCATCTCTGCCTCTTTGCAACCCCATGAACTGCTGCACACTAGGCTTCCCTGTCCTTCACTATCTCCCAGAGTTTGCTCAAACACATGTCCACTGAGTCGGTGATGCCATCCAGCCATCTCATCCTCTGTCACCCCCTTCTTCTTCTGCCCTCCATGTTTCCCAGCATCAGGGTCTTTTCCAGTGAGTCGGCTCTTCACATCACGGGGCCAAAGTATTGGAGCTTCGGCTTCAGCATCAGTCCTTCCAATGAATATTCAGGGTTGATTTTCTTTAGGATGGACTGGTTTGATCTCCTTGCTGTCCAAGGAACTCTCAATAGTCTTCTCCAGCGCCACAGTTCGAAAGCAATGATTCTTCGGTGCTCAGCCTTTTTTATGGTCCACCTCTCATATCTGTACATGACTATTGTAAAAACCATAGCTTTGACTATACAGACTTTATGGGTTCCTAATTTTTTTCTCCCTACTCTATGAACTTACTCAAATTTCTGTCCTTGAGCTCCTTCCATGGCAGGACAAACACAGTAGGGTTTTCTACAACTAAAACAAGAACTTCCTGTCCTAGGGCTACCTTATCTGTGCAGGACAGAGAGAACCAGACCCTTGGAACATCGAGAGCTTGGTAATAAACACAGGCCTCTGACAGCATCTGCTTGATTCTGTTGTTCCTGACGCCCCAGCTGTCTCAGGGCTGAAACCACAGCTGCAAAGTTAGTAGAGCCTCAGCAGACCTAACTCTGAGAAATGTTTATTTATAAGTTTCTCACTCTGTCCAAAGTCTTTGTAATGCTGGCCTGACCCAACATTTCTCTGCAAGCAGACCAATTTCCTATGAGATCCTTCTGCTATCTCCTAATCTTTAACAGCACCCTTCATCTTGCTGTGTTATTATCTCTTACCTGACAAAGGTGAGCTCCATGACTTTGAGCTGTTAATGTCCCTTTTGGTGACATGATGTCCTGATTTGTGAGACATCTTGTTGACTCATCCTGATCTAATTTTGCTTGTGGATGGTTCAGTTTATAAAAGACGAGAGAAGGAATTTTCACACTGGTGATGCTCTTACTATTACTTGAGAGGGAAAATCTCCCACAAGCTAAATCAGCTCAGTAAGCCAAGCTCTGTGCCAGGACCAGGATGAATTGACACCTGGTTATGTCTTTGGTGTCGTCCATGATTTGGGGAAGTTATAGAAACAAAGGGATTTTCTTTCATTCTCCGGTACCCCAATCAAACGAGGACAACAAGTAAAGGGCCTACTTACTGCTATTGTCTTAGCTTCTGAAATTGCCCTCATGAAGATCAAGGCTCACACTAACAGAACTGAACCTGAATATCAGGGAGACGCCCTGGCGGGCTTTCATGTAAAGGCAGCACCAACAGTGTCTGTAAAAGTTGTGGCCCACGTGGCTGGTCCCTTCTGCCTCTATATTCTGACCTTTTGTCACCAGACTTCTGCCATGTGGGTGGCTATGCAACATAGCAACAGTCTGCTCTTGAGTCAGAGAAATTAAGATTTGCAAACTGTGGTTGTAAATTTAATAAACAGTTATGGGAAACTCAAGGCAACCACTTAGTTCTTCTCTGTTCCCAGGCTAATTTCATTTTTTCAATTTTTGCATTCTTTCACTCATTGTGGTGCATTTAAGATGACTCAAATGATAAATAAACATTGGGGTGGGAGACATCTATACAATTGCGAAAACAGTTTATTACCAGCAATGCCTGACCTGTCAGGTCCCTAATCCTGGAAAAATTATTTTTGTTCCCAGACTTGGACCTCTTCCCTCTGGCCCTTTTGACACTTGAAACCAGACTTCATTCAGTTGCCACCTAGAATGGGTGCCATTGCCTTCTCCGATATAATACCGAGTAAATCAGTTCAGTTCAGTCTCTCAGTTGTGTCCGACTCTTTGCGACCCCATGAACCGCAGCATACCAGGCCTCCCTGTCCATCACCAACTCCTGGAGTTCACCCAAACTCATGTCCATTGAGTTGGTGATGCCATCCAACCATCTCATCCTCTGTTGTCTCCTTCTTCTCCTGCCCTCAATCTTTCCCAGCATCAGGGTCTTTTCAAATGAGTCAGCTCTTCGCATCAGGTGGCCAAAGGATTGGAGTTTCAGCTTCAGCATCAGTCCTTCCAATGAACACCAAGGACTGATTTTCTTTAGGATGGACTGGTTGGATCTCCTTGCAGTTCAAGGGACCCTCAAGAATCTTCTTCAACACCACAGTTCAAAAGCATCAATTCTTTGGCACTGAGCTTTCTTTACAGTGGAACTCTCACATCCATACATGACCACTGGAAAAACCATAGCCTTAACTAGACGGAACTTTGTTGACAAATAATGTCTCTGCTTTTTAATATGCTATCTAGGTTGGTTATAGTAACCAAAAAGTATAGCTTCCAAAAAGTAAGCGTCTTTTAATTTCATGGCTGCAGTCACCATCTGCAGTGATTTTCTATGTTTTTGTTATTGTGTGTATGGTTTCTGGATTGATTGAAGCGTTTCCCTGCCACAAGTCTGATGCTTTCACAATGGGGGAAAAAAGAAACCCTGGGAAAATGTGTTTTCCACTTGATATAAATATTCCACTATCTCCAGTGATCAAGGCACCCACTTCTCTGGGCAAATCGTATGAACCTTAGTGAAAACTTTGCAAAAATTTTGGAGTCATCACAGTCCGTGTTGCCCTCAATCATCAGGCAAGGTCAAGACAATGAATGGAATTCTCCAACTTAAACCCTCTAAACTTGGGACTTCCCTGCTGGTCTGCTGATTAAGCTTTTGTGTTTCAGGGCAGAAAATTCGGGTTTGATCCCTGGTCAGGGAACTAAACCCACTTGCCTGGAGAATCCTAGGGACAGGGGAGCCTGGTAGGCTGCCATCTATGGGGTTGCACAGAGTCGGACACGACTGAAGCGACTTAGCAGCAGCAGCAAGGAACTAAGACCCCACATGCCTTGTGGTGTGGCCAAAAAAAAAAAAAAAAAAACAACAACAAACTTTAAACTTACTGAAAGTATTAGACTCCCTTAGCCTAAAATATTGCCTCTGGCCTTGCTGACTGTTTATAATACACCCTTTGGGAAATATAAACTCATTTCACTTGAGGCAGTCACTTAATAGACCAAAGTCCCTTGGTATACAACTTTCTGCTGATCCCCTTGTTTCCTGTTAATGTGATTAGCTACTGTAAGGGTTTAATGTCTTATGCTGCTGCTGCTGCTGCTAAGTCGCTTCAGCCGTGTCCGACTCTGTGCGGCCCCATAGACCGCAGCCCACCAGGCTTCTTCATCTCTGGGATTCTCCAGGCAAGAACACTGGAGTGGGTTGCCATTTCCTTCTCCAATGCATGAAAGTGAAAAGTGAAAGGGAAGTCGCTCAGTCGTGTCTGACTCTTAGTGACCCCATGGACTGCAGCCCACCAGGCTCCTCCATCCATGGGAGTTTCCAGGCAAGAGCACTGAAGTGGGCTGCCATTGCCTTCTCCAATGTCTTATGCTAAAGCCTATCAATGGGTTAAAGACTTCCTGGATCCCAATACAAAATACCCTTTTGGTCACAGTCTGGGGCCTGATGACTGAGTTCTAGAAACATCAGAAGAAAATAGCCTTCAAACTCTGTTAGAAAGGACCTTACCAAGTGCTCCTGACACTAACGCTGTGGTGAAACTAGAGGACATTGAGCCTTGGGGACACACCTCACAGCTAAGGAAAGCTCCACCTGACATCTGGCCCTGTGCAGATGCTGGAGATCCCTGAACCAAATCCGTAAGAGAGAGAAGCAGCTGGCATCAAGGCAGACACAAGATGGTGGATCAAGACTTCATGCTTTAACTGAATGTGAAAAGATTGTTCTCTTTCTTTTCCTCTGGCATTGGCTTGGAAAGATAACACCCTCTTCGGTATCTCCCAGGCCATTTTTAAGGGGAGTAACCTTTCAGAATGCTCAATCTGTCATCAAAGATTCTAACCTATCCATGAAGCTAGAGACCCTCTTGACCAGTTTCTCTTCTGTTCTCAATGTCACTGCAAACAACAATTGATTCCCACTTAGAACTCCCTATTAGTTCAACTCTTACAACCCAGAACATCTGGAGCCTTGCTTTTTTCCTTCTCCAATCATAACTGTATGCACTCAATTGGGTACAAACACCTACACAAATCTCAGTATTAATGCATTTGCAACACAACGTTCCCAAGATAATCTAAATCAAATTGGTCTCCCATTCACCAAGACATCTCACCAGCAGTGCACATTTTTGCAAGACGTTTGGATGACTCTTTATTTCAGGCTAGGGAGATTCTCTTCCCACATTTGCTGAAGACCTGACTGACCCCTGGCTTGGATGGGTAAATTGCAGCAAACCCTGTGAATAAGTCCATTAGTAGTACCCGGAATGGTCTGTGCCCCAACACGCTTTGTCCTTCTCTGTGCTTGTCTTCATTCTCCCTGGACCCATGGAAACACAGCTAGGCAATGCCTCTTAGATTATCTAATGGTGCCCCTAACTTACCACAAGTGAGTTGTCATCTCATTGATTGGCTTCTCTGGACTCACACCATCGCTTTAGAAAGGAAATATCAGAAGGTGTTCATGACTCAGGATTCGCTTCCTTTGGCAGACACATACTTGCCTGGTTAGGAGTAAGGACCAATGACTTTAGGCTCAGGACCCCTCCTTAACTCCTGAAGATATTGCACGTTCTGTGGCTAAGATAATAGCTGCCCAACAATGATCCTTAAGCTCTCTGTCCAAGGTAACTCTTTATAACAAGATAGCCTTTGATTATTTTTTAGTTGAACGAGGAGGGGGTCTGTGCTGTGATCAACACTAACTGCATTTGGTGGGTTAACCCTTCTGGGGAAGCTGAGACTCAATTACACCACTGAGCCAGCATTTGGATTTGGAAAATGACTCTTTCGATGGGTCTGTCTTTGACTTATTTGATTTTGACTGATTTGGGTCTTAGAGACCATGGCTCAAAGCGCATTCCAAACATTAGAGATTATCCAGCTTATAATAATCATAGAAATCTTCCTGCTGTGTTGTGTCCTCTTTATGACTAGAATGTCAGGAAAAGGAACAAAGAGAAATAGCCAACTTAAAAATGGTGAACCTAAAATGTGGTCTGTGAATATCACAGAGATGAAGAGATCACAGAGATCACTTATGAATACCACACGGAGGATGGAAAATGAAGAATCTAAGCTACTCCATTTTGTAAGGTTCTGGGAAAAAGAGCCTTTGGAAATCCCCTGACCTCACCCCACCACCTGCGAACCAATCAGAACCCTTGGCCAGCCCGGGGAAATTCGAATCAAGCCTGGGAAAGGAGAACCAATCAGAACTCAACACCTAACCCTCCACCAGAAGGTGACCAATCAGACTCGGAGACTCCCATTTTTTTGAATTTTTCACGCAATAATACCCTGTATAAGCAATGTAACCCAGAGCTCAGGGCTCCTCCCTATAGCTGCTGCGTCGGTATCGGTGGGAGCCCCAGCTCGAGCTTGGTAATAAAAACTCTCTTGCTTTTGCATCAGATATCGGCTCCCTGGTGGTCACTGGGAGATTTCGCAACTTGGGCATAACAGAAAAAAGCTGTGAGAACTACAGAGCAGTTGCTAACAGTGATGCCAATGTTTTAAATTTTGATCCCATCTCTCAGTTATGCTGAAAGTCTGATCTAAAGAGAAGGATAGTTTTAAAAAGGAGAAGGAAAAAAAGTAGAATAAATAAAATAAGAAATCGCAGTCTCCAAATGGAGTCACTTGTGTTAAACCTCACATCCGAAAACCAAGACTTATTGCTTGACCTAACTGCAATTCAACTCCCCAGGACTGTGACCTTTAACCAGTCAGCCTGGAAATTACCTGGTCAGCACCAAGGAGATGAATGTGTGTGTGCCAAGTCCCTTCAGCCGTGTCTGACTCTGCGACCCTATGGACTGTAGCCCACCAGGTTCCTCTGGCCATGGGATTCTCCAGGCAAGAATACTGGAGTGGGTTGCCATGCCGTCCTTTAGGGGATCTTCCTGACCCAGGGAACGAACCCGCATCTCCTGCATTGGCAAGTGGGTTCTTTACCATTAGTGCCACCTCAGAAGCCCTTCTAGGGAGAGGACCCGTACCCGCCTCAAAGACACTTCGGTTCCCCTTAAGCAGGTGATGGTGCCTGAAGCAAAGCATTCTTTGCTAATAATTTCCCATCTCCTTTCTGCCTTTAAGAGCCATTCGTTTTCTATAGCTTGGGGGAGCTCCTTCCTATTGCTAGATGGGCTGTTGCTTAATTCATGAATTGTTGAATAAAGTGAATTTGACCTGTAAACTTATTCAGTAGAATTTTGTTAACAACTTTGTGCCTATGCATTTCCAGAGTGTATTGGCTGCTACCCCCTTCCCCTCTCAATCCAGCTTGCAGGGGCATTGACCACTGATCATGATATTTTCCTTACCCACTAAATCATGCTATGGTGACCAGCTGCTCTGGTTGGTCCAGGACCGTGTTCATTTATATCCTGAGGCAGGAGATAGGTGAGCTCCAGGCTAGGCATTTGAAGCTAGCCTCCTGTTTACATTTCCTGAGGAAGGAGGCTGGTGGGCTCTAGGATAGTTACTTACACCCAGCCTTCTGTTTGCACTTTGAGATAGAAATAACAGAACCAGAGTAAACATTACGACCTTGGCTGCTAAGTTGCTTCAGTGACGTCCAACTCTTTGCGACCCCATGGATTGTAGCCCACCATGCTCTTTTGGCAAAAATACCTGAGTGGGTTGCTGTGCTCTCCTCCAGGGAATCTTCCTGGCCCAGGGATCGAACCTGAGTCTCTTACATCTACCTGCATTGGCAGACAGGTTCTTTACCACTAGCACCAATATTGGGTTGGCCAAAAATTTGTTCAGGGTTTTCCACAAGATGTTATGCATATTTTGGCCAACCCGACAGCTGAACTTTGCCTCCTGTGGACACTTTTAGATAACCACTATGGCAGAGACAGAAGTGTTAGTTGCTCAGTTGTGTCTGACTCTTGGACTGCAGCTTGCCAGGCTCCTCTGTCCATGGGATTCTCCAGGCAAGAACACTGGAATGGGTTGCCATTGCCTTCTCCAGGGGATCTTCCTAACCTAGGGATTGAACCCTGGTCTCCCCCACTGCAGGCAGATTCTTTACCATCTGAGCCACTCAAAAACCCTCTCAAAGAGCCCCCGTGCTTTTCCATCCATGAAGACCAAGTTTAAGTTTCACGATGAATCCTCCATAAGTGGTCATAAAGTGAAGTGAAGTCGCTCAGTTGTGTCCGACTCTTTGCAACCCCATGGACTGTAGCCTACTAGGCTGCTCCCTCCATGGGATTCTCCAGGCAAGAGTACTGGAGTGGGTTGCCATTCCCTTCTCCAGGGGATTTTCCTGACCCAGGGATCAAACCCAGGTCTCCCGCATTCCAGGCAGACCCCTTAATCTCTGAGCCACCAGGGAAGCCCAAGCTTTAGTCTAAATAAACCTTTTGTCAAGGGTTATCTGACTTCATGGTGTCTGTTTTCTATTTATCCTGGGTAGGAGGATGATCATGTTATAGCCATGCGTTCCGGGAAACAAACTCACTCAGAAGTGTTATGCCTAAGGTCCAAATACCCAGAACTGAGAGAACAAGACATCCATGGCAATGCAAACGCAAAAAGGGAATTTATTGCTAGCTCGAGCCAGGGCCCTGGCCACATCCAACACAGTGGAATAGAGCCAGAGCCCCGAGCCCTGGATTACAGTAGTATTTATAGGTTTAGGACAAAGACAGGGAATTGGCAAGGTTGGATTGGTTACAAGGGTTTCTTTTGCATCTACTAATTGGCTAGATTTTCACACGCGCGGGCTTTCTTAGGAGATACCTAGCCTTGTCCCGATTGGCACAGACCAGGCTATGGGGAGCATGCTGACAGGCTGAGTCCTCCCGTCACCCGCGGGGGTAATTTTGATCCCGCCTGGGCAGTGTCTCAGCTGTTTCCGGGATGCTTGCTCCAGCCTATATTAGTCATGGCCTCTATCAGGCCTCAACATTCCCCCCCTTGTCTTTTGATCATGGAGAGGAATCCTCCTCTCCATTCACTGCCTGTATTGTTGTCTTAATACCATTACCTGAACTGTACTGACACGTTCTCTTACAAAGGTTATTAATCTGTTTAAAATACATGGGCCGAAGGTAAGAATGAGTAGGAGTATAATGAGTGGTCCGAGCAAGGTAGAAATTAGTGTTGTTAGCCAAGGAGATTGATGGAACCAGGACTCGAACCATCCCTGCTGGGCTTCTCGCTCTCTCTTGGGCAGTGCTAATCCTTCTCTTACTTTTGCCATAGACTTTCTCACCACCCCAGTGTGGTCTGCATAGAAGCAACATTCTTCTCCTAAGGCCGCACATAATCCGCCTTGTTGCAGGAAGATCAAATCCAGGCCCCTCCTGTTCTGCAAAACCACTTCTGATAGTGAAATAAGGGACTTCTCAAGGTGGCTGATTGAGCTTTCTAATCTTTCAATATCAAGATCAATTGCTGCTCTTAGGCTAGAATAGTGTTGATTCTGCATTATTAAAGAGGATATCCCAGTTCCGGCCCCGGCTGCCCCTAACCCCAGTAGGACTGTGAGGGTTAAGGCTGAGACTGGCTCTCTCTTAGACCGGTGTGAAGCTTCTAGTTTCGGGAGGATTTCATTATTGGAGTGATAGAACAGTCGGGGGACTAATAGTACCAATACACAGAAATCTTTGGAATTATTTAACACCTGCCTGTGAACACAAGGGGCTAAGCCTGTGGAGCAGGCCCACCAATTGTCCTGGGGAGGCACCCGGTACTTGTTTGTCACTGTAGAATTTATAGGCTTGCAGAGATGTTGATAGGTTTGGGGGACATTTCCTATGCAAAGGCCCCGCCTGGTTACTTGTTGGAGGGTTAATCTTGCGTTTTTTGTTTTTGTTTTTTTTGCTGCCATCGGCAAGCTGCATGGTTTTGGGTTGGACTGTAACTTTCTGGGACAGCTATACCTTCATAATAAGGGGGTTTGATGTCATAACATAACCAGCAACTGCTAGTCAGATCCGGGCGTGTGGAATTTAGAACCTGATAGGAGTTGATTATCATATTAAATAATGGGTCCTGCTCGTCTTTAATGCTAGGTCCCGCATGGCTAACTGGAGGGGAGTTGCTTGTATTAGTAATGTAGGGCCCAAGAGGCGTTTGGGTGGGTGCTCGGGCGGGGGTGTGTGCAGGCCGAATGGGAGCATGGGTAGCCTCTCGTGGCACTAGGACTGAATTGGGCCCTATGCCCCGAGATGGACCGATCTGTATGGGTCCTACTTTTAACCTGACAGTGAATAGCAATCCACTGTTATATCCTGACTGATATAACCGAAGGCCCCAGGATTGTCCGGCTTCCCAACCGGGGAACCTCTTCCCTTCAGTTGAGAATTTGAGCCTTACCAGGTTGCAAAGAAAATTCATACAAGGCCCAGTTATGAGGGACCCCCTTCTATGTCCCCCAGTTAGCCCAGCGGGCCCCGGAATGCGACCCAAGGTAATCAAGTCCCCACTAACAGGGGGCTCCCAATGGACTGTCCCCATTGACTCGCATCTCCAATTGGCGCAATAAAACTCATTAGCCCCCCCGCATTTATTGACGGTCCCGTCTTCCTCCGGGGCATACATAGAAGGGTGTTTTTCGCAAGCTTGTCCATTGGATGAAGGGGCTGCACCCAGGCCCTGAGTTAGTGGGGGGTCGAGTATTACACCTATTAATGCCAGCCCCACATTCAGGCTTGCCGGGCTCTTTACCTCTTACTCGCCGATGTCCCATGATCCCGTGGCCAAAAGACAGAGGTCGAACTCCAAGTCCGGCCACCAGGTGTTTTGGGGATGAATGGCCGAGGTGGAGTTAATTACTTCTCCCGTGGTTGCGCTCAGAATCATCCAAGTCAGGTTCATTGGTTGATGAGGGTTAGTGCTGATGGTCCTGGGGTCCAGGAAGGTGGTTATTATCAGAAAAGTCAGGTTGATCCATCCGAGACCTGCTGCCGGGCGAGTTTTAATTTTAAGGGATTGGAGGGATGCAGTATCGGCTTCTATTTTCTTTGGGCCCCCTCTTGTTCTTCGGGGGTGGCCTGGCGTGTGTGGCTGCAGTGTATCCAGGGTCCAATTCCGTCCACCTTGAGGGCAGTAGGGGTGGTAAGGAGAACAACATAAAGGCCCTTCCATCTTGGTTTTAAGGTCTTTGACTGATGTCTCTTAACCCAAACCCAATCTCCTGGTCCTGTATCATGGGACGGGATCGTCCCTTCATTTTGGCTCTCATAAATTTTCCGTATCAGTGACCAGATATGTTTATGCACCTTACTCAAAGCTAGCATCTCCTGTTGGAAGGCACGTAATGAAAGAAGTGGTTTATTCTTTTTTTCAGACACTGGACAAATGGGGGGTGGACTTTCATAAACAATTTCAAAGGGAGTCAGACCTAGTTTATAGGGGGTATTGCATGCCCGAAAAAGCGTGAAGGGAAGGAGGGTCACCCAGTCCCTGCCAGTCTCAATTGCCAGTTTTGTTAGTTTTTTTAGGGTCCAATTTATTCTTTTTACCTGTCCTGAGCTCTGGGGACTGTACTCGCAATGTAACTTCCATTTGGTCCCCAGGGCTGAGGCCCTGCACAATTTTACTCACAAATGCAGGTCCATTATCAGAGCCAATAGATACCGGCAGCCCAAACCTAGGTATAATCTCTTCTAGGAGTTTTTTAGCCACCACTACTGCTGTCTCCTTTTTAGTGGGGTAAGCTTTTACCCACCCAGAAAACATATCAACCAAAACTAGCAGGTAACAATACCCATACTTTCCTGCTCTTACCTCAGTGAAATCTATCTCCCAATGATGTCCTGGCCTCTCCCCCCAATATCTTACACCTGTGTGCTGTCCTTTTCCCGGTCTCATCATCTGACAGGCCTTGGAGGTGTGGACTATATCCTGGATGGTTTTTTTTCTGTTGGGGAAACCGCAGCTGTGCTGTTTGTAGGAGTGTCAAAGTCTTTTTTTCTCTCAAATGGGTGGTTTGATGTAAATGGGTACAGAGATGTTTGCCCAGGTCGGCAGGGAGCAACAGGTTGTCATCTTGGTCCCGATACCATCCATTTTTGCCAACAGGACAGGTGGTATTATCTTGCACCCAGCGTAAATCAGAGGGGGAGTATATGGGGCTTGGGGGAAGTGTTCCCATCCCTGGTGGTGGCAATCCCACAGTCAGTATATGGGCTTCGTGGTCTCCAGCAGCTGCCTCATGGGCTGCTGCATCGGCAGCACGGTTCCCTTGGGCCCAGGCATCCTCTCCTTTCTGGTGTCCTGGGACATGTACTATGGATACCGCCTGGGGCAAGTGGACCGCTGCCAGGAGTCTGCGAATCTCAGGCAAATTTTTAATCTCTTTCCCCTCCGCCGTCAAGAGCCCCCGCTCTTTATATATAGGGCCTTGAACGTGCACAGTGCCGAATGCATATCGGCTGTCAGTGTAAATAGCGACTCTTTTTCCTTTTGCCCTCTCTAGTGCTTGTATCACAGCTATCAGTTCTGCTTTTTGGGTGGATGTTCCGGGGGGTAAAGCCTCAGCCCAGATGACCCTCCCAGTGTCGTCTACTATGGCTGCCCCCGCTTTTTTCTGTCCATCCTTTATATAACTGCTCCCATCCGTGAACCATATCAGCTCACTGTTTTCTAATGGCAAGTCGCTGAGGTCTTTCCGTATGACAGTTACCTCAGCTAACACTTCAACAGTCATGGAGGGGCCCGTCCTCCTCCAGGATGGGCAGCAAAGTGGCAGGGTTTAGAAAACAAGGTGTCTGAAAGGATATTCGGGGAGCATCCAGCAGCAGGGCCTGGTAGCGGGTTAAGCGAACATTAGAAATCCACTTACCTGGTGGCTGTTTGAGGATCCCCTCTATGGCATGAGGAGTGTAGACCAGGAGGCTCTGTCCATAAGTCAGCTTGTCAGCATCATGGACAAGGAGAGCAGCAGCCGTAATGATACGGAGACAGGGCGGCCATCCCGTAGCCACTGGGTCCTGTTGTTTAGAGAGATATGCCACAGGCCGTCTCCACGGTCCCCATTGCTGCATCAGGACTCCCTTCCCTACTCCCTGCTTTTCATCCACAAACAGTTGAAACGTCTTAGCCGGGTCCAGAAGTGCAAGGGCTGGGGCTTCCAGTAACGCCTGTTGAAGTTCCTGAAATGCCCGCCTCATTGGCTCAGTCCAAGTCCAGTCTCTATTTTCTCTGCTTCTTTCATATATAGGTCGGGCCTTTTTAGCAAACCCCATAATCCATAGCCTGCCTTACCCAACCGTCCCTAAAAACTCCCTCACCTGCCGGGGAGTCACTGGCTCGGGGATCCATAGAATAGTCTCTTTTATAGCCTGAGTCAACCATCTCTGCCCCTGTTTTATTTTATATCCCAAATAAATGACTTCCTGTCTAGCAATTTGGGCCTTCTTTGCACTTGCCCGGTGCTCCAATGTCCCCAGAGTCTGGAGGAGATCGCCTGTGGCCTTTAGGCATACCTCTTTAGTAGTAGCGGCCAGCATGAGGTCATCTACATACTGCAACAGAACGACTTCGGGGTGGTTGGTTCGATACTCACAGAGATCTTCACCCAGAGCCTCACTGAACAACGTCGGTGAGTTTTTGAATCCCTGTGGAAGGTGAGTCCAGGTCAGCTGCCCCACAGTTTGGCTGTCCTCGTCAGTCCATTCAAATGCGAAGATCTCCTGACTCTAGGGAGCCAGAGGCAAACTGAAAAATACATTTTTCAAGTCCAAGATTGTATACCAAACATAGTCTGGTGACAAGCTGCTCAGGAGGGTATATGGGTTAGGGACAGTGGGATGAATGTCACTCACCCATTTGTTGACTTCATGAAGATCTTGGATTGGTCTAAAGTCTGTTTTTCCGGGCTTTTTCACAGGTAATAGAGGAATATTTCATGGGGACCGGCACTTTTTGAGAATTCCTGCCTTTAGGAGGTGCTGTATGTGTGGCATAACTCCTTGCCGGGCCTCCTGGGTCGTGGGATACTGTTTCACCCTCACAGGAGTAGCATTTGCTTTTAATTCAACAACAACGGGAGGTCTTTGTTTAGCCAGTCCTACTCCCGCTATCTCTGCCCAGGCCAGAGGGTATTTCTGAATCCACTGTTGCATACCAGGATCCACCGCTGCAGGGGGCTTTGGTGAATATAGTCTGTATTCATCTTTCAGTGCCAGGGATAAAACATGAATTGGTTGTCTAAGCCCATCTGTGACTGATATCTCCCCAGAGTCAAAGTGAATTTGTGCATTGACTTTGGCCAATAGGTCTCTTCCTAATAAAGGGGCCAGACATTCCAGGATCACCAGAAATGAGTGGGACACCCATTGGGCTCCCCAGTCCACTTTTCGTTTAGTAGTGCAGTAATATCTCTTTGTCCCGGTGGCTCCCTGGACCAAGCTAGTCTTTTTGGACATCAGCCCAAATTTTTGATTGAGAACTGAGTACTGGGCTCCTGTATCCACCATGAAGCCGACCGGTTTTTCCTCCACATTAATAGTTACCCAGGACTCAGGGAGAGGTGCCGGGCCCTGACCCCCCTAGTTGCTATCTTCTCCTGCATATAAGACATGAGTCCCCTTTCTCCTCAGGTCTCTTTTGGGACACTCATTTTTCAATGTCCCTGCTCTTTGCAGTAGGTGCATTGGTCTCTATTTAGGACCTGTCTAGCTGGTTTTTCCCCTCCTCCTGACCTGGTGTCTCTAGTTCTCTGGGAATTGGGCCCCGTTCTCGTCCCCGCAAAAAGGATTTGAGCCAGTTCTTTTTGATTCCTCCTGTTCTCCTCAGCTCTATATTCCCTTTCTTCCCGTCTGATCTTTTCTTTATTTTTTTTTTCCTCCTGTCTAATTCGTTCCTCCCTTTTCTCAGGGGTCCCTCTGTTATTGAACACCTTTTCAGCTGCCCTTACCAGATCCTGTATTGTCTGTTCTCCCAGCCTCTCTATCTTCTGCAACTTCCTCCTGATATCCGGAGCTGCCTGATTAACAAAGGCTAGCAAAACTGCTGCACGTGACTCGTCAGCCTGAGGGTCCATGGGCATATACTGCCTGAAAGCCTCCATTAACCTTTCTAAAATGGCTGCAGGGCTCTCATTCGGCTCCTGCCTTACTTGATTTACTTTAGCCAAATTAGTTGGTCTCTTGGCAGCTGCCCTGAGGCCAGCCATCAGAGTCCGGCGGTACACTCGGAGACGCTCTCTACCTTCAGCGGGTTCAAAATCCCAGTTCGGTTGCAATAAGGGGAACCCTTTTTCGACCAGGTGGGGCTGCATTGTGGGCCTTCTATCCACTCCTAAGACATGTTTCCGTGCCTCTGACAAAATTTGTTCCCGCTCCTCCATAGTAAAAAGCACCTGCAACAGCTGCTGACAATCATCCCAAGTAGGGTTATGAGTAAACAGGATAGAATCTAAAAGATCAATAAGGCCTTGGGGTTTTTCAGAAAAAGAGGGGTTTTGAGCTTTCCAGTTATATAAGTCACTTGTAGAGAAAGGCCAGTATTGGTAGGTCCGTTCCCCGTTTGGATTTGCTGGCCCAACACGGACAGGAAGCGCCGGAACGGTGGACGAAGGTGCCTCTCGGCTCCCGTAGTTGGACGAGTCTCCGCCCCCTCGGGTCCTTCCGCGAGTTTCCTGGGCTGACCCCCTGTCCTGCTGCGGAGTCGAGGATTCTGGGTTTCCCCTTTGTTCTCCGGACGACACCTGAGGCACCTTCGGGAGCAAGGGTGGTGGGATATATGGGGGAGGCGAGATTTCAGTGTCTAAATCAATCAGACTAGGGTATAGAGAAGACTCCTGGAGTATCGGTTTCTTCCAGCTCTCCCGTGCCTCACGGTCTTCTTCCTTGGGGGCCTCCACGACCAGGACCTGTGGAACAGAAGCACTGGGGGGTTGTGAATAAAGGGTTTCAGCCAGACGGGAGGGTCTTCTACTAGATTTTCCCAGACCAGGATGTAGGGAGCTTGGTCTGGATGGCCCCAAGGGTCAGGAGCCATTATTCTTTCTTTAACAGCCTGGATGACCGGCAGGCCGAAAGTTCCCTCTGGTGGCCAGCTGACCTGAAATGTCGGCCACTCAGATGAGCATAAAGTTTTTAGCTTGCTCTTCTTTACTAGCATTGATAGATTCTGAGCCTTGGACTTAAAATCGGAAAAATGGTCAGTCATTACGGATAGTGGTGTAGAATAACTCTGACCCATGACGGCAACACCCACAATAAGCACACAAAAAGCAAGCACGGCGCCAGCACACAGAGACAAGCGACAGACAGTAGACGAACAAATATCGGCCGAAGACACTGAGCTAGGTTTATCCCGGGTTGCTGTTATCCTGTTCCCCAAAGTTACCTTACCGAAGGGCATCCACTGCCCACCAGACTCAGGATCGGGAGAAAGGTTTTCCCCTGTTCCTTTACAGAACGGCTCACAGAACCAGCTGCCTTCCAGCTCAAATGCTGGGCCTCGGACTTATGCTGGCCAGGCAACTCTTTCGCCCCCCTGACCTGATGCCAGCGTCCAGATATACTTCCTCCTAGTGAGGCTTCCCTTATGCCTGGAAGGTGTTGTTCTTCTCAGTCAGGGGATCCCGGACGAGCCCCCAAATGTTATGCCTAAGGTCCAAATCCCCAGAACTGAGAGAACAAGACATCCATGGCAATGCAAACGCAAAAAGGGAATTTATTGCTAGCTCGAGCCAGGGCCCTGGCTGCATCCAACACAGTGGAATAAAGCCAGAGCCCAGAGCCCTGGATTACAGTAGTATTTATAGGTTTAGGACAAAGACAGGGAATTGGCAAGGTTGGATTGGTTACAAGGGTTTCTTTTGCATCTACTAATTGGCTAGATTTTCACACACTTGGGCTTTTTTAGGAGATTTCTATCCTCGTCCCAATTGGCACAGACCAGGCTATAGGGAGCATGCTGACAGGCTGAGTCCTCCCGTCACTGGCGGGGGTAATTTTGATCCCGCCTGGGCAGTATCTCAGCTGTTTCTGGGATGCTTGCTCCAGCCTATTTTAGTCATGGCCTCTATCAGGCCTCAACAGAAGGACAATGCAGATAGCGGAGTGCAGTTTATTACACCGGCGGGCCCAAGGCAGAGTCTCCTCTTAGCCAAGGACCCCGACCAGCATTTGTGAAAATCTTTTATACCTGAACCCACCACCCCAATTTCCTTGAGACTTACATAAAACAAAGGAAAGATAAATACAATCACAATAACCCCATCATTCAAGTGTTATCAAGTGTTAGGTGTTCAAACAGTTAATAATCAATAAGCCTGCAGTTACACTCCGACAGATACAGAAAGAATTTATGACCTGTCCGGAGGCAGGGGTGATTAGAGTATGTTTTCTCTCAGGTGATGAGTAACCTGGATGTGATCTTCAAGATTCCCCTGTCCAAAGGGGGTCTTATTCTTCTATTGTAGTTTCCATAGGCACTAAGCACAGAGTCCAGAGTCTGTTGGAGAGGTGGCCGAGCATGATCAGCATGAACAGGCCTAAGATGGGGTCCAGGCCCTATGAATTCTTTCTTCATTCCCCGCTCTTGATGCTTTTAGTTTCCATAATGAGCATCATTCATTGAGATATATTGCACCTTGGTCCTCCGGCCACCCGTATGAGAGAACGCTATCAACCTCTGGGTTACAAAATTCACAAGGCATTGTAAGAAGCAGGGCCCACAAGCAGTATGGTTAAGGTGACTATAACAACAGTTACAATAGTTTCCCACCAGTCTCCCTTTACCCAGGACAGGACCGAAGTCCACAAGGGAGTATTTTCATTAGACATGGTTTTCACTTGATTTTGCATATCCTCCAAGGCAGTAGATACGTTTCCAGACAGGTCAGGGATGTATACACAACATTTGACTTTAATTATGGTGCAAGTCCCCCCCTGGGCTGCTGTGAGTATGTCTAATGCCATCCTATTTTGAATTACTGCCTTCCTCATCTGAATTGTTCTTCGTTCAAGGCTTGACTGGCTTTTGTACTGTCTAAGATGGCCTGTTTAGTGAAATTAGTTAAGGCCTCTACCTTAACCATGATATCCATTGTTCCTATAGAGGGTACAAACAAGGCAGCGAGATAGTCATACCACTGGAACATGGATCGTGTCCATCTTGCATGTAGATAGGGCAGGTTTACTGCAGGTTGGTGTAGGCTAGGCTTAATACTGCCATGGACGAAAGCAAATCCTAGTGTGCACCGCCCTACCCAGCCAACTGGGAACCACAGCCATAAGTTAAGCCCACAGAGCCACTGGGTCCCATTGGGGGCTACCCAGCGGATTCCGGGATTATATTTCCAGTCGGAACCGGGCCACTGAACAGACCGATTGGGGTGATAAGTAACTTCCAAGATTTGTTTACATTGTTCAGGGGACAAATAACCCATATATTTAAATTCTTTGGGGTCTAGGGGGCAGTCTCCAAATCCAACTTTGTGTTCTTTTTGTTCCCAGCAAATAGTAGTGGGAAAAATTAACTGTCCTTTCTCAGGAGTCATCCAGAAATATTCATGCCAGACCTGACGGTATTGCTCAAGGTACCGGGAGGCCTGTCCCCCTTTTGTAAGGGAGCCCTTCTCCCTTTTATTTTTCATATATGAGGTATAAGCCCTTGTTACCTCCATAAGACTAGTGTTCATGTTAAATGTAACCCAATGTCCCAGGCCCATTGATGGCTTTTTCTTACACCAGGATAGGAAAGAAAGGTTATGATTGGTGAGAGAAAGGAAAGTTTCTTTCTGTTGTTCCAAGAAGGAACACAGTGGTATAAAGTCTCCATAACGAAGTGGGGACACCCATCAGGGGAGTCCGTCCATTACTGACATAGGCATAGCCCCACATACCCAACAATTGGAGGAGTTGTGGAAGTCCACGTAAAAATGAGATGGAGACGTTGTCCTGTGCAGGAACAGCGGTCAGGTTCAGAATTGCATTGATGAGGCCGAGTAGCAGGAGTCGTTTACCCAGCTCCATCCTGTAGAGGGCTCGTCTGGGACCTCGTTTTCTTCTTCCTCTTCAGGATGACCTTGGTTTCCCGTGGGTCGGCGGGGTCCTTCTGGGTGGTCCACTCAGCGTCTTCTGGGTCAGCATGATATGCCTTCTTCGCTCTGGTGTGATGGATCCAAGGGGCAATGCCTGCACCTTTAACTGCAGCAGGGGTGGTTAAAACAACAGTATAAGGACCTTTCCATCGGGGGCTAGTGTGTCCTGTTTCCAGTCTTCCACCCATACCTGGTCCCCTGGTATAAACTCATGCATTTCTCCCAGGGGGAACGGTATTCTTTCTTGCACAAACTTAGTTACTTGATTAATTACCTTACCTAGTTGTTCCATCTGCTGTGATATCCCATCTCCTCTTACCTGAAGCATATCAGTTGTTACCTGTCTTATTATGGGAGGAAGCCTCCCATATACAATTTCGTAGGGAGAGTAGCCATGGGACTGTTGCAGGAAGGGGGACCCCTTCCAGGGCCTGAAACTGGGCCCTGTCTAACACTTGGAAATGAATTGTCTGAGGAGACACATGTGCTGACAAAGCAAGAGACTTTATTGGGAAAGGGCCCCCGGGTGGAGAGCAGTAGGGTAAGGGAACCCAGGAGAACTGCTCTGCCACATGGCTCGCAGTCTCGGGTTTTATGGTGATGGGATTAGTTTCTGGGTGGTCTTTGGCCAAGCATTCTAATTCAGAGTCTTTCCTGGTGGCTCACGCATCACTCAGCCAAGATGGATGCTAGCAAGAGGGATTCTGGGAAGTGGACGGACACGGGGTGTCTCCTTTCGACCTTTCCCGAACTCTTCTGGTTGGTGGTGGCTTATTAGTTCCGTATTCCTCATCAGGATCTCCTGTCATAAAACAACTCATGCAAATGGTTACTATGGTGCCTGGCCAGGGTGGGCAGTTTCAATCACTGTGCTTCCCCTAACAGGACCATGGGGTCATCCTGAGTTTGAGCAAGGCTATGGGAAGTAAATCTACCCAGGAACAGTCAGTTTCTATAATCCATTTAGAAGGTGTCTCCTTTAGCATCTGGTTAGTTCGTTCTAACATTCCGGAGCTCTGAGGCTGGTAGGCAGTGTGTAACTCCCATTTTATATTCATGGCTTCACTTACTTGTATCAGATACCATATGAAGGCTGGGCCGTTATCTGATCCTATGCTGGTGGGGAATCCATATAGAGGAACTATTTCCCTAAGCAGGCTCTGAGCCACTTCTGATGCTATTTCAGTTCGGGTGGGAAGGCCTCCACCCATCCCTAGAAAGTACATAACAAGACAAACAGATAACGAAGATGGCGATATGGTTTCAACTCAGTAAAATCCACTTTCAGATGTTCAAAAGGAAAAGTACCTTTTAATTGGATGCCTGGGGGTTTTGGTCTGCACCCTGGAGCGGCGTTAATCTGAGAGCAGGCATTGCAATTTTGGGACTCTGTTCTACATAGAGAGGAGAGGCGAGGAACCAGAAAATACCTTCGAATCAATTCCTCCAATCTGTCATGTCCTAGGTGAGTCATATGATGAGCTTGGTTCACCAGATGAGGGGCCATCTTTTCAGGCACTAGTAGCTTACCGCCTGGAAGCTCCTGCCATCTTTTCTCTGTTTTGGTGGCTCCCTCCGCTTCAGCTAGTTGGTTTCGAGCCTCAGTGTATGTCGGGGAGTCTAGGGCCAGCTCGGGTAGCTCAGCTAAGACAAATGTTCTCATGGAGATTTCCCCGGATTCCTTTCTGTCCTTGGCTGTCCATCTGGTGGTCTCATCAGCCAGCCTATTTCCTCGAGCCTGTGGGGTGTGTCCTTCTGGTGCCCACGGCAGTGCATGACTGCTACCTCCGTGGGGCTCCAGACAGCATCTAGTAGGGTCAGGATCTCCTCCTTACTCTTAATGTCCTTTCCATTGGCAGTTAGAAGGCCTCCCTCCCGGTGTAGGGCCCCATGTACGTGGAGCATAGCAACAGCATACCGGGAGTCAGAGTAGACATTCACTCTCTTACCCTTTGACAATTGCAGCGCCTGGACTAAGGCCCATAACTCAGTTCGTTGGGCTGACCAGTGCTGTGGTAAGGAGCCGGCCTTGATAACAGTCTCTCTGTGACTACAGCATAGCCTGACAGTCACTGTCCTAGAGTTACCAGGTTGGTGCCATCAGTATACAGAGTCCAGTCAGGATTTGAAATTGGCCTGTCTCGGAGATCTGGACAGCTAGCATAGACCTCCTCTAAGACTTCCTTATAATCGTGGGTAGGTCCACTTTCTCCCGTTGGGAGAAGCATTGTCGGGTTTAAACCCTTAGTTCAGTTCAGTCGCTCAGTCATGTCCGACTCTTTGTGTCCCCATGAATCGCAGCACGCCAGGCCTCCCTGTCCATCACCAAATCCCAGAGTTCACTCAGACTCACGTCCATCAAGTCAGTGATGCCATCCAGCCATCTCATCCTCTGTCATCCCCTTCTCCTCCTGCCCCCAGTCCCTCCCAGCATCAGAGTCTTTTCCAATGAGTCAACTCTTTGCATGAGGTGGCCAAAGTACTGGAGTTTCAGCTTTACCATCATTCCTTCCAAAGAAATCCCAGGGCTGATCTCCTTCAGAATGGACTGGTTGGATCTCCTTGCAGTCCAAGGGACTCTCAAGAGTCTTCTCCAACACCACAGTTCAAAAGCATCAATTCTTTGGCACTCAGGCTTCTTCACAGTCCAACTCTCACATCCATACATGACCACTGGAATAACCATAGCCTTGACTAGATGGACCTTAGTCGGCAAAGTAATGTCTCTGCTTTTCAATATGCTATCTAGGTTGGTCATAACTTTTCTTCCAAGGAGTAAGCGTCCTTTAATTTCATGGCTGCAGTCACCATCTGCAGTGAGTTTGGAGCCCCCCTAAATAAAGTCTGACACTGTTTCCACTGTTTCCCCATCTATTTCCCGTGAAGTGATGGGACCGGATGCCATGATCTTCGTTTTCTGAATGTTGAGCTTTAAGCCAACTTTTTCGCTTTCCTCTTTCACTTTCATCAAGAGGCTTTTCAGCTCCTCTTCACTTCCTGCCATAAGGGTGGTGTCATCTGCATATCTGAGGTTATTGATATTTCTCCTGGCAATCTTGATTCCAGCTTGTGTTTCTTCCAGTCCAGCGTTTCTCATGATGTAATCCGCATATAAGTGAAATAAGCAGGGTGACAATATACAGCCTTGACGTACTCCTTTTCCTATTTGGAACCAGTCTGTTGTTCCATGTCCAGTTCTAACTGTTGCTTCCTGGCCTGCATACAGATTTCTCAAGAGGCAGGTCAGGTGGTCTGGTATTCCCATCTCTCTCAGAATTTTCCACAGTTTATTGTGATCCACACAGTCAAAGGCTTTGGTATAGTCAATAAAGCAGAAATGTTTTTCTGGAACTGTCTTGCTTTTTCCATGATCCAGCAGATGTTGGCAATTTGATCTCTGGTTCCTCTGCCTTTTCGAAAACTAGCTTGAACATCAGGAAGTTCATGGTTCACGTATTGCTGAAGCATGGCTTGGAGAATTTTGAGCATTACTTTACTAGCATGTGAGATGAGTGCAATTGTGCTGTAGTTTGAGCATTCTTTGGCATTGCCTTTCTTTGGGATTGGAATGAAAACTGACCTTTTCCAGTCCTATGGCCACTGCTTAGTTTTCCAAATTTGTTGGCATATTGAGTACAGCGCTTTCACAGCATCATCTTTCAGGATTTGAAACAGCTCAATAGGAATTCCATCACCTCCACTAGCTTTGTTCATAGTGATGCTTTCTAAGGCCCAGTTGACTTCACATTCCAGGATGTCTGGCTCTAGATGAGTGATCACACCATCGTGATTATCCAGGTCATGAAGATCTTTTTGTACAGTTCTTCTGTGTATTCTTGCCATCTCTTCTTAATATCTTTTGTTTCTGTTAGGTCCATACCATTTCTGTCCTTTATCGAGCCCATCTTTGCATGCAATGTTCCCTTGGTATCTCTAATTTTCTTGAAGAGATCTCTAGTCTTTCCCATTCTGTTCTTTTCTTCTATTTCTTTGCATTGATCGCTGAAGAAGGCTTTCTTATCTCTTCTTGCTAGTCTTTGGAACTCTGCATTCAGATGCTTATATCTTTCCTTTTCTCCTTTGCTTTTCACCTCTCTTCTTTTCATAGCTATTTGTAAGGCTTCCCCAGACAGCCATTTTGCTTTTTTGCATTTTTTTTTTTCCTTGGGGATGGTCTTGATCCCTGTCTCCTGTACAATGCCACGAATCTCATTCCATGGTTCATCAGGCACTCTATCTATCAGATCTAGGCCCTTAAGTCTATTTCTCACTTCCACTGTATAGTCATAAGAGATTTGATTTATGTCATACCAGAATGGTCTAGCGGTTTCCCCTGCTTTCTTCAATTTCAGTCTGAATTTGGCAATAAGGAGTTCATGATCTGAGCCAGTCAGCTCCTGGTCTTGTTTTTGCTGACTGTATAGAGCTTCTCCATTTTTTGCTGCAGAGAATATAATCAATCTGATTTCTGTGTTGACCATCTGGTGATGTCCATGTGTAGAGTCTTCTCTTGTGTTGTTGGAAGGGGGTGTTTGCTACGACCAGTGCATTTTCTTGGCAAAACTCTCTTAGTCTTTGCCCTGCTTCATTCCGCATTCCGAGGCCAAATTTGCCTGTTGCCCCAGGTGTTTCTTGACTTCCTACTTTTGCGTTCCAGTCCCCTATAATGAAAAGGACATCTTTTTTTGGGTGTTAGTTCTAAAAAGTCTTGTAGGTCTTCATAGAACCGTTCAACTTTAGCTTCTTCAGCATTACTGGTTGGGGCATAGACTGGGATTACTGTGATATTGAATGGTTTGCCTTGGAAACGAACGGAGATCATTCTGTCATTTTTGAGATTGCATCCAAGTACTGCATTTCGGACTCTTTTGTTGACCATGATGGCTACTCCATTTCTTTTGAGGGATTCCTGCCCGCAGTAGTAGATATAATGGTCACCTGAGTTAAATTCACCCATTCCAGTCCATTTTAGTTCGCTGATTCCTAGAATGTCGACGTTCACTCTTGCCATCTCCTGTTTGACCACTTCCAATTTGCCTTGATTCATGGACCTGACATTCCAGGTTCCTATGCAATATTGCTCTTTACAGCATCGGATCTTGCTTCTATCACCAGTCACATCCACAGCTGGGTATTGTTTTTGCTTTGGCTCCATCCCTTCCGTATTTCTGGAGTTATTTCTCCACTGACCTCCAGTAGCATATTGGGCACCTACTGAACTGGGGAGTTCCTCTTTCAGTATCCTACCGTTTTGCCCTTTCATACTATTCATGGGGTTCTCAAAGCAAGAATACTGAAGTGGTTTGCTATTCCCTTCTCCAGTGGACCACATTCTGTCAGACCTCTCCACCATGACCCGCCTGTCTTGGGTTGCCCCACGGGCATGGCTTAGTTTCATTGAGTTAGACACGACTGTGGTCCTGGTGTGATTAGAATGACTAGTTTTCTGTGAGTATGGTTTCAGTGTGTCTGCCCTCTGATGCCCTCTTGCAACACCTACCATCTTACTTGGGTTCCTCTTACCTTGGGCACAAGGTATCTCTTCATGGCTGCTCCATCAAAGCACAGCCACTGCTCCTTACCTTGGATGAGGGGTATCTCCTCCTGACCTTCAGTGTGGGATGGCTCCTCTAGGCCCTTCTGCGCCTGCAGAGCCACCACTCCTTGGGTGTGGGGTTGCTCCTCCCAGTCTCCGCCCTGGCCTGGGGCGTGGGGTTGCTCCTCCCGGCCGCCATTGTCCCTGGCTTCGGCCCTGGGTTCCTCCTCTCGGCCAACGCCCCTGGCCTCGGATACGGGGTAGCTCCTCTTGGCTGCCGCCCCTGACCTCGGATACGGGGTAGCTCTCGGCTGCGCTTAGTGCGCCGGCCTGCCGCTGCCGCCTGCTGGCAAGGCTCAGCATGGAGGTTGGGGTTTTCACATAGCAGTCCCTGGTATTGAATAATCCAGGAATTTGACAGCCACTTGTGGGGGTCTCCTCGAAGGAGGGTGTTGACTTCATGTGGGACCTTTACAATCAGGTCCTGAATGAAAGTCAGCTTTGTGGCTTCACGTACCAGTAAGGCGACTGCAGCCACTGCCTGCAGATAGCTAGGACAGTGGTGGCAACGTTATCAAGTCGCTTTGAAAGGTAAACTATCTGCCTGTCCCACCTTCCTAAGGTTTGAGTCAAAACCCCCATGGCTGTTTTGTCTTTCTCGGTCACATATAAGGTGAATGGTTTGGTGAGGTCTGGCAAACCCAAGGCGGGGGCAGAGGTGATTGCTAGTCTTAGCTCCTCAAAGGCTTTCTGCTGTTTCTCAGTCCAACTTACTGGATTTTCTTCAGGCCCTGCCAGGAGCTCCTGCCAGGAGCTCCTGCCAGGAGCTCAGCTATTTAGGAATACCTTGGAATCCAAATCCTGCAGAATCCAGTGGCCCCTAGGAACTCCCTGACTTGCCGCCGAGTCTTAGGTGTGGGGAGCCTCAGAATTACTTCTTATCTAAATTGGTCTAGCAACCTTATGCCTTTCTTTAAGACAAACCCCAAATACCTTACCTCCTCCTTGCAGATTTGTGCCTTTTTCCTCGACACTCCATATCCCGCCTCTGCCAGCAATTGGAGGAGGGCTTGGGTCCCTTCCCAGCATTCCCCCCAGGTCTCAGCAGCCAGCAACAGGGCATCCACATATTGCAGGAGCCAACATCCATACCTTTCAGGCTGGAAAGCTTCCATGTCCGAGGCCATGGCTTCTCCAAAGATGGTTGGTGCGTTTTTTAATCCTTGCGGGAGGCAGGGCCAAGTGAGCTGCTGCTTATTGCCTCCGATTGGGTCCCCTGATTCAAAAGCAAAGATGGGTTGTGATACAGGTTCTAGGCATATACAGAAAAAGGCATCTTTGAGGTCCAAGCAAGTGTAGATCCTTGTTTTAGGTGGGAGGAGGCTAAGTAAGGTATAGGGGTTTGGGACAGTTGGGTGCAGAGTTACAGCAGCCTGACTGACCAATCTAGGATCCTGTATGGGCCTATAGTCCTGTCCTCCTTCCTTCTTTACCAGTAAGATTGGTGTGTTCCAGGCTGATTGGCAAAAATGCTTGCCTGTTTTAGCCTGCTGATGTGAGGCAGAATCCCGATTCGGGCTTCTGTGGTATTGACGCTTTCTCACTGGGGTGGTGCCAGGTTTGAGTTGTATTATTACAGGGGCTTGGTGTCTGGCCAGCCCAACGGGGTTATCTTCGGCCCAGACCTCAGGGAACAGCTGAGTTAGCCTTCTCTCCAACTCTGTTGCCTTGTCTTATGTATCTCCAGGGGGCTCATGTAACCTCTATTCGTCTTGAGGGGGCACAGAGAGGGAAATAAGTTGTTGTGCCCACCCAAAAAGTGGGCCTCTCTTCAGGAGAGAAAGTCACTTGTGCTCCCAGTTTGGAGAGTAAGTCTCTCCCCAGCATGGGTACTGGGCACTCAGGGATATACAGGAACTCATGAGTCACTTGGTGACCCCCTATCTGACATTTCCTGGGCTGGCAAAAAGACTTAGCCATTTCTTCTCCCCAAGCCCCAGTTACAGTGGCAGTCCTTTTAGACAGTGGCACCACGGGTTTAGTTACCACAGACAATTCTGTCCTGGTGTCCACCATAAAGTCAGTGTCTTGGTCCCCAGTTTTTAAAGTTACCATGGGCTCTCGGGGACCTGATGTCTTTGAGCCCCAGCATCCCTATTCAGTCGCTATGTTAGTGAGTTCTGCAACTGGGAGGGACTTGTTCCCCCTTCCTCCTTCTGGGCATTCATTCTTCCAATGACCGAACCCACGGTGGGTGCATTGATTTGGCTGTAATGGAGCCCGTGGCCTCTGTTGGGACCGGTTGGAGGGCTGTCCTGACCTCGAAGCTAGGGGGCGTTTCTTTGCTTTAGCGGTGGAAAAGTCTTCGGAAGACTTTCCAAATGCAGCAGCCAAAATTGTAAACCTCTGGTCTGTTCTCCTCTGCTTGTCTTTATACCTTTTTCCCGTATTTCTTTTGTACTTCCATGTCCCTATTCCAGAACACCTTATCGGCTGTTTCAATCAGCTGAGATATGGATAGAACTCCCTCGGTCTTTTGAAGGTTTCATTTTATGTCAGGACATGCTTGCGAGATAAATACCGAATTGATAACAATCTGGAAGCCCGTAGCTTCAGGATCTATGGGGGTATAGAGTCTGCAGGCCTCACAAAGTCTCTCGTAAAATTTGGAAGGTGACTCGTTTCCCTTCTGAACTGTTCTGGCCAGTTTAGATATGTCCATCGGCCTCCGGGCTCCCCTTTTAAGTCCTTGTATAATTGCCATCTGGTATCTGTCTAATTCGATTTTTCCTTCCTCTGTATTGTAGTCCCAATTAGGTCTGTCAGTGGGGAAGGCTTGCTCTATCCAGCTCTCTGGGTTAGCAGTGCTCTCAGGAAGCATCTCCTGTAACCATTTCCTTGCCTCAGTGTTGATCCTATATCTCTCTTCTGTACTAAAGAGAGATGCTAGTAATTGCATTATATCATCCCAGGTTGGTCGATGAGTGCAGAAAATAGTCTCCATTAGTCTAGTCATACCCTGGGCTTCCGCCGAGTAAGAGGAGGTGTGTTTTTGCCAGTTCAGTATATCGGTTGATGAAAAGGGCTGATAGTAACAGGTTACAGGAGCTTGGTGATAGTTACCGTCCTCCCCTATCATTGGGGGTTGCTGAGCTTCTCTGAGGGGTCTGCAAGGGTATTCTGTCCTCTGGCTCTTTGGCAGAGGAGAACCTTTGTTTAATTCCAGTGGTTCCTCCCCCTTTCCAGGAGTAGTTACTGGGAGTAGAGGGTAGAGTTTAGGGAACGTAGTGGCAGGCATCCCAGAGAAGGCAATGGCACCCCACTCCAGTCCTCTTGCCTGGAAAATCCCATGGACGGAGGACCCTGGTGGGCTGCAGTCCATGGGGTCGCTATGAGTCGGACACGACTGAGTGACTTCACTTTGACTTCTCACTTTCATGCACTGGAGAAGGAAATGGCAACACACTCCAGTGTTCTTGCCTGGAGAATCCCAGGGACGGGGGAGCCTGGTGGGCTGCCGTCTGTGGGGTCGCACAGAGTCGGACACAACTGAAGTGACTTAGCAGCAGCAGCAGCAGCCGTGGCAGCATCCAGGCTGGTAGAGTCTGGTGGGCTCATTGTCCCGCCAGCTGAGGCTGGAGCTTGCAGGGGGTGCGGCTCTACAACTTGTGGAGCTGTCCGGCCGTTGAGGAATCCGGGAGGCTTACTGGTCTCGGGCTGGTTCCTCCGGTTGGGCCTCCGGTGGCCGCAGTGTTACTAGCTGGCGGAACCATCATCCAATACAGTGGTGGTGGAAGCTTATCTCTTTTAGGGTCCTGTAAAATTTCTTCCTCATCCTTGGTTACCTTTTGGGCCAGCAAGATTTTTCTTTCCCCGCCATGAGCATAAAAACGGGCCCGTTTGGGGGGATCTTGGGCTATTCCCAGCCAAGAGTCTATGTATAGGAACTGGTCGGGGCGTCCGGGCTTTCCCGTAACTATAGCATAGACTGCCTTTATGAGATTTAAGTCCATACTGCCCTCTGGTGGCCAGCCAACTCCCATTGAAGGCCATTCGACTTCACAAAGGGTAGGGAGCCCGCCGGGCATCATTTTCCTCCCATAGTCTCCATCGAATCCTTTCTTAAAATTCTTAATCATATTCTCCAATACAGTGGCCTTAGATCCGCTTCCTCCCATTTTCTTACCTCTGGATTCCCACGTCCCAGGGCCTTCCTGAGAAGCCAGTTTACCTGTTTCCACTGGCAGGGGAGATGATGGGTGACACAGCAGATGGGTACCTCCTGGGGGAGGGCAGACTATGAGCACGCGGAAATCAATATCCTGTTTCTAAAACCCTGTGGTGCCTGCTCAGCACGTTTCCTAAGACAGCGTGGACACACCTACTGACTGGCTTTCTTAAACCCTAAGTTCCCTTTCTTTATCCCTGGCACGGCCGTCGACCTGAGTGCTGAGCAGCTATTGTTACCAACCTAAACCAGTTTCCTATGCGTCTCCCTTCTGGTCCCTCCCAGGGGGGTGATCAGGCCCCCTCTTCCACCCTGCCGGGTGGGCTCCTCCCAACCTGAGTGCTCAGTGCCCTTGCTGCCACTCACTACCAGCCAAAGTGAAGAAACCGGGCATGGAGAAGCCAAATTCTTCCAGAGGGGCGAGGTGCCTTCCCACCTCTAGCAGATTCAAGCTACAAAGCCTCAGGGTGGCCTCAAATGAGACCTGTCTCCTCAAAGCGAGGAGTTTCCCCGCCCACGCACCAAATATTATAGCCATTCCGGGAATATATAGCCAAATATACCCATTCCGGGAAACAAACTCACTCAGAAGGACAATGAAGATAGTGGAGTGCAGTTTATTACACCAGCGGGCCCAAGGCAGAGTCTCCTCTTAGCCAAGGACCCCGACCAGCATTTGTGAAAATCTCTTATACCCCATGTGTACGTGTCTGAACCCACCAACCCAATTTCCTTGAGGCTTACATAAAACAAAGGAAGGGTAAATACAATCACAATAACCCCATCATTCAAGTGTTATCGAGTGTTAGGTGTTCAAACAGTTAATAATCAATGAGCCTGCGGTTACACTCCGATAGATACAGAAAGAATTTATGATCTGTCTGGAGGCAGGGGTGATTAGAGTATGTTTTCTCTCAGGCGATGAGTAACCTGGATGTGATCTTCAAGATTCCCCTGTCCAGAGGGGGTCTTATCCTTGTATTGTAGTTTCCATAGGCACTAAGCGCAGCGGCCAGAGTCCGTTGGAGAGGTGGCCGAGCATGATCAGCATGAACAGGCCTAAGATGAGGTCCAGTCCCTATGAATTCCTTCTTCAATCAGAGGAATAAAGCAGGCATGGGGGGGATATCACAGGGTACAGTGGGTCACGGGAGAAAAATCTGGGGCAAGCATGGCACTGACCGGGAAAGAACGGTGCCGAGGGTCCTGCTAAATAAGAGACTGAAGTCCCTGGGGTCTGGGAAACCTCTCTGGGAGACTGGGAAGCAGAGGGATGGAAAGGTTTTTTCTGGTTGTCTCCATTTCACACCCCACCCCACCCCCTGCCCTGAATTGCATTCAAAACCAGCAGCACCAAAAGACCATGTCTCAGGAACACAATCCCCCCTCCATAACCACATCTCTCAGCCCTTCTCCTATCTTTCTCCCTCCCAAACCAACGTGGATTCTCCACAAGTACAACCACAGAATGTAATAAAAATGTATGTTTATAAATTCCTAAAATAACATGCATTTCTATTTCACATTATGAGTCTCATTTGGTTTGCGAGAGTGATGTCTTCTTTGTTTTAATTGTCAGAGATTATCATTGTAGAATATTGAGAAGTATAGAACAAAATGCAGTGATTGGAGGATGTTTGTTCTACGATACTGTGTTGGCCTCTGCCACACATCAACACGAATCAGCCACAGGTATGCACACGCCCCCTCTGTTCTGAACTCCCCTCCCATCTCCCACCCCATCATACCCCTCTAGGTTGTCACAGAACCCTGGGTTGAGTTTCCTGTTCTACACAGCAAATTCTCACTGGCTATCTATTTTGCATATGGTAAGGTACATGTTTCCATGCTATTCTCTCAGTTCATCCCACACTTTCCTTGAGCGACATCTTCTTAAAAATACAAAACACTGTCCTTTTGATGATCCTTGCCAGGACCCTTACAAGATTCCAGGGAAGTAAGGAGGAAAGAGACAACATCCTTTGCAGGGGATTGAATTGGGGTTCGCTGCAGGAAAGGGACCCAACCAAAGCTTTACATTTTAAAAATAGCAAAAATCCATGGTGGAGAACTTTTAAAATCTTTAATAACTTTAAATAAAACATACGTGTTTCATTATTAAATAAAAGCCATTACTTTTAGAATGAAGTTGTGATTATCTCAGAATACATCTTAGAAAGAACCGGAAAGTGAACCAAGACTTTTGAGGCTCTTTAAAAAGGTGGATACTTTTTTTAAAAGGTGAATATCTATGACTTTAAAGTTTGGAATTTTTGGTTCAGGTACTCCATGGCATTCTGGACCCACTTCTCCTGGGGATCAACACAGATTTTCTTGTTCTGTTTGGTGTTGAATCTGTGGGAGAGAAGAAAATATTAAGGATCCTCTTTGAAAAGTGTGCTTGTTTAATCCTAAACCTTCCAGCACCATCTGCCATGGGATAAAGGGCCTGCAGAGGGAGCAGGGGAGGGAAGAGAGGAAGGGTGGGATGCTGATGGGGAGTGGCTGCTCTTGATGGATCAGTGGAGCCATCCTCGCTCTTGACTCAAAGGAACTGGGATGATCTGAACAAACATCTACGTAGAGAGCTAAAGTGAAAATTTCCTGTTGTGAAAACTCATGGATTGGATTACAGAGATGAAGCTAAGTGCAGAGTTCCAGGTAGCTCTAGTGTTGCTTCAGGAACTCTCTCCCCCACAAATGAAGTTTGGGACTGGGAGAGGGTAAGCTTTGTCTACTTACATCACAGCTTTCTGAGGACATTTGCTGCCCGTGACTTTTCTGTAGCTCTGCAGTCGCTGAACGGAGATCTTCTTTCTGGACACATTAAAGCAGCAGATGGTTGGAATAGAAGCTGAATTGGGGGGAGAAGTGAACAGAAAGCATGAGCACTAATGATATGTAGATAATTTTTAAGCATGACTTTGTAAGGAAGGAAATTTAAGAGAAGGCAAAGAAATGCAAGAGATGGAGGCAGAATCTGTCTGCTCTGAGATCCTGTACCTCTCCCATTGATAAGTGTCCCCAGCTATGCAATAGAGACCCATTGTTACAGGCAAGGATTTGGAAAAAGCTTGGTCAATGCCATACATGCCAACTTTGTCCTTACAAAGAGTTATGTAGCTGTGTCAAAGTCATAATTCGATTCACGAGATAGTCTCCATTCTCTGATTTCTGGACACATAGTCGACTTGCATTTCTCTGCTACTCTTGGTTGATTAGAACCATTAACTTATTTTGACCAGAAAGTGAGGAGATAGTGACATGCCATTTCTAAGCTAGTTTCTGTAAGTACCAGTGCAAGACCTTTGAGATCTTTCTTTCCCTTCATTACACTAAGCAGTAATGTTCCCAATCCATCAATTGCCCCATCCATCCAGAATCCTGAGTATATGAAGTCAAAGCTCTAGCCAATACATTATGAATGTTCAGTATAGGTAAGAAAATTAACCTTTGTTGTGTTAAGCCACTGATAATTTCAGTTTGCTTGTTACCCCAGTGTGCATTGCCTTATTCAGACTGATGCATACAGTAAATCTAAGTCATCAGAGGGTGAAAACATGAGTTATATACAAACATATAGATATTTTTCCCAAACAGAATCAAAACACATCACCTTGAGAGATCCCCCTGGGACCTCATGCCCTTCCTCTAACCATTGATCCTAAAGGCTGTATTGGAGTCCAGTAAAAATCTGGGGTGTACAATCAAAAGATTGGTTTTTTTCTCTCCATCATGGACAAAAATCCCCTCTATGCCCCTAGTAAGAGAAGTCGTTCTCTCATGTGTCCCATCCTCAAACAAGCGAGGGCATCCAGATCATGGATGGATACAACATTGCTCTCAATATTCATGTCAGGAAGGAACAGGAAGACCAGTTCAATGGCCTGGGTTTCTAGTTCTGTCTCTTGCTCTGATTGTGAGGTTGAGGCTCTTCTTGTCTACTCACGAAACCCGTTTTCCCATCTTTAAAATGAGGGAGTTCTCAGCAAATCTCTGAAGATTCTTGATGATCTGACAGTGAAGGCAGTGGTCAGTTTTCCTGCAGAGAGAGGAGCTTACCTGGCTGAGCCAACACCTGGATGCTGCAGAGGGTGGCTGTGAACAGCAGACACAGGAGCACTGCAGAGACTTTCATGTCGAGGGGCGAGGTCGCCAGCTTCAGCCTGAGAGCTGCCGGTTCCTGAGTTTGTCTCAGCCTCTCTGCAGCTCTGGCTGCTCTGTGTGCCTTTTAAAGACAGCGCAGAGTCTGTGGGAGCATCCAGGGAAGCTTTTGCCTGGCCAAGGTCATGAATGAATCATAACGAAGGCAAGTCCTAAACTGCTGTTACAGATTCCAGCAAGTTAACAGGACAGAAGAGGTAAACTAGGGGGTGAGGACTCGACACATTTTTTTTTTTCATTTAACCCATATTTGTGGAATAACTGAGAACAGATGGTAATCTAGAGGGTCATTTTTACAAAGCTCTGCTTTCTCTGAAATGAACCTTATGCAGTGGAAAAAGAATCCAGGAGACCGAGGGCATGAAGAGACAAGGAGATTGAAGTACCTTCCCTGGTTCCTATGTTCATGTGGTGGTCTTTAGGATTTTGAAGGTTAGAAAGGGGCACTAAGATTTCTGCTAGGCTTCCATCCAAATGCAGGAGATCTCAGCAACTCTGAACATTTCCAGGTCTCTGGGAACCCATAAACTGTAGCACACGAGAATCTCACCCCCATAATTCAATCTAGCAGTCAGAGAATCTTAGTTCCCTGATAATTTAGTGTCATAGAACATCAGAACTGAATAGTTCCTATTCCTGTGCAGTCTTTACTCAGCTTTACTGAGGAATATTTGACAAATAAAGATTGTTATGTATTGAAGGTGTACAGTGTGATGGTTTGGCATTTATATGCATTCAGTTCAGTTCAGTTCAGTTCAGTCGCTCAGTCATGTCCGACTCTTTACGACCCCATGAATCGCAGCACGCCAGGCCTCCCTGTCCATCACTAACTCCCGGAGTTCACTCAGACTCACGTCCATCGAGTCAGTGATGCCATCCACCATCTCATCCTCAGTCGTCCCCTTCTCCTCCTGCCCCCAATCCCTCCCAGCATCAAAGCCTTTTCCAGTGAGTCAACTCTCCGCATGAGGTGGCCAAAGTACTGGAGTTTCAGCTTTAGCATCATTCTTTCCAAAGAAATCCCAGGGTTGATCTCCTTCAGAATGGACTGGTTGGATCTCCTTGCAGTCCGAGGGACTCTCAAGAGTCTTCTCCAACACCACAGTTCAAAAGCATCAATTCTTCGGCGCTCAGCCTTCTTTACAGTCCAACTCTCACATCTATACATGACCACTGGAAAAACCATAGCCTTGACTAGACAGACCCTAGTTGGCAAAGTAATGTCTCTGCTTTTGAATATGCTATCTAGGTTGGTCATAACTTTTCTTCCAAGGAGTAAGCATCTTTTAATTTCATGGCTGTAGTCACCATCTGCAGTGATTTTGGAGCCCCCCAAAATAAAGTCCGACACTGTTTCCCTGTTTCCCCATCTATTTCCCATGAAGTGATGGGATTGGATGCCATTAGGAAATGATTATTGCAAGCAAGCTAACTCATGCATCCATCACCTCTATCATCACACATAGTTACCTTTCTTGAGTGGTGAGAACACTTATGATCTACCCTCTTAGCAGATTTCAAGTATATTGTTGATGTTATTGCTCAGACTCTAGGTTGTGTCCAAGTCTTTGTAACCCCATGGACTGCAGCATGCCAGGCCTCTCTGTCCCTCACCATCTCCCAGAGTTTGCCCAAGTTCACGTCCATTGAATCGGTAATGCCATCCAACCATCTCATCCTCTGCTTCCCTCTTCTCCTTTTGCCTTCAGTCTTTCCCAGGATCAAGGTCTTTTCCTGTGAGTCAGCTGTTTGCATCTGGTGGCCAAAGTATTAGAGCTTCAGCTTCAGCATCAGTCCTCCCAATGCATATTCAAGGTTGATTTCTTTTAGGATTGACTGGTTTGATCTCCTTGCTGTCCAAGGGACTCTCAGGAATCTTCTTCAAAACCACATTATATTCATGCATATAATATAGTGTTATTAACTTGAGTCACCTTGCTGTGCCTTAGACCCCCAGAACTCATTCATCTTATAACTGAATGTTTGTACACTTTGACAACCACCACCCCAGAAACGCAAGTCAAAACCATAATGCGATATCACTCCATACCTGTTAGGATGGCTTTTGTTAAAAAGACAAGACACAGTAAGTGTTGTTGAGATGTGGAGAAAAGGGAGTCTCTGTGCATTCTTGGGGGGCATGGAAATTGGTGTGTACTCTATAGAAAACAGTATGGAGGTTCCTGTGCATTTCTAAACTGTTTACTTAGCTGCTAAAGCCTTTTCCAATTGAAATCAAATAGCCAAATCCTGTACCTCAAATATGCTGTCATGGATAGGTTCTGTTTGAAGCAGAATAGGCGACCCCCTCCCCTCACAGGGCTTCCCTGGTGGCTCAGTGGTAAAGAATCCACCTGCCAATGATCGGAGATGCAGGTTTGATCCCTGGATCAGGAAGATTCCCTGGAGAAGGAAATGACAACCCACTCCAGTTATTCTTGCCTGGAACATCTCATGGGCAGAGGATCCTGGCAGGCTACAGTCCATGGGTTTGCAAAAGAGTCAGACACATTTAGTGACTAAATGACAAAAATAATGTGCCATCCTACCCCAAGGATTCAAGGAACGCATTTGAAAAACCAGCCATCTAGTTCTTATTACTCCCTGAGCGCACATTGCAGACAAGGTGGCTGATGGCTAAAAACACCAAAGAGAAAAGGGAGACAAGAATCCATGTGTATCTTCTTCAGGCATAGCGTTATGCTCCCTAGTAGAAGATGGTGTAAGGAGAAGTCATCATTAGTAGGGTCTTTAATGAAGTCCTTAATTAGAGTCTTTAATGGGGTGAATACAGAATTGAATAGTGATATGGAGTCATTGCAAGGCTGTTTCCAGGCTTTTCCTTTACCCTCATGTATCAAATTTGTACAGTTACACAGAGAGGTATATTGAGAAGGACTCTGAGGACTTGCCTTGCTTTAGTAGATTGCAGTGATATGGCTGACTGGTCATGTCCATCATGGGCACAAGATTAAGAGAGTCCCCTTACTGGCCTGCATGGTCTCTAAGCTCCCATCTAAAGTAACTGGAGACCAATCATTTATAAAGAGACCAAGTAGAGACCAGGAAATTTGGATCTTCCTTGTTCTTTCCTGCTCAGCTCTGGAAGAGGTGGTCTGGTGTAGACTCTGAAATCAGGATCCTGATGGCTTTGCCACAGATGAGCTTCCCTGCTGGTTCAGCTGGAAATGAATCTGCCCAAGATGCGGGAAACCTGGGTTCCATCCCTTGGATGGGAAGATCCCCTGGAGAAGGGAAAGGCTACCTACTCCAGTATTCTGGCCTGGAGAATTCTATGGACTGTTTAGTCCATGGGGTTGCACAGTTGGACACAACTATTGCTTTCACTTTCTGCTACTAATTAGCTTTGATACCATGGACAACTTACTAGCCAATCTCTGCTATGTTAAAATGGAAATACTAACTATGCCTATCTTAGAGGATTGTTGTGTGAAATAAATGAACACACACACACAGGCTAAGTTGCTTCAGTAGTGTCTGACTCTGTGCAGCCCTATGGACTGCAATCCGCCAGGCTCCTCTGTCCTTGGGATTCTCCGGGCAAGAATATCTAAATGGGTTGCCATGCCCTCCTCCAGGGGATCTTCCCAAACCAGAGATCAAACCTGCATCTCTCATGTCTCCTTCATTGGCAGGCGAGTTCTTTATGACTAGTACCACTTGAGAAGCTATATATATATATATATGGCTTATACATATATAATGGCTATATATAATGTAATATAATAAAAATGAGGTGAAAGTCACTCAGTTATGTCCAACTCTTTGTGACCCCATGGACTGTAGCCCATGGAATTCTCCAGGCCAGAATACTGGAGTGGGTAGCCTTTCCCTTCTCCAGGGGATCTTCCCAACCCAGGGATTAAACCCAGGTCTCTCACATTGCAGGCAGATTCTCACAGCTGCAGGCAGCTGAGCCACCCCAGTGTAGTGATTACTGTGTTACTCAGTAAGTGGAAATGCGTATATTAAGAAATTGGTCAGAATTTGTTATCCAGTGGGTGCTAGAAAAGGGCCCTGAGGCTGGCCAGTTGGCTTCCTCCACGTCTTCTCCTCAATTTTCCCAACTGCTTCCACATAAAAGCATGTTACCCTAAGGGATGCCTGAGTTACACATGTGGAGGATGTGAGGTCTCCAAAGCTGTGTCAGTATAACAAACTGGGAACATTCCTGACCTCTAAGGTGTGTGGCGGATGCAGCTGAGCGATTATATGTCCTTAATAGGAATAATTTTAGAACTCTCCTGGGTGTTTCGAGGGCCCTATGAGCAAATGACTTTACATTTTTGTGTTTCCATCCAAAAGTTTGGATTGAATCTGAATCAGAAAAACCTCAGTGGAAATAAATAAACCAAAATCGCAAATCATTGGAGTTCAGCAGCTGTTCCGTCCAGCTGCCTGGCTGTCTCTTAGAAGTGGAGGCAGCTTCTTTGGCTGCTGTGTCTCTCTTCCTTGGAACTAGCACTCCTCAATGATTTGAGCTGGATCTGATTCTTGACCCTGGCCTGGAGCCTGATAGATGTGGGGCCTTGGTCAGGAATGATTCTGAGTGATGGGCAGGGCAGGGGATGCCCCCACCCCCGTCATTGGGAAATCTTAGCTTCCTGTGCGTGTGTGTTAGTTGCTCAGTCATGCCCAACTCTTTGTGATGCCATGGACTATAGCCCGCCAGGCTTCTCTGTCCATAGAATTCTCCAGGCAAGAATACAGGAGTGGATTGCCATTCTTGTCCTGAGTGTTTTCCAAAGAATGATGGATGAACAGTGGGCAAGGATCCTGGGAATCAGGGCTCCTTGTTTGTTTTGCAGTTCTGTTCCATAGTTCCTCTAATAATGCAAAGTTAGACACAGAATTGAGAGACATTGAGCATGTGTGCTAAGTCATTTCAGTCATGTCCGACTCTTTGTGAAACTATGGACTGTAGCCCACCAGGCTCCTAGAAGTTAACTTTCATTTTATTCCAATCCTCTCTTAAAAAAAAGAAAAAAAGAATATAGAGACCTAAGACTTGGAAACCAGTAACAAAATCCCTAAGGCAAGGTGCTGTGTTTTAGGCTGAACTGATTCTAGAACCTGTCTGGTGACAATTGCACCATTTCAAAGCCCTTGGACCCTGTTTTTCCCAAGTGCAAAGCAGGGTCTGCTGCCTCTCTTTCTTGGGGCTTCCCGGGTGGTACTAGTGGTAAAGATCCTGCCAGTGCAGGAGACATAAGAGACACAAACTTGATCCCTGGGTGAGGAAGCTCCCATGAAGGAAGGCATGGCAACTCACGCCAGTATTCTTTCCTAGATGATCCCATGGACAGAGGAGCCTGGTGGGCTACAGTCCATAGAGTTACAAAGAGTCAGACACAACTGAACCAACTTAGCATGCATGCACACACCTCTCTTTCTCAAGGATCACTGAGACCAAGGGTGCACTTTTGGAGGAAAATGTTAGTATAAAATGTTAGGAATATATGTTAGTATATAATGCCTAACATGTCTAAAAAATAGTAAGTTTTCAATAACAATGCACCTTCTGTAATCTATTCAAGCCGCCATATTATTTCACTTCATGTGGGTTGACTCATTGAGTCCTCCCAGCAAATATATGAGGTAGGTATTCAAATTAAGTTCATTTTAAAGAGGAGAAAACAGAGACTTATGGAATTCAAGTGACTTCCTTTACTGTGAAATTATTTATAAAAATTTTCCCTAAAAACAAAAAAGCCTTTTTTATAAAAACCTTATATATTGATTTGTATTTCTCTAATAATTAGTGATGTTGGACATCTTCTCATGTGCTTTTAAATCATGTGTATGCCTTCTTTGGAGAAATATCTATTTAGATCTTTTGCCCATGTTTTGATTGGGTCTTTTGTGTGTGTGTGCGTGTGTGTGTGTGTGTGTGTGTGTGTGTGTGTGTGTTTTAATTGAGCTGCATGAGCTCAGTATTTTGGAGATTAATCCCTTCTTGGTTACTTAATCTACAAATATTTTCTTCCATTCTAAGAGTTGTCTTTTCATTTTGCTTATGGTTTCTTTTGCTGTGCAAAAGATTTTAAGTTTAATTAGGCCCAATTTATTTATTTTTGTTTTTATTTTCATTATTCTAGGAGGTGAATTGAAAAAGATCTTGCTGTGACTTATGTCAGAGAGTGTTCTGCCCATGTTTTCTGCTAAAGGTTTTATAGTATCAGGCCTTAGAGTTACGTCTTTAATCCATTTTGAGTTTATTCTGTGTGTGATGTTAGGGTGTGCTTTAATTTCAGTCCTTTACATGTAACTGCCCAGTTTTCCCAGCACCATTTATCAAAGAGACTGTCTTTTCTCCATTGTATATTCTTGCCTACTTTATCATGGGTTAGGTGACCATAGGTGCATGGGTTTATCTCTGGACTTTCTGTCCTCTTCCATTGATCTATGTTTCCGGTTTTGTGCTGGAAGTACCATAGTGTTTTGATGACTGTGGCTTTGTAGATATAGTCGGAAGTCGGGGAGCCTAATTCTTCCAGTTCCATTTTTCTTTCTCAAGATTGCTTTAGCTCTTTGTGATCTTTTATGTTTCCATAAAAACTATAAATATTTTTTGTTGTATTTTTGTGAAAAATGCCAATGGTAATTTGATAAGGATTGCTTGAATCTGTAGATTGCTTTGGGTAGTATAGCTATTTTCACAATATTGATTTTTCTAATCCAAGAGCATGGTATATCTTTCCGTCTGTTTGTGTCATCTTTTATTTTTCTCATCAGTATCTTATAGTTTTCTTTTTCCTCTTTAGGTAGGTTTATTCCTAGGTATTTTATTCTTTTTGATGCCATGGTAAATGAGATTGTTTCCTTAGTGACCTCACACAGGTCAGAATGGCCATCATCAAAAAATCCACAAATAATAAATGCTGAGGAGGGTGTGGAGAAAAGGGAATCCTCTTCCACTGTTGGTGGGAATGTAAATGGTACAGCCACTATGGAGAACAGTATGATAGTCCTTAGAAAACTAAAAATCAAGCTATGAACCAGTGATCCCATTCCCAGACATATGATCTGGAGAAAACCATAATTTTAAATGATGCAGGCACCCCAGTATTCACTGCAGCACTATGTATAATAGCCAGGACGTGGAAGCAACTGAAATGTCCATCAATAGGGGAAGGATAAAAAGGATTGTTACAAATATACAATGGAATATTACTAAGCCATAAAAGGATGAAATAATACCATTTGCAGCAGCATAGGTAGACCTAGAGATTGTTGTACTGAGTGAAGTAAATCAGTCCAAGAAAGACAAATATCATATGATACCACTTATATGTGGAATCTAAAAAAAGGCTATAAATGAACTTATCTACAAAACAGAAATAGAGTTATTGATATAGAAAGTTAAATTATGGTTACTGAGAGGTAAGAAGGGAGAGGGATAAATTAGAAGATTGACATGTATACACTGCTATAAATAAAATAGATAACTAATAAAGTCCTACTGGACAGCACAGAGAACTAACTCTACTCAATATTCTGTAATGGCTTATACAGGAAAAGAATCTTAAAAAGAGTGGATATATGTGTGTATGTATATATGTATACGCATACACACACATAAGTATATATGTATGTGCATATACACGTGTATGTATATACAAGCTTCCCATGTGGCTCAGTGGGTAAAGAATCTACCAGCAATGCAGAAGACGCACGAGATGCAGGTTGAATTCTTGGGTTGGGAAGATCCCCTGGAGGAGGACATGGCAACGTACTTCAGTATTCTTGCCTGGAGAATCCCAAGGACAGAGGAGCCTGGTGGGCTACAGTCCATAGGGTTACAAAGAGTCAGACATGACTGAAGCCACTGAGCATGCACACAAGCAAATGCAAGTACTCCTGAAACTAACACAGTGTAAATTAACTATATCCCAATAAAATTATAATAAATAAATAAATAAAAATAAGTAAAGACCTTATATTTAAAAATTTTGCATCTGCAAGATTCATTTGCTGTGTTATCCCATATAATCTTTTTTGGAGCAATCAACTTTAATCTTTTGTGCAAAGGATAAATCTGAAGCAATAGAATGCTGAAAGTATTTCTTTGAGCCATTAGTCACAGTAAAGCTAGCCTATGTTTCAACAATAATAACCATGACAATCTCAGTAGCTTATCATGACAGATACTTATTTTCTGTTTGTGTCATAGCAATATTGGCTTGGGTCTCCTTGCCAAGAGTGCTCTTTTCTGAGGAGTGACTCTGAGATACAGCTGGTTTGAAAATTACAGCCACCATCTGGAACTGGAGCCTCCAATGTCACTGAAGCAAGGGGAGAGAGAGCAGATAGACTGTGTAGGATGTTTTAAAGAACCAGGCAAGGACACAGCTTGTATCACATCTGTATACATCATGTTGACTTTCACTTATTATATGGCTCTAGACTAAGTGCAAAGGAGGCTGAGAAATGAAGAGGAGCACATGAATTTTGGTGAGGGCTAATAGTTTCCATCATAGTTTGTCCTTTGCTTACTTTTTCTCAACATCAGTTAACACAATTAACCTACCCCTGAGGCAGACAACCCAAAGTCCTATGTAGTCACTGCATCCACCAAAATGTTCAGGACCTCTGGATTTCAGGTGGTCCTCTCTGCCAGGTGAGGATATGGAGCTATTGGGTTGACCAGATAGTTCATTTGGATTTTTCCACAACATGGCTCTAGTAGTGCTTGCTTGTCTTTAACTTCATTTGAAACAATCTTGCTAGATTATACTGTGACAGCTGTCTTATTGGCACACATTAAAAATATTTATCAAAATTGGTGAATTCTTGTGTAGCCATTTTAATATTGAAGATGGAAGGGAAAAAACATTTTTAGTATATTATGCTTTATTATTTCAAGAAAGAAAAGCACAACTAAAATGCACATAAAGATTAGTTCAATGTATGGAGAAGGCTACTTTTTAGTCACTAAATCATGTCTGACTCTTTTTTACCCCATGGACTGAAGCATGCCAGACTGCACTGCCCTTCACCATCTCCTGTGATTTGCTTAAATTCATATCCACTGAGTCAGTGATAACATCTAGCCATCTCATCCTCTGTCGCCCCCTTCTCCTCCTGGCCTCAATCTTCCCCAGAATCAGGGTATTTTCCAATGAGTCAGCTCTTCATTTCAGGTGGCCAAAATATTGGAACTTCAGCTTCAGCATCAGTCCTTCCAATGAATATTCAGAGCTGATTTTCTTTAGGATTGACTGGTTTGATTTCCTTGCTGTCCAAGGGACTCTCAAGAGTCTTCTCAACACCACAATTCAAAAGCATCAGTTCTTCCGTGCTCAACCTTCTTTATGTCCACCTCTCACATCCATACATGACTACTGGAAAAACCATAGCTTTGACTATAAGGACTCTTGTTAGCAAAGTGATGTCTCTGCTTTTTAATACACTGTCTAGGTTTATCGTAGCTTTCCTTCCAAGGAGCAAGCATCTTTTAATTTCATGGCTGCAGTCACTGTCTGTAATGATTTTGGAGCCCAAGAAAATAAAATCTGTCTCTGTTTCCACTTTTCCCCCATCTATTTGTCATGAAGTGGTGGGACCAGTTGCCATGATCTTAAGTTTTCGAATGTTGAGTTTTAAGCCAGCTTTTTCACGCTCCTCTTTCACCCTCTTCAAGAGGCTTTTTAGTTCCTCTTCACTTTTTGCCTTTAGAGTGGTATCATCTGTGTATCTGAGGTTGTTGCTATTTCTCCTGGCAATCTTGATTCCAGTTTGTGATTCACCCAGTCTGGCGTTTAGCATGATGTACTCTGAATAGAAGTTAAGCAAATAGGGTGACAGTATACAGCCTTGACGCACTTCTTTCCCAATTTTGAACCAGTCTGTTGTTCCATGTCCAGTTCTAACTGTTGCTTCTTGACCCACAAACAGGTTTTTCAGGAGACAGATAAGGTGGTCTAGTATTCCCAGCTGTGACTGATTGATTGAACATGTCAAGAGTTGTTTTTGAAGTTTCATGCTGGAGATTTCTTGCTGAACTATGCTCCATGATTGGGTATAACAGTTGAAGCTGGTAGTGTTCAAATCAAGACATTAATTGAAAACAAATGTTATACCACGTGGAAGATAGCTGACATACTCCAAATATCCAAATCAAGCACTGAAAATCATCTGCACCAGCTTAGCTATGTTCATTGCTTCGATGTTTGGGTTCCACATAAGTTCAGAAAACAACAACAACAACAACTTCTTGATTGTATTTCCAAGTGCAACTTTCTACTTAAACATTTTAAAAAAATTTCTGTTTTTAAAGCAAATTTTCATAGGCAATGAAAAGCGAATATTGTAAAATAGTGTGGAATGGAAGAGATCATGGGGCAGCTAAAATGAACCACCAATAATCACACCAAAGGCCTGACTTCACCCAAAGAAGGCGATGTTTATGTGATGGAACTGGAAGGGAGTTCTCTGTTAAGAGCTCCTTCTGGAAAACCAAACAATTAATTACAACACACCCCATTAGATCAGTGGAAAGCAGAGCTAGATGCAATGTATTTGGAATTAGTCAACACAAAATGCATAATCTTCCATCAGGATGACATGAAACCTAGTGTTTCTTTGATGATCAAGCAAAAACTGTTACGGCTTGGCTGGAAAGTTCATATGCTGCAACTTCAGGTTTTCATTATTTTCATCTTTACAAAATTCTCTTGATGGAAAAACTTTCAGTTCCCTGGAAGACTCTAAAAGGCACCTGGAACAGTTCTTTGTTCAAAAGAAATAAATAGCTTCGGGGAAAATGGCACAAAATAGTGGAACAAAATGGTGAATATGTTGTTCAATAAAATTCTTGGTGAAAATGAAAAGTGTGTCTTTTATTTTTACTTAAAAACTGGAGGAATGTTTCTGCCAACCCAGTACTTTTTTGTCTGTGGGGTCTCAAAGAGTTGGACATGAATGAGCAAGTGAACAACAACAATACTTTGTCCAGTGACCTGTGAACTAAAAAGACAAGCTCTTTGCCCCTGATGCAATGTATTGTGTTTGCAGGGGAAAGGCTGCTTGCCATCCACACCCTCTTTCATGGAGGGGAAGATGGTGGACGCCCATGGATATTGTTCTGTAGCAATTCTGCAGTCCTTCAGGCAGAGGTTAAAGGGACTCACCAAATCCCTCACTTGCTGAGGCTCCATTCTGCAATCTGGGGAGTCTCCTTTGTCTTTTTTGATTCTGGCTCCTGATTGCACTTGTAAGTACTCCCCTTGGCCACCTTTGAAGTGGGTGTTGTAGAGAGACATGATCTTCCAGGGGGCCCTGCAGCCTTTGATGACTGCTTGCTGCACTGTAGGGTTTGGAGTTTGTTTTCATTTTGATCTGCCAGTGACTTCTCTTTTTGTTTTTCCAGTCCACAATCATTCAGTCATGGTTTTTATGGTGATATAGTATAATTCTCTTGATTACTTAGTAGGCTGATACCTTCCCACTCAGTCAATTTCATATGCCAGTAACCACAGCCCAAGTTTCTTTCTAGATAAACTTATTAAATGGTTTTCTACTTTCCTCCCTCCCTGTCTCTTTCTCTCTCTTCCTCCCTCTCTCCTTGATTTTAATGGGGCTTGAAATGGCAAGGCTCCAGCTTCAATCTGATTTTTGCCCTAAGTCACTTCATCCAAATAAGAATTTTTTTTCCTGATTTTTATTACTGAAATCCTTTTACTTTCCTCTCCTAAATTCCTTCTTTTAATTTTTGGAACTCAGAACAGATGGCTTTCCCAATAATCTCAGATCTAAGATTTGGGTACTTAATTATATTGCATTTAAAATCAGTCCATTCTTTCCTGAGCTCATCCCTTTCTTGCAACATTTTAACAGGTGCAGACAAAAGCAACAAGTACATGACTAATGTATATTTTTCATACTCATTCTTAAAGCTACAGCTTCAACAGACAGAACCTCACAGTTTTGACTCTTTGTAACATGAACCTCCATCTTTTCAACACAAGATATTAGCTTCTTTGTTGTTGAATATCTAATCAGTACCACACACTTCAGGTTTCTAATGGCAAATCAGTGAGGTCGAGTGGAGAGGAGCGTCCTGCGGTTTTCAGGGTACTGATGGATGTTTCCAAGGGTCTACATTTAAAACCCATTTTATTGAAGTAATTAATGGAGTTAATGTCATGTTACATTAAACTGCAATACCAACTCTTAACGATAACCCTGTATGCAAGACAGCAAAAGAGACACAGATGTATAGAACAGTCTTTTGGACTCTGTGGGAGAGGGAGAGGGAGAGGGTGGGATGATTTGGGAGAATGGCATTGAAACATGTATAATATCATATAAGAAATGAATCGCCAGTTTAGGTTTGATGCAGGATACAGGATGCTTGGGGCTGGTGCACGGGGATGACCCAGAGGGATGGTATGGGGAGGGAGGTGGGAGGGGGGTTCAGGATTGGGAACACGTGTACACCTGTGGCGGATTCATGTTGATGTATGGCCAAACCAATACAATATTGTAAAGTAAAAAAATAAAATCTGAAAAAAAGAAAAGGTGTGATTCAAATAATTGTACAAAGCTCACATTCCTTAGAACTATAATAAAATTATCTCAGAACACATCTTGGGAAGAATCAGCTCAGTTCAGTCTCTCAGTTGTGTCTGACTCTTTGCAAACCCATGAACTGCCGCATGCCAGCTTTCCTGTCTATCATCATCTCCCAGAGCTTGTATAAACTCATGTCCATCAAGTTGGTGATACCATCAAACCATCCCATCCTCTGTCATCCCCTTCTCTTCCTGCCTTCAATCTTTCCCAAAATCAGTGTTTTTGTAATGAGTCAGCTTTTTGCATCAGGTGGCCAAAGTACTGGAGCTTCAGCTTTAGCATCAGTCCTTCCAATGAACATTCAGGACTGATTTCCTTTAGGATTGACTGGTTTGATCTCCTTGCAGTCCATGGGACTCTCAGGAGTCTTCTCCAATACAGCAGTACAAAAGCATCAATTCTTTGGTGTTCACCTTTCTTTATAGTCCAACTCTCATATCCATTCATGACTACTGGAAAAACCATAACTTTGACTAGATTAGACTATTCTTTGGGGAAGAATAGGAGCTATTAATTGTTTCTCAGATGCCAGCTTTGCTTCAGTGCAGGCATGAGTATCAAAGCTTAAGAGTTTGCATTTTCTTGTCCTGGCATCCTGGACACACTTTTGCTCGAGGTCAGCACAGGCCTCCTTGACCAATTTGGCCTTGAAGCTGTGGGGGATAGGAGGGCACAGTTAGATGGAGAACCTTGTGTGTTCAGCCTGGGAGTGTCGCTACCGTATAGGAAACATGCCTGGTCCAGTAGTCAGGGTGCTGGGGCTGCCCCAGCGATGGAAGAGGAAGAAGGGGCCTCAGGAGAAGCAGCTGCTTTTGCCAGCCCAGGGGAAGCCACCATGGCTCTGCATGAAGGAACTGAGAGCTGAGCCGATGGCTGGACAGGATCTGGGTAGAGGAAGTCCCTTTATTTTCTTGAATTCTGTTTTCCCATGGGAAAATTTCTAGGCTTGGGTTCAGATCAGATCAGAAACTCAGTCGTGTCCAACTCTTTGATACCCCATGAACTGTAGCCTGTCAGCCTCCTCTGTCCATGGAATTCTCCAGCGCAAGAATACGGGAACAGGTAGCCATCCCCATCTCAGGGGATCTTCTTGACCCTGGGTCAAACCTGGGTCTCCTGCATTGCAGGCAGATTTTTTTTACTGTCTGAGCCACTAAGGAAGGATTGGGTTAGAGATGGTTTGAAGCATCTCCAACTCAGTTTGATAAGAACCCTGTTCACTGCACAGGAGAAGAACTCAGGACCAAGGGCTGAGTGTGAGCAGTCATGGTCCACTCACATCACAGCTTCCCAGGGACACTGGCTGCTGGTAATTCTTTGGGTAGGTCTCCAGCTTCTGGATAGGGATCTTCTTATTGGTGAGTGTAGAGCAGCAGGCGGTTGAACAATTAATTCCTTCTGCAGTAAAACAACAAAAGAAAGGTGATTTAGGGTGTGATCTTTCTGCTTATAAAGTATAGAAAATCATAGAAGGAGAAGTCAAAGAAAAGGGAAATTGCTCATCCTAAATCCAGTGACTCTGCCCTTTCAGATGTTCCTAAACTTTTGGTCTCACTTGCATGGACTATAAAGTGGGAGAAAAACTGATGACAACTCTGGGCTGACATGCTTGGAGGAACAAATAGAACATTACAATTCTTCAGGGCCAGGGGCTCTCAGCTTTGGGTCGCCTATTAGACTCCAGCCAATCTCTGCTCCATCACGAGTTTTCTTGATACCCACTGCCTCTGCAGAAGCTGTATCTCTGAAGTTCAGATTCTGCTCTCCACCACTGCCCTCCAACATATCTGGAAGTATTCTGCACACTGACTGTTAGAGGTCCCCTCTTTGATATTTTGGTCCCCAAATACTGCTGAGAGGAGCCACAGTAGTATGAGCTCATGTTTCCCAAGCTGGTGTACGAATGCAGAATTACAAAGAAGAGCAAGGAGAGATGAGAAAGCCTTCCTCAGTGATCAATGCAAAGAAATAGAGGAAAACTGTACAGACTGAGAAAGACTAGAGATCTCTTCAAAAAAAATTAGAGATACCAAGGGGATATTTCATGCAAATATTCATGAGCACAATAAAGGACAGAAATGGTATGAACCTAACAGAATCAGAAGATATTAAGAAGAGGTGACAAGAATACACAGAAGAACTATACAAAAAAAGATCTTCACGACCCAGATAATCACAGTGGTGTGATCACTCACCTAGAGCCAGACATCCTGGAATGCAAAGTCAAGTGTCTTAAGAAACACCACTGTGGACAAAGCTAGAGGAGGTGATGGAATTCCAGTTGAGCTCTTTCAAATCCTAAAAGATGATGCTGTGAAAGTGCTGCACTCAAGATGCCAGCAAATTTGGAAAACTCAGCAGTGGTCACAGGACTGGAAAAGGTCAGTTTTCATTCCAATCCCAAAGAAAGGCAATGCCAAAGAATGCTCAAACTACCGCACAATTGCAGTCATCTCACATGCTAGCAAAGTAATGCTCGAAATTCTCCAAGCCAGGCTTCAATAGTACGTGAACTTACAGATGTTCAAGCTGGATTTAGAAAAGGCAGATGAACCAGAGATCAAATTGCCGACATCCGTTGGATTATAGAAAAAGCCAGAGTTCCAAAAAAACATCTATTTCTGCTTTATTGACTATACCAAAGCCTTTGACTATGTGGATCACGGCAAACTAGAAAATTCTGAAAGAGATGGGAATACCAGACCACCTGCCCTGCCTCCTGAGAAATCTGTATGCAGGTCAAGAAGCGACAGTTAGAACCAGACTTGGAACAACAGACTGGTTCCAAATTGGGAAAGGGGTAGAAAAAGGCTGCATATTTTCACCCTGCTTATTTAATTTATATGCAGAATACATCATGTGAAATGACAGGCTGGATGAAGCACAAGCTGGAATCAAGATTGCCAGGAGAAATATCATAACCTCAGATATGCAGATGACACCACCCCAATGGTGGAAAGCGAAGAAGAACTAAAGAGCCTCTTGATGAAAGTGGAAGAGGGGAGTGAAAAAGTTGGCTTAAAACTCAACATTCAGAAAACTAAGATCATGGCTTCTAGTCCCACCACTTCATGGCAAATAGATGGGGAAATGATGGAAACAGTGAGAGGCTTCATTTTGGGGGGCTCCAAAATCACTGCAGATGGTGACTGCAGCCATGAAATTAAAAGACGCTTACTCCTTGGAAGAAAAGCTATGACCAACCTAGACAGCATATTAAAAAGCAGAGACATTACTTTGCCAACAAAGGTCCGTCTAGTCAAAGCTATGGTTTTTCCAGTAGTCATGTATGGATGTGAGAGTTGGACTCTCACATAAAGAAAGCTGAGTGCTGAAGAATTGATGTTTTTGAACAGTGGTGCTGGAGAAGACTTGTGAGAGTCCCTTGGACTGCAAGGAGATCCAACCAGTCCATCCTAAAGGAAATCAGTCCTGAATATTCTTTGGAAGGACTGATGCTGGAGGTGAAACTCCAATACTTTGGCCACCTGATGCAAAGAGCTGACTCATTTGAAAAGACTCTGATGTTGGGAAAGATTGAAGGCAGGAGGAGAAGGGGATGACAGAGGATGAGATGGTTGGATGGCATCACTGACTGAGTGGATATGAAATTGAGTAAACTCTGGGAGTTGGTGATGGACAGGGAAGCCTGGCGTGCTGCAGTCCATGGGGTCGCAAAGAGTCGGACACGACTGAGTGACTGAACTGAACTGTACTGGGAGGAGCTGAATTTTATGTTCGCAGCTGGAATTCTCATCCAGGCTCTGTGTAGGAGCAGCTGTGCAATCAGGCTCACTCCTTTCCCATCTCAGACTTTTCCTGATCTTGTAAAAGCAGTTGTTAAAGTGAGACTGTGAGTACCCTTCTGCTCTGATGGCTCATCGTGCCCCAGAGAGGGGGTGGTGTGCTTCAGAAGGAAGAAGAGGGGTGTTTGCATGGCTGAGCAAGCACCTGGGTGCTGAAGGCAGCTGACCCAGAAGGGCTCTGTTGGAGGGTGAAGACTTGAGCTTCACCATGGCAGCTGCTGGTTTCTGAGTTGGTCTCAGCCTCTCTGTTCCTCTAATGGCTCTGCATGTCTTTTATAGAGAACAGATGAGAATAAGGAATCAGTTAGTAGTTGAGAGGCCCTAATCTTTGTGAATGAATCACTATATGGAGTAATAAATCTGCTGAGCCATCACCCTGTCCTGAGGAGGATGTTGAGAAATTAAAGAGAAAAGTGTGACTTGACGCTGGCCTGTTTTTATTCTCAGGTCAGGGGTGCTAGGGAAGGTGGGAGCTACGCCCAGTCAGACCACAAGATGTGACCTCTGGCTGATATTAAAGCTTCTGCTTTTTGGAAATAAAACACTTTCTGTAGAAAAAGGAAGGAAATAGGGGTACCAAGGTCAAGGAGATGCAAGGAATTTCCCCATTTTCCTTTTAGGCTCCCAGGTGCAAGGGAAGAGAACACAGGCCACATATCTAAGTGTAAGGCATGTTAAATAATTTGCAAGCATGCCTTAAGACCATTGTTTCAGCTATTAACCTTATATTGCTGAGTGTGATGTTCACTCTGGACATGTCATTTACAGTGTTTATTATGTTGAAGTATATTCCTTTAATATCCCATTTGTTGAGAGTTTTTATCATGAAAGGATTCTGTATTTCATCAAATGCTTTTTCTACATCTATTGAGAGAATTGTATGATTTTTAGCTTTCATTCTATTAACATGGTTCATCATATTTATTGATTTGTGTATGTTGAGTCACCCTTACATGGTTAAATCCCACTTGATAGTGGTATAAAATCCTTTTAACGTGCTCTTGAATTCAGCTTGGGATATTTTATTGAGAATTTTCGCATCTATATTTATCAGGAGCATGGGCTTGTTGTCTTTTTTTCTTGTAATATTTTTATCCAGCTTTGATATTAAAGTAATGCTGGCCTCATAAAATCAGTTTTAGCATGTTTCCTCCTTTTTGGTTTTTTGGAAGAGTTTACAAAACATTTTTGTAAATGCTTTAATAAACATTTTTTCCTTAAATGTTTGATCAAACATTTTTCCTTAAATGTTTGATAAAAATCATCAGGGAAACCGTCTAGCCCTGGACCTTTCTTTGTTAGAAGATTTTTGATTGCTGATTCAATCTCCTTACTTATTATTGGTCTGTTCAGATTTTCTGTTTCTTCATAATTTGTTTTTTTGTAGGTTGCATGTTTCTTGTTTACCCATTACTTTATGTTATTTAATTTGTTGGTGTAAATTGTTAATGTAGTCCCCTATAATCCTTCACATTTCTGCGGTATTGTTGTAATGTTTTCTTTTTAATTTTTGATTTTATTTATTTGAGCCTTCTGTTCCTCTTTATCTTAGTTAGTGTAGCAAACTGTCAAGTTTTGATTATCTTTAAAAAAAAACAGCTCTTAGTTTTGTTGATCTTTTCTGTTGTTTTTCTGGACTCAATTTAATTTATTTCTGTTCTGATCTTTGTTATTTCCTTCTTTCTGCTAGTTTTGGGCCGAGTTTGTTCCTCTTTTTTCTAGTTTCTTAAAGTGTACAGTTAGATTGTTTATTTGAGATCTTTTTTTTTTCTGTTGAAGACGTTAATCACTATAAACTTCCCTCTTAGAATATTTTGCTGCATCTTATAAGTTTTAGTTTCCATTTTCACTTGTTTCAAGATATCTTTTGACTTTCCTTTTGATTCTTCATTTACCCATTGTTTAGGAGGGTTTGTTTGATTTTCACATTTGTGAATTTTCCACTCTTTCCCCTGTTATTTATTTATGGCTTTATACCATTGTGTTCAGAAAAGATACTTGCCATGATTTCAATTTTCATACATTTATTGAGACTTATTTTGTTATCTATCATACGATCTATCTTGGAAGATGTTTTGTGTATGATTGAGAAGAATGTGTGTTCTTCTGTCGAGCGAAATGTTCTGTTTGCCTGTCAGGTGTATTTCACCTAAAGTATAGCTCAAGTCTAAAATTTTCTTATTGATCTTCTCTCTGGAAAACCTATCTATTGTTGAAAATGATGTATTTAAGTACCCTACTATTATTGTATTGTTGTCTATTTTTCCTTTTAGATCTATTAGTATTTGCTGAACATGAATATTTAATTGTTTCAGTGTTGGGTGCACATGAACTTATAATTGTTGCGTTCCCTTGATGAACTGACACCTTGGTCGTCATACAATGACCTTCCTTGTCTCTTCCAGTTTTTGGCTGAATGTCTATTTTGTCTTCCTTACCACCAGCGCCACCTGGGAGAGTATAGCTACTTCTATTCTTTTGATTTCCACTTGCATGAAATATCTGTTTCCATCCCTTCACTTTGAGCCTGTGTGTGACCTTAAAACTGAGGTAAATTTATTGTAGGAAGCATATAGTGAGGTCCTGTCTTTGCAATCCATTCAGTCACACTGTGCTTTTTGTGGAGAATTTAATCCATTCACATTGAGAGTAATAATTGGTAGGAAAAGACTTAAGCTGCCATCTTATTGTTTCTTGATTATTTTGTGGTTGCCTGGTTCCTTTCTCCCTCTCTCATTGCCTTTGTGAACTGGTACTTTTTCAAAGTGGTGAGTTTTGATTACCTTCTCTTTATCTTTTAGGTATCAGCTTTTATATAGTTTTTTGCTTTGTGGTTACCTTGAAGCTCACATAATACAACTCATAGATATAATAGTCTATTTGCACTGATAACAACTTTGGTTGCATACCAAAACTCTACTTACTTCAGTTCAGCCACTCAGTCATGCCCGACTCTTTGTGATCTCTCTGGACTGCAGCATGCCAGGCTTCCCTGTCTATCACCAACTTCCAGAGCTTATTCAGACTCACCTCCATTTCAGTTGGTGATGCCATCCAACCATTTCATCCTCCCTTGTCCCCTTCTCCTCCCACCTTCTTTCTTTCCCAGAATCAGAGTCTTTTCCAATCGGTCAGTTCTTTGCATCAGGTGGACAAAGTACTGGAGTTTCAGCTTCAGCATCAGTCCTTCCAATGAATATTAAGGACTGATCTCCTTTAGGATGAACTGGTTGGATCTTCTTGCAGTCCATGGGACTCTCAGGAGTCTTCTCCAACACCACAGTTCAAAAGCATCAATTCTTCAGCACTCAGCTTTCTTTACAGTCCATCTCTCATATCCATACATAACCACTGGAAAAACTGTAGCTTTGACTAGACGGACCTTTGTTGGCAAAGTAATGTCTCTGCTTTTTAATATGCTGTCTAGGTTGGTCATAGCTTTTCTTCCAAGGAGCAAGTGTCTTTTAATTTCATGGCTGTAGTCACCATCTGCAGTGATTTTGAAGCCCTCAAAAATGAAGCCTCTCACTGTTTCCATCATTTCCCCATTTATTTCCCATGAAGTGATTGGACCAGAAGCCATGATCTTAGTTTTCTGAATGTTGAGTTTTAAGCCAACTTTTTCACTCTCCTCTTTCACTTTCATCAAGAGGCTCTTTAGTTCCTCTTTGCTTTCTGCCATAAGGGTGGTATCATCTGCATATCTGAAGTTATTGATATTTCTCCCAGCAGTCTTGATTCCAGCTTGTGCTTCATCCAGCCTGTCATTTCACATGATGTGCTTTGCATATAAATTAAATAAGCAGGGTGACAATATACAGCCTTGATGCATTCCTTTCCCAATTTGGAACCAGTCTGTTGTTCCATGTCCAGTTCTAATTGTTGCTTCCTGACCTGCATACAGGTTTCTCAACAGGCAGGCCAGGTGGTCTGGTATTCCCATCTCTTGAAGAATTTTCCACAGTTTATTGTGATCCAAACAATCAAGGGCTTTGGCATAGTCAATAGAGCAGAAGTAGATGTTTTTTCTGGAATTCTCTTGCTTTTCGATGATCCAATGGATGTTGGCAATTTGATCTCTGGTTCCTCTGCCTTTTCTAAATCCAGTTTGAACATCTGGAATTTCACAGTTTACATACTGTTAAAGCTTGGTTTGGAGAATTTTGAGCATTACTTTACTAGCGTGTGAGATGAGTGCAACTGTATGGTAGTTTGAACATTCCTTGGCATTGCCTTTCTTTGGGATTGGGATGAAAACTGACCTTTTCCAGTCCTGTGGCCACTGCTGAGTTTTCCAAATTTGCTGGTATCTTGAGTGCAGCACTTTCACAGCATCATCTTTTAGGATTTGAAATAGCTCAACTGGAATTCCATCACCTCCACTAGCTTTGTTCATAGTGGTGTTTCCTAAGGCCCACTTGACTTTGCATTCCAGGATATCTGGCTCTAGATGAGTGGTCCCACCATCATGGTTATCTGGGTCATGGAGATCTTTTTTGTATATTTCTTCTGTGTATTCTTGCCACCTCTTCTTAATCTCTTCTGCTTCTGTTAGGTCCATACCATTTCTGTCCTTTATTGTACCCATGAATATTTGCATGAAATGTTCCCTTGGTATCTCTAATTTTCTTTTTTTTTTAATTTAAATTTATTTATTTTAATTGGAGGCTAATTACTTTACAAGATTGTATTGGTTTTGCCATACATCAACATGAATCCGTCATGGGTGTACACGTGTTCCCAATCCTGAACCCCCTCCCACCTCCCTCCCCGTACCATCCCTCTGGGTCATCCCAGTGCACCAGCCCCAAGCATCCTGTATCTTGCATCAAACCTGGACTGGTGATTCATTTCTTATATGATATTATACATGTTTCAATGCCATTCTTCCAAATCATCCCACCCTCTCCCTCTCCCACAGAGTCCAAAAGACTGTTCTATACACCTGTGTCTCTTTTGCTCTCTCGCATACAGGGTTATCATTACCGTCTTTCTAAATTCTATATATATGTGCATTAGTATACTGTATTGGTGTTTTTCTTTCTGGCTTACTTCACTCTGTATAATAGGCTCCAGTTTCATCCACTTCATTAGAACTGATTCAAATGTATTCTTTTTAATGGCTGAGTAATACTCCATTGTGTATATGTACCACAGCTTTCTTATCCATCCGTCTGCTAATGGACATCTACATTGCTTCCATGTCCTGGCTATTATAAACAGTGCTGTGATGAACACTGGGGTACATGTGTCTCTTTCAATTCTGGTTTCCTCAGTGTGTATGCCCAGCAGTGGAACTGCTGAGATTTCTAGTCTTTCCCATTCTATTGTTGTCCTCTATTTTTTACATTGATCACTGAGGAAGGCATTCTCATCTCTCCTTGCTATTCTTTGGAACTCTGCATTCCAATGGGTATATCTTTCCTTTTCTCCTTTGCCTTTAGTTTCTCTTTTTCTCAGCTATTTGTAAGTCCTCCTAAGACAACCATTTTGCCATTTTACATTTCTTTTTTCTTGGGGATGGTCTTGATTACTGCCTCTTGTACAATGTCATGAACCTCCATCCGTAGTTCTTCAGGTACTCTGTCTATCAGATCTAATCCCTTGAATCTATTTGTCACTTCCACTGTATAATCCTGAGGGATTTGATTTAGGTTGTACCTGAATGAGCCAGTGGTCTTCCCTACTTTCTTCAATTTAAGTCTGAATTTGGTAATAAGGAGTTCATGATCTGAGCCACAGTCAGCTCCTCATCTTGTTTTTGCTGACTTTACAGAGCTTCTCCGTCTACTCACTTAACCCCTGTCTATGTTTGTTATGCTATAATTAGCCTCTCTGTATGTAACAAATGATTGTGGGTAGATTTATTTTAATACTTTTGTTCTTTAACATTGGTATTAGAGTTAAGTCGTTAATATATAATTATACTATAGTACTAGAGTATTCTGAATTTGACTATACGATCACCTTTATGTGTTGTATATCTTCATATCACTAATTTGTGTCTTTCTGTTTCCATTTACCAGAACTCCTTTCAGCCATTCTTCTAAGGCAGTTCTGGTGGTAGTAGATTCCTTCAGTTGTTTATCCGGGGAAATCTTTCTCTTTCTTTATTTCTAAAGGACAACTTTTCCAGGGAGAGTGTTCCTGATTGGCAGTTTCGCTGTTGCTGTTGCTGTTGAGCACTTTGAGGATAACATCCCACTCTCCTGATTGTTAGTTTCGTTGTGAGAAATCTACTGACAGCTTTATGGGTGTTACTTTTTTAAATTGCAAGCTTTTTTTCTCTTGCGCCTTTAAAAATTCTCTCTTTGTCTTTGATTTTTGACAGTTTGATTAAAATATGTCTTGGAGAAGGTCTCTTTGAATTTGTTTGGGGACCTATGAACTTCATCAACTTGAATATCTAAATCTCTCTACAGATTTGGGAGGTTCGTAGCCACTATTTCTTTAAATAAGCTTTCTTTCCCACTCTCCCATCTCTTCTCCTTCTAGGACTTCAGTAACTCGCAGATTGTTTCTTTATTCTGTAGACCACAAAGTCATTCTTCAATCTGTTTCTTTTTCCTTCTCCTCTAACAATTTCAAAGGTCCTGTCTTCTATTTTACAAATTCTTCTTGGTCCTTTCTGCTGTTGATGGAACCTCTTGCATTTTTCATTTCATTCACTGTATCTCCAGCCCCAGAATTAAAAAAAAAAAAATTGTTTCTATCTCTTTGTTAAGCTTCTCATGTTGTGCATTTTTTGCATAATTTTGTTGAATTGTCTTTCTTCACATTCTTGTAGCTTATTGAGATGTCTTAAAAAGGGCATGTTAAATTCTTTTTTCAGGGAAATTCTAGATCTCCCCGTCTTTGGAGTCAGTTACTGGAAAATTATTGTGACCCTTTGACGCTGTCATGTTTCCTTGATTTTTCGTATTTCTTGAAGTCTTGTGTCACTTTCTTCAACGTTGGTTTTTTTTTTTTTCAGACTATTTATTTATCTGGCTACATTAGGTCTTAGTTGCCGCCCTTGGGACCTTCGATCTTCCCTGCAGCATTCAGGATCTTTAGTTCCCTGGCCAGGGATTGTACCTAGGCCCCCTGCTCTGCAAGCGCCGAGTCTTAGCCACTGGGCCACCAGGGAAGTCCCACTTTCTTTGAATCTGAAGAAGCAGTCACACTCTCAGGTCGTAACTGAATGACTTCAGGAGAGAAATACTTAGGGATTTTGACGCTGTCTCAGAACGTCTAAATATATGCTTGCTGCATGTTTTAAGCTCCCTCTTGTGGCAGAATCCTTCAACTTGCTTGCCTCCTCTCAAGCCTGCAACACACCAGGCCAAGTGCTGACAGCCTGGCTTGCTTTCTCAAGGGCAGAACTAAAGCCAAGGTAGGTCTCTGCCTGGCGCACAGATTCAGGCGGGTTTTCTGCGTGTGCTCACTAGGTGGCGCCCAGGCTCAGGCAGGTTTTTTGTTGAGTGTGCTCCCTAGGTGTCTGCCGAAGCTCACTCTAGTCATTTCCAGGGACCGTCATTGGGAACCAGCCACAGGTTGGGTATGGATGTGGGTAAGGCTCATGTGGTGATGTGAGCCTCTTAGAAGGATTTGCAGCTGAGATCTTTGGGGTCTGCAATGCAATCACTAGGATCTGCCTCCCTCTGATGCCGCCCCTAAATTCTTTTTTTAAAAATATTTTTTGATGTGGACCATTTTTTTAGTCTTTATTGAGTTTTTGTTACAATGTTGCTTCTGCTTTACTTTTTGCCTTTTTTCTGGCGGGAGGCATCTGAGCTCTTAGCTCCCTAACCAGGGATCGAACTTGCACCCCTTGCATTGCAAGGTCGAAGCCGTAACCACTGAACCACCAGGGAAGTCCCTCCCCCAAAGTTCTACCTGCTGCTTTCCCAATCTCTTCTTAACCCCTGGTCATGCAGTTCAGGACTCAGTACTCTGAGTGGAGCAAGAAAGAAGTGGGTCTCCATAGCAGTGTCCGCATAGCTGGGAAACTGGAGAAGTTCACTCTCACTTCCTCCCTCCCACCCCGCCAGTCACCAGCCTCCCAGGAGAAGTAATCACATCAGCCAAGAAGGTTTCTCTTGGCACTGAGTTGTGCCACTTTGGGGGAAGGGTGATGCACTTAATGTGAAACTGGTCCTCTTACTGTCTCCCATACATCCAAATTTGAATTTTTTGTTCCAACTGTGTGGTGTGCAAACCTGGACTTCTCCAGTACAAACTTGGCTTCCACAAAGGCTCTGTCATCTGTGGGTAATTGTCTAAGTCTCTGTTCTCCAAGGGCTTCAAACCACAAATGAGGTGCCAATTCACAGGCTACTGCAGATCTCAGTCAGGACCATGATCTGTATGCTTTTGACCTAGCATGGGTGAATGGGTGGGCAGGACTCCTCCCAGGTTGCTTGGCATATGGTGCTGGATCTCACAGCTCCAAAAAGGCCCTTTTATCCATGACTGGGTGCAAAACTCATTGATGGGGATATATGAGCAAGGACATCTTATTTGGCCACCTTCCTGACTTCAGTCTTCTTTCCATTACTTAAAAATTTTTGTGTGTGTGCTACACAGTTGCTAGTGTACTATTTAATTTCCTTTTTTCTTTTATTATATATTTTTGAGTTATTGTCTTAGTGGGCACAATGAAGATTACTGTTGTTACTGTCATCTGTAAGAACCTAGCTCAGGTTAACACCATCTTAATATCAATACTGGTCTTCCCTGGTGCTGCTGCTGCTGCTAAGTCGCTTCAGTCGTGTCCAACTCTGTGCGACCCCATAGATGGCAACCCACCATCTGCAGGGAGGCTCCGCTATCCCTGGGGTTCTCCAGGCAAGAACATTGGAGTGGGTTGCCATTTCCTTCTCTAATGCATGAAAGTGAAAAGTGAAAGTGAAGCCGCTCAGTCGTGTTCGACCCTTCACGACCCCATGGACTGCAGTCTATAAGGCTCCTCCATCTGTGGGATTTTCCAGGCAGGAGTGCTGGAGTGGGGTGCCATTGTCTTCTCTGCTACCCTGGTGGCTCAGTGGTAAGAACCCACCTGCCAAGGCAGTAGAATTTCATCCCTGGGTCGGGAAGATCCCCTGGGGAAGGAAATAGCAACCTGCTCCAGTGTTCTTGCCTGGGAAATTCCATGGACAGAGGAGCCCGGCGGGCTGCAATTCATGGGGTCGCAAAAAAGTTGGATGTGACTTAGCAACTAAACAACAATTTCAACAGTATATGTGAACTTTGACCTATAGAGCTCCATCCTTACCCCTGCTTAAAGTTGCTATGAATGGAGAAAGGGGGGTTGGAAGCTAAGGGATGCAGAAAACCTCTAGAAGTTAGAAAAGGTGCTGCAACTAAAGACCCCACCTGCGACAACCAAGACAGAGCTGCCTAATACGTAAATAAAAATAAATAAATAAATATTAGAAGTTGGAACAGGTACGATAGCCGATTGTCCCCTAGAGCCTCTAGAAGGAAGCCCCCTAGAAGCCCTCTGGGCCCACATTAAATGTCTGATCTCCAGCACTGTAAGATAATGCATTTGTGTTGTTTTAAGGCATTAAGTTTATGTTACTTTATTACAGCGGCAACAAAAAACAAATACAGATTTTGTTGCCTGGAAGTGGGGTGCTGCTATGCAATCGTGTGTGCTAAGTTGCTTCAGTCCTGTCCAATTCTTTGCAATCCTATGGACTATAGCCCACCAGGCTCCTCTGTCTAAGGGGATTCTCCAGGCAAGAATACTGGAGTGGGTTAATGTGTCCTCCAGGGGATCTTCCTGACTCAGGGATCAAACCCAAGTGTCTTACCCAAGTGCCTGCATTGGTAGGAAGGTTCTTTACCACTATGCCACCTGGGTAGCCAGGGGTGCTGCTAGAGCAAACACTGAAAAATGCAGCAGTGGCTTTAGAATGGGGCAATGAGAAGAGGTTGGAAGAATTTTGAGAATGATAAGAAAAGCCTAGGTTTCCTGGAACAGACCCCTTGGCTGCTACAGGATATGAATTCACTACACTTGGCATCCCCTCCTGAAACAGGGCCTCTTGCCAGAGCTTTGTGCTCAGAGATTCATCATGCAAGGAGCAAGGAATCCCATGCTTCGCTGGCACTGAAACAAATGGACCCAAGGTTTTCTGTAAGTGAACAGTTATGCCTTGAAGAGGAAATGTGAACAGATTATTTTGGGGACTTGAGCACATGCACGGCCCCTCCCTCAGCCTCCTGTTGTTTCAGACCCTTCGCTTTAAATTTGCCTGACATTAGAAGATTGGATGCTCAGTAAGCTAGATGCTGATGCCCCCTTTGTTTGCACTCACTGTGTTTTTGCCTCCTGGCATCCACTGGAAGTTGAGTGATCAAGGCTGAGGATTGGAGGAAGGAAGGAGGGGCAAGGGAGACTGTTGGACCTGGCACAAGAGTCAACGAGTGCCTTTAATAGGTCTGTTGACTGATATACTCCCAGGGCACTTGGGGAGCGTTCCTTGGAGCTTTGATGGAATCCCTCAGCCAGAATCAGGGTCTCCGGGACAGGCTCAGGAGTCTGAAAGCAGAATCCCCTCTTTCTATTCTGCTCTAGGTGGTAGAAATGAAAGCTTTCCAAAAGACATACTCCTGGATCCCGAAACCGAGGTTCTGCTGAGTTCCTACTTATAAGACATCGTTGCTGTTTTGTCGGCTAGTCACTAAGTCGTGTCTGACTCTTGCAACACCATGGACTGTGGCCCACCAGGCTCCTCTGTGCAGGGAATTGTCCAAGCAAGAGTGCTGGAGTGGGTTGCCATTTCCTTCTCCAAGGGATCTTCCCGGCCAGGGACTGAACCAGCATCTCCTGCACTGGCAGGCAGATTCTTTGCCACTGAGCCGCTGGGGAAGCAGTATATCATTATCCCCATTTTATTGATGGAGACTCAGAATATTCAACCTGCCCTAGGTGAGAGAGTCAGTGCCAGTTCTGGGGTTAAGACCCCAGTGTCCTCTGTCAGTGTTCTCCCTGCTGCCAAAGGCACCGCCTGATCTAACTTGATACACCACCCATCTCCCCACCAGAGTGGCCTGGGAATCTGCAATTTCACCATGCAGAGTTTATTCAATAGGGCAAGATATCTACTTTCTTTAGTGGAGGAGCTGTCTGTGTCTATGTGGGTCAAATGCCTCACAAGGAGATCAAATGCCATGCAAGAGAATAGACATCTTAGGTGGACACTCGGGAAGAAGAGGCTCATCCATCTAACTGGATGATTGCAGGCTCCTGGAGTTGGGACTGGGAGAGAGTGGTGGAGAGCAATGCATTCTGGTTTCAGACAAGCTGTCCCCTTAAAATGTGGGTTGAAGAAGGGACCCCCTCTTAAGCCACGATCCTTCTGCTCCATCTAAAACACCCAGCCTTTCACTCTATCCAGCTCATTCTTCCAGTGTTACCTCTTGGACTCCATATTCAGACCTTCACCATTTCTTGCCTGGACCACAGCAGAAACTTCTCTCTTGACCCTACTTGTCCAGGTCTGCGTGAAGCCCATAAGGTACATTTACTGAAACTCATCTCTGAACCTCTGAGCACAGGCATATCCTTTCTTACTGAACCAATCATTCCCAACATGTCCTTTTAACCTACGAAATTGGATGTTAACTTGCCACCTTGATATTTAAAACTGTCTTCTCAGGCTTTATTTCTCATGTTCCCCATCACCTGAAAGGCATGGACGTCAATCCCCATCTAATTGTTTTTCTTCCTCTTTGATGGACAAGCCAACATCACTTTTACCTCTAAGTATCTGCTCTCACTCTTTTCCTTTTTTTTCTATTTCTCCCCCCCCCCCTCACATAGCTTGTGGGATTTTAGTTTCCCCACCAGAGATTGAACCCAGGCCCTCAGCAGTGAGAGCATGGGCTCCTAATGACTGAACCACGAGGGAACTCCCTCTCTTTTTCTTCATGATCTGGAAATTTCTCTAGAAAAGTCTCATTCAATCATCGAAGATAAGTTCAAGTCATGCCTTCCTTTTTTTAAGATTTTTTGATGTGGACCATTTTTGAAGTCTGTATTGAATTTGTTACAACATTGCTTCTGCTTTTTATTTTTTTATTTTTATTTTTTGGCCTTGAGGTGTGTGGGCTATTAGCTCCCCAACTAAGGATTGAACTCGCAGCCCCTGGATTGGAAGACAGAGTTTGAGTCATATCTTCTTAATTAATCTTATCAACGGTCATTTCCCAATGTCTACCGTGTCTGTTTCACTCCAGGTTGGAGGATTAATAGGAGGGGGAGAAATTCAGGGAAAGTAACCGAGTTAGGGGGAAGTTGCAATAGACGGTGAGAAAGAGTGAGGGCAGGGGTCAAGGGTTGTGAGCACAACAATGGTGGTGAGCTGGCTGCTGCTAAACAGATGACCAGGGTCCCTGGGATCTGAGCAAATGGTGTTGGGAACTGGCGTGGTAATGATGAAATGCCGGACTGCGTCCTGCCTTAAAAATTCTTATGTAGGACCTCAGATGAGCCCCCCTGGTGAAAAAGACCACAGCCAGTTCACATTCGTATTCTTCCCAAACATGAGCCTCACACTTTGAAACCCTGCTCCTCCCCCGTCAACCAAGATTATACTCGGTTTTTTAAGTTTCCTTCAAGAAAATGCCAACAGTCAGGTTTTGTACAAAAATATATATATATATTTTCAACAGTTACACAATATATATTTCCACAATAGCAGTTTTAACAATGACTTAGAATGTAAAACCAAAAGTTCTTGCATTAATCATTCTTGCGAGGACACTTCCACCATTCCAGGGACAGAATTGAGATTCACAGAGGAAAGCAATTTGCCCAAATCTCCATGAAAACAAATGAACAACCAAAAACAAAAACAAAAAACACTAGTAGTCACGGAAGATAAACTGAAAGCATCAATAACTTAAATAATATTAACATTACTTGAGGCATCATGTTCACATCAATAAAGTTATACTCTTTAAAATTATAATAAGGTAATATCAGAGGGCAGTTAGGGGAAGCCAGAAGAACACAGATTGTCTTTAGACTCTTGGGTTGTGGAGTGAGGGCTCAAGGCTTCGGAGTTTGGTTTTTCTTGTTGAGATGGTTTATGGCGTCCTGGACCCATTTCAGGTTGGGGTCTGCACAAAACTCTTTGCCCAGGATGGTCTTGAAACTGCAGAGGAGAGAGAGGGGATCAGGTTAGATGGAGTTCCATTGACATCTCAGCCTACGAATGTAGCCCATTTGCCCCGAAGCTGCCATGGGAACTCAAGGAGGAAAGCAGGTGGAAGGAGGGAGCCCGTGGCAAGTTGATCATATAGATGTCCCAGCTGAAACCATCCTGACTTCAGGCTAAAGGAACTAGGATGGTCTGAATGAGCACACAGAGGGAGCGTGACGATGTGGGGCACTTTCAGATATTGGGTTAGATCATGCAACTCTCTGACGTTACGTTTGTGTGAGCCTTGCCCCTTGCACCCTGAGGAAGAACTGGACCATGCAGGGCTGGTGTGCTCAACTTACATCACAGCTTCTTTGGGACACTTGCTGGTGGTGACTCTTCTGTAGTTTGTCAGCCTCTGTATGGGGATCTTCTTATTGAATTTATAGCAGCAGGCAATTTGGGAGTTAATTGCATCTGGAAAGAGAACCACAAAGAAAAAGCACTTTAGAACGGACTAGGTTCTTTCCAATCTCAATCAAAAAAGAGAAGCAAGGAGAAGGCAAAGGGAGTCAGGTGTGCAGGGAGAACCCCTTAAATCCTAATATTTCAGCTTGTGCTTCAAAGCTACAGTATCAGATGGACTCAGTTTCCTAAGCCCTAAAATGGGCATGTAGCACTGAGGGAAGGGAGCTTTGTTAAAACTAGATAATTTGGGGAAATTCTGTTAGTAGGAGCAAATAATCCAAGCTATCAAAGTTAGCTAAGGGTCCCCTTTAGGTAAGAAGGAATGGATGCTTTGTTGTGAGTTTCCCTGATACCCACTGCCTCTGCAAAACTGAGTCTCTGGAGTCCAGATTTCAGATCTTCTCCTCTGGCCTCCATAGTATCTGGATATACCCTGCCAGAGAGCCCCTCTCCTTATGTCCCAGTCCTCAAATGCTGCTGAAATGAGCCAGGGCAGTAACTGCACTGGGCTCAGGTTTCCAGAGCCGGAATCCTGGAAGGAGCTGGATTTGAGGTCTACATCTGGAATTCTCATCCAGGCACCGTCCAAGAGCAGCTGTGTGATCAAGCTCACTCCTATGCCTCTCAGACTTTCCTGATCTTGTAGTGAGAGTGCAGGTACCCTTCTGCTCCGCTGGCCCATCATGACCCAGAGAGGGGGCGATGAGCTTCAGGGGGAAGGAGAAGGGGGCTCACCTGGCTGAGCGAGCACCTCGGTGCTGAAGGCAGCTACTGTGAGTAGCAGGCAGAGGAGAGCAGCGGAGAACTTCATGTTGCAGCGAGAGGATTCAAGCTTCAGCGTGGGAGCTGTTGGCCTCTGGATTGGCCCCTCTGCTCCTCCAGTGGCTTGGCCTGCCTTTTATTGAAATCACCCACCGAGAGGGTGGAGCCGTGGGAGTGAGACTGGCCCAGGGGCGGCATCCGGGGCGGCATCCTCCTTACTGAGTGCCGAAGCAGAATGCTAAAATGTGCTGAGCAAGTGAAGCAGCGGGACATTTCCAGGAAGTAGGAGAGGAAGGTGGGTCAGGACTGGGCAATTTTCCATTTGCAGCTGAGATCAAAAGGGTGAGGGGCAGGGTGCAGTTATATCCAGAGACCGCAGAGTAAACCAAACGGTTTATTCTTAAGATTCCCCTTTTTCTGAAGTGAAAACTCTGCAGAAAAGAAAGGAAGCCAGAGAAACAGAAGTCACAAGGATGCTGAAAGAAAGCATTCTCCCCCAAACTCCCTTCCCAGTCAGGCTGCCAAAAAACACTGAGCAGAGTTCCCTGTGCTATTGAGAAGGTCCTTGTTGGTTATCCATTTAATAAATATAGCAGTGGATCACTATATGCATAATAAGAAATGGGTTCTATTGAGCAAATGACTGGTCCACCCTCAAACAACAGCCCAGGGACCTTCAAGCCAAGGAGGAGTCCTGAAGTCTTGGCAGGCACCCAACAGCGTATTAAATCTGTTTGCTCTTTAATCTATAGGATGGAGGTACAAGGGAAGCTTAGTAGAACTATAGGGTTTTTTTTTTTAACTATAAAACTGAATTCTATTAATAGAACCATCAGATTTAACATGTGGAAGAAGCCATCTAGATCATGTTGATGTAATACTCACGCAGTACCTACCTCTGAACTGGGAATATTCAGTACTCCAACCCCATCCATTAGGTACTGTTCATTTCCATTTTATAGTCAGAAAGCCAAGGTACAGAGGAGTTAAGGAACCTGTTCAAGTTCCCCCAAACAAAGCCCAGTGTCTGTGCTGCCACGACTAGGACACACTTCGAGAAGAAGGGGCACATTCTCCAGCTGGCTGCCTGGCCATCTATCTGGATGCCCTCTGGCTTCAGTCTCTGCAGAATCAGCAGACATCTGAAAGGGAGTTGAGGACATTCCTTGCGGTTAAGTTATTACAGGAATCTGGAGCCCGTGGTTAGCACGGCAGTCAAACAAGACAAGACAAGAGGCGTGTCCTCGGCTATGGCAACTGTTATCCCAGCTTCTTTAGGATTCCCAAGGAGAAGGCGTGAGTCAAAGAACAGTCTTCCCGGAATTAGGACGGCTGCCTTCATGCTGCAGCTCCACCTTAGACTTCCTCAGAAACCCCAGAATCCATCATAACACCTAAAAGACCTTAGTGTTCATTTCATTGAACTCTTTTCTTTCACAAATATGACAGAATTCCTTGAGGCGTGCTGGTGGCTGAGCCAAGCCTCGGATTCAGGCCTCGACTCCCCCGATTCCACTGCCTCATGATTCTGAGCTTGCTTGGCTTTGCCCAGTGGGCATGGAAGGCCCTACTGATCCTTCTTTCTCAAAGAGTCTTTGAGACAATGTCTTTGCAACATATGGGACTTTGGGGAAGAACTGTCTGCCAATCACTGCATTTGTTTTTGTTTGTTTTTTATTATAAACTTTTTATTTTATTTTGGAGTATAGCTGATTAACAATGTGGTGATAGTTTCAGGTGGACAGCAAGGAGGCTCAGTCATACAGATACATAAATCCATTCTCCCCCAAACTCCCCTCCCATCCAGGTTGCCCCATAACAATGAGCAGAGTTTCCTGTGCTATTCAGAAGGTCTTTGTTGGTTATCCATTTAATAAATATAGCAGTGGATCACTGTATTCATAATAAGAAATGGGTTCTATTGAACAAATGACTGTGTCTGGTCCCTAGTTAATGGTCAGTAATGGCAAAGAGGAGTAGCTGACATCATTGAGTGTTTCCCAGGAGCCAGACCCTGTGCTGGGGTGACTCGCGACATTGTCTCATTGGTCCTCCAAAAACCCCAACTTGCTTTATGTTGAAATGGAAGTTAACTAGCTTTGTCTAGGATCTCACAGGTAGTAGCAGGTGGGGCTGAGATTCTCACCCAGGACACTTGGATACCAGAATCCATACTTCCTGGCACTGGGCTTAATGTTTCAGGATGGATATTGGTTTCCTAGAGAATCTAAGAGATGGTCTGGGAATACATGCCTGAAGTTACACATAGTCTCCCTTCCTGAAACTTGATTCGTTCAGTAAGAATGGACTGAGTCACTGGCACTGAGCCAAACAGAGATTTCAACCTAAGTTGGGGGCACCGTGGGAGGGAGTTAGAGTCAGACAGAAGGCAAATAGGGCTTCCAAGAGGAGTGGAAGCAAAGAAGTGCACAAGTTAATCTGTTTTTCTTTTTGTCCTGCCTTTTAGAATTACACCCAAGAATCTGGAATGGCCTCTCTGATTTTAATATACTCTCTAGGTTCATCATAACTTTCCTTGCAAGGAGCAAGTGTCTTCTAATTTCATGGATATAGTCACCATCCTCAGTGATTTTGGAGCCCAAGAAAATGAAATCTGTCACTGCTTCCGTATTTTCCCCTTCTATTTTCCATGAAGTGATGGGACTGGATGTCAGGATCTTCATTTTTGAATGTTGAGCTTCAAGCCAGCTTTTTTACTCTTCTTTTTCAGCCTCATCAAGAGGTTCTTTAGTTCCTCTTCACTTTCTGCCGTTAGAGTGTATAGTTAGCGTATCTGATATTGATATTGACTGATATTTCTTGTTGATATTTCTCCCGGAAATCTTGATTCCAGCTTGTGCTTCATCCAGCTCAGCATTTCGCATGATGTACTCTGCGTATAAGTTAAATAAGCAGGGTGACAATATACAACCTTAACATACCCCTTTTCCAATTTGGAACCTGTCTGTTGCTCCATGTCCAGTTCTAACTATTGCTTCTTGACCTGCATACAGGTTTCTCAGGAGACGGGTAAGGTGGTATTCCCACCTCCTTAAGAATTTTCCACAGTTTGTTGTGATCCACAGTCAAAGACTTTAGTGTAATCAATGAAGCAGAAGTAGACGCTTTTCTAGAACTCCTTTGCTTCGTCTATGATCCAATGGATGTTGGCAATTTGATCTCTGGCTCCTCTGCCTTGTCTAAATCCAGCTTGTAAATCTGAAAGTTCTCAGTTCACATACTGCTGAAGCTTAGGCTGACAAATTTTGAGCATAACCTCACTAGCATGTGAAATGAGTGCAATTGTGTGGTACATTGAACATTCTTGGGCACTGCACTTCTTTGGGATTGGAATGAAAACTGACCTTTTCCAGTCCTGTGGCCATGCTGAGTTTTCTAAATTTGCTGACATATTGAGTGAAGCACTTTAACAGCATCACCTTTTAGCATTTGAAATGGCTCAGCTGGAATTCCATCACCTCCACTAGCTTTGTTCATAGTAATGCTTCCTAAGGCCCACTTGACTTCACACTCCAGGATGTTTGGCTCTAGGTGAGTGACCATACCATTGTGGTTATCCTGGTCACTATAGACCTTTTTTGTATAGTGTATTCTTGCCACCTCTTCCTAATCTCCTCTGCTTCTGTTAGGTCCATACCATTTCTGTTCTTTATTGTGCCCATCCTCGCATGAATATTCCCTTGGTATCTGCAGTTTTCTTGGAGAGATCTCTAGTCTTTCCCATTCTATTGTTTTCCACTGTTTCCTTACATTGTTCTTTTAGGAAGGCCTTCTTATCTCTTTGCTATTCTCTGTAACCCTGCATTCAGTTAGGGGTCTCTTTCTCTCTTGTCTTTCTATTTGTTAAGCCGCCTCAGACAACCACTTTGCTTTCTTGCTTTTCTTTTCATTGGTGATGCTTTTGGTCACCCTTTCCTGTACAGTGTTATGAATTTCTGCCCGTAGTTCTTCAGGCACTCTGTCTAGCAGATCTAATCCTTTGAATCTATTCTTCAGCTACACTGTATAATCATAATGTATTTGATTCAGACCATACCCAGATAGCCTAGTGACTTTACCTACTTTCTTCAATTTAAGCCTGAATTTTGCAATAAGGAGCTTATGATGTAAGCCACAGTAAGCTCCAGGTCTTGTGTTTCTGACTATAGATCTTCTCCATCTTTGGCTGTAGAGAATATAATCAATTTGATTTTGGTATTGATCTTCTGTTGTCCATGTGTAGAGTCATTTCTTGGCTTGTTGGAAATGGATGTTTGCTATGGCCAATGTGTTCTCTTGACAAAATTCTCTTAGCCTTTGCCCTGCTTCATTTTGTACCCCAAGGCCAAACTTGCCTATTACTCCAAGTATCTCTTGACTTCCTAGTTTTCCATTCTAATCCCCTGTTATGAAAAGGACATCTTTTTCCTGGTGTTAGTTCTAAAAGGTCAGTCTTCCCTGGTAGCTCAGACAGTAAAGAATCTGCCTGTAATTCAGGAGACCTGGGCTCGATCCCTGGGTCTGGAAGACCCCTGGAAAAGAGAATGGAAACCCAATCCAGTATTCTTACCTGGAGAATTCCATGAACAGAGGAGCCTGGCTGGCTACAGTCCATAGGGTTGCAAAGAGTCAGACATGACTGAGCGACTAACACTAACACACACTAGAAGGTCTTATGCTGCTGCTGCTGCTGCTGCTGCTGCTAAGTCGCCTCAGTCGTGCCCGACTCTGTGCGACCCCATAGACAGCAGCCCACCAGGCTTCCCTGTCCCTGGGATTCTCCAGGCAAGAACACTGGAGTGGGTTGCCATTTCCTTCTCCAATGCATAAAAGTGAAAAGTGAAAGTGAAGTCGCTCAGTTGTGTCCGACCCTTAGTGACCCCATGGACTGCAGCCTACCAGGCTCCTCCATCCATGGGATAGGTCTTCATAAAACCAGTCAGCTTCAGTTTCTTTGGCATTAGGGGTTGGGGCATAGACTTGGATTTCTGTGATGTTGAATGGTTCGCCTTAGAAACCAAGGCTCTACTCCAATATAAAATAAAAAGTTTTTAGAAAGCTGAATTGGACTACGATAGCTCAATAAATAAATAAAGGTGTTGAGATCTTGAGACTGCTTTCTCCTGATTCTGCCAGGCTATTATCATGCCTTGTCCCCTAACCAAAGGCCCTGTAGACATTCTGTAGTAAATCTCCTCACTTTTGTGTAAGAAGATCAGATTCTTGCTACGGGCAGAGACAGGTCAAGCTGGCCTCTGTTTGCACATGGTCACTCAGAGAGGTTTTCTGAGTGTTTTTTTTTTCCCCCTGAGTTTTCAGACAGATTTCTGAGTATTTGAAGCTGTGTCACTGCTTCAGGAAGACATCACCATTTTTGGAAAGTGACTAGGTCACTGCAAGTGTCAGGCAGTAAGCAGGATCAAAGGTGAAATTATGAATCAGAAGAGAAAGTCTTCTGGAAGGTGGTGGCCATCTCCCTTTCACTTCTGCTCTGTCCAGAATAGCTGTTCTTCCCAGCCGGATGGTCAGTCACTGTGTGGGAGAAATGAGTGAAAATTTCCACTCTGAGATAGCTTTGGAAGTTCCCAGATTCCTTGGAAAAGAAGGCACTTGGCTGGAGCCTGCATTCCAGATGCTGGGCTTGAAGCCAGCCAGAGACGTCTCACGTGGGACTGTGCTGGGAACATCCCAGCGCAAGGTCTGGCTTGGCCCCCTGCTTGAGGGCATACAAGGGAAAGTCTGGGGAGCAGGGGGTGTGGGGAGGAGGCAGAGTCAAGGTTTTGCTGTTTTCCAGAATCCCCAGTTCCCCTGGGACCCCCTCCTCAACAACGCACAGATGAGGAATGGAAAAGTTCCTCATGGTGAATAATCCTTCCTTCCTTCCTCCCAGTGGGCTGACATCCCCACCTCCCACCCAGGATCCTCTGCGTGGACCTTGATCATAGGCTCAGACTCCCACTCAGGGTCAGGGGTAAAGGAAAGAGGAATAAAGAGTGAGCTTTCTAGAAATATCTGAAGCCAGCATCTAACCCTTGCCTGGTCCCTTCCCCAGTTTGCTTGCTTTCCCCTCTGCCCCTAGCAGGGGCACGCTTCCCTCTGCTTGCGATGCTCCTCCAGCTCAGGCCTTTGAGTGAGATGCACAGGAAGTTTTGTGCCCCTTACGTACTTTCTAGATACCTCCCCAGGCTTCTTTAGCTGCTCCACATTAGCTCTGAGCTTTAGGGAGATCAGTGCTTATTTTGCCAAGACCCCAACTCTGAGATCCCTTGCCTTTCAAGGATGAGAAATTCATTCTTTAATTCTTTGTTTAAATATTTATTTATTTGGCTATGCCAGGTCTTAGTTGTGGCATGTGGGATCTAGTTTCCTGACCAGGGATTGAACCCCGGGTTCCCTGCATTAGGAGCACTGAGTCTTAGCCACGGGACCCCATTCTTTATTCTTGCACAGAATGTCGGATAAAAACAGAACCTTACAGATCAGCTTCCTGTTTCACAGATGGAGAAACTGAGGCCAAGAAAGAGGCTGTGACAGGCCCAAAGTGACATGGCAAAGTTTGTGGGAATTTTTCCACATCTGGACTCTCAGTGTAGCACCACCTCTCAGATGCCGCACTGGCTCCTTGTTAGGACATGCAAACAGTTAGCATCTATTCTATGCAGAGCACCAGGTAGTGGGCTGGGGATGGAGGACGGGAAAAGTGAGCCCAACATGCAACTTGCTTTCCAGAAGGGATGACTGAGCCTCTACGGTAAGGTGGGCTGGGTATAAAAGTAAACCAAAGCAGCGTTCACCCCAAGGTTCAGCATCCAGACATTTCCTGTGTGCTTTGTGGACTGCCCCAGGTTCATACGCATGAAAGAACCAAGGACATTTGGGAGGGAGTTAGGAGGAGATAGCTTATGGGAAAAGAAAGGGAAAAATCCACCTGCAGTGACCCAACCCAGGGTGGCTGGGGGAGGGAGTGGGGTCTCAGGCAAGCCCTGAGGGTGGTTGGGGGTTTGTCACTTACACTGTCTTCAGGGTCAGCCCTCAGTTCAGTTCAGTTCAGTCACTCATTTGTGTCCGACCCTTTGTGACCCCGTGAACTGCAGCATGCCAGGCCTCCCTGTCCATCACCAACTCCCAGAGTCCATCCAAACCCATGTCCATTGATTTGGTGGTGCCATCCAACCATCTCATTCTCTGTCGTCCCCCTCTCTTGCTCTCAATCTTTCCCAGCATCAGGGTCTCTACAAATGAGTCCGCTCTTCACATCAGGTGGCCAAAGTATTGGAGTTGCAGCTTCAAAATCAGTCCTACCAATGAACACTCAGGTTCAATCTCCTTTAGGATGGACTGGTTGGATCTCCTTGCAGTCCAAGGGACTCTCAAGAGTCTTCTCCAACATCACATTTCAAAAGCACCAATTCTTTGGCTCTCAGCTTTCTTTATAGTCCAACTCTCACATCCATACATGACCACTAGAAAAACCATAGCCTTGACTAGATCGACCTTTGTTGGCAAAGTAATGTCTCTGCTTTTTAATATGCTGTCTAGGTTGATCATAACTTTCCTTCCAAGGAGTAAGCATCTTTTAATTTCATGGCTGCAATCACCATCTGCAGTAATTTGGGAGCCCAGAAAAATAAACTCAGCCACTGTTTCCATCATTTCCCCCATTTACTTGCCATGAAGTGATGGGACCAGATGCATTATCTTAGATTTCTGAATGTTGAGCTTTAAGTCAACTTTTTCACTCTCCTCTTTCACTTTCATCAGGAGGCTTTTTAGTTCCTCTTCACTTCCTGCCATAAGGGTGGTATCATCTGCATATCTGAGATTACTGATATTTCTCCTGGCAATCTTGATTCCAGCTTGTGCTTCCTCTAGCCAAACGTTTCTCATGGTGTACTCTGCATATAAGTTAAATAAGCAGGGTGACAATATACAGCCTTGACGTACCCCTTTTCCTATTTGGAACTAGTCTGTTGTTCCATGTCCAGTTCTAACTGTTGCTTCCTGACCCACATACAGGTTTCTCAAGAGGCAGGGCAGATGGTCCGATATGTTCATCTCTTGAAGAATTTTCCACAGTTTATTGTGATCCACAGAGTCAAAGGCTTTGGTATAGTCAATAAAGCAGAAATAGATGTTTTCCTGGAACTCTCTTGCTTTTTCGATGATCCAACAAATGTTGGCAATTTGATCTCTGGTTCCTCTGCCTTTTCTAAAACCATCTTGAATATCTGGAAGTTCATAGTTCATGTAGTGCTAAAGCCTGGCTTGGAGAATTTTGAGCATCACTTTACTAGCGTGTGAGTGCAATTGTGCGGTAGTTTGAGCATTCTTTGGCATTGCCTTTCTTTGGGATTGGAATGAAAACTGACCTTTTCCAGTCCTGTGGCCACTGCTGAGTTTTCCAAATTTGCTGGCATATTGAGTGCAGCACTTTCACAGCATCATCTCTTAGGATTTGAAAGAGCTCCACTGAAATTCCATCACCTCTACTAGCTTTGTTCGTAGTGATGCTTCCTAAGGCCCACTTGACTTCACATTCCAGAGTGTCTGGCTCCAGGTGAGTGATCACACTATCGTGATTATCTGGGTCATGAAGATCTTTTTTTGTACAGTTCTTCTGTGTATTCTTGCCACCTCTTCTTAATATCTTCTGCTTCTGTTAGGTCCATACCATTTCTGTCCTTTATTGAGCCCATCTTTGCATGAAATGTTCCCTTGATATCTCTAATTTTCTTGAAGAGATCTCTAGTCTTTCCCATTCTGTTCTTTTCCTCTATTTCTTTGCATTGATCGCTGAGGAAGGCTTTCTTATCTCTCCTTGCTATTCTTTGGAACTCTGCATTCAGATGCTTATATCTTTCCTTTTCTCCTTTGCTTTTCACTTCTCTTCTTTTCACAGCTATTTGTAAGGCCTCCTCAGACAGCCAGTTTGCTTTTTTGAATTTCTTTTTCTTGGGATGGTCTTGATTCCTGTCTCCTGTACAATGTCGCGAACCTCATTCCATAGTTCATCAGGCACTCTGTCTGTCAGATCTAGTCCCTTAAATCTATTTCTCACTTCCACGGTATAGTTATAAGGGATTTGATTGATCTGAATCTGGGACCTGAATGATCTACTGGTTTTCTCCACTTTCTTCAATTTAAGTCTGAATTTGGCAATAAGGAGTTCATGATCTGAGCACATTCAGCTCCTAGTCTTGTTTTTGCTGACTGTATAGAGCTTCTCCATCTTTGGCTGCAAAGAATATAATCAATCTGATTTTGGCGTTGACCATCTGGTGATGTCCATGTGTAGAGTCTTCCCTTGAGTTGTTGGAAGAGGGTGTTTGCTATGACCAGTGCTTTTTCTTGGCAGAACTCTATTAGCCTTTGCCCTGCTTCATTTTGTACTTCAAGGCCAAATTTGCCTGTTACCCCTGGTGTTTCTTGACTTCCCTTATAATGAAAAGAACATCTTTTTGGTGTGTTAGTTCTAAAAGGTCTTGTAGGTCTTCATAGAACCATTCAACTTCAGCTTCTTCAGTGTTACTGGTTGGGGCATAGGCTTGTATTACCGTGATATTGTACGGTTTGCCTTGGAAATGAACAGAGATCATTCTGTTGTTTTTGAGACTGCATCCAAGTACTCCATTTTGGACTCTTTTGTTGACTATGATGGCTACTCCATTTCTTCTAAGGGATTCCTGCCTGCAGTAGTAGATATAATGGTCATCTGAGTTAAATTCACCCATTCCAGTCCATTTTAGTTTGCTGATTCCTCGAATGTTGACATTCACTCTTGCCATCTCCTGTTTGACCTCTTTCAATTTGCCTTGATTCATGGACCTAACATTCCAGATTCCTATGCAATATTGCTCTTTACAGCATCAGATCTTGCTTCTATCTCCAGTCACATCCACAACTGGGCATTGTTTTTGCTTTGGCTCCATCCCTTCATTCTTTCTGGAGTTATCTCTCCACTGATCTCTAGTAGCATGTTGGGCACTTACCGACATGGGGAGTTCCTCTTTCAGTGTCCTATCATTTTGCCTTTTCACACTGTTCGTGGGGTTCTCAAAGCAAGAATCCTGAAGTGGTTTGCCATTCCCTTCTCCAGTGGACCTCATTCTGTCAGACCTCTCTACCATGACCCGTCCGTCTTGGGTGGCCCCACCCGGCATGGCTTAGTTCATTGAGTTAGACAAGGCTGTGGTCCGTGTGATCAGATTGGCTAGTTTTCTGTGATTATGGTTTCAGTGTGTCTGCCCTCTGATGCCCTCTCGCAACACCTACTGTCTTACTTGGGTTTCTTTTACCTTGGTCATGGGGTATCTCTTCACGGCTGTTCCAGCAAAGCACAGCCGCTGCTCCTTATCTTGGACGAGGGGGATCTCCTCACTGCTGCCCCTCCTGACCTTGGACGTGGGGTTGCTCCTCTCGGCCACTGCCCTCTTTTGAAATTGAAGTATAATTGATTCACGATGTTGTGTTAGTTTCTGCTGTACAGCAAAGTGATTCAGTTATACATGTGTATTATTTGGTTTTCTTTCCCGGTATGGTTTATCACAGAATGTTGAATCTAGTTCCCTGTACTATACAGTAGGACCTTGTTGTTTATCCAGTCTCTGCTTAATGGTTTTCATCTGCTAACCCCAAACTCCCAATCCATTCTTCCCTTACCCTCCAACGGTGGGCAAGCCTGGACAGAAGTGCAGGGTTTGTGGAGTAGAGTCTATGCTGGACAGACTGGGTGGTAAGAACAGGAGAAAAAGGCACAGTCAGGGGGGAAAAAAAAAAAAACGAAGAGAGAAATCGTAAGAGAAGAGAAGGGATAAAGAAGAGGGAAACTTGAATCATGGAACCATTAGAGCCAGATGGGGCCTTGCTGCTCTCTAGGTGTGTGGCCTTGCCCAAGTCACCTGACCTCTCCGGCCTCTTCTGCAGTGTAAGTAAGACAATGATTAGTAAGACAGTGTTTCTAACGTTGTCATGAGACTCGGATGAAATAATAATCCAACAGTGTTTTGCAAGCCAAGTGTAAAAAGCTGTGTCATTCTGAGGGCCTGAGCAAGCTACAGCCTCTAGACAGTCTCTGGGTACAAGCCCAGGCAGCCTCCAGTGCAGAGCATGTGGGATTTTAGTTCCCTGACCAGGGCTCAAACCTGCATCCCCTGCAGTGAAAGTGTGGATTCTTAACCACTGGACTGCAGGGGAAGTCCCCAAACCTCCACCCTTATTTCTTGCTATGAAAGTGGATTTGGCATCTATATCACATGGTCAGGTCTTGACTTCCCAGGCTCTTTTTCACTGCTGTTTTTTTGTCCACCTGTGGACAGAGAGAGCACTTCAGGGGCTGATGAAACTGAGGGTCAGAGAAGACTAGTCCCCCCGTTTAGTGAGGGTATCAGGTCCTCATCAGAAGTTCACATACTTTTTCTTTTTTCCTCTGAAGTTTATTTATTTATTATTTATTTTTGGCTGCCCTGGTCTTTGCTGCTGCGCACGGGTGTTCCCTAGTTTCTGAGAGCGGGGGCTACTCTTGACTGCGGTGCCCAGGCTTCTCATTGCAGAGCACAGCCTCTTCCCTTGCCGCAGGGCACAGGCCCTAGGACTGAGGGCTTCGGTAGCTGCAGTACACAGACTCAGAAGCTTAGTTGCCCCCGTGGCATGTGGGATCTTCCTGGACCAGGGTTCGAGCCCAGATCCCCTCCATTGGCAGGCAAATTCTTTAACCACTGTGCCACCAGGGAAGTCCCTGGAAGTTCACCTTCTGACAGGCCCTTTTCTGTCTCTAACCTCCTGTTGCCCCCAGACTCCTTCTCTGCTTCTAGAACTCTCCATGCTCCATCCTGCTTCAAGGCCCTTGCCCAGCACCTATATGGTGTCTTTCATATAGTGGGTTCTCAATAAATATTATTTGAACCAATGAACAAATCCATGAATCTCAAATCATTTCTCCCAGATACCTGAATTATGGGCTGAGTATCAGACAGGGAAATGAGAAGCAAGAATTTTGGTTTACCAAGTTCCCCACTTCTATTTGGGGAAGAGATAGTGGTAGGGCTAGGGGAACAGTGCCTGGGCTGCTACCAAGTGGTATCTTTCAGGGGCCCCATAAAACCCTCTTTGGGAATGAGCTGTTTCTCCCTTCTGGTTGCAAAACATTGCATGCCGAAAAAGAGAAACTTCAGTTGCCAAAAAAAAAAAAAAACAAAAACGCTCTTTCTTTGTTAATAGTTTCCCTGGCTCACTGGTGGAGCCCCAGGTTGCAAATCACTGACTACACTCAAAAGCTGTTCCTGCATTTACTGTAAATCAGAGGTCCCCAAGCTTAATGGCACGAGGAACAGCTTTTGTGCCATGGACGGGTTGGGGTGGGGGGAGGATGGTTTCAGGATGATTCAAGCTCATTACATTTATTGTGCACTTTACGTCTATTATTACTACATCAGCTCCTCCTCAGATCATCAGACATTAGATCCTAGAGGTTGGGGACCCCTGCTGTAAATTGGAGTCTGAGAAAAAGTCTGAATGCAGATGCTGAGGGTATCTGTCTGAGGGAGAGAGAAAAGTTGGAAGGTAATTGTTCTGCAAAGCACAGACAACTCTTCTGCCTTAGATTAGAGGACCTTAAAACAAAGCATTAGGAAATAACCCAGTTCTGTAGCTTAGTGATTGCTCAAAAATATAAGCAGGGTAGCAAGCAAACTTTACATTGTTTTCCTTGGAGCTGTTTATAGTGGGGTTTGAATGGCAGGCGTGCAGGAGGGCAGGCATTTTTGTCCTGTATCCCCAGCATCAGCACTCAGCAATAGGGATTTAACAAATATGTAATAATGAATGAATTAGGGGGAAATAATTAGAGCTAGAAGGTAGCATAGAGATCCCAGATTGAAAATCCCTGCTCTGCTTTAATTAAATCAGGGGGAAAAAAGTTTGCCAGGATTTTAGAGAATTTATAAATCATTGCAGGCAAGCTCTGTGTGTGTGTGTGTGTGTGTGTGTGTGTGTGTGTGTGTGTGTGTGTGTGGTGTGTTGTGGGAAGTGCCTGGTCATGGATCTTAACATTTTCCAGTGAGACTGCCAGCTATTTTTTCTCTGGAAGAAACATTTCTTTGTTTAGAGAATTTTTACTGAGGCACTCATTGTAAATAGGCACTTCTTGCCCTGGAGGAAGGAAGGAAAGAAGCTTTGGTGGCCGAAGAGAAAGGCTGCCCCTCCAAAGACCCCTGGTGATGCAGAGCCGGACACGGAGCAAATGGACCAAACAGACATTTGCATAAGGACTGAGAGACCTCCTAAGAGAAGAGGAATTGAGACCCTTTCTTTTGAGTTCAAAATTTTGAGACGCTTTGAGTCTGGAGAGGTTCCAAATGGATCGGTGACCCAAGTTCCAAACTCAGACTGAGAATTCAGGGGGTCAGGGCTGAGGTGGGGAGACCACCTGGACCATCCTCCCCGACGCTATGGATGCAGTAACCACGCTTTGGGGACAGTGATCAAATCTGTGAATTTAAACTGATGATGTTGCACCGTGGTCAAGAATAGAGGTGGCATCCTTAGAGCAAGGAGCTGGGAACCCCTCTGGGTGGTGGAGGATCAGCGGTCCACAGTTACCCCTTGGTGCAGGGATGAAATCAATGGCAAACAAGAGCCCTGGCCACTGATTGGTGAGTCAGATCACCCAGCTCTCACTTTGTGTAAAATTTAGCAGCTGGACTTATCAGCTGCCCTGAATAGGTCTCTACAGTTCTCGGGCGATATGGGGAGACTGGGAAGGGGCATCTAAGCGTGAACAATTACTTTTCCTCCCGATTTGGACAACTTGGGCTCTAGGGATTAACTGAACATAGTAAAAGAGACATGAACTGTTCTTGCCTTGAGATGATGAAAAAGACTATGTTAGTTCCAGACACACCTAGTTCATTACTGCTGACAGCTCACTGCTCCAGCCCACCACGTGCCCCTCTCTTTTCCCCACTCCCATGCAAGTAGGCTGCACTTATATTCCAAATTCATGACCTGCTTTTCCCTTGTATGGTTTTGGTTTCGTGGCAGTGGTAAACATTAATCTTAAATATCTGCTGAATGCCTTCTAGAACTTGTGTGCGGTTCATGCTGTGTGCTTTACGATTCATTCAACTGTGTGATTAGCAAGAGCACTGTAGGTGAGACAGGGATTATCATCCCCCTTCCACAGATGAGGCAACCGAGGCTTAGAAGCTGACTGGCTCGAAGACAAGGGGTCTGAGAAATAGGCGTGCTGGGATTAAACTTTACAGGGCTCCCCTCCAAGGTCGTTCTTTATGCTGCAACACTTCATCCTTCTCCGGGTTGTTTTCCCTTCCGGTCATCCTGTAGCTCACCTCTCGAGATCACCTCCATTCGCTCTAAGTGGAAGGCTTGGTGAGCAGGTGGAAGGGAAAGAAAAGGTTAGGGGATGGAAACCAGCTAACAGGGATGTTCTCTAACATGCCCTGGGTCCCTCTTCAAATGACTTCGCTGCCCGTTCATTTCAGGACCCCGCCCCATGACTACTCTCTGGACTCATCATCTCCCTGAACTTCTCCATTTCGTGGCCCTAAACTGAGTAATCCATTTCTTTGACCACAGTCTTCCACTTCCTTCCCCTTCAGCCACTCTGTATCACTCTGTCAGCTCCTCCTCGTCCCGTGGCCCCTTACCTGGCTTCCTTTCCTCCCCAGCCCAGCCTGGGGTTGGTCACACTCTCGCCAGCATACCAGGTCTCTCATTTCTACCACCCAGTGCCCAGACCCAGGTGATCCGGTCACATCCCCAATTCCCAGCCACTCCCAGGTGGTCAGGGTTTGCTGAAAATCTTGCTTTCCTCGATGGCTATGCCAGCAATGCTTTTATGTACGCCTAGTTATTTCTTCCTGCCATGCTCCACGATGGCTTTCAAATCTTCACCATTCTCTGACATCTCTTGCCGCAACCTCAGCGCTCTCAGGAGACACCCTCCTCAGTACAAGCATAGACTGTGACATGAGAATGCCCCCAGTGCCAGCCTCAGTGCCCCTATCAATACTCAATTCCCTCTTCATGTCATGGTACCTTTTCCCTCCTGCTTCAGAAGACAAGCTGGTCCCTCTGGTTGAGGATCACTGATCAATCCATATCCTTAATCTCCTGAAGCCTTTTCCAGAACTTGGCATCCTCCATTATTTCCATGCCTTTTTGATCTCCCTCTTTCTAATCTCTTCCTTCTTTCCAACCGACACACTCAAGTCTTCTTGATTGTTTAAAAAAAAAAACTTATTTCAAGTCCATCTTCCCTCAAATTCTTCCTTCCCTTTCTTTCTATTGATAGTAAAATGATTGAATGATTAGTCTCCACTTGTGGCCTCACATTCTCAGTGAATTCTACAACTAATTCCTCAAAAAAGATTTTTTTTTTTTTTTTTGCCACATCATATGGGATGCAGGATCTTAGCTCTCCAACCAGGGATCGAACCTGTGCCCCTGCAGTGGACGCAGAGTCTTCTATCAGGGAAGACCCTACAATTCATCCCTGAACTGTTGCCTTTTACTTTCTACATCTGTTACTCAACTGCACTTCTTAGAGTCTCAGCAGCAACCTCCTCACTTAAAGGAATTCTTCACCACTCTGATCCATTGTGAAATCACTGTCTATCACTCCCTCTTTCAGGAAATCCTGCCCTCCTTTCATGTCTGGGGCTCTGTTCATCTCGTGCCTCTCTCTGCTTCTTCTTTTTGGACACTGCTTTCACTGGCGTTTCCTCTCGTTCATCCCTAAGTCCTGTTCTTCTCTAAGGAGTCATAGGTCTATTCTCACTCTCCATGAGAGTTTGCAGCCTGCTGGTCCCTCTTCTTGTTCTGGGCTGGAGATTCGTTCTGTCTGTCTTATACCATGATTCAAAAGAATGGAATTAATTGCTAATGTTTAAAGCAGAACAGGTTTCTCATTTAACAAAAAAAAACTGGATATATGCTCTGTCTTGGTAAAATCAGAATTGGTAGCACTGAGCCTGCATCCTCACATGGCCACGATCCATGAGAGCAGAGAGGCAGCAGTGCCTTTGGATAAAGCCTATGTTCACAGATTCACCAAAGAGTCCCTTTCTCACCGTTCCACAATCTCTCTTTTATCTATTGCTCGCTTCCTTCACTCACTTATCCCATCTGCCTGGCTCCTGTTAGAATGGAATCTATCACCCGGGGTCTGGACTCTTTTTCCCATGGACTCCCAAATTTATGTTTCATAATCAAGCTAATTAGTCTTTAGATAAACTCTGGACTTATGTTTCTTCCCACCCACTTGGCATTTACCTGGATGCCGCTCAGCTTCAACAAATTCATCTTCGCATCCCTGCCTCTCTCCTTTCCCTTCCTCTCTTCTTTTTCCCTTTGCCTTTTTTCAACCAAGATGGAATAAGCCCCTGTGGCAGATGCAGAAGCCCTACCTTGGGGAGTCAGTTTGGTTGGCAGATGGGGGTAAAGGACCAGTGTTGAGGCTGTGTTTCTATAAGATGGACAGCCTTTTCCCTTAGTTTATTCATTTGAGATGGCTTCAGGCAGGGAGCCTACGGAGAATTTTTGAGAACGGGTTCAACAGTTCCCCAAACCATCCCTTGCTGCCATTTCTGTGTGTGAGCGACTACTCTCTTGAGAGCCATGCTGAGCAGAAGGCCTGCAGATCCATCCTGATCCACAGTCCCCAGAACCACCATATAGTCTCCAATCTGCTTCCCCTGCCAAGCTTTCCCATGCCCATGCAGCCAGGTGGCCAGGCCAGAGGGCAAAGACCATCCTTAGGTTTCCTTAGGTTTTTCCCTTTTCATATCATTTCACATCCAGTTGGTCACTAAGATCCACCTGTTGCGCTTCTTTTTAAAAGTCCTTTTAAAATTTTGCTCCTGAGATATAGTTGATTTACAACTTTGTACTGGGGGTCTAGATAGTGGTAGTGGTTAAGAATCTGCCTGCCAATGCAGGAGACACAAGAGACACGGGTTTGATCCCTGGGTCGAAAAGAAATGGCAACCCACTCCAGCATCCTGGAAAATTCCTAGCACAGAGGAGCCTGCTGGACTACAGTCCCTGGGGATGCAGAGTTGGACATGACTGTGTTAATTTCTGCTATACAGCAAAGAGGCTCCCTTATACAGATATAAACATTCTTTTAATATTCTTTTCCATTATGGGTTATCTCAGGGAATTGAACATAGTTTCCTGTGTTGTATAGTAAGACCTTGCTGTTTATCTATTCTATGTACATAGTTTGCGTCTGTTAAATCCCGAACTCCCAGTCAATCTGTCCCTCACTCCCTTCTCCCTTGGTAATCTCAAGTCTATGCTGTATGTCTGTGAGTCTCTTTCTGTTTCAAAAATAGGTTCATTTTGTCATATTTTAGGTTCCACATGTAAGTGATATCATATGCTATTTGTCTTTCTCTTTTTGACTTACTCCACCCAGTGTAATAATCTCCCATCCCGTCCCGTTGCTGCAAATGGCAAACTTTCATTCTTTTTTATGACTGCGTCATATTCCATTGCACGTCATCTGTTGCACTTCTGAAGCATCTCTTGCGTTCACCTTCTCTTGTCCCAAATAACCCTGCCTTCGTCTGAGTTCTATTAAAAGAGTTTAATGTGATTTCCTTCCAAGAGAATCTACCATCAAGTCCATCCTTTGTACTGATGTCAGAAGTATCTATCCCAAACTGCCAATCTGATTTGCTAAAAATATTTCAGCAGCTCTGCATGTCTACTTGATGGCGTAGAATGGCCACATCTCATGCGTCAATCCTTTCAAATACCCTGGGGTGTCAGTTCAGTTCAGTCGCTCAGTCACATTCAACTCTTTGCAACCCCATGGACTGCAGCACACCAGGCTTCCCTGTCCATCATCAACTCCCAGAGCACGCTCAAACTCATGTCCATCAAGTCGGTGATGCCATCCAACCTCTCATCCTCTGTTTTCCCCTTCTCCTCGTGCCTTCAGTCTTTCCCAGAATCAGGGTCTTTTCCAAAGAGTCAGCTTTTCGAACCAGGTGGCCAAAGTGTTGGAGCTTCAGCTTCAGCATCAGTACTTCCAATGAATATTCAGGACTGATTTCCTTTAGGATGGACTGGTTTGATCTCCTTACTGTCCAAGGGACTCTCAAGAGCCTTCTCCAACACCACAGTACAAAAGCATCAATTCTTTGGTGCTCAGCTTTCTTTACGATCCAACCCTCACATCCATACATAGAAAAAAAGAAAGTAAAGAAAGTCAAGTCGCTCAGTTGTGTCTGATTCTTTGCGACCCCATGGACTATAGCCTACCAGGATCCTCCGTCCATGGGATTTTCCAGGCAAGAATACTGGAGTGGGGTGCCATTTCCTTCTCCAGGGGATCTTCCCAACTCAGGGATCAAACCCAGGTCTCTTGCATTGTAGGCAGACGCTTTACTGTCTGAGCCACCAGGGAAGTCCATATATATCTACTGGAAAAATGATAATTTTGACTATACAGACCTTTGTTGGGTGTGGTGACACCAATTGGCTCATCTTTCCCAGAACATAGCCCTTGAATGTATTATTTCCTTTGCCTGTAAAGGTAGTTGCTCCATCTTCAAGAAGTCTTTCCAGATTCCTTAAGATGCACTATCCCTTTAAAACATTACACTTTCCTTTGTACAACTCTGGGTTGGGCCCTGTATATTAAAGGTTATTGATGTGTTTGTCTTCTGCACTGGGCTCTGAGCAAGGATAGGCAAGATCTACCTATTCCTCTTCGACTTTATCTTTAGCACTTAGAACAGAGCCCAGGATTCACTCACTTGTTCATTCATTCATTCAACAAGCAGTAATTAAATGCCTGGGTTTCCCTGGCGGCTCAGTGGTAAAGAATCTACCTGCCAATGAAGGAGATGAGGGCTCAATCCCTGGGTCAGGAAGATCCCCTGGAGTAGGAAATGGCAACTTACTCCAGTATTGTTGAGTGGAAAATTCCATGGACAGAAGAGCATGGCAGGCCACAGTCCATGTGGTCACAAAGAGGAGGACATGACTGAGCGATGAAGCATGGAACTAAGTGCCTAGTCTATGCTGGACAGGAACTCTACATTAGGCACATATTTGCTGAATGAATGGAGAGCCCAGGAATAGTAAGATCTCAGCTCAATGAAAGAGTCAAAATCCAAAAAAACCTAATCTGTGTTTTGACTACATTTTGATTTGGTCTGAGCTACACTGGGCATCCACCCAGTACACTCATCCCTGTCTACACCACCTCACCCCTGCCTCCCCTCTCCTTACCACCAACCACTGGCTCACTTTATTACCTTGGCTGAGTGTTTGGCTACTGTGGGCCCTCATGGACAGAAGGGAAATGATCAGTCTTTGAAATCCTTTGTAATTCAGAGTTTCATCTGTCCCTTTACTTCTTCACTTCTGAGGCAACTGCCGGAGGAGGATATATCTCAGTTCTGGAAATTCCCCATGGTTGCTGGGTTTCCTGCCCACAAGCCCCACAGTCGGATCATTTCACTTGATACTTGTAAGAATGAGCAGATCAGGAACCACCATGCCATTGTATAGGGAGGTCACACGACCTGTGAAGTCAAGTGCAAGAAGGTGGTGGAAGAGGGATTGGAAAGCAGGTCTTCTGCATCTAAAACCAGCCCAGCTTGGGACTCTCCAATAGTACTGCTTTGCCGGGCATCTTGGCAAGAAAGTATGTCTGGATACCCAAATTTGAAAGTAGCGTGGTCTACAGTAGGGTCTGCTCTCACATGTTGGCCAAAACCACATCCTCTTTACTCGCATTTCTCGGATATATTTTGCAATGTAATTCTTATCTTCACTGCTCTGGGCCAAACATCAAGACCGTGGTTCCCTTTCTGGTCATCAGCTTCCGCAGCTCGAATTTTCTTACAGTTGTTTTTCCAAGTTCTGCATTTTTCTTTCTCTCATCTCATTTTTCATGTCCTTCAGATGTGTCATCATCTCAAATGGCAGTTTCAGTGACGTCAGACATCCCATTTAGAAAGATGATGCTGACTTTTCCAGGAGCGATATCTGTTTTTAGACCTTCTAGGAAAAGTAAAGTCCTTTTCTTCCCCATTATTTGCATCTTGCTAAATAAGCAGCCGCCTTGTTGGGGGCTTCTGCATTTCTTAGCTGAGTCCTTGCAGAAATCAAAAGGCAACTCTGGCTCTAGATCCTCAACCTTTGCTAGTGACCTTTTCTTAAGTTGACCAGAGATCAGGGTTACTAACACCCTATCAGCTCAAGAGACCATCCCTGAATCAGTGGGTACAGCCACAGGGAAGAGGCGGATTGACACGAGCATTGCATGCCTACACTGAAAATGGTATGTTAGTTAGTGCTGGTTGCTCAGTTGTGTCCGACTCTTTGTGACCCCGTGGACTGTAGCCTGCCAGGCTCCTCTGTCCATGGAATTCTCCAGGCAAGAATACTGGAGTGGGTGGCTATTCCTTTCTCCAGGTCATCTTCCTGACCCAGGTCTCCTGCATTGTGGGCAATTTCTTTACCATCTAGGCCACCAGGGAAGCTGATGGGAAGGCACCACCATGCCACATTTTGCAGATTGAGGCTCCTGAAGCACTGAGAAAGCAGTGGCTTGCTCACATTGCAAACTAGTGATCAGGGTTTGGGCTGAAACTTAGGTCTCTGATAACTTTTTCTGGGAAGAAGTCTTTCCTTACCACAAGGCTCTTGGCGTCCCAGGGGCCTCTGGTGAATGACTTGCAAGCTCTTTAAGCATGGATTCCAGATAAATCACTTGCAGTCATTTCTACTTCATACCTTTAGACTTGAATAAGTTGCCTGGAGGGGGTCCTATCACGTGCTCACACACGGGCCACAGAAGCTCTTTGAAGACATGGTTTCAGCTCTTTGAAGCCTTGATGAAGGATGTGGAGGCAGGGGCTGTCAGTCATTCCCACGCCTGTCTCAAAGCTGCGGGGACACCTCTTTGTGCTCACAAAAGGGAGAACTCTGCAAGGCCACCAAAGGATCTGTTCGCAAAGATGAGCCATCTTCAAGTTACCCTTCCCATTCTGATTATTCTAATCAAAATTACGATCCCTTAGAGGTAGGCTGCGTTTTAGTTGATTAAGCTCATTTGCAGGGCTTCCCAGGTGGCTCAGTGGTAAAGAACCTGCCTGCCAGTGCAGGGGACATTAGAGATGCAGTTTGGATTCCTGGGTGGGGAAGATCCCTTGGAGAGGAAATGGTAACTCACTCTAGTATTCTTGTCTGGAAAATCCCAAGGGCAGAGGAGTTGGCAGGCTAGAGTCCATGGGGTTGCAAAGAGAAGGACACGACTGAGCAAGCGTGCAAGTTCTTTTGCACAATGGATCTCATTTCTGGCCTTTTGCCATCCTGCTCTAGAAAAGCTCCATTTTCTCATTTTACAGCTGCGAACTTGAGATTCAGAGAAGTTAAACACCTTAGCCAGGGCCATGTAGATAGAAAACAACAGAACCAAAGCTCTAAATCTGGGCTTTTTTGCTATGTTGCTCTCACATAGAAACTCATAATAATTAAGTTCATCATAATAAACACCTTCAAATTGTGGAATTGGAGAAGACTCCAGTTCCTTGGACAGTAAGGAGATCAAACCAGTCAATCCTAAAAGAAATCAACCCTGAATATTCATCGGAAGGACTGATGCTGAAGCTTCAATACTTTGGCCGTTTGATGCGAAGACCCAACTCACCAGAAAAGACCCTGATGCTGGGAAAGACAAAGGGCAAAAGGAAAAGGTGGCGGCAAACGATGAGATGGTTAGATAGCATCACGGACTCAATGGATATGAATCTGAGCAAATTCTGTGAGGTAGTGAAGGGCAGGGAAGCCTGATATGCTGCAGTCCAAGGGGTCACAGAGTCGGACGTGATCTGGAGACTGAATGTCAATAAACACCTTCAGCAACGCTGCCTCTTTAGTCCTCTGCAGCAGTCTTATAAATTCACCCGCACTGAAATTCAGTGATTAATTGACTGGTGCACAAATTCAGGCCACCTCCCACTGTCTGGCCTATCCCCCAATACTCAGGCCCAAGCCCCATGGAGAACTCCCCATCTAGGCCCCGGAAGCCCCATGGGCAGATGGCCAAGGTCAGGCCAATGACCAGGACCCAGCTTCCTGCCCAGAGCTCTCTCTCTCCACTGACTCCAGTTGGGCTTTTCTGAGAGAAGTTAGGGGCTTTCTCATCCTAACTGACTGAAGTGTCCTCTCACCCTCGTCTTTCTAAGGTGTCCACTGTCCCTAGCAGGAAAATAAGGCAAGAAGTGATACCATCGTTGATTAGATTAACAGTGACCTTGAGAGGGGCGAAGTGAAAGATTTTATTTATTCATTCATTCACTCACTCCCCACTCACTCATCCACCCTCACCACCACCACCTGCAACACTTTATCAAAGATCTATTCTGTGAGAGGGCTTCCCTGGTGGCGAAGTGACAGAATCAGCCTGCCAGTGCAGGAGACACATATTCAATCCCTGGGTCGGAAGATCCCCTGGAGTAGGACATGGCAATCGGTTCCAGTATTTTTCCCTGGACAGTCCAAGGAGAGCTGGACATGACTGAGCGACTGAGCATGTGCTCACACATTGTGTGCAAGGCATTATGCTAGCTGCTCAGGATGCCAGGAATTGACACATGAGTTCAAGGAGTTCAACTGAGGTTCAGCAGATTGAAGAGAAAACTAGAAGTCACCTTGGGCACTTCAATCTTCATTACACTCCAAGTCCAGCTCTTCCCTCGTCATCATCATCGACATTGTTCTTCTTTGGGTTCTTAAAATACTTTTCCTGGATACTGCAAGGCTCCCAGTTGGGCTCTCAACCCACAATCTCACACCTCTAATCCGTCCTCCACCCTGATGCCAAAAGCCTGAAATGCCCGTCCCATTGTGTCTCTTTCCTGCTGAGAATCCTTTCTGGTTCCCACCTGTCCTCAGGATAAACTCCAAGTCTCTCCATGTGCGCTCCTGGAGTTTGGGGACGGCTTGGCCCCTCCTTCTAGCTCCCTCTTGCTTTATTTCTCCTCTCTTACCTCCGGCACCATGATTATTACAGGGCCAGAAAGGCCAAGCATTTTGCAGGGACTGTGTCTTTCCTTTCTCTCCACCAAAGGCAGACTTCTGGGTCTTTGTATAAGCTGTTTCCTTTCCCTGGAGGACCTCACTCTTCTTTATTAACAAACCAACTTCTACTCATGAAACTCAGAAGGACCCTGAGGGACTCCTGGGCAGAGAAACATTTCCATGTCCCCCTGTTTCTTGTAGGGAATAGACTCCAGCCTCCATGACCTTCCCTGAGTTCCAAAGGGCAGATTTGAACAGTTGCCAATCAGGGAAGAGAAGGGATGCAGAGACAAGGGAGGAGCAGCCAAGAAACAATAGGGTGGCCTTGGGGTTGGGTTCTGGTTCCACTCCAAGGGATACACAGATAACAAAATCTTGGAACTCTTTACAGAACTGCGTCAGTCACTCACTTCTGACCCCTGTGACACTGTGGACTGTGGCCTGTCAGGCTCTTCTGTCCATGGGATTTCCCGGGCAAGAATATTGGAGTGGGTTGCCATTCCCTTCTCCAGAGGATCTTCCTGACCCAGAGACTGAACCCAGATCTCCTGCATTGCAGGCGGATTCTTTACCATCTGAGCCACCAGGGAAGAAATACCCACAACAAACTGAAGATACTAGCATTCTTCATTCCAGACTGAAGGGACTAGAGAAGCTCTTCAAGAGAACACCTGAAGCCAGATGAAAGGAGTAGAGGCTTCAACACACCCTGTTCCTTACCAGCAACCCTGCCTTTGAACCATTGCTATAAAACTCCTCACGAAATCCCTCCAGGCTGGGACTCACAGTTTTGAGGGGTATAAGTGCACTGTGCCCCCCTTTCCAGGCAAAGCAATAAAGCTATTCTTTTCTACTTTGCCCAAAACTCTGTCTTCAAGATTCCATTTAGTGTGGGTGTAACAGAGGCTGAGTTTTGGTCATCACTCATCCTGCAAAACCCAGCTCAGAGGCTCCTTCCTCCTGGAAGCCAAGGCTGGAAAAGAGGCCTTTCTTCTACATTTCTACAGCATCTCTGTTCATGCCGCACAAGGGTTCATGTACTCTATTGCACTATTGATCTCACCTGTCTCCCTCATTTATCTCTGAGATCCTGGATCCCCATTCACCTAGACCAAGAAGATGCTTAATCGTGTTCTGTTGAATGAGCACAGGAGACATTTCAAAGAAAGAAGCTATTTATCCTTTCTGCTCCAAAGCAGCTTGCAAAATGCAATCCACTTGGTCCACCCTTGTGGGTGGCTGGAGCTCAGAAGGCAGGAATGTGTCTGGGTCTGTTTTTCTGGAGAACAAATGGGTCTCTTTCAAGCCCACAGATGCTGCAGAAAGCAGGAGCAGCTTAGTCATTGTAACTGGGAAAGTCCACACGCTGTCCTGTAGTTTTGCCTCTAGTATAGGTCCTTGGGCAGGTTTCCAGAGAATAATAAACTGTTTGACCTTTCTCTCTTGCCAGTTGCCATTTCTCTCTGCTTTATGGTCAGAGATTCAGCCCAAAACCTTTCTGCTTCTCTTAACTCAGGGGCAAACTGGCAAAGCTGGAGCTTGGAAGAGCTTAGGACACAGGTGTTTTGCAGCACCTCAGAACTGGGACCCAGGCACCTGTCCATATTTAAGTCTCTTGGAATCCATGGGGAACCACTTAACCAACTGGCTTCCTTCATTGTTGTTCTGCCATGGATCCATCCTCAATGCAGAAAATTGCTGGTTCTAAAAAGAATGATTGCATCATTAGACCTACCATTTTTAAGACCCTTCAACAGGTAGGATGTTTCTGCTGGACAGCTTACATGTTAATTCATGAAGATGATTAGAACTTACATGGGACAGACACTGTTAGTGGCTCAGTCACGTCCGGCTCTTTGCAACTCCATGGACTATAGCCTCTGTCCATCGAACTCTCCAGGCAAGACTATTGGAGTGGGTTGCCATTTTCTTCCCAACCCAGGGATTGAACCCATGTCTCCTGCACTGCAGGCAGATTCTTTACTGTCTGAGCCACCAGGGACAGACACTGGGTCTACATGAGCTCCTTAAGCAGGCATGGTTCCTACCCTCACGAAGCTCAAGGCTACCTTTTTTTTGTTTGCTTGTTTTGTCTTTTTAATAATTTCATTATTGATTTATTTATTTGGCTGCACTGGGTCTTCATTGCTGCACAAGGGCTTTCTCTAGTGGCAACCTATTCTCTAGGTGCGGTGCACAGGCGTCTCACTGAAACAGCATCTCTTGATGTGAAACATAGGTTGTAGGGCTCACAGTTTTCAGTAGTTATGGCTCTAGAGCATGGGCTCAGTAGTTGTTGTGAAGGCTTAGCTGCCCTGCGGCATGTGGGATCTTAGTTTCCAGACTAGGGATCAAATCTGTGCCCCCTGCATTGGCAGGAGGATTCTTAACCACTGAAGTATGGTTGATTGACAATATTGTGTTAATTCCAGGTGTATGGCAAAATAATTGGGATATATATATATATATATATATTCTTTTTCAGATTCTTTTCTGTTACAGATTATCACAAGATACTGAAAATAGTTTCCTGTGCTATCCAGTAAGTCCTTGTTGTTTATTTAAATCTCACTTCTAATGGAGCTAAGAGGTAGTACCCGTCCCTGCCCTTCTGCAAATGAGAAAGTTGAGGTCTAGGGGTATAAAGTGACTTGCCCAAGGTCTTAAAATTAACAGAAATCAGAACTTAAGTCAGAGTTCAGGGCTCCTGACTTTGACTCTTGTGGTCTTTCTATGACATCATTTGAATGTGACACCTGTGACCTCACTGTCTGGCCTCCAGCACTGGTGTAGACCTGTCTTGGTGCAATGCTCTGACTCAGACAGGTCACATATGCATGAGAAGCAGCTGACCACTGTCACCCAGAGCTCGCCTCCACTCAGACCTGGTCTCGCCTGATTGATGAACTCAGAACTCTCTGGGCAACCTGTAATGCCAGATACTTTGCCTGCCAACCCCATCTTCTCTCTTCCCAACCTCACCTCCCAGAGCTCTGACTTGGCACTGGATGGGACGCTCTGCTCAGCAAATTTGGGTCTTTCAGTCTTTTTTTTTTTGAACGTATCTACTTGCTGAATGACTGAATAGACAGGGGGAAATAGGTGGCATTCATCCTAAGGGTAAATGAAACTCACCCTCAGAGCTGAGACTGGAGGGCATGTTGAGAAAGTCTGGGATCCAGACACTTTCCGCATCACCTGGTCTGAAGGGTCTAGAATTCTCACTGCTACACTGTGTGTATCTTTCAGCTAAAGTACATCCCCAGTTCTGGCATTCTATCTTTGTGATTTTTCACGAGTCTTTGTAACACCATCTTTCATATACTTGGTGATTTTCTTTGAGATAACTCAATTTTTTAACTTAAATTCACTTTGAAAGGAAACATTTTATAACTGTTAGACATTTAAAGTCATCATTACTTGCTATCTATTGTTGTTATTCATGAATACAATTAGAACTTAACATGAGACAGACACTGGGTCTACATTAACTCATTAAGCAGGCATAATTCCTACCTTGGTGAAGTTGAGGTTTAATCTTTGTTCTGTTGTATGCTTGTCTGTTTTATAAGTTTGTTGGGGTTGTTCAGTCGCTCAGTTGTGTCCAACTCTTTGTGGCTCCATGGACTGCAGCCCACCAGGCTCCTCTGCCCATGGGACTCTCCAGGCAAGAGTACTGGAGTGGGTTGCCATTGCCCTCTCCTGAAATTAATGCATACACTCAATTATATTTCAATTTAAAAAGATAATAGAAAAGGGAAAGCTTTCCTTTTTAATTTAATTAATATATATGTAACAGAGTGATCTTCACTTATTAACACACCATGGGGCTCTGTGGAGCTGAGAGCTAACAAGGGAGACAGACACATTTTGCTGAGGGCAGCTCAAGGACAGCCAGATGGTATAAGCCATGCCAAGGCAAAAGGCCCAGACAGAGTTCTGGGGAAAGTGGGCTGAGGCCGAGTGTTCTTAGAGCGCCAAGGACATGATAGTGGGTGATGAGGAAGCCCCAAGAAAGAGCTGGCTCACTTCTATTCTACCCATCTGCGGCTCTGGGCAGATCCTGGGAGACTGGGGAAGAGGGAGTTGACTGCTGTCCCCAAGGAGAACTTGGGGACAGAGAAGCCTTGCTGGAGGCCCTCTTGGGGGCTCAGCAAAGGCCCTCACGTGAAGCTGGGGAAAGGCCCTGGGGCTGGAGGACTTCCTCTTAGGAGGGCAAGGCCGTTTCTATTTGCTGCCCATTTCACAAAAGAGAAGGGAAACTTCTCAGAAAACCAGATGAGATGTGCTAATGGTGGGCAGAGCAGATGATGAAAGTGCGTTGAGAAGTGAGTGGAGTACGGGGTCAGTGTCCAGGGTAGGGACCCCACCTGCCAGGCACAGAGGTGGGCACCTGGCAGGCCTCAGCTCCTTTAAACGTGGCAGTCTAATCATCCCTGGTTACCACATGGGGAGGTGGAGGCTCAAGAGAGCCTAACCATCGATGGAGAGGCAGAGCCGGGAGGCAGCCCCCATGGGTTAGGGGTGTAGACATGGGCTGTTTGCTCACATGGCCTGCGCCTCCTTGGTGGGTAAGACAGTCTGCTGCCTCCAGTGAGTCTGAGTTCACTCATTTGGGGAATGAGTCAACCTCATTCCCCAAACCTCCTGCTCCGTACTGTTTAATTCACTGTCACCATAATAGTGTTAAGAACAAAATTTACTAACAATGTGATATAAAGACTTAAACTAACACATTATGTGGAGCCCTATCTTTACAAAAAGAATTTGACTGCAGTGCAGGAGACCCCAGTTTGATCCCTGGGTCAGGAATATTCCCTGGAGAAGGAAATGGCAACCCACTCCAGTATTCTTGCTTGGAAAATCTCATGGACAGAGGAGCCTGGTGGGGGGTTGCAAAGGGTCAGGCACGGCTGAGCGATTAACGCTTACTTACTTACCATAATTCTGGGAGGTCACTCCTGGCCCCCTTTCAGGGATATGTAGACAAAGACTGCTGATGATTGGAGGTCATTTCTGCCTTCCTTTGATTCTAACAAGTGTCCAGACCATCAGAGTACCCGTGGTGGCTTCCTGTCTCCCTGGGGGGACAGGGGGAGGGGGCATGAGAGGGGGACTGTCGCAATCCTCCCCCCACCCCACCCCACCCCCGGCAGTGACCTGCCCTCGGTCCTGGGAGGACAGGCCTGTCAGTGGGGTTTTGTTTGCCTTATGGAGACAATCAACATAACTGGGAATTTCCCAATTTCAGAGTCTGGGAGGAAATTCCAGGCTTTCTTTTCTTGCTTGCTTGGTTTTTTTTTTTCCTGCTGCCTGTGGGGTTCCTGGGGGCCAGGCAAGGGGGTTCTCAGGGCCTCTGGAGCATCTGCCTGCAGTGCATGGAGCCAGAGGGGCCCGCAGGCAGGGGTGCAACTGTGTCTGCCTCCAGGCCCTTGGGAAACGGCCCCGGGGGAAGCTGGGCAGGGCTTGGGCAGAGGAATCAGACTGGCTGTGGTCGCCTGGCTCCAGAATCCTTGGTGATTCTTGAGGACAAGGCCTTCAGGGAGGCTGTTAGCCCCTCAGTCGCTCGCTCTGGGGGCTGGGGTGATGAGTGCGTGGATATGTCTGGCCCTGGTATTGCCTCACTTTGTCCCCTTGGGTCTTCCCCTGCAGGGAATCTAGTCATGGACATTCGTCATACATAACCTAAGAAGATCAAGTCCCACAGCACTGGTCCATGACCTTCCTAGGGGACATCCCTTGCTGGATTTTTCATCCTTCTAGTGGCAACCCCAACCCAGCCAGCAGTGTGCCATGTGCCCAAGGGGATCTGATTGTAGAACAAGAGCATGATGCTTTACTAAAATAGTACTGTTTGAACGTTAGCACCAGCTTGTTTACAGAGGAGGAAGCAGAGTTCCAGGGTGGGATGTGTGTGTGTGTGTGAAAGAGAGAGAGAAAGAACCAAAGTCTCATAGTTAGTAGGTGGTGGAGGTAGACTCTGATGCCATCCTAGCTGCGTGTCCAGTACACTGGGAAACAAGCTGCCAAAGTCTGAACAAGACATCTCTAAGTCAGCTGGGAAGCCATGGGGGAGAGCAGGAAGCTAGGGGAGCCTACGAGGCAAGAAGAGAACCGCAGGTCCTGGGAGCCAGCAGTCTCTGGACCAGTCTGAAGGGGAGGGCATCGTGCAGCCGGGGCAGCCCCTGTGTTGGGTAGCTGAATGGATTCCGGTTCAAGGAGGGGACACAGCACCCTCCTAGGACAGTGTGAGTCTGTCAGCACCAATCCAGCTGGAGGTCTTTCGGAGAGCAGGATCCCTATCCCATGGGCTGAGGGTGAATGAGTTAGACTCAGGTCCAGGGCTGGGTACAGGGCTGAGAGATGCAACGATACATAAGATAGCAAAGAAATGAATGCAATTTATTTTCTTGACTCCTCCCAATACCTGCATGAAATCCAGTTTGCATACTATGAAAGTGAAGCTGGCTCAGAAAGGGTATTTGTTACTGATACTGTACAAGTTTGCACAGTTTGGGAGGGGCAGATAGGTCCAGGGTCAGATACCTGAAGTATCTGCCTTAGGGCAACTGTTACCGTGTGTGTGTGTGTGTGTGTGTGTGTGTGTGTGTGTGTGTGTGTGTGTGTAGGTGACAATGAGAGAAAGAATAAGACAAATTCATTAGTACCTATTACCAAGGCAAGATGTGAATGGTCGCACAAGGGAAGTGCTGAGTTCTATGTGTTTGGTAGGGAAATCTATCCACGTGCAGTGGTCAATACAGAGAGCTGGATGAAGCATGCTAGGGAATTACACCCAGCGCAGGAGAAAGGAAGGTCATGGCACGTAAAACACCAAGAAGATCTGCCTGGGCATCTCTTTCCTCCCCTAAACCCTTCTCCAGACTGTCAGTAACCAGGTGGGACCAACCATTTTCTATGCTCTGAGTCCCTGGACCAGGGCTTGTAAACACTGAACTGACCTGAACCACACATGATCAGCAACAAGGCTTCAAGAGGAGAAAACACACCAGGAACAGTGCTTCATTGGCTTGAATTCAATCAGATGCATTTGAATCGAATCTTCCTTTAGTGAGTATCTACAAGATATCCACCACTGTACTGGCCTCTGGAAAGGGAGGTGAAATATTAGATAAAAGATGAAGAGAAGAGAGAAAAACAGACATGTGGAAGCTTTTGGATGCAAAGAGAAGAGAGCAGGACTAAAATGTAAATGTATTTACCTGTGTCTCAGGTGTGAGGCATGTTATGTAGGACATTTCATTTAATCCTTGTGATACCCATATTAAATGTACTGCTATTGTTAAAAATACTGTTCAGTTCAGTCGTGTCCAATTCTTTGCAACCCCATACTGTGATCAGTGACATATTTAAGGTGTGGTCCCAAGACTGCTTGAATGCATGTTCCACAGCTCCCTGCCCTGTCACCCTTCCTCCCAAGACACGCTATGGCCCTTAACGGACCCCTATACAGCCCAATGTCAATTCCATTTCAATGATGGGAACCTCAGAACCACAGGAGCACTGATAATAATTCTTTTAACACATTCAGTATTGGAGATGGAGACATACCTAGTGAAAGGAGTTAGACTCTACTGCTGGGAACAGAGGCTGGAAGAATAAGCGTAAAGTGCCCTATCTTATGCTTGTTTATTACACCCAACCTCAGAAATGTGGCTTCAGTTGGAATCCTGGATTTTTTTTCTCTTTTTGATTTTATAATATAAGCTCCAAGGCCACAGCAACCTTTCATCCAGTGCACATATCAATTTATTTACTTTTCCATTTTTTCCCAGTTGCTGGGTGTGGCTTGGTTGACTTAGTTCTAGATGCTTGAGACTACTTAAAATTATCAAGTCACAAGGAATAAATTTAACCTCAAACCAGATCATTGGGTCTGTAGGGCATAACCCCTTTTGACACTCATGAGTCATGCACTTAGCTGAAACTGGGGTGGCCTTTAGGGGGCCTTCAGCATTCATGTGATTTAGTTCCTATATCTTCTTACATATTGGAGATACCGGTAGCTCTTCATGATGTCTTCCCAGGTGGTGCTAGTAGTAAAGAACCCTCCTGCCAAAGCAGGTTAGATGTAAGAGATGCGGGTTTGATCCTGGGGTCAAGAAGATCCCCTGGAGGAGGAAACAGCAACCCACTCCAGTGTTCTTGGCTGGAGAATCCCATGGACAGAGGAGCCTGGCAGGCTGCAGTCCATAGGGTTGAGCAGAGTCAGACATGACTTAAACGAGTTGGGTTTTTATAAAAAGCCTGCAGAAAACTGATCTCTTGACACTGAGTGTTTCATTCACTCATGCACTCATTTGGCAAGTAGTTTACTGAGTGCCTGCTACGCCCTTGGCGTTACAGTGATGAGTAAGTCAGGGTCTGTGGATCCCCAACAACCTGTTGTATTCCCACATTATAGCAGCTGCAGAGAAATGGTGTAACATACAGCATCCAGATTTTCCAACTTCAGTTCTGAATTTTCAGACCTTGGAGACTGGTCCTGCTTTGCTGTGTTAGAGCGGTTTACCTTGGAATCTGTCAATTTCCTTTTGAGCCAGGAAGACCCACTGTACTCCATCTACCTGGGAACAGATAGGGGTTTAAGACAGATATGTGCTTGTGAGTCAGGAGCGGGGAATCATCCTTCTTGTGACTTTGAAGACAGATTCCTTTGGCGTCAGAATGGGAAGGGGGCCAGTTTCTTCCAGTCCAGAGCACCGGGTACAATAGATTTCCTGCCTCGGCTTTGAAAGTAACCTCAGGGCTGCCCCATCCACAGACTGTTCCGGCCAGTTGATGCTGAGACTTTAGGACCATCCCTTTCCCACCCCCTGTCCTCTCCTGGCCAGAGTCTGCTAGTCTCAGGAAGTTCTGGAAAAAGGGTGACTCACCAGAGTAGCCATTCACTCATAACTAAGAGAAACAGTGAGTAACTAACAGAAGAGTAGCCCCTTACAGGTTCCTTGAAGATGACAAGGAAGACAGATTTCTCATTAACAGTAACTGCTCTCCGCCCACAATCCTCAACCCCGCTGGCAGCCAGGCCAGCCAAAAACGCAGAGAGAAGGGGCCACTCTGCCTGGGGTGAGGGGCGCGGGTAGAGGTTCTAAGTGTGTGATGTGTGTGGAGGGTGGAGGGAACCACCACAATACCGTGGTCCTAGAGTCCCGCAGGAGGCAGAAACACAAGGGTCACTTGGAAGCCAGTCCTTTGGGTTGGCAGGTATTTGCTTCCAAGCATCTGTTGGCCACTGAAATACAACTTCCAGACCCCTATACACTTTCCTACTCTCTACAATCTGGGCTTGTTAGCATTCACTTTCACTTAACCCCCACCCCCACACCGCCCCAGGGCTTGGTCCCTGGCTCCAAAGTGACAGACAAGACGATAGACAAGAAAGTACAGACGACTTAGCTTTGCAGTTTTGATAGATTAGGTACTTACTTGATCTGCATCAAGGTCTGTGACTTCTGTTTTCAATCATCTTATTAGAGTACTATGAGACTGAACTCATTTTCCAGAAATAAGTTTTTACATCAGCAAGGAAAGACATGTTACCAGGACAGTCTCTAAAGGGTCATCTAAGGGAATTCCCTGGTGGCCCAGTGGTTAGGATTCCAGGCTCTCACTGGAAGCCCTGGTCAGGGACCTAAAATCCCACAAGTCAAAAAAAAAACAAAGGGCGGGCTGAGATTTCAATTTTCCAGGAGATGGGAAAGGATATGTGTGGGGGGTGGGGGTGGGGGGTTGGTGTCAACACGAGGGTCATGGATGATGTGAAAACATTATTGCTATTTGTTGCCTTTTATATAACTCTTTGGGCCACACGAATACATTTCGACCCTGTGTCTTGGACCTGACCCTTTTCTGAAATTCCAGTTTTTCCGAATCAGCTTCAGGCTTTCTAAAAGTGCAGATTTCTGGGCTCCTCCTATCGAGATCTGTTAGATCTTTGCATTCATCAGGGAAGGCGAGCTTTGCACCAAACGGCCCTGCAGCGTCAATGGCTGAATAGGATGAAGGTTGGTTTTTCATGCCACAGTACAGGTCACTGGGGAGAGTTCTCTATTTCACCTTGTCATTCTGGGACACTCGTTTAGTGGCTCTGCTGTTCCCTCCGATGTTAGGGTCCTTTGCTGAGTCCTTCTGCGTCCATTCCACAGATAAGGAAATGAAGCCGGGGGTGAGCCACAGCAAACAGGTCACTGCCTCACTTCTGCTCACATCCAATCAGCCAGAACTAGTCCTGTGGCCCCACACAGGGGTCTGGGAAATAGAATCCACCTGTGTGCCCAGAAAGGAAAGAGAACTTGGCGAGTTCTCAGTCACGACCTTGCGTGGGGATATAAGTCTGTGTTTACTGTGAGCATCGTCCATAACTCTAACAAAGATGGATGGAGCCCAGTTTGTTGAGACACGCCCATCACTTGTGTGGGTTATAGAAAGTGGGTACTAATCCACTTTCGGATCCTGGAGACTGACTTGTAGCGGCAGAAATGCAGACACAGAGAGCGAACACACGCTTGCGTCCCAGGGTTGTTGGGAGGGTGGGTTTTGACAGCAGCCATAGCAGCTGCCGCTCAGTCCCACACTTCTGTAGCTCATGGACTGAAAGGCCCCATGCATCTCTCTGGGACTCAGGTTCTTCCTCTGTAAAGTGAGGATGCGAACATATAACCGCCAATAAGCTGGCTGAAGTGCCTAATACCCAGACTGACATATAGTAGTTATGCAACATATGTCAAAATGTCTCTAACTGACCCTGGTCAAAAGGCACAAAATTATAAGATTGATAAGACTGGGACTTCCCTGTTGGTTCAGTGGTTAAGAATCTGCCTAGCAATCCAGAGGACACAGGTTCGATCCCTGGTCCAGGGAAGATCTCATGTGCCACAGAGCAACCAAGGCTGTGTCCCAGGAAAAGAACCCTGCCTACCGTGCAGGAGACACGGGAGATGGGGGTTCAGTCCCTGGGTCTGGAAATGGCAACCCACTCCAGTATTCTTACCTGGAAAATCCCATGGAAAGAGGAGCCTGGTGGGCTGCAGTCCCTCCCCTGGTGGGGTCACAGAGAGTTGCACATAGTTGAGTGGCCAAGCAACAGCAATCACAGCTGTTGAGCCCATACTCTAGAGCCTGTGCAGTGCAACAAGAGAAGCCACTGCAATGAGAAGCCCGCACACTGAAATGAAGGGTAGCCCCCACTCACCACAACTACAGAGAGCCTGCACGCAGCAGTGGACACTCAAGGCAGCCAACAAATAAGTAAATAATTATTAAAAGATTAAGATTGATGATTTATGGGGATGTAGGGGTAGGAATTCCAATTGAGGTACTGCAAATCCTAAAAGATGATGCTGTGAAAGTGCTGCACTCAAGATGCCAGCAAATTTGGAAAACTCAACAGTGGCCACAGGACTGGAAAAGGTCAGTTTTCATTCCAATCCCAAAGAAAGGCAATGCCAAAGAATGCTCAAACTACCGTACAATGGCACTCATCTCACACGCTGGCAAAGTAATGCTCAAAATTCTCCAACCCAGACTTCAACAGTATATGAACCATGAACTTCCAGATGTTCAAGCTGGATTCAGAAAAGGCAGAGAAACCAGAGATCAAATTGCCAACATTCGTTGGATCATCGAAAAAGGAAGAGAGTTCCAGAAAAAACATCTACTTCTGCTTTATTGACTATGCCAAAGCCTTTAACTATGTGGATCACAACATACTGTGGAAAATTCTTCAAGAGATGGAAATACCAGACCACCTGGCCTGCCTCCTGAGAAATCTGTATGCAGGTCAAGAAGCAACAGTTAGAACTGGACATGGAACAACAGACTGGTCCCAAATGGGGAAAGGGATACAAGGCTGTATTGTCACCCTGCTTATTTAACTTATATGCAGAGTACATCATGTGAAATGCTGGGCTTGTTGAAGCACAAGCTGGAATCAAGATTGCTGGGAGAAATACCAATAACCTCAGATAAGCAGATGACACCACCCTTATGGCAGAAAGTGAAGAGGAACTAAAGAGCTTCTTAATGAAAGTGAAAGAGGAGAGTGAAAAAGCTGGTTTAAAACTCAACAGTCAAAAAACAAAGATCATGGCATCCAGCCCCATCATTCCATGGCAAATAGATGGAGAAACAATGGAAACAGTGAGAGACTTTATTTTCTTGAGCTCAAAAATCACTGCAGATGGTGACTGCAGCCATGAAATTAAAAGAACACCTACTCCTTGGAAGAAAAGTTGTGACCAACCTAGATAGCATATTCAAAAGCAGAGACATTACTTTGCTGACAAATGTCCATCTAGTCAAAGCTATGGTTTTTCCAGTGGTCATGTATGGATGTGAGAGTTGGAGCATAAAGAAAGCTGAGCATTGAGGAACTGATCCTTTTGAACTGTGATGTTGGAGAAAACTCTTGAGAGTCCCTTGGACTGCAAGGAGATCCAACCAGGCCATCCTAAAGGAAATCAGTCCTGAATATTCATTGGAAGGACTGATGCTGTAGCTGAAACTCCAGTACTTTGTCCATCTGATGCAAAGAACTGACTCATTGGAAAAGACCCTGATGCTGGGAAAGACTGTAGGCAGGAGGAGAAGGGGATGGTTGGATGGCATCACCGACTCGATGGACATGAGTTTGAGCAAGCTCTGGGAGCTGGTGATGGACAAGGAAGCCTGGCATGCTGCAGTCCATGGGGTTGCGAAGAGTCGGACACGTCTGAGTGACTGAACTGAACTGAACTGAAGTGATGGGTATCATCAGCAATACTGTCTGGTATACTTGAAATTTGCTGAAAGAGTAGATCTTAAAAGTTCTCATCATGAGCAGAAAAATTATTTGTGACTATGTGAGGTGATGGATGTTAGCTAGATTTTGTGGTAATCATTTCACAATATATGCATATACAAAATCATTATTTTGTACAACTTAAACTATTACAAGGTTATATATCAATTGTTTATTAGTCATTCAGTCGTGTCTGACTCTTTGCAACACCATGGACTGTAGCCCACCAGGTTCCTCTGTCCATGGAATTCTTCAGGTAAGAATATTGGAGTTGCCATTTTGGAGAGCAATATTGGGTTGCCATTCCCTTCTCCAAGGGATCTTCCCTACTCAGGGATTGAACCCGAGTTTCCTGCATTACAGGCAGATTCTTTACCATCTGAGCAACCAGGGAAGCCACTATCTATCAATTATATCTCAATAAAACTGGGGAAAACGGAGTGAAATTTAGAATTTTGGAAAACTTGCATTCACTACCATGAGCTGTGGTAGTTTCCCAGGACTTAAAGGCTTTGCTGATGGGACTACGGGTGATAACCAGTGAGTATAATTGTCTACACAAAATGAAATATGTTAACATTTGGAATATCGGCATAACTTGCTAAAGTGATGCTTTTCAAATATCCATTTCTTTTTCTAATTCTGTTTGGTAGCTGTCCCAATCCAAGTTCAACATATCTGTGAAAGAAGGTTTAGTCTATTTTAAACTGTAGGTAAGATGTTACTTATTTTAATATAAAGTGTCGAATGAAAAATAAACAGTCAAACAACGTTGTAGACCCAGACAAGCAAATGCCGAAAAGATTGGTTTGGCCCCTAGAAGTCAGATTAGACCCGTGTTCCCTGGTGGGTTGCAGAGTAAAGAATCTGCCTGAAATACAGGAGACCCAGGTTTGATCCCTGGGTCAGGAAGATCCCCTGGAGAAGGGAATGGCAACCCACTCTAGTATTCTTGCCTGGAGAATCCCATGGACAGAGGAGCCTGGTGGGCTCCCATGGAGTCTCAAGGAGTCAGACACGACTGAGTGACTAACACTCACTCACGCCACATTAGGCATTTCTGGCTCTTCTGTCTTGTTTTAAATTGGTTCCATTCAGAACAGGGGCAGCTTTTGGAAGCCTGATCCTACCATAATTGTATGCTACTCTTCCAAAATGTGTAATTCTGGCCATCTGTCCACAAAGACAGCAAGATTGTTTTGTTAATTTAAAATGTATATTAATGTTTCTTAAAAGGGTCTGTGGTGATTGGGCAGATGTCCAAAGAGTGTTTGAATTTCTTGTATGTTCTGAATTTTTTTAAAGTAAAATACTTTCTTGAGTTTCTTGAATTTCTTTGTTTTTTTAAATTTAAAAAAATTGTTTTCCAGCCCAAGGAAATAGGAGAAAGTTTACTTAACTTTACTTGGCCTCAATTTTCTTATTATTACAGTGGAAATTGATAACAGTTTTTACATGAGGTTATTTTGAAGACTCAATGAGATTAATTCTTGTAACTTACTTAGCATTGTGCCTGACCCCTAATAAATACGCAACAAATGTTTTGTTATTGTTTTAGTATACCATCATCAACTTTACTGACAGGTAGCCAAGCCATCATTCATCTTACTTGCTATCTAAAGAAAGATCCCTTAGATTATGAACACAATATTAGCAGTAAAACAGCATTAAAAGAGAAGGATAATTGGGAATTCCTCTGTGGTCCAGTGGTTAAGACTCCACTCTCACATCGTAGAGGGCACAGGTTCAACCTCTGGTCAGGGAACTCAGATCCCAAATGCCCTGCAGTGACCCCTCCCAAATATAATAACAATTATTATTATAAAAATACAGCTTTCCAGCTCCACTGAAGACTTTTAAAAAAGAGAGAGAGAAGAACTTAAGAATAACAAACAAAATACTGCAAAGCTGTGTTTGAAAAAACAAAACAAAACTCTATTTTTATGAAAAGGACTGCTGCTGCTGCTAAGTTGCTGCAGTCGTGTCCAACTCTGTGCGACCCCAAAGACGGCAGCCCACCAGGCTCCCCCGTCCCTCGTAATCTCCAGGCAAGAACACTGGAGTGGGTTGCCATTTCCTTCTCCAATGCATGAAAGTGAAAAGTGAAAGCAAAGTCGCTCAGTCATATCCGACTCTTAGCAACCCCACGGACTGCAGCCTACGAGGCTCCTTGCCCACGGGATTTTCCAGGCAAGAGGACTGGAGTGAGGTGCCATTGCCTTCTCCATGAAAAGGACTAAGAAATCTCAAAAACTAAGATAGTAAATATTCAGTGTGCTCTGTAATTAGAACTCCTCTTTTATTCTACATCCTAAATATTCAGTAAATAGACTTTCCTGGTGGTCCAGTGGTTAAGAAACTCTGCGCTTCCATTACAGAGGGCATAGGATCAATGCCTGGTTGGAAAACTAAGATCCCACATGCCACACGATGAGGAAAAAAGAAAAAAAAGTTGAAAAACAACCCCAAAATACTCAATATCTATTATTTTGTGGTGTCAATTGCTAATTTGAATTAAACTTTCCATAGTTCTAATGTATTTTTCCATATGTATAATCGATCTTTTCCAGCTCTATAGAGATGTAACTGACAAACTGATAAGAAAAAATATGTTAAGTATACAGTTGAGGCCTGGATTTCTTTTTTTTTTTTAATTTTTATTTTTACTTTATTTTACTTTACAATACCATATTGGTTTTGCCATACATTGACATGAATCCACCACAGGTGTACATGAGTTCCCAAACATGGACCCCCCCTCCCACCTCCCACCCTGAGGACTGGATTTCTAAGGTTCCAGAAGGATGGGATCCATAGTCCAGAGATGGAGTAGCCCCTTGTTACTCAAACTGTGGCCCACAGACCAAGAAACTTTTTATTACCTAATAATAAATATTAGTTTATTAGTTATAAATGAATAATTACCTGTATTATTAAGAATGCAGAATCTCAGGCCCAAGCATAAATCTATTGACTCAGAATCCACCATTTAACAGGAACTGAAGACTGTCCTGCCATTTAATGAAGTGTAGCTTAGAGGTCATCTCCAACCTCTTTAGCCTGAGTATCTGCATTTGAAAGAGACATAGTGGCTCAGATCATAAAGAATCTGCCTCTAATGCAGGAGACCTGGGTTCGATCCCTGGGTCAGAAAGCCCCTGGAGGAGAAAACGGCAACCCACTCCAGTATTCTTGCCTGGAGTATCCCATGGACAGAGGAGCCTGGTGGGCTACAGTCCAAGAGGTTGCAAAGAGTCAGACACGACTGAGTGACTAACACTTTCTTTCAATGAAGGCAGAGTGTGAGGGCTGAGAGTCAGCTCAGAGGGCCTGGAAAGCAGGTGATAACAGTCATGCTGGGCAAGTGCAGGCCCCATGACCTAATGGACCTTTTCTGTGGTCCTTACCTCCTAATTAAGATCTCCATTTTGGAGCTCGCCTTCTCCTAGATCTCATAGCCAGGTGTTTGGACTGTGTCCTACCAGGACCTCTCATTAGAAAAGATATCTCTTCTGGGCATTTTAAAAATTGAAGCATAGTTGGTTTACGATGTTGTGTTAGTTTCAGCGGAGAAGGCAATGGCACCCCACTCCAGTGTTCTTGCCTGGAAAGTCCCAGGGACGGGGGAGCCTGGTGGGCTGCCGTCTATGGGGTCACACAGAGCCGGACACGACTGAAGCGACTTGGCAGCAGCAGCAGTTAGTTTCAGGTGTACAGCAAAACGGTCCATATACATGTGTGTGTGTGTTTAGTCACGCAGGCTCATCCGACTCTTTGCTGTCCTTCCGACTGTTCCCCACTAGACTCCTCTGTCCATGGGATTTTTCAGGCAAGAATACTGGAGTGGGTTGCCATTTCCTTCTCTAAGGGGTCTTCCCAACCCAGGAATCGAACCTGTGTCTCCTGCATTGTAGGCGGATGCTTTCACCTGCTGAGTCATTCAGGGAAGCCTATATATATATGTACATACAAGACTCTGATATATATAGGTTTTTTCCTTATAGGTTATTACAAAATATTGCCTATAATTCCCTGTGCTATACAGTAGGTCCTTCTTGGTTATCTATTTTGTATATATTAGCTCATAGATGCTAATCCCCAATTCCTGATTTATCCCTCTTCCCATTCCCTTTTGGCATAAGTTTGTTTTCAGTCTTTTGCATATTTTTGAGATTGAGAGTTGATCTTTTTTTTTCCTTTTTGGCCACTGTGGCCATGTGGGATGTTAGTTCCCTGACCAGAGATCAACTCACACCCCCTCCAGTGGAAGCATGGAGTCTTAACCACTGGATTTCTGGGGGAAGTCCCGAGATTGATGGGTAATCATGGATAGACATAGACTCCTAGAAGGTGAACATGGACTGAGTGTTGGAGCTTTTACAGCCTATTTGGTGATGCCAAAAGCTCCAGAGAAAAGTGTGGCTCAAAATTATGTTATTAGGTATGGGGGTGCAGGTTGTTATGGTGATGGTAAACAGCCTGGACAAATGTTGAAATAATGCGAGAAAAAACCCACAGCATATATTCTTTGAATCATGTCTGAGGAAGTCACAGCTGGCTCCCATGGGGCTGGCAGTCAGTGATAAGTCAGCAATTGCAATAGTAATAGATTTATGATCTCAGTTTCTCCCTCAAGGCATCTAAACTCTGATTTTTAAAATAAAACCAAACAATATAGTAAGCTTTTATTTGCACAGCGCTTTATGACTTCTGTAACACTTCTTAGGCATTCATTTATTTACCAAATATTTGCTTGAGAATATGCTATGTATCAGAAACTGGACCAGATATTGGGATGAAACTGGTGAATGGTGCAAAGATAGGGGCTGCTCTTTATGGGATTTACATTGACGGGGCTTTACACAATAGTGAGTCTGGCTGAATTCTGTTGCTCATTTACAGTCACTGTGATAAACACAATAAACCCAAAGAATCCTCATAACGATTCGTTAAAGTTGAGACTTTTATCATCTCCTCTACCCAGATAGGCTTGATGGGAATACCCAAAATTTGAAGTTCAGGTAACTTATCCGAAGAGATCTGGGGAGTTGTTAGTGGGCCAAGGAAGAAGCCAAGTTCTTGACGCTGAGACGCTCATCCATCAAGAGCTTGATCTGTACTTATTGTGACAATGGTAATGAAGCTGAGCCTTAAAGGCTGAGCAGGGTTTGGGAGACAGAGAACATTCCAGAAAGTAGAGCTAGAGTCTAAGCTGGAAAAGTTGATTAAAGGACAGTGCCCCTTGGGGAAGCGATCATTTCTGGAATTAAACGTTGAGACCTGCAAATGAGGACTGCTTGTGGAAAAGGGCGGACATTGTCCCTGATGGCCAGAGCAAGACTGGGAAAGTTCTCGGATGCCATTCCAGGCAGTTGAGTCCTTTATCTTTTAGGCAACAGGAAGTTCTCAATTCACAAGAGAGTGATGAGACCACAGTTCTTTTTAAGTGAGATCACTACCCCAGGAAGATGCAAGATGAATTAGGCATGCTTTGGGAGGGATGGTGAGCAGTCCAAAAAAAAAAAAGAGTTGGATAGAAAGCTGTTGCTGTACCCACTCCCAGCCTCTCCACCTTGTTGCATAATGAGTTCAGCACTGCTTCTCAAAGTTTAACACAACTCGAATCCCCAGGAAAATAATGTTAAAATGCAAATTCTGATTGAATAGGTCGGAGGTGGGGCATAAGATCTTGCATTTATCAAAAAATAATGTTATTTATTTATTTTTGATTGTTTTGGGTCTTTGTCGCTGCACAGGCTTTGCTCTTGTTGCCTCGAGTGGGGGATGCTCTCTGTTTGCGGTGCTCGGGCTTCTCAGTGTGGGGACTTCTCGTGTTGTGGAACACGGACTCTAGGTCTTGCAAGCTTCAATATTTGTGGTGCGTGGACTCAGGAGCTGCGCTTCCCGGGCCTGAGAGCCCTGATTCAATAATGGTGGCACGTGGGCTTAGTCGCTCTGTAGCATGTGGGATCTTCCCCGACCAGGGATCAAACCTGTGTCTCCTGCACTGGCAGGTGGATTCTTTACCTTAACCCTAACCCTAACCCTAACCCTGACCCTGAGCCACCTGGGAAGCCTGAAATCTTGCATTTCTAACAGGCTATCAGGTGATGTAGATGCTGCTTCTCTGGGGACCTCACTGCGCAGCAAGACGTACAGAACAACGACAATGAACAAGGGTACGCAGAGCCCCTACTGCGCACCAGCAACTTTGCTGAGCCCTTTGAACTACCAGTTCCTTCAGTTCCCTTAACCAAGAGACCAGACTCCTGGTAAAACATGGGTTTTACTGATAAAGGAAATGGATCTCAGAGGGGCTAGGTACCTTGTTCAGAGTCACACAGGCATTTTAACCCAGTCCCTCTGAAATTTTTCTGCCATAGAGAGAACACAGGATTCAGTCGAAAGCTCAGGAGCTTAATAAATTTAGATGCTTTCCTCAGAAACCGTCACTACACAGAGACCACGAGAAAAAGTCAATCATTACTCATATCCAGAAAGGAAGGAAGAAGCAGTTTTCTCTTTTTATCTTGTGACCAAAAGGGGTTCCTTTGAGGAACAAGCCTGCAAGATAGCAGGTGAGGATAGGGAAGTGCACGAGATGCCAGCCTATGAAGCAACCTTCTTGAAATGCTAACGTTTGAAGCCTCAGCATCTTGGTGCTGTGGGGCAGGGGTGAGAAGGAAGCAGCTAGTTGGGCCAGGGAGGGCAAAGAGCCGCTTGTTTCTCGCGTAAATGCTCGGGGTTGAGGACAGGGCCTGGCAGGAGGCCCAGGAATGTCTCATTTTCTATTGTGGGCGATGTCAGGGCGCAGAGAGCACTCCAGTCATGTTAAATGATACGCTATTGCGACATCCATGCCTGGGTTTTCCCGCTTTCTCTGGCCAGATCTGGAGAGCGAATCAAAGAATCACAGAAAGAGGCAGTGTTTAGAGTCCAGGCAGAAAAACCCCATGGAAGAAACAAGAGAGAGTGACTGAGGAGGGTTCTGACGGTCCCTCTATCCCCCTCCAGGAGAGGCTGGCTGGCTCCAAAATTCGTGCTGACCCCAGGGCAGGAAGCAACCCAAATGCCACAAGTCCATTGCGACCCCATGGACTGTAGCCCGCCAGGCTCTTCTGTCCATGGGATTTCCCAGGCAAGAATACTGCAGTGTGTTGCTGTTTCCTTCTCCAAGGGAACTTCCCGACCCAGGGATCAAACCCGGCTCCCCTGCATTGCAGGCAGATTCTTCACCATCTGAGTCTAGGGAAGCCCTAAGTGCCACAAGGCAGTGCTAGAGAATTGGCTTTGAGAACCAGTATTGTGGCAGTGGTGGTAAAGATCTCACCTGCCAACGCAGGCAAGGTAAGAAACACAGGTGGGATCCCTGGGTCAGGAAGATCCCCTGGAGTAGGAAATGACAATCCACTCCAGTATTCTTGCCTGGAAAAATTCCATGGACAGAAGAGCTTGGCCGACGATCGTCCTTGGGGCTGCAGAAAGTCAGACACGACTGAGTGGTAAATGAAAATGAAAAAGCTGGGGAGGCAGGACAGGCTGCTGTATGTGAACCACTAGCCACAGAATTATCTAGCACTTCTTTTTTCTTTTTTTTTATTGGAGTGTAGTTAGCTTATAATGTGTTAGTTCCTGCTGTCCAGCATAGTGAATCAGTTGTGTATACATATATCCACTGTTTTAAAGATTCCTTTCCGACATAGGCCCTTACAGAGTACTGAGCAGATTCCCTGTGCTGTGTGGTAGGTCCTTCTTAGTTGTCTATTTCATATGCAGTAGCGTGTGTGTGCCAATCAGTGTCCAGACCTCACCTTGGACCTGGTGAATTAAAATTTGGGGAGTGAGGGTGGAGCTTATTTTTAACAAATTTTCCAGTTGATTCCTACTTACTTTGAAGTTTGGAAAATACTCATAAACCCCATTAGCAAAATGAGGACCATGGACAATATAGGGAAAAGAATATAGCTTCTGCAGTCACATAAACCCAGATGTGTGCCCCAGCCCTATAGCTGTGTGATTTTTTTTTTGCCCATCCCTTAGCTTCATGGGCTTCCCTGGTAACTCAGACGGTAAAGCGTCTGCCTACAATGTGGGAGACCCGGGCTTGATCCCTGGGTCGGGAAGATCCCCTGGAGAAGGAAATGGCAACCCACTCCAGTATTCTTGCCTGGAAAATCCCAAGGACAGAGGAGCCTGGTAGGCTACAGTCCATGGGGTCGCAAAGAGTCAGACATGACTGGGTGACTTCACTTTCACTTGACTTCATGGACTCCCATCTGTTGATGGGTTTCTGATGTCCTCTGCTGAGGGCTGTTTTGAGGGTCACATGAGCTGGGGGTCTGCAAGTGCCTGCTACATACAAGGTGACCAATGCGTACTCGTGGACTTAAATTCAGCATCTCCCCATCTTGTGTCTTGTTGAAATAGCCTTGGTTGCTCATCTACCCAGGACATCTGCAGTTGGTGAGTGGAAGGCTATGGAGAGACTGGGGAGAACTCAGATGATATAGTCGGATTTATTCCCACCCTATTTGCCCATTAATAGGCTTTGAGGTAGATGTGAAAAATCAGGACCCCAACAGCCTGGGACATATGCTAACTCTAACAAGGCGTATTTTAACAGGGATGGGAAAGATACTGACCTTGTGCTTCACAGATTTAAGCGCAAACAACAGGACTTGGATAGTAGAAAGTAGTAGAAAAGTGAAGGTGCCTTGGACTGCACTACTAGAGGTATAGGCTTTGGAATGAGGGGTGAGAGACTCACTTTTCTTTCTCTGCTTGTCAGCAGAGCCTTTAGACCTTCCTACACTGTGAGTGTGAGGGATGGTAGGTCTTATCTTTTGAGGAGAGGAAAGAGGGTGATGGAAGGAGCCAAGACTGTATGTCTGGGTAGCAGTTTCAGTAGTAGAGAAACTCAGCATAAAGAAAAAGAAGCAAAGTAATTGCTGTCTATGATGGTCTGAAAGTATGAGCTAGGGGAATGAGAGAGTGAACTGAACAAATAGATTTAGGAAGAGTGGGTGGAAAGGGCCAAGACACAGACTTCAGTCCCTCATACGGAAGAACTTAAGCAGTAACTGCTGCTACTGAGCCCTTCCACCAAGTATGCTGAATTGCTTAGTTATCTGTCCTCCAACAGCCTTGCCAAGAGGGCATTCCTGTCTCCATATTTCAGATGAGCAAACAGGTTCAGATAGAGGAAGTGACTTGGCAAAGTCACACAGATCAGAAGGGTGAGGTCAAGAACTAAACCTCTAGACGCTGAAGACGCTGCCCTGCTGAGCTGGGCTGTTAATCTGACAAGCAGAGGAGCCTGGAGATGGAATGCGTTGCCCTGAAAGGTAGTGAGTCCCCCGTCACTGAAGGTGACCATCTGTCAAGGATGGGACTTGACAGATGGAAGGGACTCAATAAAGACAGTTCAGTTGATCCTAGAAATAAAGGCCTTAGACTCTGGAATCCTATGCCACTTTAAGATCCCTTGTGCTGTTTCACAGACCTACTATAGCTCAAGTGCTTGTCATGGGGTCAGGTATCTGTAGTGAGGGTCTGACAGATGATGGCTTTTAAAATGGGCTGGAGGATTTCCCTGGTGGTCCAGCGGTTGAGAATTCACCTTTCAATGCAGGGGATGCGGGTTTGATCCCTAGTTGGGGAAACGGGATCCCACAGGCCATGCATGGGGCAGCTAAGCCCATGAGCCACAACTCAAGAGCCAGCCTACTGCAATAAAGATGCCGCGTGGAGCAACCAAGACCTAACACAGCCAAATAAATAAGTAAATATTAAAATAAAATGGGCTGGAGTCACTAGCGATCTCCTTGAAGTTTCCCTCATCCTTAATTCTGTAATTCCCTTCCCAATTATGCAAAGGTAATTGTCCCCTGCTTATCATACATGGCCCAAGCCTTCCTTCCTCCATTCTTTAGATTCCTTAGAATCAGTTTTGACTTTAACTACCTTCTTCCAGGTACCTGCCACTGACGAGGAGTTTCATTCTCAAACTTGGTAGGGAGGGCTTCTATGCTAGTTTAAACCAGGATTCCCAGTGAGCATGGAAGAATACCACCCATGGAAGTTGCAGGAAACAGTATGGCTTCGGGTTTGAATCTAGTGCCTCACACTGCTTGATGAACATCTTGTGTAAACCACTTAACCAAATGGGGCTCAGTGTTCAGATGACTGAGAGGGATTATCAATACCTCATAAAACTATGCAGAATCTAGAAGGTCATACATATGCTTAGAACTGTGCATGTGCTCGGGAAAGACCTCAGAAGACCCTAAACGCTCACCTCTGCCTAATCTTCAGGCACTGAGCAAACAGGAAGTAAAAGAATCAGGAAATATAAAGTAGGTATATTTGAAATTTGCCAGTCTGAGGAACAGAATGAAAAAAAGAAAAAAATAAACAAAACTTTGAGACTTGTGGGGCTTTCCTGGTGGTTCAGCTGGTAAGGAATCCTCCTGCAACATGGGAGACCTGAGTTCGATCCCTGAGTTGGGAAGATCCTCTGGAGAAGGGAATGGCTACCCACTCCAGTGTTCTGGCCTGGAGAATTCCATGGACTGTATAGTCCCTGGGGTCTCAAACAGTTGGTCAAAAAGTGAAGAAACTTTTCCCTTTGAAAGTTATGGGACAGAAAAGAATGTATCAACATATGCTTAATGGGACTTTCAAAGAGAGAGAGAAGAAATATTTGAATAAACAATGGCCTGAAAACCCCCAAATTTGATGAAAATCATTAATCTACATGTCCAATAATCTCAACAAACTGCAGATAAATTTAATGAGGTACTGCAGATAAATTTAAAGGTACTCTTAACCAATCTATCAAAATCCAAAGACAATAAGATAATTTGAAAACAGCAAGATGGACTTTAATTCATCACATATTAAAGATCCTCAGTAGGATTAACAGTTGATTTGTCATCAAAAACTACATAGGCCAGAAGTAGTGGTATGATTTATTCAAAGAGCTGAAATAAAAACTATCAACCAGTTCTACACTGGACAAAACTACCCTTCAAAAGTGGAAGAGAAATTAAGACATTCTCAGATAAATAAAAGCTGAGAGGTATTGCTGCTAGCAAATCTATCTTACAAGAAATACTAAGGAGGGTCTCTTGGGCTGAAATAAGACACTGAACAGAAACTAGAATTCACACGGCAAAATAAAGAGCCCCAGCAAAAGTAACTGCATGGGTCAATAGAAAAGACAATAGGTATTTGTGTGTTTGTTTGTTTTTCAATTTTTCGTATTATTGTGTTTTGTTTGTAATTTTCATTTCTATTTTCCTCCTGTATGATCTAAAAGACAAACTATTCAAAGTGATTGACAATAAATTAGTGTTGATAAATATATAATGTATGTAGATGTGATTTTTGTGACAATAATAGGAAAAAGGGGGAAAAAGAATGAAGCTACATAGAAACCATATTTTGCATACTACTGAACTTAATATTAATCCAAACTTTGTTGTAAATTAAAATGTTCATTTCAATGTTCAACATGTACTAAGAAAATAAAATTTTAAAAGGATAGTGAAAGAGAAGACAAAGAAATTTGAATGGTGCACTAAAAAATATCCTTTTAACAGAAGAGAAAGTATATTGGAGCCGTGGCTCAGACAGTAAAGAATCTGCCTGCAATGCAGGTGGCCTGGGTTCAATCCCTGGGTCAGGAAGATCCCCTGGAGAAGGGAATGGCAACCCACTCCAGTATTCTTGCCTGGGGAATCGCATGAACAGAAGAGCCTGGCAGAAAATAAATGTTTAAAAGAATAGTGAAAAGAAAAAAAAAAAAAGACAAGAAAGGTGCACTAGAAAATATCCACTTAAAAGAAAGTGTGGAGGGATAGAATAAAAAAGATATAAAACATATATAAAACAAATAACAACATGGCATATTTAAATCCTGTCTCATCAGTAATTACATTAAATGCAGATGGATTGAACACTGTAAAAGGCTGAGTTTGGCAGGACGGATTAGAAGAGTATGACCTTCAAAGATGTAAAAAGACACATATAACAATTCAATGAGCTCATTAAAACAAGCTCAACACCATTAGTCATTAGAGAAATGCAAATCAAAACCAAAATGATCCATCATTTTGGACACACAAGGATGGCCATAATCAAAAAGGCGGATGACTGCCAGCGTTGATGAGAATACGGAGAAACCGGAACCTTCATATATTGCTGCTAAAATGGTGCAGCTACTATTGAAAACAGTTTGCCAGTTTCTCAAAAATCAGACATAGAGTTAACATATTACCCTGCAGTTTTCTACTCAGGGAAACTAACCAAGAGAATTGAAAACATATGTTTCAAAACAGAAACTTGTACACAAATGTTGATAGATTCATTACTCACATTAGCCAGAAAGTAGAAACAAACCAAATGTCCATCCACTGAGGAAACAAAATGTAGTCTATCCATTCAATAGTTATTATTTAGCCATAAAAAGGAATAAAGTACTGATAGCTGTTACAGCATAGATAAATCTGGAAAATATTATGCTGAGTGAAAGAAGCCCATTACAAAATGCCCCAGATTGCATGTGAAATGTCCAGAAGGGAAAAATTAATAGAGACAGAAAATAGATCAGTGGTTGCCAAGAGCTGGGAACAGAGAGTGTATGTATTATTGAATGTGGAGTGATTTTTTGGAGGGACAAAAACATTTCAGAATTAAATAATGGTAATTGTTGAGCAACTTTATAAATATACTAAAACCATTGAACTGTACAGTTTTATTCACACTAATGTGTGAATAAAATCTCAGTGTTTAAAAAAGCTATGGGATAATACATGTACACCCCTGAATATCCTTTGGCATATAAGTGGTATTCAGTGAATATTTCTTTTCTTTTCTTCTTCCTGTTCATCTCCCAGTGTGGTTTTTTAAAGAAGTCAGCCTGGTCTGCTCACCGCTGAGAACCTCTGCTTATTGGCCTGAAAGTCAAGTTTATAGTCTCGATTTCCTGAAAGCCTAATGTCTCCTTGGCCTCAGGCTCACTTTCATGATTTACAGGCAAATCTCAGATCATCAGAGCTGGAAATCACTCAAAAATTCTGCGAACATTCTCCACCCTTCAGTTAGCAAATATGAGGCTTATTGGCACTCAGAGAAAGTGAACGTCGGTTCCCAAAGGAAAAAAAAAATGTACTGAAAACAAAGAGAAACCATTCTCCAGCTTATCAGGTGACAGCGGAAGCCTGTGATTCCATGTGGCGAAGTATTTTCAGGGCCCAGCTGTTGTTCAGTCGCTCAGTCATGTCTGACTGTTTTTCGACCCCATAGGCTGCAGCACACCAGGCTTCCCTGTCCTCCACCATCTCCCAGAGTTTGCTCAAACTCATGTCATTGAGTCAATGATGACATCCAACCATCTCATCCTCTGTTGTCCCCTTCTCCTCCTGCCTTCAATCTTTCCCAGCATCAGGGTCTTTTCTAATGAGTCAGCTCTTCACATCAGGTGGCGAAAGTGTTGGAGCTTCAGCTTCAGCATCAGTCCTTCCAATGAATATTCAGGGTTTATTTCCTTTAGGATGGACTGGTTGGGTCTCCTTGCAGTCCAAGGGACTCTCAAGGGTCTTCTCCAACAGCACAGTTAGAAAGCATCAATTCTTTGGTGCTCAGGCTTCTTTATCATCCAACTCTCACATCCATATGACTATCGGAAAAACCATAGCTTTGACTATACAGACCTTTGTTGGCAAAGTAACGTCTTTGCTCTTTAATACACTGTTAGCAGTGCTGTTAGTGGTCTCGGATCTCTAGGCCTCCACAGTAAGGGAAGCGTTGGAAATAAAGATCTCAGTGTTTGATGTTAGAAAGCAGAAAGGGAACTTCCTTGGTCAGCGGTGCTGACTTTTCTTTACTAGAGAAGCATTTCTGTTTCCATTAGTGGCTGTGAGAATGGGGTAGGGCACACGCAACTGAAGGCAGAGATGGAGGCAGGGGATCAGCTCAGAGGAGGAACCCTGAAACATGGGGCAGGTGGAGTCTAAGATGAAAACTGACCCAAGAATGGAACCTGAGACTTTTTTCAGTCATCCCAAAGTGTTTCCTAATTTTTTTTTTTTAAATCTACTTTGACCCAACAATTTTTTTTAAATTGGAATGCAATTGCTTTACAATGTTGGGTCCATTTATGCTGTATAATGCAGCGCAGTGAATAAGCTATATGTATACATATATCCCCTCCTTCTTGAACCTCCCTCCCACCCCCACCCCTATCCCACCCCTCAAGGTCATCACAGAACACCAAGCTGATCTCCCTGTTATACAGCAGCTTCCCACCAGCTATCACACAGTAGCGTATGTAGGTTAACGCTACTCTATCAATTTGTCCCTCCGTCTTCTTCTCTCTCTGTGCCCAGACATAGAGAAGGGAGCCTGAGATTGGATGCTCAGTTGTTTGCTGTCCACAGTGGTATTTCAGACTGAGAAGTGAAAAAAATGCACAAGGAGAAAGTTACACCTTGGGCATCATAATCCTTGGAGGCAGTTACCCTTCTATCTCTGTGGGGGATGGGAGTTATAGCACATTGTCCAGAGAAGGTAACCCCGGCAGCCTGCTGAACATAGCCCTGCTGGGTGCTGGAATCTTCTGAAATTTCGGTGGCTCCATGGGCTGAGTCAAGGTGAGGGACACAGGAGAAGGAGGAATGTGGGGTGGAAGGGAAAGGGTATATATGCAGGGACTCAGGAGCCTGGGACGTGTAGTTGAATGAGCCCATTCTGGAATGTCAGTTCATCCAGGACCTTCTGGATGAATCTGACCAGGGGAGCCGAGATTGCAGAGTGGTAAGAGGGTAGGACAGGGAGGGTCCAGAGTCAAGGGCAAGGTAACGTGAGGGAGATAGAGTAAGGATAGGGGCAGGGAGACACTCACTGTTGGACTTGGGAGGTGCTGAATGTCAGGGGTCACCACAAAGCTGACAGTGCCCGGTGCCAGGCGTGAGGGAGGCTTACTGCCAAGGATAGACTTGTGCTCAGGACTGGGAAGATGCAGGTCAGTGATGGGAGGTGGATTTCTTTTTGGGGAGGGCCATGCCACGTGACATGTGGGATCTTCCCCAACCAGGGGTTGAGCCCATGCCCCTTGCATCAGAAGCGCAGTCTAAACCACTGGACCACCGGGGAAGTCCCAGGCCAGGGATGGAAAGGAATGGAGGGGAGGCGTGGGTGCTGGAGTGTGTGTGTGCGCGCTGAGTAGCTCGGTTTTGTCTGACCCTTTGTGATCCCATGGACTGTCACCCACCAGGCTCCCCTGTCCATGGGATTTCCCAGGCAAGAATACTGGAATGGATTGCCATTTCCTTTTCCAAGGGATCTCCCGGACCCAGGGTCGAACCTGAATCTGTTGTGTCTCCTGCATTGCAGTGAATTCTGAACTGCTGAGCCAACTGGGCACTGGAGAGGAGAGCTGTATCCCAGGATGAAAGTTGGAGGTCCAGTTTCTGGGGGAGCTCAGTGACAAGGACAGAGAAGGCCAGTGTTGGCTCTAGACTGATCCTCTGTAGAGGACTCAGAACTCTTGAGACCTGGCCACAAACTCCCTCCTGACTCTCCTCTGCCTACCCTGGGCTCAACTCTCCTCATGTACTAGCTGCCTCCCTGCCCTCATTCATCAGGCTGTTTGTCAGGACTCAGGATGGGAGTCTGGGCTACAGCCAGGCAGGGACATACTGGCGTGGACACGATGCCCCAGGGCAGGGGCAGCCCGGGCTGCCTCAGACCCCTGACGTCTACTGTCCCACACCAGGGCCGAGGCTGGTGGCTTCAGGGGGCTGGCCAGGCTGGAACAGTGGACGGGCCCCACCAGGCTCTAATGCAGTAGCATCCTTCTATTCCCAGTGGTCCAGTGACACCCCCACCTGTGAAGGAGCTTGTCAAGAAGGCCTACAAGAGGAGAAAGCAGGCCAAGTTCTAATGCCAGGTTTCCAAGGCCCTGAGATAGGAAATGTGCCCAAAGCCACTTAGCAGAGCCATGGCAAGGCCTCTACCAGGACCCAGGATCCTGGCTCCAGCTCACCATCTTTCCCAGGAGCATCTCATGCCTTCCAAGCAGTAAATCTCATGCTTTCAAATCCTGCCAGGGGATCAATAGGCTCTGCCATTCATTAACCAGGTGACCTTGAAAAGTCAGTGAACTTCCTCAAATTTGTTTTCCTGTGTGCCATACAGGCAAAGGCGATTGGCGTGTCACCAGCCTTATTGACTCAACAGGAGGTCACTTTCTCAGCTCTTGTCCTGCACACACGTTATGAAGGATCTGAGTCTCCTGAAATAGTCCCCCAGTCACAATGCAGCCAAGTGGGGACTCTCATGAGGCGTCACCCATGTGCACATCTTCCACTGGTGCCAGGCTCTGCCTCTGCCCTGAGAAGCCTGGCAGCACTCCTCTGGGGACCTTGGTGCCCATGCTCCTGGCATCCTGGATTCCGTCATGTGCACTTGTATCTGGGGGAGAGTGTTCATCCCCACCCATACCCCCCACCAGGTGTGTGAAGCTTGCCTGGAGGAGTGGTGTCCAGGCAACAAGGCTAACCCTCCACGCCTTTGAAGAATTTTCAGGAAAATAACTTCTTTAGCTTTCAGTTAGTGCTCTCCAAAGGTCAAGAGCTTTCCAGGCAACAAGGCTAACCCTCCACACCTTGAAGAATTTTCAGGAAAATCACTCCTTTAGCTTTCAGTTAGTGCTCTCCAAGGGTCAAGAGCTTTCTCTGAATGACAAATGCCAGGCTCTGCTAAGTGCCGCGGGGACAGGGCTGCTCACCAGACCTTCCGTCTGCTCCTCGGCCTCTCCTAGCTCTTCTTGCATTTGGTGATACCACATGACTAGTTCTGACTAGGCAATGTGATGTCACTTCCCACTGGAAGCTCAGGAGACTTGCACTTTCTTGACTTTATTTAGGAACTGGTGACATCCCAGATGGCAGGTCCATGAGTGAATATGTGGGATAGAGTCCTCCCCCAGGGTTGGACTTTGTATGAGTAAGAAATAAACTTTCAGGTGTCAAGTCACTGAGATTTTGGGCTTGCTTGTTACACAGCACTGTTGAGGCCTGATAGAGGCCATGACTAAAATGGGCTGGACCAAGCATTCCAGAAACAGCTGAGACACTGCCCGGGTGGAATCAAAATTAATTACCCACGACGGGAGGACTCAGCCTGTCAGCATGCTCCCCGTAGCCTGGTCTGTGCCAGTCGGGACGAGGATAGATATCTCTTAAGAAAGCCCGCGCGTGTGAAAATCTAGCCAATTAGTAGATGCAAAGAAACACTTGTAACCAATCCAACCTTACCAATTCCCTGTCTTTGTCCTAAACCTATAAATACTACTGTAATCCAGGGCTCGGGGCTCTGACTCTATTCCACTGTGTTGGATGCAGCCAGGGCCCTGGCTCAAGCTAGCAATAAATTCCCTTTTTGCCTTTGCATTGCCGTGGATGTCTTGTTCTCTCAGTTCTGGGGATCGGGACCTTGGACATAACATTTGGGGGCTCGTCCGGGATCCCTTGACTGAGAAGAGCAACACCTTCCAGGCATAAGGGAAGCCTCACTAGGAGGAAGTATATCTGGACGCTGGCATCAGGTCAGGGGGCGAAAGAGTCGCCTGGCCAGCATAAGTCCGAGGCCCAGCATTTGAGCTGGAAGGCAGCTGGTTCTGTGAGCCGTTCTGTAAAGGAACGGGGGAAAACGTTTCTCCCGATCCTGAGTCTGGTGGGCAGTGGATGCCCTTCGGTAAGGTAACTTTGGGGAACAGGACAACAGCAACCCGGGATAAACCTAGTTCAGTGTTTTCGGCCGATATCTGTTCGTCTCTGTGTGCCGGCACCGTGCTTGCTTTTTGTGTGCTTATTGTGGGTGTTGCCGTCATGGGTCAGAGTTATTCTACGTCACTATCCGTAATGACTGACCATTTTTCCGATTTTAAGTCCAAGGCTCAGAATCTATCAATGCTAGTAAAGAAGAGCAAGCTAAAAATTTTATGCTCATCTGAGTGGCCGACATTTCAGGTCGGCTGGCCACCAGAGGGAACTTTCGGCCTGTCGGTCATGCGGGCTGTTAAAGAAAAAATAATGGCTCCTGACCCTCAGGGCCATCCAGACCAAGCTCCCTACATCCTGGTCTGGGAAAATCTAGTAGAAGACCCTCCCGTCTGGCTGAAACCCTTTATTCACAATCCCCCCAGAGCTTCTGTTCCACAGGTCCTGGTCGTGGAGACCTCTAAGGAAGAAGACCATGAGGCACAGGAGAGCCGGAAGAAACCAATACTCCAGGAATCTTCTCTATACCCTAACCTGATTGATTTAGACACTGAAATCTCGCCTCCCCCATATATCCCGCCACCCTTGCTCCCGCAGGTACCTCAGGTGTCGTCGGGAGAACAAAGGGGGAACTCAGAACCTTCAGCTCTGCAGCAGGAGGTGGGGCCAGCCCAGGGAACTCGCTGAAGGACCCGAGGGGGCGGAAACTCTTCTGACTACGGGAGCCGAGAGGCCCCTTCCTCCACCGTTCGAGCGCTTCCTGTCCGGGTCGGGCTTGCAAATCCGGTCGGGGAACGGAATTATCAATATTGGCCTTTCTCTACCAGTGACTTATATACCTGGAAAGCTCAAAACCCCTCTTTTCCTGAAAAACCCCAAGGCCTTATTGATCTTTTAGACACTATCCTGTATACTCACAATCCTACTTGGGATGATTGTCAGCAGCTGTTACAGGTGCTTTTCACCACGGAGGAATGGGAGAAAATTCTGTCAGAGGCACAGAAACATGTTCCCGGAGCGGATGGGAGACCAACCATGCAGCCTTACCTAGTGGAAGAAGAGTTTCCTTCCATGCAGCTGAACTGGGACTTTGAACGGGCAGAAGGTAGGGAGCGTCTCCGAGTGTACCGCCAGACTCTCATGGCCGGCCTTAGGGCAGCCGCCAGGAAACCCAAGAATTTATAAAAGATGAATCTGATAAGACAGGAGCAGAACGAGAGCCCGGCAGCCTTCTTAGAGAGGTTAATGGAAGCCTTTAGGCAGTATATGCCCATGGACCCCCAGGCTGATGTGTCACGCGCAGCAGTTCTGTTAGCTTTTGTGAACCAGGCAGCTCCAGATATCAGGAGAAAGTTACAGAAGATAGAAGGGCTGGGGGAATTGTCAATATAGGATCTGGTGAGGGCAGCTGAGAAAGTGTTTAATAACAGAGAGACCCCTGAGGAGAGGGAGGAACGGATCAGACGGGAGGAAAGGGAATATAGGGCTGAAGAAAACTGGAGAAATCAGAAAGAGCTGGCTCAGATCCTTTTGGCGGGGACGAGAACAGGGCTTCGGGAACTAAAGACACCCGGTCGGGAGGAAAGGAAAAACCAGCTAGACCTGCCCTAAAGAGAGACCAATGCCCTTACTGCAAAGAGCAGGGACACTGGAAAAATGAGTGCCCCAAAAGAGATCTGAAGAGAAAGACTGTAAGAAAGGAGGAATCTTCCTCAGGGACCCACGTCTTATATGCAGGGGAAGATAGTGATTAGGGGGGTCAGGGCCCGGCACCTCTCCCCGAGTCCTGGGTAACTATTAATGTGGAGGGGAAACCGATCAGCTTCATGGTGGATACGGGAGCCCAATACTCAGTTCTCAATCAAAAATTTGGGCCGATGTCCAAAAAGACTAGCTTGGTCCAGGGAGCCACCGGGACAAAGAGATATTACTGCACTACTAAACAAAAAGTGGACTTGGGAGCCCAACAGGTGTCCCACTCATTTCTGGTGATCCCAGAATGTCCAGCCCCTTTATTAGGAAAAGACCTATTGGCCAAAGTCAATGTGCAAATTCACTTTGACTCTGGGGGAATATCAGTCACAGACGGGCTTGGACAACCAATTCATGTTTTATCCCTGGCACTGAGAGATGAATAGAGACTATATTCACCAAAGCCCCCTGCAGCTGTGGATCCTGCTATGCGACAGTGGGTTCAGAAATACCCTCTGGCCTGGGCAGAGATAGCGGGAGTAGGACTGGCTAAACAAAGACCTCCCATTGTTGTTGAATTAAAAGCAAATGCTACTCCTGTGAGGGTGAAACAGTATCCCATGAGCCAGGAGGCCTGGCAAGGAGTTATGCCACACATCCAATTCCTCCTAAAGGCAGGAATTCTCAAAAAGTGCCGGTCCCCATGGAATACTCCCTTGTTGCCTGTGAAAAAGCCCAGGGGAACAGACTTTAGACCAGTCCAAGATCTTCGTGAAGTCAACAAATGGGTGAGTGACATTCATCCCACTGTCCCTAACCCATATACCCTCCTGAGCAGCTTGCCACCAGACTATGTCTGGTATACAATTTTAGACTTGAAAGATGCCTTTTTCAGCTTGCCTCTGGCCCCCCAGAGCCAGGAAATCTTCGCATTTGAATGGGCTGACGAGGACGGCCAAACTGTGGGCAGCTGACCTGGACTCACCTCCTACAAGTGTTCAAAAACTCGCCGACTTTGTTCAGTGAGGCTCTGGGTGAAGATCTCTGTGAGTATCGAACCAGCCACCCCGAAGTCATTCTGTTACAGTATGTGGATGACCTCATGCTGACCGCTACGACTAAGGAGGTATGCCTAAAGGCCACAGGCGATCTCCTCCAGACTTTGGGGACACTGGGGTACTGGAAAAGTGCGAAGAAGGCCCAAATTGCTAGACAGGAAGTCATTTATTTGGGATATAAAATAAAACAGGGGCAGAGATGGTTGACTCAGGCTATGAAAGAGACTATTCTATGGATCCCCGAGCCAGCGACTCCCCGGCAGGTGAGGGAGTTTTTAGGGACGGTTGGGTAAGGCAGGCTATGGATTATGGGGTTTGCTGAAAAGGCCCGACCTCTATATGAAGGAAGCAGAGAAAATAGAGACTGGACTTGGACTGAGCCAATGAGGTGGGCATTTCAGGAACTTCAACAGGCGTTACTGGAAGCCCCAGCCCTTGCACTTCTGGACCCGGCTAAGACGTTTCAACTGTTTGTGGCTGAAAAGCAGGGAGTAGGGAAGGGAGTCCTGATGCAGCAATGGGGACCGTGGAGACGGCCTGTGGCATATCTCTCTAAACAACAGGACCCAGTGGCTACGGGATGGCCGCCCTGTCTCCGTATCATTACGGCTGCTGCTCTCCTTGTCCATGATGCTGACAAGCTGACTTATGGACAGCGTCTCCTGGGCTACACTCCTCATGCCATAGAGGGAATCGTCAAACAGCCACCGGGTAAATGGATTTCTAATGCTCGCTTAACCCATTACCAGGCCCTGCTGCTGGATGCTCCCCGGATACACTTTCAAACACCTTGTTTTCTAAACCCTGCCACTCTGCTGCCCATCCCAGAGGAGGACGGGCCCCTCCATGACTGTGTTGAAGTGTTAGTTGAGGTAACCGTCATATGGAAAGACCTCAGCAACTTGCCATTAGAAAACAGTGAGCTGATATGGTTCACAGATGGGTGCAGTTATATAAAGGATGGACAGAGAAAAGCGGGGGAAGCCACAGTAGATGGCACTGGGAGGGTCATCTGGGCTGAGGCCTTGCCCCCTGGAACATCCGCCCAAAAAGCAGAACTGATAGCTGTGATACAAGCGCTAGAGAGGGCAAGAGGAAGAAGAGCCACGATTTATACTGACAGCCGATATGCATTCGGCACTGTGCACGTTCAAGGCCCCATATATAAAGAGCGGGGGCTTCTGATGGCAGAGGGGAAAGAGATTAAAAATTTGCCTGAGATTCGCAGACTCCTGGCAGTGGTCCACTTGCCCCAGGCGGTATCCATAGTGCATGTCCCAGGACACCAGAAAGGAGAGGATGCCTGGGCCCAAGGGAACTGTGCTGCCGATGCAGCAGCCCGTGAGGCAGCTGCTGGAGACCACGAAGCCCATGTACTGACTGTGGGATTGCCCCCGCCAGGGATGGGAACACTTCCCCCAAGCCCCATATACTCCCCCTGATTTATGCTGGGTGCTAGATAATACCACCGGTATCGGGACCAAGATGACAACCTGTTGCTCCCTGCTGACCTGGGCAAACATCTCTGTACCCATTTACATCAAACCACCCATTTGGGAGAGAAAAAGACTTTGACACTCCTACAATCGGCACAGCTGCGGTTTCCCTAACAGAAGAAAACCATCCAGGATATAGTCCGCACCTGCAAGGCCTGCCAGATGATGAGACCGGGAAAAGGACAGCACGCAGGTGTAAGATATCGGGGGAAAGGCCAGGACATCATTGGGAGATAGATTTCACTGAGGTAAGACCAGGCAAGTATGGGTATCGTTACCTGCTAGTTTTGGTTGATACGTTTTCCGGGTGGGTAGAAGCTTACCCCACTAAAAAGGAGACAGCGATAGTAGTAGCTAAGAAGCTCCTAGAAGAGATTATACCTAGGTTTGGGCTGCGGGTATCTATCGGCTCTGACAATGGACCTGCATTTGTGAGTAAAATTGTTCAGGGACTGGCCTCAGCCCTGGGGACCAAATGGAAGTTACGTTGCGAGTACAGTCCCCAGAGCTCAGCACAGGTAGAAAGAGTGAATCGGACCCTAAAAGAAACTTTAACAAAACTGGCAATTGAGACTGGCAGGGACTGGGTGACCCTCCTTCCCTTCGCGCTTTTTTGGGCGCGGAATACCCCCTATAAACTAGGTCTGACTCCCTTTGAAATTGTATATGGAAGTCCACATCCCATTTGTCCAGTGTCTGAAGGAAAGAGTAAACCACCTCTTTCGTTACGTGCCTTCCAACAGGAGATGCTAGCTTTGAGTAAGGTTCATAAACATATCTAGTCACTGATATGCAAAATTTATGAGAGCCAGAATGAAGGGACAATCCCGTCCCATGATATAGGACCAGGGGATTGGGTTTGGGTCAAGAGACATCAGTCAAAGACCTTGGAACCAAGATGGAAGGGCCCTTATGTTGTTCTCCTTACCACCCCTACTGCCCTGAAGGTGGACGGAATTGGACCCTGGATACACTGTAGCCACACACGGCGGGCCACCCCCGAAGAACAAGAGAGGGCCCAAAGAGAATGGAAGCCAATACTGCATCCCTCCAATCCCTTAAAACTGAAACTCGCCCAACAGCTGGTCTCGGACGGATCAACCTGACTCTTCTGATAATAGTCACCTTCCTGGACCCTGGGACTGTCAGCGCTAACCCTCATCAACCAATGAACCTGACCTGGATGATTCTGAGCGCAACTACGGGAGAAGTAATTAACTCTACCTCGGCCATTCATCCCCAAAACACCTGGTGGCTGGACTTGGAGTTCGACCTCTGTCTTTTGGCCACGGGAGCATGGGACATCGGCGACTGGGAGGTAAAGATACCTGGCAAGCCTGAATGTGGGGCTGGCATTAATAGGTGTAATACTCGACCCCCCACTAACTCAGGGCCTGGGTGCAGCCACTTCATCCAACGGACAAGCTTGCGGAAAACACCCTTCTATGTATGCCCCGGAGGAAGACGGGACCAGGCGACCGTCAATAAATGCGGGGGGGCTAATGAGTTTTATTGCGCCAGTTGGGGATGTGAGTCAATGGGGACAGTCCATTGGGAGCCCCCTATTCGTGGGGACTTGATTACCTTGGGTCGCATTCCGGGGCCCGCTGGGCTAACTGGGGGACATAGAAGGGGGTCCCTCATAACTGGGCCTTGTATGAATTTTCTTTGCAACCTGGTAAGGCTCAAATTCTCAACTGAAGGGAAGAGGTTCCCCGGTTGGGAAGCCGGACAATCCTGGGGCCTTCGGTTATATCAGTCAGGATATAACAGTGGATTGCTATTCACTGTCAGGTTAAAAGTAGGACCCATACAGATCGGTCCAACTCGGGGCATAGGGCCCAATTCAGTCCTAGTGCCACGAGAGGCTACCCACGCTCCCATTCGGCCTGCACACACCCCCGCCCGAGCACCCACCCAAACGCCTCCCGGGCCCTACATTACTAATACAAGCAACTCCCCTCCAGTTAGCCGTATGGGACCTAGCAGTAAAGATGAGCAGGACCCATTATTTAATATGATAATCAACTCCTATCAGGTTCTAAATTCCATACACCCGGATCTGACTAGCAGTTGCTGGTTATGTTATGACATCAAACCCCCTTATTATGAAGGTATAGCTGTCCCAGAAAGTTACAGTCCAACCAAAAACCACGCAGCTTGCCGATGGCAGCAGAAAGGAAACGCCAGATTAACCCTCCAACAAGTAACCAGGCGGGGCCTTTGCATAGGAAATGTCCCCCAAACCTATCAACATCTCTGCAAGTCTATAAATTCTACAGTGTCAAACAAGTACCTGGTGCCTCCCCAGGACAATTGGTGGGCCTGCTCCACAGGCTTAGCCCCTTGTGTTCACAGGCAGGTGTTAAATAATTCCAAAGATTTCTGTGTATTGGTACTATTAGTCCCCCAACTGTTCTATCACTCCAATAATAAAATCCTCCCAAAACTAGAAGCTTCACACCGATCTAAGAGAGAGCCAGTCTCAGCCTTAACCCTCACAGTCCTACTGGGGTCAGGGGCAGCCGGGGCATGAACTAGGATATCCTTTTTAATAATGCAGAATCAACACTATTCTAGCCTAAGAGCAGCCATTGATCCTGATATCAAAAGATTAGAAAGCTCAATCAGCCACCTTGAAAAGTCCCTTACTTCACTATCAGAAGTGGTTTTGCAGAACAGGAGGGGCCTAGATTTGATCTTCCTGCAACAAGGCGGATTATGTGCGGCCTTAGGAGAGGAATGTTGCTTCTATGCAGACCACACTGGGGTGGTAAGAGAGTCTATGGCAAAAGTGAGAGAAGGATTAGCACTGAGCAAGAGAGAGCGAGAAGCCCAGCAGGGATGGTTCGAGTCCTGGTTCCATCAATCTCCTTGGCTAACAACACTAATTTCTACCTTGCTCGGACCACTCATTATACTCCTACTCATTCTTACCTTCGGCCCATGTATTTCAAACAGATTAATAACCTTTGTAAGAGAACGTGTCAGTACAGTTCAGGTAATGGTATTAAGACAACAATACAGGCAGTGAACGGAGAGGAGGATTCCTCTCCATGATCAAAGGGCAAGGGGGAAATGTTGAGGCCTGATAGAGGACATGACTAAAATAGGCTGGAGCAAGCATCCCGGAAACAGCTGAGACACTGCCCCGGCGGAATCAAAATTAATTACCCACGACGGGAGGACTCAGCCTGTCAGCATGCTCCCCGTAGCCTGGTCTGTGCCATTCGGGACGAGGATAGATATCTCCTAAGAAAGCCCGTGCATGTGAAAATCTAGCCAATTAGTAGATGCAAAGAAACCCTTGTAACCAATCCAACCTTGCCAATTCCCTGTCTTTGTCCTAAACCTATAAATACTACTGTAATCCAGGGCTCGGGGCTCTGACTCTATTCCACTGTGTTAGATGCAGCCAGGGCTCTGGCTCGAGCTAGAAATAAATTCCCTTTTTTGCGTTTGCATTGCCGTGGATGTCTTGTTCTCTCAGTTCTGGGGATCGGGACCTTGGGCATAACAAGCACAGCCAAGCACCAAAATAATCTTTGCCTCTCCTAACCAAGATGTCCTTACCTGATTCAGCTCAACAGGACAGGTTTCTTCTTCCTTTCACCTGTGATCTCTTCAAGAGATGGCTCAGTTCCACAGCGGGAAGGCTCCTTGTAAGGATCCTCTGCGAATCCGTGACCGGTTCTCGCACTTGTCAAAGCCTCACTTAGAGCCACCATCACCATTACCACATCACCAGCGCCCCTCTCTTCTGTCCCTGTTGCAAAGGTCTCTTCTCTAAACAACTGACTCCACCCTGGATTCCAACCTTCCAGCCTCTGAACGCTAAACAGCGTAGATCTGTGTATTTGGCAGGTTTCCCTGCATTCTCATGAGGTACAAAGGTTGCTTTGTCATTGACCTCATTTCCGAACTCCGCTCATGATGGCCTGACACCTGCTATTTCTCTCCCACATATACACTCCCTTCTCCTCCTGCAGTGGTTCCATGCCCATCACAGCATTTGGCCAGCCTCACAGGATGCTTGCTGCCTGCCAGCTGTTATACCATAGGCGGTTGCTCCTTCAGACAGGATTCTGCCTGCTTCTGATGAAATCCCTTTAGGGCTTGGCCCAATCAGATTCACAAACTAAATCTGTAGTTTGCATCGCCAGGCACACCCAAAGGGCTGGAGGGAAAATTTCCACGTCCTTTAGACGTACTTCCTCCCCACCCTACCCCTAAGCCTTCAGGTGTACCTGGACTTCAGGTGTGGCAGGAAGGGGTCCATCTCCTCCATTTCAAGGAAAATGCTCAGTTGCTTCAATTGTGTCTGACTCTCTGGGGCCCCACAGACTGTAGCTCGCCAGGGTCCTGTGTCCATCGGAGCATCCTGGCTAGAATAGTGGAGTGGGTTGCCGTTTCCTCCTCCAGAGGATCTTCCCCACTCTGGGATTGAACCTGGGTCTCCTGTGGCTCCTGCCTTGGCAGGCAGGTTCTTTACCTCTGAGCCACCTGGGAAACCCACCCTTTCAGGGGACATGCTTAGTCTTGGTAATGTTGGTGTTATTTCTCTGATGGAGCCTGTCTCCCTGGCTTCCATGGGGCTGGAAAAATAGTCTCCACCAAGTACCCATTACTAAAGGCTCCAGCCACAATCCAGGCATGAGACCCTCCATACTTCTCCAGTTCTGGGTCTGTATCTCTGTTTCGTGTCTCTCAGTCTGTTGATACTCTGAGCTAGGAGCGCCTGCAGGCACACCCCTGGGTTGTACTCCTCCTGGGAGCACCACTGAGTCTTCCCCAGTTGAAGCCAGTGTCGAGGCTGGACCAGCCATTGTGACTCTTACTGTGCACCTTGGCCGCAACCATCAGGGAACTTTGAAGAGACAAGGTTTGCTATTCACGGTCCTGGAGGGTGCACGGCACTGCAGTGGCCACACACCAAGGCCCCAGAGAGCGAGCTCAGACCTGGGGTTCTGCCTCTATCCGGGTGAGGGTGAGGTGCCTGGGATTCCATGGGTTCACTCTTTTTGGGTAAACTTAAAACGCAAAAGAAATACATGAAGCAGGGAAGGGAAAATTGGGGTCACTCAAGTGGCCAGTGAGCTAGGTTACCCGGAGCTTTCTGAAAGGGGAACTCCACGGGTGGAGTGGCCTGACCCTTTATCTGATTTTGTAGCCCGCAACGTGCTTGTCAGAGATGGGTGTCTTTGAAGTGGATGCCTCGGCAATCAAAAGTTTGATGTCGGCCTCTGCCATTACAACCCAAAGCTGGGAATTCCCTGGTGGTCCTGCGGTTGGGACTCGATGCTTTTGATGCCTTCACCGCTGTGGCTTGGGTTCAGTCTCTGGTTGGGGAACCAACATCCCACAAGCCGAGTGGCATGGCGAAACAAGCAAGCAATCAAAAGCAATCATAAGCTAACTTACGTGACAATTCCCAACTCTTTGTTTAGAGGCATTGGGTGTCCTGAATACTCAGGCATCTTCCTGAGCAAAGTCCTAAATACTTTTCTCCACACTCCACCTTGCCGGATATGCCAGATGAGGTGATTGTCTCAGACTTAGTCAGTCTGGATTTCTCTAGGTCATCGGTATAACAGTGACATAGCATAGGGGTTAGAAAGTGGGCTCGGGGGGTGGGCTGTGCGGGTTCAAATCTGAGCTCTGTTCATTTCTGTTTGTATGTTTTTAATTTTTGCTTGTTTGTTTAAGCTATGGAGCACTTCGCCAGTTTGCATGTCATCCTTGCGCAGGGGCCATGCTCATCTTCTCCGTATTGTTTCGATTTTAGCACGTGTGTTGCTGAAGCGAGGACCAAGCTCTGCTGGTTTTAAGCCAGGTCACCTTGGGGGGAGATTCCTCCACCTTGCTTTAGTCATCTGTGGAACAGAGAGGCTAATGATACAAATCTCTCAGGGCTCTTGGGAGGATGACATGTCATAATATATGCTAAGTGCTTAGCACCTGCCACAGAGGAAATGTTCAAAGTTCCCTCTGCGTGCCCCTGCAGGCCCTTCGATTTCACTCTCATTCTTTCTGCAGCTTAACAGGCTGCCTCATGTTAATCTTCTTTAAGAGCTGTCTTTATCTTGCCACTCCTTTCCTGCCCACCTACCCTAGCCCTGAGCCTTCATAAGACATCACTGCATAAAGCACACTTCGAGGCTCTCCTCTGGGTCCTCAGAAACCTCCACAATCTGTCCCCAACCCACTCTTCCAGCTTTATTCCCTTTCATTCCCTTCCAGGACCTTTCAACCAGTCTAGCCGACCTCCCTATTCCCATTAAGGCTCCCCACTCAGCGCAAGACCACATGCTGACCTCTTCCCCACTTCAAGTCTTACTCACCCTTGAAGGCTCAAGTGGAAGACTCTCCTCCTCCAGGAAGTCTTCCCTGACTAGACAAAAGTTTGGTGCCATTCACATGCTAATTAGTCACCCACAGAATTATCTCGCTATAGTTTTGTTTTTGCCTGCTTTTGCATATGATCTTCCCCACAAGATGAGAACTCTTTGCAGGCAGGCACTGTGTTTCCATAGTTTGTGTTTGGCATTTACCAGCATGAAAGGAAAATCAAAAGAGAGTCAGTATTGCCAAGTGAGGGCTTCCCAGGTGGCTCGGTGGTAACGAATCACTTGCCGTCACAGGAGATGTGGGTTTGATCCCTGGCCTGAGAATATTCCCTGCAGAAGGGAATGGCAACCCACAGCAGTATTCTTGCCTGGAAAAACCCATGGACCAAGGAACCCAGTGGGCTACAGTTCGTGGTGTCACAAAGAGCAGGATACGACTTAGCAACTAAACAACAACAATATTGCTAAGTGAGCTCCCCAAAGTGGAGCTGGACAGGAGGCCTTTAAGAAAGTGTGACCTTCCAGGGGGAAAGAGATGGTGGAGGGATAAACTGGGAGATCGGGGTTGACAAATACACACCATCTATAAAACATAACTAATAAAGACCTACTGTATAGCGCAGGGAACACTACTCAGTGCTCTACAATGACCTATATGGGAAAACAACCTAAAAAAGAGTGGATATATGTGTGACTGATTCACTTTGCTGCATGCCTGAAATTAATGCAACATTGTAAATAAGTATGCGCCAATAAAAAAGAAGTAATGTGACATGCATATTTCAGCTTGGATGGAATCTGACCTTTCGACCTGATGAAGTCATCCAGAACACCTGTCAGAGATTCAAGATGCTTTTTGAACTCCTTATGCTGAAACAACCTATGATTTCTTAAGAAAAAGTATTTCCTGAGTCACTTGGGAGTCTATGATGATTCCACCAGGAAACTTTTAATAACCTCATGGCAACTTTTACGTCTCCTGCATTGCAATTCTTAGGACTCCAAATAAACTCTCTCTCTCTCTTTTTTTATTTTTAAAAGATTTTGGTTGTGCTGTGAGGCATGTGGGATCTTACTTTCCCAACCAGGTTCAAATGCATGTTCCCTGCAAAGTCCCCTGGTCAGAGTCTTAACCCCTGGACTGCCAGGGAAGTCCCATAAACTCTTTTCTTATTTGCAGTCTTCTGCATTACTTTTTTGGTGGATGGTAAGGGCAGGAAGGTCCCCTGGAGGAGGGCATGGTGACACATTCCAGTATTCTTGCTTGGAGAACCCCCATGGAAAGAGGATCCTGGCGGGCTACAGTCCATGGGGTTGCAAAGGGTCAGACGTGACTGAGCGACTGAGCACAGCACAGTGCAAGGGCTTCCCACACGGCGCTGGTGGTAAACCCGCACCAGTGCAGGAGACAGAAGACATGCGAGCTTGATCCCCGGGTTGGGAAGATCCCCTGCAGGAGGGCATGGCAGCTCACTCCAAGATTCTTGCCTGGAAAATCCCATGGACAGAGCAGCCTGGTGGGCTACAGTCCATGGGGTCGCAAAGAGTCAGATCTGATTGAAGTGACTTAGTACACACACACAAGTTACTCATTAAAGGTGGGCTGGCTAAACAGACAGTCATAGGTCTTAGAAGAATTCTAAGAACTGGGGACCCCTTGAATGCCACTGGGCCCCCCAGGGGATGCAGTGGACGAAGAAGCCATCCAATTCTTCACCACTCCTGGGAGAAATGGACTGAGACTCTCACTACAGCGAGGAGCCTCCTCCACTCCCCACAGAGCTTGTTAAAGCGGTCATTTAGCGCACAGTTCAGTAGCCAAGGATCTGGGGTCCAGATCCAAACGCAGGGTTCCCAGTGCCAGCTCCAGCCTTTACCAAGGGTGTGACCTTTGAAAGTGTGTCAATTTCTCAGCGCCTCTGTTTCACTACCTAGCTTTAAAATGGGAATAAAAACCGTCCCTACCTCACTCACATGTGAATATAGATGAGTTAATGCATGTAATGTGGTTACCATGCTGCTCCAATGAGCACTCAGTAAATAGGAGCTTTTCCTGCAGGATCCTACACTGAGCATTTTGGCCTACAGATATGGACAGTGTTCTATGTAAAGAAAGGCTCCGCTCGTAACTCAGTGGGCAAAGACTCTGTCTGCCATGCAGGAGACACAGGTTCGATTTCTGGGTCAGGAAGATCCCCTGGAGAAGGAAATGACAACCCACGCCAGTATCCTTGCCAGGAGAATCCCATGGAGGATGCCTGGCGGGCTACAGTCCATGGGGTAGCAAGAGTCAGACACGACTTAGCAACTAAACCACCACCAGGTGGAAAGAAAGGCCAAGCTCAAGCCCCATCTTCAGCACTTCCAGCTCAGTACTTAGGAACATATTCTCCCTGCCTGAGCTTCTGTTTGATTATCTTTCAAATAAAATAATCATTCCCATGATATACAGTTGAAGTAGTTATGAAATATTGCTTATTAAGGGTAAAGAACAACACCTGGCATAAATGGGGCTCATGGGTGTGTTTCCTTCATCTTTCATTTAAGTGTCCCCCTTCTGTATGACAGATTGACTGGGCAGAGATAATGGCAATTGGAAGGAAGAAATAAAGAGGGAACACGCAGGACACAGAGGGTCCAGGAAATTGATCCTGGTGTCTTGAGAGGTTGGTGGGAGCCTGCTGCCATCTGCTGGATTGAGCAGGGATGGCATCCAAGTGCTCTCGAATGCCACCTTGCGTTAAAAGAGGTGACGACATAGAACAGAAGGTTGCCATTAAATATTATTAAGCCTTATTAAAATCACTTTAGTTTGTTTGAAGAACAAAATATGCTACCAGAGTATATGTTTGTACTATCATTTAACTGGAAAGTTAACGCAATCTTTAAAAATCAGGTTCAATTTGTAGTAGTCTTGGGAAAAAATAGTTTATGGAGATTCTGTTAGAGGAACAGAAACCATAGTATCCTAAGTTTTCTAAACTTTATTTTGAACCATCACTTCAATTAGTTAAAACTTACAGGGTAAAAATAACGACACACAAAAATGATCTTAGAAAGGCATATTCAGAATTCCTGATGCAGAAAATGTGATTATTTTTTTGTTTAATGACTGGAAATCTTTATTCCTTCAGAAAATAGTAACATTATTTATCGAATGTCACCACCTGTTTGGTGATTTACTAGATAACCACTCAAGGTATTTTATTAAGTAAGCACTCAAGTTATTTTTACTTAACATAAGTAAAAAGAATCTAGTCTTTTGACCACGTTGATTTTGAACGGTGGCATCTTTACCAAGTACAGTGAACGTCTGTTATAGGGAGAACAGTTTGGGAGACAATAAAGGTTTTGATTATAAGTCATCTATATGATTAAAAACCATTGCAAACACTGCATGGCGTTACTTATATAAAATCAGAAAGAAAACACTCTTATCAAGCTCCAAAATTTGTATATACTTTTAGGTCATAAGAGTTAATAGTTTTATTTATAACTTTGCCGATTATGTTATTTATGTATGAAACAAGGCAGGAAAATATATTGAGAAGGAGTTCTGTTTACAGAGGACTTTAATGTATTACATTTCTTAAATGTAAACATGTATTTTCAATGCATACTTGAGTAATACTTAAGGAAACCAAACAAAGTAATAATACAGTTGCATTGTTGTGCATGTTGTCAGTGTCAGAAATAAAACCATTTTGGTGCAAAAAAAAAAAAAAAAAAGAGGTGCCAGCACAGACGGTGCCTGCCTCTGGACTCTGTTTCATGGGTATATTTGACTATACCAGTGTCTCACCGTCTTGATTGTTGTAGTTTTACACTAAATCCTGGAATCAGGTACTGAAAGTATCTACCTTTCATAATTATTTTGACTGTTATAGACGCTTTGCCTTTTCAAAGAAATCACATCAGTTCAGTCGCTCAGTCGTGTCCGACTCTTTGCAACCTCATGAATCGCAGCTTGCCAGGCCTCCCTGTCCATCACCAACTCCCGGAGTTCACCCAAACTCTTGTCCATTGAGTCAGTGATGCCATCCAGCCATCTCATCCTCTGTCGTCCCCTCTTCCTCCTGCCCTCAATCCCTCCCAGCATTAGAGTCTTTTCCAATCAGTCAACTCTTCGCATGAGGTGGCCAAAGTACTGGAGTTTCAGCTTCAGCATCATTCCTTCCAAAGAAATCCCAGGGCTGATCTCCATCAGAACGGACTGGTTGGATCTCCTTGCAGTCCAAGGGACTCTCAAGAGTCTTCTCCAACAGCACAGTTCAAAAGCATCAATTCTTCAGCGCTCAGCCTTCTTCACAGTCCAACTCTTACATCCATACATGACCACCACCGGAAAAACTATAGTAGACGGACTTTGGTGGCAAAGTAATGTCTCTGCTTTTGAATATGCTATCTAGGTTGGTCATAACTTTCCTTCCAAGGAGTAAGTGTCTTTTAATTTCATGGCTGCAATCACCATCTGCAGTGATTTTGGAGCGCCCCAAAATAAAGTCTGACACTGTTTCCCCATCTATTTCCCGTGAAGTGATGGGACCAGATGCCATGATCTTCATTTTATGAATGTTGAGCTTTAAATCAACTTTTTCACTCTCCTCTTTCACTTTCATCAAGAGGCTTTTTAGTCCCTATTCACTTTCTGCCATAAAGGTGTCATCTACATACCTGAGGTTACTGATATTTCTCCTGGCAATCTTGATTCCAGCTTGTGCTTCTTCCAGCCCAGCATTTCTCATGATGTACTCTTCATATAGGTTAAATAAGCAGGGTTACAATATACAGGCTTGACACACTCCTTTCCCTGTTTGGAACCAGTCTGTTATTCCATGTCCAGTTCTAACTGTTGCTTCCTGACCTGCATATAGGTTTCTCAAGAGGCAGGTCAGGTGGTCTGGTATTCCCATCTCTTGAAGAATTTTCCACAGTTTATTGTGATCTACACAGTCAAAGGCTTTGGCATAGTCAATAAAGCAGAAATAGATGTTTTTCTGGAACTCTCTTGCTTTTAAAACGATCCAGTGGATGTTGGCAATTTGATCTCTGGTTCCTCTGCCTTTTCTAAAACCAGCTTGAACATCTGGAAGTTCACACATACACATACATCAATTTCTATTTTTTTAAAAAGTGAAAAGTGAAAATGAAAGTCACTCAGTCGTGTCTGACTCTTTGCGATCCCATGAACTGTATAGTCCATGGCGTTCTCAGGCCAGAATACTGGAGTGGGTAGCCTTTCCCTTCTCCAGGGTATCTTCCTGACCCAGGAATTGAACCAAGGTCTCCTACATTGCAGGCGGAGTCTTTACCAACTGAGCTATCAGGGATGACCTTTTTAAAAAAAAAAAAAAAAAAGCCAGCTGTAATTTTGATTGCAATGCATTGAATTTGTAGATACTTTTGGACAGAATCGGTGTTTAAGATTCTATTCCACAGACAGGGGGTAGCTCTCCATTTATGTAAGTTTTCTTTAGTTTTGCACTTTCTTGTAGTTTTCAGTGTCAAGGTCTTGCACGTATTTTCTAAAATATGTCTCTAGGTATTTTATGCCTTGAGATGCTATTATAAATGATATTCTTCTAATTTCATCTTCTATTTGTTTGTACCTAGTATACAGAATTATAATTTTTATATATTGATCTTATATCTTGGATCCTTGCTAAATGCACTTATTTTTATTTTTTAGAGATTCCTTAGGACTTACATATTTAAAATTTTTTTAATCTGTGAATAAAGATAGCTTCGTTTCTTCCTTTCCAATTTGTATATTTTTAAATGAATTTATCTTGCTTTATTTTTCTAGCTAGGATACCCAATGCAGTATCTTGAAAAGGGTAAATATCCTTGCTCTGGTCCTAGTCTATAATGGAAAGTATTTATCTTGTTACTATTATGTATTTTGATATTTGTAGATTTTTAAATTATCATTATCCTTTATCAGATTGAGAAATTCCATTTTATTCCGAGTTTATGGATATTTATTTATTTTTAATCATAAACTGGTATTTAATTCGTCAAATGATTTTCCCATATACTTTGAGGTGATCATCACTTACACTTTTTCTCTTTTTTTAATATGGGGAATTAGTTTATTTTTAAATGTTGAAACTCCCTTGCTTTGCTAGGATAAATCTCACTTTGTTGTGATATACTATCCTTTTTTAATATGTGGTTCAGTTCAGTTCAGTTCAATCACTCAGTCGTGTCCGACTGTTTGCGACCCCATGAATCGCAGCACGCCAGGCCTCCCTGTCCATCACCAACTCCCAGAGTTCACTCAAACTCATGTGCATTGAGTCAGTGATGCCATCCAGCCATCTCATCCTCGGTCATCCCCTCCTCCTCCTGCCCCCAATCCCTCCCAGCATCAGAGTCTTTTCCAATGAGTCAACTCTTCGCATGAGGTGGCCAAAGTGTTGGAGTTTCAGCTTCAGCATCATTCCCTCCAAAGAAATCCCAGGGCTGATGTCCTTTAGGATGGACTGGTTGGCTCTCCTTGCAGTCCAAGGGACTCTCAAGAGTCTTCTCCAACATCACAGTTCAAAAGCATCAATTCTTCGGCCCTCAGCCTTCGTCACAGTCCAACTCTCACATCCATACATGACCACTGGAAAAACAGTTCTATTTGCCTTTTATTTTTAATAAATTTTTGGCTGCACCAAGCAACATGTAAGATCTTAGTTTCCCGACCAAGGACTGAACCCATGCCTCCTGGGTTGGAAGGCAGAGTCTTAACTGCTGGAACACCGGGGAAGTCCCAATTTGCCTTTCTCTTTGTGAGAATTTTTGTGTTTATGTTCATGGATAATTTTGGTCTAGAATTTTCATGGCTTATAGTACTCTTAACCGGCGTTGGTGCTAAGGTTTTGCTGAGCTCACGAAATGAAGCAGGAGTTGTTTCTCCTTATTTTCTGAAATTATTTGAGAAATACTGTTATAGAAACTTGAGACAATTAAACTCCCTTGGTTTTTGTTCTCTCATCTGTACAGTGAAACTGGTACTGTCTACCTAGCCTGGCGTGATGTAGAACAGATGAAGCGATATCTGAAACTGCCGCATAATGCACCTAGTAGGACCTCAACACAGGATAGGTGTTTTATCAATAAGTATGATTATTATCACATCAGTAGGAGGACCAGAAATTAGCACATGGTGATTCTTGAGGTCCTTCCCGTGAAATGCCAGTTCTTTTCTCTCAAAGAACTTACTGTTGACCCATTAGGTCACATTTGTGGAGCTTTAAAAATTGATTTTTAGCTGTTATCTCATCTCATGCCGCGGGGGCCTCCAAAGGTGGCTCTTCCTGATCTCATTTCTCCCTTTAACTGATTGGGAAACTTGCGTTTAGGACAACTTGCCTGAAGCAGCACTGTAACGAGAGAGGAATAAACGTGACCACTGTTGAATCTGCTCCTTTAACTCTTGCGCTCTGTTGCCTCGAGGCCTGCATTCTTTGTAAAAGAATGTTGCCTGTAGCCTGAAATACACCGAGAGTCTGCTCTCAAGGCGCTGATCTTTAAAGGTATCAGGCTTTTCCATGAAGAAGTTGTAAACGGGAGAATAACTTCTTGTTGGAGGTTTGCAGGAACGTTGTGAACCAGACAGGGCTAGGTGGATAGCAGTAAGAAGGATTCTGGCACTAGGAAGCTTGCAAGGACCAGCCACGTTCCCTCCCCTTTTGGTATAAAAGAAGCCTGAAGTCTAACTCAGGTCAGATAGTTCTTTTGGTCTGCTGGCTTTCTGAATAAAGTTGCTATTCTTTGCTCCAATGCCTTGCCCTGCAGGGCATGCTGGGTCTTAGTTACTGGACCAGGGATCAAACCCGCACACCATGCAGTGGCTGCTGCTGCTGCTAAGTCGCTTCAGTCATGTCCGACTCTGTGCGGCCCCATAGACAGCAGCCCACCAGGCTCCCCCATCCCTGGGATTCTCCAGGCAAGAACACTGGAGTGGGTTGCCATTTCCTTCTCCAATGCATAAAGGTGAAAAGTAAAAGTGAAATTGAAGTCACTCAGTCGCATCTGACCCTCAGCAATCCCATGGACTGCAGCCTTCCAGGCTCCTCCATCCATGGGATTTTCCAGGCAAGAGTACTGGAAGCAGAGTCTTATTAACTGATGGATCTCCAAGTACTCCCTCCCCGTCACTCATTCCAAAGCCAGTGTTATAGAAAAGGGAGCCAGAGCACCAGAGAGGTGCTCTCCTGCTTCCTGGCCAAGAGGACCACCCTCACGCTGGGAGATCCCTTTAGAAGGCACCTTTAAAGATTTCCAACATGAAGAGCCAGGTCACCCAGTCAGCTGCATTCTCTGTCCAGATGTGTGACCTTTTAAGCACGTTTGTAACCTCTCTGTGTCTCAGACTCCTTATCTGGAAAAAGATGAGAAGCATAATAATACCAGTCATTATTTATTGGGTCCCTAAAATGGCACCTCACTCCAGTGTTCTTGCCTGGAGAATCCCAGGGACGGGGGAGTCTGGTGGGCTGCCGTCTACGGGGGTCTCACAGAGTCGGGCACGACTGAAGCGACTTAGCAGCAGCAGCAGCAGCAGGGGTCAGAGTGGGCTTCCTGGGTGGTGCAGCGGTAAAGAATCTTCCAGCCAATGCAGGAGAGGGAGACACAGGAGAAGCGGGTTTGATCCCTGGGTCGGGAAGATTCCCCTGGAGAAGGAAATGGCAACCGACTCCAGTATTCTTACCTGGAGAATCCCATGGACAGAGGAGCCTGGGTGTTCTACAGTCTGTGGGGTCATAAGGAGTCAGACACGACTGAACATGCAGTCTAGGGGCCAGGGCATTACTGCATAGTTATTTGTCTGTTGCTCTTTAGTCTATGTCCAGTTGCATCCGACTCTTTTGCGACCCCATGGACTGTAGCCTGCCAGGCTCCTCTGTCCATGGGATTCTCCAGGCGAGAATACTGAAGTGGGTTGCCATTTCCTACTCCATGAGATCTTCCTGACCCAGGGACTGAACCCGCATCTCCTGAGTCTCCTGGATTGGCAGGCAGGTTCTTTACCACTGAGCCACCGGGGAAGTACACTTGATTTATTTTGTCTTCTTAAAAACAGTGAAAGATGAACATATGAGCCATAGGTGAGAAGACTGTGGCTAAAGAAATCAAATAATTTACCTAAGGTCATGAGAGATCCAGATTCAGAATTTGCAGTCCAGGTGAAACTGACCCTCCTTTTCAGGTTAAAGTTGATCAAATTGTGCACTTTTTAAAATGTGCAGGTTGTTGTAATCAGTTATACCTCAATAAAATTTTTTTAAGAAGCAGCATCCAGAGCTAGATATAAAAGTTGAAGACAGGAACAACAACAGCAACAAAATAATTACATTCACAGGAATATACGTATGCCAAAAGTCATCCAGCTATACGCTTTGGATTTGAAAGTTTTATTGTATATAAAATATGCCAGAATAACATATGGCTGCATATTTTTTTAACGAAAGTAATTAGATGTAACGTCGTAATTTTTAAATTTCACCTGGATCTCCTCCTGACAGCAAAATAACACTAGACTCTGTCTAAAATAAATCATTCTCTCGACTCCTACATGCCTTTTAAAAATTGCATTTTCTTATTATAAAAGCAATACATGCTCATCGTAGGAAAATTAGAAAAATACAGATGAGCAAAAAATATAATGATGAAAGATAGCCTTGGTTCCACATTCTTAGAAAATTTAGATGAGCAAAAGATATAAAGATGAAAGACAGCCTCTGTTCCACATTCAATTATAACAAGTCTTTAGACACCAGTGTATTTCTTTCCGCTACTTTTCAGGGTCTGTATGTTTATTTAGATGTATATATAATTATGGGCTTCCCTGGTGGCTCAGATGGTGAAGAATCTGCCTGCACTGCAGGACACCCAGGTTCAATCCTTGGGCTGAGAAGATCCGCCGCTTAAGGAAATGGCAACCCACTCCAGGATTCTTGCCTGGAGAATCCCATAGACAGAGGAGCCTGGTGGGTTATAGTCCACACGGTCACAAAGAGTTGAACAGGAGTCATGTATCTAATTTATATGGTATATGGGGGAGTTTCAGAAAATGGGATCTTACTTGAAAAATTCTTTTGTAATTTACTTTTAACACGTAGGGGTAATCCATGACAGGCTTGGAGTAGCAATGAATGGTCATTGGAAGTAAGAGTTTTAAATTTAGCTCCATGAAGTGATGGAGTTCTTTGGCATGTCTCAGGTCCTGGGGGTCTGGAAGAAGATGAGGGCAAGAAGGGGACCATGCAGTTAAGGTCTGAATTTGCCACTCCTACTCAACAGAGATGCCCCCCTTTGTTTGGTGATACAGTCTTCCCTCAGTATCCACAAGAGATTGGTTTCAAACCCGCTCACATGTGCATGACCAAATCCACAGACGCTCAAGTTCCTTATGTGGATGTGGGACTCGCAAAGGCAGGGTACAGGGTAACTGTACTAATTTCCCACATAAGACTTCATCTGAAAAGGCATTCCCTAACCAAAATCAATTTTAAAGAAGGAAATCACGGCCGTAACATCATTCTTATGACTGCTTCATTTCTTTTCGAAACAAAAATAGCTTCATTGGTTTATAATTATAAAAGGGACACCTGCACATTTTCAAAAATTCAAGCCATTCAAAAATGTAAGAATTAAAAACGAAAAATCAGCCATTAATCTCATTACTTTTTACAAACATCTTGGAGTGTATGTGTGTATCAAAATATACTGTACATATCCTATGTCTTTTTCCCTTAACGCAGACTATTTTCCCATGTCCTTTATTGGCCTCTAAAAGTATGATATGTATACCTATAGCTGATTCATGTTGCTATTTGGCAGAAAACCACAAAATTCTGTAAAACAACTATCCTTCAATTAAAAAATAAATTTTAAAAAGTATGATTCTTGAGTGTTTATGATTTGGGTTCTATTATTATTTATAGGTTTTTTGATAGAAAAAAAAGTGCTTGCAAGTTAAACTGAAAGGCATAAGGAGAATTAGGCCTCTATTTTTTTAACGTGTAATTTTAAAAAAATGTTCGTTTATTTATTTATGTGGCTGCACCAGGCCTTAGTTGCAACATGTAGGATCTTCGGTTTTCACTCTGTTGGGTAAGATGCGGTATTCAAGCTCTTAGTTTCATTAAAACTTTCAAATAAGTCCGACTACCTGACAATGTATGCCCTCTAGCTTTGTTCTCCTCTAAGATTGTCTCAGAGAAACAGTGGGTCCTTTCTTCTTTCATACGCATTTTGGTGTCAGATTACCAATTACTACACAAAAACCTGCTGGGACTTTGTTTGCGATTGCTGGTGTCTGTTTTTGATCTCCCAAATGAATTCATTCTGTCAAGATTAAAACAAACAAAAAAAAACAACCCTTTGAAGTTTTGAATTTTATTAATCCCATAACTTAATTTTCGATATATTGAATTCTTTTTTGATTATTTCATGGCTATGAATATTGATTTCCCTCCCATTTCGGGAGAAGCTGTCACATAATTCTTTTGTTTTCTGTATAATTTTAGGATCAACTGTGGCCACATAACATCTAATGTGTGTTTCTTGAATAAACCTCGTAAACTTGCTTTTCTTGAATATTCTGGGGTGGATGTTCTTTAGCTTCTGACAATTCACTTGAATAAATCATTCCAGTATTTATTAATTCACCTAGCAAAGCTACCAGCATAGTCTAGTCTTAAATAGTATTGACACACTCTCTGAGTTATGCTATCTGTTCAGGATTTAGGCATCTTCCTCTTCCCTGGGAAGCTCTCAGTCCAGTAAAGACAATAAAGACAAAACCAAAAATCCTTTTCCCCCTGCCATGTCCCGAAACTTGTGGGATCTTAGTTCCACAGCTAGGGAGTGAACCCGGGCCACCACACTCAAAGCGCCAAGTCCTAAGCACTGGGCCACCAGAGAATTCCCCAAACCAACTACGGAAAGTGTTGTCTCTTTGGTGTTAGACTTTCAGAGCTACAGGAGTGATTAACTCTAGCTGAGAAAGCACAGTGACGTGGACATATCCTAGTGAAGCTGGTGACTGAGCTGGGCCTTGAGGCATGAATAGGAGTGCTCTGGGCAGCAGAGTCCAGGAGTGGCAGAGATGTTAGGGAGCATTCTGGGTGTGAGGGGGAAAGATGAGAGAGCACGGGATGCATCCCATGTCTGAGAAGCATGAGTGGTCCAGTGCAGTTGAGGCATAAGGGAATGGATTGAGAGGAGGGTAAATGTGGATATGTAGGGTAGGACAGACTGTGACTGGCCTTCTAATACATGCCAACTTTTTTTTTATCTTTGTTGTTTAAGATGGCTAATACCAGAGTGTCATGATCACATTGGTGTTTGAAAAATACTGCTCTACTAGCATTGAGGAAGGTGACTTGTATGTACCTTGAGTCCTTGGGAAGCTACCACATTCACCCAGGGAAGAGTTAATAAGACTTTGGATAAAGGTACTGGATATCAGATGGTGATTGCAGTTATTCCAAAGATAAAATCAGTGTGATGTGGTGATTGATGGGGTGCACACAGATGGGAGGGAGGCCCATCCTGGACATCTGGATGAAGGCCATGGGATATCACTGGGCTGAGCTCAAACCATCCACTCAGATTATTGGGTTGAATAGAGTGGCTCTTCTGGAAGGATGCCAGGCTGTACCTCTGATTGACAGCTGAGTGAAAGTCTCAGAAAACTGCCTGGGGGACTGTTTCATTCTCTTCCTCAGAATAACCATGTTTTGCCATGTGATTTCATTTTACAGGCTTTGTAGGTTCTTTTGTGCTCTATCTGTATCATTAATGCTCCTCTCCTGGGAAGAGGGAAGACAGGTTATTTCAAAAACTAAAAAAAAAAAAAAAAACAAAAAAACTCCAGCCAAAAACATCTCCCTCCTCCTGCTGCTCTGAAACTAGCTTAGATGGTCAGATCAGATCAGCAAGGAATCGTAAATCATTTAGTACAAACTGCTCATTTGGTAGATGAGGAAGCCCAGTCCAGGAAAGGAAAGGTGATTCATTAGTCAGTAAGTGGAATCCCTGGGTCTGGGAGGAGACAGAAGATCAGACATGTCTGGGGTCTGCAGACTGTTATTTTGCTTTTTCTGAGCCCCAGTTTACTAGACTACAAGGTGGAGTTGTTGCAAAAATTGAATTTAAAATGTGCACATTCTGAGAGTGAAGACACTTTTAAATGCTCAGTGCTGGTCGGTGACGATGAACATAAAGATAGTGGTGCTGACGACGGTGCTGTTGGTAGCGCTGGCAACGACGATGGTAACGGTGATGATGTCATTGAAGAAGCATGGACTTTGACATCACCTCCCCTGAGCGAAAGTGTCTGTGATAGTTGTTTGACTTTGTTAAGATGATGTAACCTCTTGACTAGCAATTTAACCATACGTAGAACAGAGAAAGTCATCTCTAACTTGCGCCATTTCGAGAACGTAATAAAATGATTATTGTTGTTGCTGCTTAATCACCGAGTTGTATCTGTATCCGATTCTTTTGTGACCCCAGGGACCGTAGTCCACCAGGCTCCTCTGTCCATGGGATTCTCCAGCCAAGAATACTGGCGTGGGTTGCTGTTTCCCCCTCCAGGGGATCCTTCTGACCCAGGGATCAAATCTGCATCTCTTGTGTCTCCTGCATTGGCAGGCAGATTCCTTACCACTAGCACCACCTGGGAAGCCTTTTTCTCTAACAGTAAACTTAGCTTTTATTAACCTTATACTGTAAAGTATCCATTAGCTGCAAATCTGGAAAAGTGCATAGCCTTTCTCTTAAGGTCCCATTTAGTCTCTCTCGTTCCTACAGATGGGAATTCACTATCTCTAGTGTCTCTTCATCTGTGCTGTAGCATGCGGACCACCCTGACCCTGGGCCCTCCCCCTCTTCATTCAGAGCTTCCCTGGGTATTAACTCCAGGACAAGGACACCTACTCTTGCCAACATCTTCATCCCATCCGAGATCTGCAGCAGTAGGTGTGGTTCCCCTCCAGGTTCCCTCATATCCACCGACACAGTATTTGGTGGATGGAGTTAATAATTTGTTGTTTAGAGGTTTTTGATGGCTTTCTTGCTTCAGCCATTTAAACACTACTGTATCTTTTTTGGTTGTTTTTGGGTGGGGCTCCAGGAATGAGAATGGACAAAAATCTTCTGAACCTCTTCTTATGGAACCAGGTTCGTTGTCTTCATGGGATGGGGGAGAACGAATGTGCTACTTGACATCTTTTGTGAAAGCAACAAGTCATTGGCTCTCATGTGGATGGACCAGCTTGACAGCCCATGGAGGCTGAACGTGCCTGCAAAGGGGTCAGGGACTGTCACCTGAGGAGCACGGAAAGGTCAGTGACCAGTGACTGAATGTCCCTACGGTTGATAGAATTACATCACAGAACCAGCAGGGACCAGCCTGGGTGCTCCATCTTTCCAGAAACTGTGATACCCCATCTGTTTGCTTTTATGTCTTGATAACCCTGAAGCTGGAGAAGGCAATGGCACCCCACTCCAGCACTCTTGCCTGGAAAATCCCATGGATGGAGGAGCCTGGTGGGCTGCAGTCTGTGGGGTCGCTAAGAGTCGGACACGACTGAGCGACTTCACTTTCACTTTTCACTTTCATGCATTGGAGAAGGAAATGGCAACTCATTCCAGTATGCTTGCCTGGAGAATCCCAGGGACGGGGGAGCCTGGTGGGCTACCGTCTATGGGGTCGCACAGAGTCAGACACGACTGAAGCGACTTAGCAGCACCAGCATCCCTGAAGTCATGCCTTCCAAATGATAGACAAAGCATACTGTTTTAATTAAAGTGAATAGGTCTGAGGATTTCAAAAGAGAAAATTTAAGACATCCAAGAGGGTTACAATAATCAAAGCAGGAAAGCTTACACTGGAGAGAATGAGGGTCCCCAGTAACTCATTCCAGGTTCCTGAATTTATGCAATGAAAACAGCACTGAGGGCAGGGGGCGGAGGAAGGGAGAACAGATCCAGGAGGGTTATAAACTTGTTTTTCAATTTTTTATTTATAGGAAAAAAGAAAATAAAGGAAGGAAAGAGTAAACAGTGAAATTCACTTCTTTATTTTGGTTCCAGATGGATCCCATTAGACACGGTATGTCATTCCAAGTGCACCTGAATATAGCTGGGGCTCTAGATAACGCAGTCCTCCCCTTCTGACCTTTATGACCACTGCAAACATTCTGTATGTGAGAGATAAATAATGCATGCTCTCAGCCGAGAAAGGGAAGTAGACCGGAGGAAACACTGAAGGAGAGGAAGCCACATTCCTCTCTCTAGTGTATTTTTACTCCTGATCTGCTGCCACCTCCAGCCCCACCTCCAGCCCCACCTCCTGCCCTCTCCTACCTCCCAATCAAGACCCCAAAGCCTGGAAGCAGAGGGCTTAGAGCACAGGTGTGTGTGTGTGGGGGTGAGGTGGGGTGTGTGTCAAACTTGCATTTAAAATACTTACAGCTCTGATCTATCAATTGTGTTATCCTGAGCAACTCCTCTCTCCTCCCTCTGTCTTGATCTTCTCTATAACATGAGGAGGCATACCCATCTCCAAATGCTCTGTATCAAAAGCATTGCAAAGATCATAAAAGATGTAGACAAAACTTTTTCAGCTGCATCCTGGGGAACAAAGCGAAGAAAGAAGGTTTATTCTGGTCAAGTGTGGGCCTCAGACAGAAGAAGAAGAGCAGCAGGGGAGGGGTCACCTTCCTAGTGAGCCTAGAATGACCCTGAAGGTGTCCTTGAGGGTCTAGAAACCCGATCTTGGCTGTCCATCTTTCAGGCAGGCTGTTGTGGTGGCCAAGCAAACCAAATGTCTCTACAATATCCTTGGAATGAAAAGCCTGGGTTTCATACCACGTTTAGAAGTTAGATTTCTCTGTTTCTTGCAGTCAATAGAAACAGATGGAGGAACTAGAACAAATAATTTCACCATTTGTATTGACATATAAAAAACCTCAAGTAGCCAAAGCAATCTTGAGAAAGAAGAATGGACCTGGAGGAATCAACCTGCCTGACTTCAGGCTCTACTACAAAGCCACAGTCATCAAGACAGTATGGTACTAGCACAAAGACAGAAATATAGATCAATGGCACAAAATAGAAAGCCCAGAGATAAATCCATGCACCTATGGACACCTTATCTTTGACAAAGGAGGCAAGAATATACAATGGAAAAAGGACAATCTCTTTAACAAGTGGTGCTGGGAAAACTGGTCAACTACTTGTAAAAGAATGAAACTAGAACACTTTCTAACACCATACACAAAAATAAACTCAAAATGGATTAAAGATCTAAACGTAAGACCAGAAACTATAAAGCTCCTAGAAGAAAACATAGGCAAAGCACTCCCCAGCATACATCACAGCAGGATCCTCTATGATCCACCTCCCAGAATATTGGAAATAAAAGCAAAAATAAACAAATGGGACCTAATTAAAATTAAAAGCTTCTGCACAACAAAGGAAACTATAAACAAGGTGAAAAGACAGCCTTCAGAATGGGAGAAAATAATAGCAAATGAAGCAACGGACAAATAATCTCAAAAATATGCAAGTAACCCCTGCAGCCCAATTCCAGGAAAATAAACGACCCAATCAAAAAGTGGGCCAAAGAACTAAATAGACATTTCTCCAAAGAAGACATACAGATGGCTAACAAATGCATGAAAAGATGCTCAACATCACTCATTATCAGAGAAACGCAAATCAAAACCACAATGAGGTACCATTTCTCGCCAGCCAGAATGGCTGCTATCCAAAAGTCTATAGGCAATAAATGCTGGAGAGGGTGTGGAGAAAAGGGAACCCTTTTATACTGTTGGTGGGAACGCAAACTAGTACAGCCACTATGGAGAACAGTGTGGAGATTCCTTAAAAAACTGGAAATAGAACTGCCTTATGACCCAGCAATCCCACTGCTGGGCATACACACCGAGGAAACCAGAATTGAAAGACACGTGTACCCCAGTGTTCATCGCAGCACTGTTTATAATAGCCAGGACATGGAAGCAACCTAGATGTCCATCAGCAGATGAATGGATAAGAAAGCCATGGTACATATACACAATGGAGTATTACTCAGCCATTGAAAAGAATACATTTGAATCAGTTCTAATGAGGTGGATGAAACTGGAGCCTATTATACAGAGAGAAGTAAGCCGGAAAGAAAAACACCAATACAGTATGCTGCTGCTGCTGTTGCTAAGTTGCTTCAGTCGTGTCCAACTCTGTGCGACCCCATAGATATCAGCTCACCAGGCTCCCCCATCCCTGGGATTCTCCAGGCAAGAACACTGGAGTGGGTTTTTATTTCCTTCTCCAGTGCATGAAAGTGAAAAGTGAAAGTGAAGTCACTCAGTCGTGACTGACTCTTAGCGACCCCATGGACTGCAGCCTACCAGGCTCCTCCGTCCATGGGATTTTCCAGGCAAGAGTACTGACTAGAGTGCGGTGCCATTGCCTTCTCCGCAATACAGTATACTAATGCATAAATATGGAATTTAGAAATACAGTATACTAATGCATAAATATGGAATTTAGGAAGATGGTAATGATAACCCATACAGCAAGACAGCAAAAGAGACACAGATGTATAGAACAGTCTTTTGGACTCTGTGGGAGAGGGCGAGGGTGGGATGATATGGGAGAATGGATTGAAACATGTAAATTATCGTATGTGAAACAAATCGCCAGTCCAGGTTCGATGCATGAGACAGGGTGCTCAGGGCTGGTGCACTGGGATGACCCAAAGGGATGGGATGGGGAAGGAGGTGGGAGGGGGTTCAGGATGGGAACACATGTACACCATGGTGGATTCATGCCAATGTATGGCAAAACCAATACAATATTGTAAAGTTAAATAAATAAATAAAACTGAAAAAAAAAAGAGAGAGACAGATGAAGGGACAGAGTGGAATTCTTATCTCAAACTAAATTCAACTTGAAATATTTTGCAAGGATAATTTGTATGTTTACCTGCACATTTATTTCTTAGTCAAGCCTCAATTTTTTTTTTCCTTTTAAACTTTTTATTTTGTACTGGGGTATAGCTGATTAACAGTGTTGCGACAGCTTCAGATGAACAGTGAAGGGACCATCCACACACAAGTATCCACTGTCCCTCAAACCCCCGCTTCCATCCAGGCTGCCACAGAATGCTGAGCAGACCTCCCTGTGTTGTGCGTCCTTGTTGGTTATCCATTTTAAATGCAGCAGTGTGTCCATGTCCTTCCCGAAGTCCCTAAATACGACCCCTGGCATATCCATCCATTCGTTTTCTGAGTCTGCAAGCCTCTTTGTTTTACTAGCTCACGTGCGCCATTCCCTGTCAGAGTCTGCGCACAGGGGGTGTCACACAATGTTTCCCCTTCTCTGTCTGATTTACTTCACCCAGAATGACACTCTCCAGGCTCACCCATGTTGCTGCAGATGGTTTTATTTCATTCTTTTTCATGCAAGCCTCTATTTTGCTGAAATGTAGGGACATCGGATCTCTCTCAGTTGGTGTTGAAATAAGCCCCAGAGGGCTTGAACCCTTAGGCCTTTGGATTAGAAAATGAAGTGGGAAAGGAAATGATTGTAGAGAAAAAAATATCGTTTGGGTACTTAGCATCTGTGAGAGGGAGCCGGCGGTCGCAGCAAAAAGGAAGTTTGGGGACTGTTTGCTCATTTTCACACTGCCTTTGCCTCCCCAATTACACACCTAATTAAGATTTGGACGTTTAGGCAAACTGTTTGAATGTATGATAAGGGAGTCTGGGATTAGCTTGCAGTGTGGAAAGAGGATCGTCTAGTCTTTAGAAAAACTTGGAAAGAAGCGTCCTTGAAATACGTCTTTTAGAGCCTAAGGCTCAGAAATGAGAACCTAATGCCCTCTGGATGGGAGGAAAGTGGGGAATTTGTCATCAGTGTCATCATTTGCAATGACTCTTCTCTCTTTCTTCCCATCTTCTTCTCTGTGATTTTCCATTTCCCTCCTAGGCTTTCCTGCTAAATGCGGTGCTGTGCTCAGGGGTGTCCGACTCTTTGTGACCCCATGAACAATAGCCTACTAGGTTCCTGTGTCCCTGAAATTTCCCAGGCAAGAATACTGAAGTGGGTTGCGATTTCCTCCTCCAGAGGCTCTTCCTGACTCAGGGATCAAAGCTGCGACTCTTGTGTCTCCTACATTGGCAGGTGGGTTCTTTACCACTGCACCACCTGGGAAGTCCAGATTCTCCCCCACCCTCCCTGTAAAACTAGTTCCCAGGGCCTTGACTCCCTCAAATGTTGATAAATCCAGGTAGAAAGGGGATGAAGTCTGCCTGATAAATAAGACCATCGCTCCACAAATGGGACTATCTTGATTTATCTGGGTGTTGGGGGCCACCACAGCTGCTTTTTAGATCTGCGGGTAAGACCCCTGTTCCTGCCCTGAGCACTGGTGCTCCTATGTCAGTTTTGTATAATCATGGGGGAACTCCCTTTCTTGTTTCCGGCCCAGTTTTACCAGCTATTTCAGAATGACTATTTCATGAAATGTATCAAGCTGAAAAGGGAACTGGCTCCCTCTGTGTAGCGGACTTGGAACAGATCCGGGTGAAAGTACGGCAACTCAGGGGCCAGTCTGAGGATACTGAAGACTTCAGGACGTGTTGCTGTTATCCGGAAAGGTATCTTGGACTCTAGATGAAGAGGGTCATAGGTTGGGGATTGCTTGGAGAAGCTGTTGCGATAGCTTCTTCCATGCCTACTTCCTACTAGATACATTCTTGCCGCTTCCGTGGCAACTGGAAGCTCCTTAGGTTTTACTGAACCATTGTTTGGGGAGGTACGGGAGGACAGTGGATATAGTAGGTAGATGCTGAGATGCCTATATTTTCCTGTTTTATCCTTACCTCCTGCTCCGGCAGGGCTATCCCCTAAAGCAGGTGTAGGAATGTAAGGGTACTTATTTTGGAGGCTCGAGACCCCAGATACCAATCCAGAGAGTCACAAACATGCCTAAAGTGAGTGGAGGTCGTGCATCTCAGCTTCCTGGTGTGACCTTGTCTACCCCATGCTCCTCTCCTCCTTCCCATCTTTCTTCTTCCTCCTCTTCCTCAGTAGCTGTGGTGCATGGGCTTAGCCGCTCCATGCATGTGGAATCCTCCCAGACCAGGGATCGAACCCCTGTCCCCTGCACTGACAGGTGGATTCCTATTCCACTGTGCTACCAGGGAAATCCAGAACTTCAGCTTCTTCATCAGTAAGTGGAGAGGATAGTAGCTCCCCCTTCTTAGAGCTGTGGTGAGAATCAAACAGATTAACATACGTATGGCACTAAGAACAGTGCAGGCTACGTAGATGAGTCCATGCAAGATCTGGCTGGCCTTCCATCCCATGCTGCTAGGACAGTCTCATTCTATGCCTACGGTCCCAGCACTGTTATGAACAGTTGCCCTCTTTCCATTTCAAAAGTACTCAGGTTTTGGATGCTAGATATGGTTACCCTGAATACAGTCTCAGCTATTTTACTAAGAGGCATGTAGGTGCTCAGTTGCCGTATCTGACTCTTTGCAACCCCATGGACTGTAGCCCACTACACTGCTATATCTGTGGAATTCTCCAGGCAGGAATCCTGGAGTGGGTTACCATTTCCTACTCCAGGGATTTTCCTGACCCAGGGATCGAATCCGCACCTCTTGCACTGAACTCTGAACCACCAGGAAAGCCCTTTACTAGAAGGCAGTGATCCATTATTTTGAGGATGTATAGGATTGGATGTCACAGGCTAGGAAGTAAGGCAGGTAAGAGCATTTATCAATGCAATGAGTCAATTTCGAGTAAACTACTCTTATCTTTGGAGACCAAGAAAACCCTGTAACACTGAAGTTTTTCTTTTCCCCAACCCCTCCCACATTTGTGGTGAAAGGTATAAAGAACCAGTAGGGATGCAGCCTCACGTAATGCATATATATGTGTGTGTGTGTGTGTGTGTGTGTGTGTGTGTGTGTGTGTGTGTGTGTGTATGTGTATGTATATATAAAGCACGTTTTGAGAGCCCAATGGGAGTTGCTTTTTGCTCTGCTACCACCCAGGTAACTGAGGTCAGGGTACTAGGACCACTAAGGGCAGCCAGCAGGACCATGAGTTCCTGGACAAAAGAAAAAATAACTTGAGATGCCCAAACTTCCTGCCAGGTGGAAGGGAAGGACTGGGGTCAGTCTTGGCAGAACATTTCCTAGGGACCATACGGGTTTTGTGTTGCCACAGTGGCAGGCTGAGAGCTCTGCTGGAGGCCTGGTCCCTGGGCTCCAATTCCTCAAAGGTCCCAGAGGTCCTTGTGTCCCTCCGATCATTCCTGTGTATCTGTATCATCTATTCATCCATCCATACACCGTCCATCTAGCCGTCCATCTATTACCTCATCTATTCTATCTATCCATCTACCCGTCTGTCTATCTATCTATCTATTATCCATCCATCTATCCACCTACCTGTCCATCTAGTCATCCATCTGTCTGTCTGTCTACAGGTATTCATTGCTCTATTGCTCTTTGCTTGTTTATTTATGCCTCAGCCCACAGCGTGTGGGATCTCAGCCCCTGACCGGGGACGGAACCCACGCCGCCCTGCAGTGGAACCACTCTTAACCCCGGCCCGAGCAGGAAAGTCTCATTTTCTCTATGCCTTACTGTGTTTCACAGATAATTGTGTGTGTTGTGTTTTTTCCAAGTTGAAATTTTGTGGCAACCCCATGTCGAGCAAATCTGTTGGCTCCATTTTTCCAAAAGCATTGCTCACGTCATGCCTCTGTGTCACATTTTAGAATTAATAATTCTCACAATATTTCAAACCCTCCACCAACCAAAAAAGTGATGACTTGCTGAAGAGTCAGAGGATGGGTAGCATTTTCAGCAATAAAATACTTTTAATTAGGATATTTGCATTGTTCTTCCTAAACGTCATGCAATTGCATATTTAATAGACAGACTACAATATAGTGTCAACGGAACTCGTACATGCACTGGGAAACCAAAAGGTTTGTGTGACTCAGCTTTAAATGCCATATTCACTTTATTGGGGTGGTCTGGAATATAACCCAAAATATTTCTGAGGAATGTCTGTATTTATTTATTTATCTATCTATCCATTGTTCACTTTAGTCACAACCTGAAAGTGTTACATTTTATTTCATGGGAATTTTTAGGACTTCAAGCCCAGGAGACAGCCTCTCACGTCCCTGAGAGCTGCTCCAAGGAGGAGGGAAGTTAGGGAATTTTGTGCATTTTTTTTTGTATGGGGCTTTTCTATGTATGGGAAGATGTGAGAGTCTGGGCTCACTGAACTCCTGCCTTTCGTATGCAGCTCAGGTATCTGGGGCCAGTATCCTGTGCTTTTTCCATCCTGAGCTCCCTTAGGCTCACTGTAGAGAGTGGCTGCAACCTGATGGCTGTTAGACCACAGGTATTCTTCTCCTTCCTGAGTGTCCTTAGGGCTCACCAGTTCATGGTGGAGGGCTGGGATCGCTGAAGACAGTGACATCCTGTTTACTGATATGGCAGGAAATCCTCCATTTCTCACCCCATCCGTCTATTCATCTATCTCCCTGTCTTAGCCATCATCATTAGAAATACTGCCTGTCATTCTATTAATAACAGATTGGATCTTCAAATCAAAGTCCTATTCTTCCACTCACTAACTGCTTAACTTTGGGCAAATTCCTTAACACCTCTGTACCTCGGTTTCCTCATCTGTAAAACAAGGATGATACTACATCTACTCTGTACGTGTGAGTTAGAATAACGAGTGCTGCTGTTTGCGTATTATTTTCTTGTGTGTCAGGAGAGGGTTCTGACTTTTCATCTCATCCCTTGAGTTGTCTTAATATAATTGTAAATTAAAAGCTACTTCTTCACATGTTGTTTGGAAGAATACCCTGATCTGTTTCAGCCCGAATAACACTGTATTCATCCTTTTTTTTTTTTTTTTTCCATGCAGATGGGCAGGCCAGGAAAACAGAACTCAGTAAAGAAAGGTTTGGGTTGGCCTCTGTGCCTGTTTAGCTCTTGGAAAAAGTGGTCATTGCACAGATTTTAGAATTCGACCATGGTATGCATTCTGAATCCTCTGATTTTAACCATGTGATTTTGGGTAAAATATATAACCTCTCTGAGTCTCAGTTTACTGATATATAAAATACACCAATTTGCATGGTTGGTGTTGGGGTGAATGGAGGCCAACAGTTCTGGCAGGGTTTCTGGCATACAGCAGGTATTCCATAAGTGCTGATTTCTTGTCTCCTCCTGAAATGAGACTGTAAGGTCCTTGGAGGGAGGGAGTCTGTGTTTGTCCATTGTCCTATCTCCCAGCGCCCAGCACCGTGCTGACAACAGAGCAATCAGGACACAGTGAGCAAATTCAGAACGAATAGATTTTCATGCATTACATGCCCCCTTTGACATAAATATATTAACTTCTTGCTTACTGCATCATGGCTAATCACCGCTAGAGATGAAAGCTTTGGGGACCTAACGATTTTTGAAAACTATATTCAAGGTTAAATTATGAGTCAAGCCATGACTCGAATCTGCTGGAAGCAATTTCCTCCAGCTTCCACAGTTGCTCAGCCTTATCTGCTTCATTTATTCCAAGCCCTGCACCCCTCCCTCTCACACTCTCCCAGATTTGGAGGGTGCCCCTTGCTGGAGGTAGCCTGGAAGGGAAGCAAAGACAGAGAATACAGTTTAAGGCTGAAGTGCCTCAGGGCTGGGGCTTCAGAGGGAATTAACTAGAAGGTCGGTGGGGGTGTCCTTGGCATCCGATCCCTTCACTTCCTAAATTCTACATTTACTCAGCCTCAGTGCATGAAGGATGGGAAGGGACACTGATTTGGAAATTGGCCCTTCTTTCACATCTATCCACGCCTATGTGGCTCATGAGCCTCATCCTGCTGCGATTCTGTGAATTCAGGGCTGACTCTTGGTGGGGTGGCAGTGGTGCGGATGCGGATGACAGTGGAGGTGGTCTGGCTAATACTCTTGCACTGCTTAAGGTGGTCTCTCCCTGCACAGGCCTCAGCGCCCATCTTCGTATTATGCTTCTCAGGCACCTAGGATCGCTCTGTCTCCTTTAAGGCACTCCTGAATGGGATGGGGTTTGGTTAATCAAACAGAGCAGTTCTGGAGTGGCCTGGAGGTTAACCGATGTCTTCCCTGGATTGTAAGCTCTTCAAGGGCAGTGGTTTGTTTTATGCTGTTTTGAGTTTTTAAAAACTAAGACTGGGCACCTGGTCATATACAGCTGCACTCGTGTAAGGAAAAAACCTGTAGCCCTTCCCTGTGGAAGAGAATCCAGCAGCAAGCGTGGAGCAGACCTTGCCTGATGGGAGGCACTCACGTTCCTTTGGGAAGTTGGTAACAGGCCTGTGAGTGTGTTGTTTGGGGGAAGGTACTGTCGGAGGACATTTTGGAAAGGTGGCGGAAGCTGTCTCTCTCCTTGTGATGTAGGGGGCTGGGACGTGTGGATGGGTCTGCAAAGGGATCCTGCAGGCCCACACGCTAGAGAGGGGCAGAGATGGTCACCGTGATCTCAGAGCCATGTGATGAAGGAGAACAGCAGGGTGCAGAGCAGGGACCCTCACCAAGCTCCCAAGCTGGAAGGAAGGGCCATGTGGACTGGTCAGGGACGCCTGGCTGGAGATGCTTGAGTCTGGAAGTCTTTTAGTGCCCTACACCCCTGACGCAATGTACCAACCTAAGGACAACAGCTCAGCATACGTGCTTGTAAACTGATAGAACTATAGCCTTGGCCTAAGTGTAGGTCCCCATTTCAGCCTGGGGCAATGAAATAAGCCAGCATGGGCAGCCTCCTCGCAGCCAAGGCAAGTGAGTGTCTCTGGATCTCCATAAGACGATTCCTCAGCAGTGACCTCTTATGGTGATGAGATGAAATTGCCCTTGCAGTCTGAAAGCTGCACATTCCGCAAACAGATACAGGTTTTGTTCAGTTCAGTTGCTCAGTCGTATCCGACTCTTCGTGACCATGGACTGCAGCACGCCAGGCTCCCCTGTCCTTCATAGTGTCTTGGAGTTTGCACAAATTCATGTCCACTGAGTCCGTGATGCTATCTGTCATCCCCTTCTCCGGCCTTCATTCTTTCCCAGCATCAGTCTTTTCTAAGAGTCTGCTCTTTGCATCAGGTGGCCAAAGTATTGGAGCTTCAATTTTAGCATCAGCCCTTCCAATGAGTTTTCAGGCTTGATTTCCTTTTGAATTGACTGGTTTGATCTCCCTGCAGTCCAAGAGACTCTCAAGAATCTTCTTCAACACCACAATTTGAAAGCATCAGTTCTTCAGTGCTCAGCCTTCCCTGTGACCCAACTCTCATATGTATACATGACTACCAGAAAAAGGAAAGACCATAACTTTGACTACACAGACCTCTGTCAGTAAAATGGTGTTTCTGCTTTTTTAATATGCTGTCTAGGTTTGTTATAGCTTTCCTCCCAAGAAGTAAACATGTTAATTTCATGGTTTCAGTCACTGTCCACAATGATTTGGGAGACCAAGGAAAGAAAATATGTCACCATTTCCACTTTTTCTCCTTCTGTTTGCCATGAAGTGATGGGAGCAGATGCCATGATCTTAGTTTTTGAATGTTGAGTTTCAAGTCAGCATTTTCACTCTCCTCTTTCACCTTCATTGACAGTTCCTCTTCATTTTCTGCCATCAGAGTGGTGTCATCTGCTTATCTGAGGTTACTGATATTTCTCCCAGCAATCTTGATTCCAGCTTGTGCTTCATCCAGTCCAGCATATCACATGATGTACTCAGCATATAAGTTAAATAAGCAGGGTAACAATATACAGCCTTGATGTACTCCTTTTCCCAATTTGGAACCACTCCATTGTTCCATGTTTGGCGCTAACTGTTGCTTCCTGACCCACATACAGGTTTCTCAGGATGCAGGTCAGGTGGTCTGGCATTCCCATCTCTTAAAGAATTTTCCAATTTGTCATGATCCACGCAGTCAAAGGCTTTAGCATAGTCAATGAAGCAGCAGTAGATGCTTTTCAGGAATTCTCTTTCTTTCTCTATAATCCAATGAATGTTGGCATTATAATATCTGGTTCCTCTGCCTTTTCTTTATTTAGTTTGCACATATGGAGGTTCTGAGTTCATGTACTATTGAAGCCTTGCTTGAATGATTTTGAGCATTACTTTGCTAGCATGTGAGATGAGCACTGCTGTACAGCAGTTTGAACATTCTTTGGCACTGTCTTCTTTGGGATTGGAATGAAAACTGACCTTTTTCAGTCCTGTGATCACTGCTGAGTTTTTCAAATTTGCTGACATATTGAGTGCAGCACTTTACCAGCATCATCTTTCAGAACTGTAAATAGCTCAGCTGGTATTCCATCACCTCCACTAGCTTTGTTCATAGTAATGCTTCCTAAAGCCCACTTGATTTTGAACTCCAGGATGTCTGGCTCTATGTGAGTGATCACACCATCATGGTATTCTGGGTCATTAAGACCTTTTTTGTATAGCTCTTCTCTGTATTCTTGCCAGCTCTTCTTAATCTCTTCTGCTTATTCTATTAGATCCTTACCACTCTGTCCTTTATTGCCCTTTATTCATCCACCCTTGAATGAAACATTCCCTTGATATCCACTGTTTTCTTGAAGATCTCTCTAGTCTTTCCCATTCTATTGTTTTCCTCTATTTCTTTGCTCTGTTCATTTAAGAAGGCCTTCTTATCTCTCTTTGCTATTCTCTGTAACCCTGCATTTAGTTGGATATATCTTTCCCTTTCTCCCTTGGCTTTTGCTTCTCTTCTTTCCTCAACTATTTGTAAAGCCTTTTCAGACAACCACTTTGCCTCCTTGCATTTCTTTTTCTCGGTGATGGTTTTGGTCACTGCCTCCTCTACCACGTTACGAACCTCCATCCATATTTCTTCAGGCACTTTGTCTATCCGATCTAATCCCTTGAATCTATTTGATACCTGCACTGTATAATCATAAGGGATTTGCTTTAGGTCATACCTAAATAGTGTAGTGTTTTCCCTACTGTTTTCAATTAAAGTGTGAATTTTGTAATAAGGAGCTCATGATCTAAGGTGAAGTCTGCTCCTGGTCTTGTTTTTGCTGACTGTATAGAGCTTCTTTATGTTTGACTGCAAATAATATAATCAGTCTGATTTGGGTATTGACCATCTGGTGATGTCCATGTGTAGAGTCGTCTCTTGTGTTGTTGGAAGAGGGTGTTTGCTATGATCAGTGCGTTCTCTTGGCAAAACTCTATTAGCCTTTGTCCTGCTTCATTCTGTACTCCAAGGCCAAGCTTATCTATTATTCCAGGTATCACTTGATTTCCTACTTTTGTATTTCCAATCCCCTGTGATGAAAAGGACATATCTTTTTTGGTGTTAGTTCTAGAAGGTGTCATAGATCTTCATAGAACTGGTCAACTTCAGCTTCTTTGACATTAGTGGTTGGATTACTGTGCTGTTGAATGGTTTGCCTTGGAAACAAACTGAGATCATTCTGTTGTTTTTGAGACTGCACCCAAGGACTGCATTTTGGACTCTTCTATTGACTGTGAGGGCTACTCCATTTCTTCTAAGGGATTCTTCCCCACAGCTGTATATATAACGGTCATCTGGACTAAATTTGCCCATTCCTGTCCACTTTAGTTCACTGATTCCTGAGATGTCAATGTTCACTCTTGCCTTCTCATGTCTGACCACGTCCAATTTACCTTGATTCACGGACTTAACATTCCAGGTTCTTATGCATTATTGTTCTTATAACATCAGACTTTACTTTCACCACCAGACACATCTGCAGCTGAGAGTCATTTCCGCTTTCACCCTGCTGCTTCGTTTTCCTGGAGCTATTCATAATTGCCCTCCACTCTTCCCCAGGAGCACACTGGGCATTTTGCGACCCGGAGGGCTCATCTTCTGGTGTCATATCATTTTTGCTTTTCATATTGTTCATGGGGTTCTTGAGGCAAGAATCCTGGAGTGGTTTGCCATTCCCTCCTCCGGTGGACCTTGTTTTGTCAGAACTCCTCACTCTGACCCATCAGCTTGGGTGGCCCTGCACAGCATGTCTCACGTCTTCATTTACACAAGCCCCATTACCGTGACAGGCTGTGATTCATGAAGGGGATCTTGCCTGGACCTCTGGAGTTCTTGATTACGTGGTGGGAATAGGGAATGAGTGGAGAAGGAAATGGCAACCCACTCCAGTATATTTGCCTGGGAAATCCCAAGGACAGAGGAGGGCTGTCCAGAGCCTGGAGGGCTACAGTCCATGGGGTTGCCAAGAGTCAGATGCGACTTAGCAACTGAACACACACGCACACAGTGATAATAATGGTGCTGAAAACCCCTAGCGAAACTATCACCAGCAGAATCCGTAAGAGGAGAGGACGGCAGGAGGAATGAAAGAGAGAGAGCAAATCAAAAGGTATATGGATTGAAAGCTAGGGAAAAAAAACATAGGCAGGGATGTGGGAAGAGAACCTTTGGGGGAAAATGGATGCGCTTAGATTATTTAACTAGAAGAAACAGTTAAGTGCATCTGGGTGATTTTGCAACGAGTCCTACCCAAATCACATGAGATTAATTATTTTGACCCCCATTTCCTGCTATCACACTTGACTGAGGGCATCCCAGGCTGGCAAGGACACTACTGCCCTCAATAACAAGTCTCCGGCAAGTAATGACCTCTCTGGAGTATAAGTCAAGTTCCTGGAGTGCAGCTGTAACTCCAGAAGCAAACTGGCTTGGCAGTAATGGCTTCGACATAATTGCTAGTGGTTTCTCGTCTCTGTTGGCAAGAGACGCAAGGAGTGAAATTGCAAAGCCTTTTCCCCTCTGTTCTTTCTTTCTTTCTTGTTTTTCAGGGCCTGTTGTCCATCTTGCAACATCAGAGAATATGTGACTGTTGGGAACTCATTTTTGCAAAAGCACTAGGTAGACCCTGATGCCTAGAAAGAGTGAAAGCAGGAGGAGAAGGGGGTGAGAGAGGATGAGATGGTTGGATGGCATCACAGACTCAACAGACATGAGTTTGAGCAAACTCCAGGAGATGGTGAAGGACAAGGAAGCCGGGTGGTCCCTGGGGTTGCAAAGAGTCAGACGTGACTTAGCAGCTGAACAACGGCTAGATAGACTGGCGGGTAGGGACTGTGATGCTGTGTGTACATTGTACCTAAGAGCCTCGAACATGGCAGTTTAAGTCAGTGGATATTTGAAGAAAAGGGTGACTGTGAAGCTCTGTTTCTTTGAGGCCAAGCTTTTTTTTTTTTTTTTTCTAAATAGTTTTGAGCCCCTTTAGCATATCAAGCTTTCTACTAGCCCTTGAGGATCAAATGCACACTAGGACATGATCTGTACCCCCACAGAGCTTATAGTCAACAGGGCAATTCTGCTGTTTGACAGAGAAAGGGAAACTTGTTATAACAAGGGAGTCAGACACTATCGACTTGACTTTTATAACTTTTTTAAAGAAATTCTCCCTCCTCTGGTTGGATACCTTTGTTCACACGGAAGACTCCAGGAACCAGGGCCTCTTTTGGAAAATCAAGAAGCACAGTAATTTAAATTTCATTGATTCATTCAACAAATATTGATTGAGTCTTGATCACCTTAGGAGCTGGATTTGGTGTTAGGAAACTGGTGTGAATTAGGCAGTCCCCAATCCTTATCTTCTGGGAGCTTGTATGTAAGCTGGGAGGCAGACAATACAAGAGAGAAGTAAGTACTAGAAGAAATATCAGGATTTTACACTGATCAGTGCAAAGCATTGAGAGGAATTTAGCTATTTTATTCAGAGATGAGGAAGTCAATAAATTTCCATGTTTCTTTCATTTCCTGTTCAGACACACAGATCCCTCCAAGCCTCTCTGTTTCTCCAACCACATTTCACACCCTTTGAGAGAAATTCTGACATAGGTACACTCACCCCCCATTTCTTAATGCTCAGGATTCTATCAAAACCATGAGTAAATAAATTAACTTCTATGCTTCTCAGGTGCCTCGGCCGTCAGATAAGCATCATAATACCTGCAGTTTGTCAAGATAAAAATGGATGTGAAAACAGCTGAAGCCGAGTGAGCATTTGATCCCTGTTTCTTTTGTAAGCAAAAGAAGATTCTTTCTGAGACTCTTGAGGCTTAAGTAGACAAAGATTTAGAGTGCAGGTCCTTGTCAGTGATGTTCTCGAAGAGGATGAGAAGCTCAAAATCGCAGCACCTTTAGGGTGGGGAGACCTACAAGCAATACATTGTTTAGTCGCTCAGTCGTGTCTGACTCTTCGCAACCCTGTGGACTCCAGCCCACCAGGCTCTTCTGTGCATGGGATTTCTCAGGCAAGAATACTGGAGTGGGTTGTCATTTCCTTCTCCGGGGTGTCTTCCTGACCCAGGGATTGAACTCATGTCTCTTGCATTGCAGGAGGATTCTTTACTGCTGAACCACCAGGGAAACTGCACAATAGGGTATAAACGACCCTAGCAGAGTGTCCCCACCCAGCCAGGGGAGATGGCCCTGAGTCCGGTTCTGAGAGCTTTCTCCTTGTTCATGGGACTCATCTGGACCCTCGTTCATGAATACTGGTGTCGCCCTGCTTGACTGGTCTCATGTTTAAGCACTGATTCCTCACTGCACGCTTCCCGTTTTGCATGCTGTGCGGACAGGATGAGTGGCATGGGGTTAAAGAAAGGTCACAAGTTCCCAGTGTGTGGCTCCGTGTCACCAGGGTCTCCTTTTGACAACAGTAGTAATACTAGCGATGGCGTTAAGAACGGCAGCTATGGCGGCTGAGCTTTCCTTAGACATTTGCTAGTGCTCACACATTTCAACTCGTCAGATCTTCCCATCTGCTTTAGGAGGTGGGTACTCAGATTTAGCCCCCTTTTACAGATGAGCAAACCAAGGTTTAGACAAATTAAAGAGCTAGTGAGGAGTGGATCTGGGACTTATTGCATAGCCGTTTCTCACCAGCGCCTGAGCCCTGGACCACAGTGCTCCATGGCCTCACAAGACACATGGGCAGCAGCAGGATTCACTGATCCTGGACTCTCATGGAAGCTCATCCCGCCAGCAGTGGGACCACAGCAATTTACTTCACTCCTTTAAGCCTCAGTCTCCCCGTCTGTAAAATGGGCAGAATAACCTCACAGGATGAAATGAGGCATTAGCTCCCAGTACATGGAAATGTCAGCTTCCCTCCATGGAAATTCAATCTGTACAGAGAACTTAGTGGAACATTTGAATGCCACACTCCCCAGTATCCCACAGTCCAGAGCCTTCTCTGCCTTGTGCACAGACCACCTGCCCTGCCCACTCCTTAGGAACAATCATTAATTTACAAATTGGCCCCTGGACTTGGAGGGCAGGGAGAGACCAAGGGAAGAGGCAGCCCCTCCGGATTGGTCAGTGGCGGTTTCACAAGCAAAGCAACTTACAGAGGAGGCTTGTCTTGGATGCAGCAAGATGAGTAGATCTCTATACCCGCCCACCAGAACCTTAGAAGTTTATATAGAAGCCTTAACTGGGCTCAGTCACGTACACCATCCAGATGGTCTCAGCAACACATTGCTGTCTCATGCCCGTGTCCTTGAAAACGGCTCCTATGGTGGGAGCAGTGGGCAAAACACACATTCCAAGGACGGCGGAGGGGTAAGGAGCCTCTCATTGCCTGGGGCCAGCTCAGGGGTCAACCCTGTCACATTTTGTCAATTACCTCCTCCAACAACAGTGCAAAGATGTCTCTTACTTGTCGGTGCCCTCCCTCAAGGCTTTATCAAAGTGCTTGTACCAAATTAGCAGGCAATAAATTCTTGCTAATTAAAGGCATAATCAGACATGGAAAAAGGAGGCATAGATGCATGTGTACGTTTAAACATATTTCTATTGGGATATAACTGCCTTACAATGTTGTGCTAGTTTCTGTTGTCCCAATGAAGGGAATCAGCTATATGTACACATACATTCCTTCCCTCTTGGACCCCCTCACACTCCCCCTATCCCACCCCCTAGGTCCTCACAGAGCGCAGAACAGAGCTTCCTGTGCCATACAGCAGCTTCCCACCAGCTGTCACTTTTACACGTGGAAGTGTGTGTATGTCAGCCCTAATCTCTCGATTCATCCTGCCCTCCCCTTCCCTCACTGTGTGTCTACATGCCCATTCGCTACACCTGCCTCTGTATTCCTGCCTTGGAAATTAAGGCCATCTGTACTATTTTTCTAGATTCCACATATATGCATGAATAGACCATATTTGTTTTTCTTTTTCTGACATCCTTCACTCTGTATGACAGACTCTAGGTCCATCCATATCTCTATACAAGATTCTATTTTGTTTCTTTTAGTGGCTGTGTAATAGTATACTTTGTATTTGTTTAAACAGAGTTGACGGAGAAGGCAATGGCAACCCACTCCAGTACTCTTGCCTGGAAAACCCCATGGACAGAGGAGCCTGGTAGGCTGCAGTCCATGGGGTTGCTAAGAGTCAGGCACGACTGAGCGACTTCACCTTCACTTTTCACTTTCATGCATTGGAGAAGGAAATGGCAACCCACTCCAGTGTTCTTGCCTGGAGAATCCCAGGGATGGGGGAGCCTGGTGGGCTGCCGTCTATGGGGTCGCACAGAGTCGGACATGACTGAAGCGACTTAGCAGCAGCAGCAGCAAACAGAGATGAAGGGAAAAGACGATTACGTCTCCCTTACTCTCTCTCTCTACAATAAGCTTTTGAAAACTCAGCCTCTCTGGCAGCTCCTCTGTGGCCCTTTGGACGACACACACAAGGACACACAAGGTCTGAAAGGACCTCCCAGTGTAGCCTTCTGGCCAAGTCCTGTATCTTCCTCCAGACTCCATCTCCTGCTCATCATTTCTCACACTTCTCTCCGGCCTTCACTGACTTCATTTTCCCCAGAGCCAGCGATTCTTAGATTCTTACCGTGACCAGTCGCCATGGCACTGTCACATGGCTTCACGTGTCAGGGGAGGGAGCTTGGTTAGAGTAACAGCAGAGTGGAAAGGCTGTGAAATCTGGCACCAGCAGACTGGGCTTTGATCTCGACCCTCCTCCTATCTTCTCAGCATCCTTCACCTCTCTGAGCCTCAGTTTCTTCTTTTGTACTGTGGAAACAATGCCCCCGTTCTGCTTACAGAAATCAGATAGGAAAACGCCTGCCTAAGAGCTTCACATCATCTGTGGTACAGAGAGAAGACGTTACCAGTGCCTCACCTGTGAGATGAAAAGTTCCCTGGGAGCAGGGCTATGCTTTCTACGTCCTGTTTATTCCCTTGAAGCGCTGCCCGCAGGCTTGGACACGTTCAAACCTGTGTAATGAATCTGTAGTGGGACGCATGTAGATGCAGGGAGAAAGATGAACGTGATTACAAACATAAACGTGTTGCTCCCTTTCCTTCCGTCCTCTTTACCTCTTTCTTATTCCCAGTTCATTGCTTTGATTTCGTGCTGTTTTATGAAAGAGCTAGGGAGTAAATAAATGGAATGAAAATGAATACAGGAGATACAGAAAAGTCATCAAATGCAAGTAAGTACCCGAGTGAAGTGCACCGAGATGCACGCAGTGAAACCCTTTTGAAAAGAGCAGATGGATGGATAGAGTGGGGAGAGGGATGGAAGGGGGTTGGGTTCAGATCTAAGAAGGTAGGTGGGTTGATGAGTCGGGGAAGCTGTGAAATAAGAAAATGATCACGGTATGATAAGATACCACCACCGCCAACGACTGGTTCCCGAAGATCAGAAGCAGTTGTAACCACAAGGGGGAGAGGAAGTTCCACTCAGCAGCAGGACCTGCTTCTTTGGCCCTCTGTTTCTTTGGCTGGCCTTCTGCAAGCTCACCAGCTCACCTAAGGCCAGAGTGGTGTTAATAAAGTTTTTGTTGAAGGCCTGTCTGTGGCTTGTTGATTTCAGGGCATTTTTTTTCCTGCTTCTTTGTCCTGATGCAAAAACAAACAGCGATGGTTTCTATCTATGACTTCCTTCCCAAGGGAAAGAGGAGCAGAGGAAGACTCAGAGAGGAGGATGAATAAAGACAAAAACAGGAAATCGATCAGACCTAGAGGAGAAAAACATAAAGAGGGTGGACGGGAGCGAGGTGGAGTGCAGCAGGCTTCCACCCCCTAAGCATAAGGGAGATGACGTGAAGTCAAAGCAGACATCAGGACCTTGGTGCCCTGGGTACCTGCTTCTATCCGTGGGGTAGATGTGAGCCAGGCCTGCTTCATTCATATGAGAGAGAACTTCTGTGTCATTAAAAAATTTTATTGGAGTATAATGTTGTATTAGTTTCTGCTGTACAATGAAGTGAATCAGCTATTTGTATACATATATCCCCTTCCTCTCGGACCTTCTTCCCCAGTGTGTGTGTGTGTGTGTGTGTGTGTGTGTGCGTCTTCAAATAGGATGAAAATGAGCATTGTCTGGGAGTTTCCCTCAGCCTACCTGGAGGGGTAGGCTGTAGGTGTCTAAGGAATCACAGGTTGTTTAGTTCTAAGCTGAGCCCAACTCTTTGCAGCCCCATGGACTGTAGCCCACCAGGCTCCTCTGTCCATGGGATTTTCTCAGGCAAGAATACTGGAGTGGGTTGCCATGTCCTCCTCCATGGGATCTTCCTGATCTGGGAATCGAACCCATGTCTCCTGCATTGCAGAGAGATTCTTTACCACTAAGCCACCTGGGAAGCCTGAGAAGTGTCTCATGGAAAGCAAACTAAATAAGAGGAAGTAGCCACTGACTCTGGAGAAGGCAGTGGTACCCCACTCCAGTGCTCTCGCCTGGAAAATCCCATGGACGGAGGAGCCTGGTGGGCTGCAGTCCATGGGGTCTCTAAGAGTCGGACACGATTGAGTGACTTCACTTTCACTTTTCACTTTCATGCACTGGAGAAGGAAATGGCACCCCCTCCAGTGTTCTTGCCTGGAGAATCCCAGGGATGGGGGAGCCTGGTGGGCTGCCGTCTATGGGGTCGCACAGAGTCAGACACGACTGAAGCGACTTAGTAGTTAAGCAGCAGCAGCAGCCACTGACTCTGTAGAAGGGGGCAGGGACTCATTAGAAACTAATTTTTGGTTATCCAAAAATTGATTGAGGGTAAGGAAGAGCTCGGAGACCCTCGTGTGATTATCTCCCTTATTTCATGCTGGCAAACAGTTATTAAATACCACTTGTTTAGCAATTTCTTCCTGATATCATTATCCTATCTGATGAGGAAAGAGGAGAGGAGTTTCTATGGGAAGTGTCAAGATCAGTTGTCCATGCAAAGTCAGGAGAAGTCAAATGGAACAACCTCTTAACTGGGCAGGTAACTAGCATGCAGTTCATACCTGGCCTCAGCTTTCACCAGGACCCACATTTCTGTGGGCTTCCCAGGTGGTGCTAGTGGTAAAGGACCCCCCTGCCAATGCGGGAGACATAAGGGTCACAGGTTCGACTTTTACATCTGGAAGATCCCAAGGAGGGCATGGCAACCCACTTCAGTATTCTTTCTTGGAGGATCCCCATGGACAGAGGAGCCTGGAGGGTTATCGCCCGTAGGGTCGCAAAGAGTCAAACAGGATTGAAGCGACTTAGCACATGTTTTGTGCTAAGACAATGAAGTTAAGGAGACCTTATTCAAAAGCCCTTGAAGTTAGAATTTTCTGGTCAAATAACCCCAGCTGAGATTCTCTGAGTGCATAGCTTCCTGCTGAACGCAGGGACCCTGGTTCTACCGAGGTCTTTCCTGGATGCTGGGGTCACAGTGAACAGGCTTGAGGGGCAGGAGCTGGCCTTCACCTTCCTCAGGAACAAGGTTCAGAGCAGGTTCCAGTTTCCCTTCTTCCCAGGTTAAAAGAGAGTCCTCATTCTAGCCTCTCAGAGGAGCAGCATCAGCATCAGAAGTAAGGGAATTCACCTGGTGTTCATTTACTCATGAGTTCTCATACTGACAAGCCCCTCCCAGGTCCTTCACGCTGGGGTACAGCTTCCAACAAGCCAGGCAGGGTCTCTGTACTGGAGCTGGGGGTGGGTCTATGCAACAGATAATTCACAAGGACATGAGATGAATTTCCTGACAATGATGAGCCCAGAGAAGAGAAGGGACCATGTAATGGCATCATAAGTGGGGTGGAGGGTGGCGACAGGAGGCCAGCCGCAGCCCCTCCAATCAGGTGATTTATGAGAAGAAGCCAGCCTGGGGGAAATCTCTCTAGGCTGAAGGAAATGCAAAAATAAAACCCCAGACACCAGGTGGCATGCCTGGTAGAGAGGAAGAGCTCCCGGGACATGGCTGGGTCTGGGTGGGGTCCCTGATCTGCGCTCCATAACCCTGTAAGGGCAGAGAGCCTCCAAGCCCCCAACCCTAGAGATTCAGCTGCAGAGGGGTGTAGGCGGTGGGAAGGGGAAGGCAGCCAGGATCTGCATTTTAACGTGTTGGGTGATTCTCATTCACCTGGCCCTGTCAACCCCCTGCTCCAGCAGATGGTGACATGGGGTTAATGACCAGAATCCCCAATTCAAACTCATTTTTATCCCATTAACTAGGCATTTGTGACCTGGTCAGGGCTTGGGTCAAATTGCAGCAGCAGAGGAAGCTGACACACGGGTGTGTGTGCTGAGTCGCTTCGGTTGTAGGTTGTGTTTGACTCTTCGCGACCCTATGGACTGTAGTTCGCCAGGCTCCTCTGTCCATAGGATTCTCCAGGCAAGAATACTGGAGTGGGTTGCCATGCCCTCCTCCAGGTGATCTTCCCAGCTCAGGGATCGAACTTGCATCTCTTATGTCTCCTGCATAGGCAGGCAGGTTCTTTACCACTAGCGCCGTAGGGAGGAGGCCTCCACAACGATTTAACACAAATGCAAACTGCGCGGAGGTGTTATGTGGTTTTCCAGTGGCCACGCAGCAGGCTGGATCCATTCCAGAGCTCAGATCAACTGGCTACTGAGCCCCTAAAGTCTACTCTGTGTGCCCTGGCCTTTGCAGTTTTTACCTGGAAAAGGAAAAAAATAGAGCAACTATAAATAAAATCTCAATAAGCTACACTTAGGCCCAGCTTTGCTTAATGCCCCTGCCTGGAATACCCTTCATGACAAATTATTTGCTAAGTGTACACTGAAGTAACTAAATGGGAATTGTTGTTGTGTGAGGTGTTTATTTATAAACCAATAGCAGAAAAACACTTTGGTTTATAATAATTGATCTTTAAGCTTTCTTTAGAGGAATGAACTGCCAGGAAAAAAAGTTGTGTACTGAGGCCCCTCCGAGTTTGAAATAGTAATTAATAACGCCATCTGTATAATAGAAAGAAATGCATCTTTTTTAAAGTTAGGGAATGATGGTGGCAGCAACTTGTATCCAGCACATGTTAAGCAGCAAATTAGCATTCAAGTTGATTATAGATCTCAGCTTGCTAACCTTGCCTGTCACTATTTGCAGGACGCTGAAGGCAGGGCCCTGCAATTTGTAACCTCACGTTCCTTGGGCTGTAGGCTCTGGAGAGGCCCCAGGTTTCTCAGGATTAGAAGAGGGTCCCCCCTCCTTGCATCTCAGAGAAGCAGCTTCAGTGTCAAAGAAAGTGAACTCATCCGTGCGTTCATTTATTCAGTCATAAGTGGATAAATTTACCACAGCAAAAATCTGGGCCCATTGTCTACTGGGGAATTAGATTATTTTATTTGCAAATGATTTGTCTGGAAATGTTTTCAGTGTTTAGTCCTGCACTTAATATTTTGCATGCATCAAAAAGACCATTACACAAAATTAAGGCAGAGTCTGAAAATCTGGGCCAAATCGACTCAATCTAAACCTATTCCTCATAAACCCCTACACATACCACAGTGCATTGTAAATCTGATTGAGGAGGGAAATCCTTAGCCAACTAAACACCACAGAAACCTTTTTAAGGATCCTGGACTCTCTGATGTTTGTATATAAACCAGACTGCTAATTGCAAATGAGTCTTATCTATTAAAGAGGGTCTTTAACAAGAGCCATGTAGCAACATTCAATTAGCCATCAAGTTGAATTGCTATATATGCCAGGAAACTCTGCAGTGTTGCTTCTTGAAGGATATTCTATAACTTAGATATTTCATATTCGAAGCTGGCGCCATGATGTTCTGCACTACTGAGATCTTGTGGAAGCATTTATACTGGGGTTGGAAAATGTCTTTCAGATTCAGACATTCTGGAGTTTGACTATCAGCTCTGCCCCTTGATAGCTGTGAGACCTTGGGCAAGGTAGCTCTCCTCTGGGTACTAGGCCTTCTCATCTGTAAAATGGGCTTGGGAGTACCACTCTCTCACTGTGATTGATAATATCCACACAGTGTCAAGTATGGACCCAAGCGCTCTGTGATGAAATCCACCATCAGGGACATTCTCACCCCACCAGTGGGGACTCCAACAAGTGAACAGGTTTAAATTGGGAGAGAGGGTAATTAGAACAACTCGGAGATCTTTTTCTGTACACATGAGCAAGCACATTGGGGTGTGAATTGAGGGAAAATATGATTCTGGGAAAAGAAGAGGCTTCAAGGGGAGAGGCAGATCTGAGCTGGGGGAAAGGGACTGAAAGGCAGCGCAGGCAAGGGTGGGGGTGGGAGGAACGTGGTGGGGATGCAGGAAGCTGGTTTCCGGCTGGGCCTTGCTAGACCAGGAGCTCATTTCTCTCACTCTCTGCTGTAGAGAAAGGACCAGGTGCACTCCACTGGGACTTGTGTCTCTCTGCCTGACACTGGAGGGCGTCACTGAGAAGACACGACTGCTGGTTGACCCAATCGACTGGACCCAGGCAACGAGAGGCTCCTAACCCATGTCCTGTCCTTGGAAAGTACATTTCACCCACCATTTAATACCAGGTACTATTTCAAGGGTACAGCCTTGAGAGAGTAAGTTGGTGTGACTCAACCCAGTTAAGGGTTCTATATAAACTTTTAAGATTTGGCAGGGAGGAGGGGAGGTCTAGTGACCTTGCAGCCCACCAAGACAAGCCTTGTACGCAAGTTCCCTTGCTTGTTAAACCTGCCAGTTGGGAGTGGCTGCCTCTCTCCTTGGTCTCTCCTTGCCCTCCATGTATGGAGGTTGATTGAGAACCAACAAGTGGCAAGCCAGCCAGGAGACCAGGCAAATGGGTCTTGGAAAAGAGATATCCGTGGGGGAAACCTGGACACCCCGGAAGTGCCAGCTGTTCTAATGTGCTTGCCTGACGAACCACACGTAGTGCCCTTGTGACAAAGAAGAGGAACGGACGACTGGTCCCTACTGTGAACAGTTCAGCTGGCCTCTGTGGCTCAGGCAAGGAGTGGCTGAAGCTCAAGTTACAGAGTTGGGGGAGGAGCGGAAGCCAGAGAAGGACATTCAGGCATCTACAGCTCCCTTTGGGGCCGCAGACAGGGCCTGAGGATAGAATCATAAGTTGGAGATGCAGTGTGCCATTTAGCAAAGCTAGGAGGGCATGGGCTGCTGCAGATTAAGGTCTGAGTTCTTGTGACAAAGCCTGATTAGCTAAGAGGCAGAATCCCTGGGAAAGTAGAAAGATAAAAGGGGAGGATGTTGCCATGATTGACAATGAACCTCAGTCCTCAGACCCCTAATGCAAAGGAAAAATTTAAATAGTAATTACCCTAGGCTTCTGACAATAGAAAAATGGGGCCCAAAACTCCTAGGAGAAAGCCTGCCTTCTTTCTCTGTCCCTTGAAGTTGTAAATCTCATCATGTATTTGAAATATGAACGCTGTGGACAATTGCCTTAGACTAAAAAAAAAAAAAGAAAAGAAAGTGGAAAACGCTTTTAAGAATACAGACTGCTATAGAAAACTCGTTGCCCAAAATCTAGCCCACAGCGTCAATAAGATTATTTGTCAAGGGTAAGTACAAATTTGAAAAGTCTTCTCCACAAATATTAGGAAAATACTTTGGCCATCTGAGAGGGTTAGCCTTATCTTGTTCTGTCTGCTAGAGACACCATTTGGATTCAACTGTTACTTATAAACTGGTGAATTTTACATTGTTGAGCCATGGCTAAAGTTTTACAGTGAAAACTTTAGGGTCTCTGTGTCTTCCTGTATGTTTACATATGTCTATGGGTAAACATTACATATATATGTAGTGCTTTGTACTTCTGGAGTGTATTGCCAAACTTAATTTGTAAAAGAGTTCTGCTTAATTGGCTTAAACAAAAATAAACTTTAATATCAATAGTATGCTTATGTAAAACTAAAACTTAACTTTCTTTCATCTACTGGAAGAACACAGTTTTCCTGGACTAATGTGAGGATAAGATTAATAGAATTTTGAAAGGTTTCTTTCCCTTTTAAATAAGCTGCCTGGAAATCAAAGGTTCTGTGTTTTATCAAAAATAATTTTGTCTGCCTCATGTTCTCTTTATTATATCTTTGATTTCTTAAGCTGAATTTTCTCTGTTAAAAGAGCAAAGTGTTTTTTATTGTTTTGTTTTTTTTTTTACAGTTGTGGAACTTTCTGCAATTACCTTTGAAGTCTTTAACTGACACTTTGGTTAAATGGATAACTATGTATTGTCTCACAGGGACCTATGATCCTATTTAATACAACATTGTAAAATCTTTTGATATTTTTGGCAAATTTCCTAAAAAAAAAAAAAATCAAACTTTAAGTGAATTATTATTAACCTTGAACTAACTTTGAGATTTTCCAGATGGCCCCTGGAATATCTCAAAAGATGTGCTCTTTCTCCTTATAAAATTAACTAATTATGCTTTAAAAAATATGTTCAATTACAATAAGAAGCACTGTCAAATAAGTAATGCTTCACTTTCTTTATGGTATATTTGTATGGAATTCCTAAAAGTCTGATATGTTCTGGCATAATGTTACTAGTCATAATTTTAAAATGTATGTCATAGAAATAAATTTCCTTGTCAACTGCATTATAACAAACTCTCGTCAAACTTTTAACAGTGGCCATTTTAAAAGTCTTTTTTAAGTCATTTACAATGACTGTTTTACTCAGATGCTTTTGCAGAAGTGTTAACGTAAATATGCTTCATTTCATTTTATTTGGATTTGGCCAAGCTGTGTGACATGTGGGATCTTAATTTCCTGACCAGGGAACAGACCAGTGTCCCTGCAGTGGAAGCATGGATTCCTAATCACTGGACCACCAGAGAATTTCCAAATGTTATCATTTGAAAGAAGATTCATGAAAGACTGGTCAGTACGGGTTTCTGATAACTAAGATTAATTTGCCCTCCCGAGGAAGGGGCAACCATGGACCTTTCAAGGACCTTCCCCAAGGCTACTGCACAGCTCACTAGGCGTCATGGATGACACCCCAGGACCTTTCCCTTTTTCCCTTCCCCATGCCAGTCAAACGGGCCCATCGTGTTGTGGATACAATGTTAACGCGTGGAGACTTGGCCTCTGTGATAAGGCCCTCTGCAGACTTGGCTCGAACATTTACGAGGAGAGGCTGGGCAGTGAGTCCGCGCGTGCGCGCACACACACACACACACACACACACACACACACACACACACACACACAATTCAAGGCCCAGGCACTGCCATGAGGTTTTGGGGACTAGTTTGGTCAGATAAGACTTGTGTTGTCCCAGAAGTTGTGGTTGACCATGGACAAGCCTATCCAACCTCTAAGAACATGAAAGAGGCACCATTCAGCCTTTGTAGGGATTTGGGGATTTGGGAGAACTTTTATTCCAACTTTTGTCTCTTATACCGCCTGGTAAGGTGTGGGGCTGGGGATCAGAGTAGTGAGGTGCCTTTGAGAAGATGAAATAACAGGTGAAGCAGATGTAAGTTCTGGGCATCTCCCAAGCAGGGCCACCATCTGGTGTGTCTGGGCCTCCGAGAAGTATGGTTGGGTGTAGCAGCAAACATATCAGAGGAGAGAGAACCTTTAGAATTTTGGTCCCAGCTCTGGGAGGGGGCTTCTCAGGGGGCTCAGTAGTAAAGAATCTGCCTGCCAATGTAGGAGATGCAAGTTCAGTCCCCTGGGGTGGGAAGATCCTCTGGAGAAGTAAATGGTAGCCCACTCCAATATTCTTGCCTGGGAAATCACATGGACAGAGGAGCCTGGTGGGATTGCAAAAAGTCAGACATGACTTAGCAACTAAACAACAACAAGTGGGAGGGAGCAGAAAGCTAATATACCCCACAGAGTACTGGGTCCTAGCGGGATACACAGAGCTCCTCCGGGTAGAGCCTCACAAAGGAAAAGCACATCCTGGTAAGAACTTCCAGGGGGTAGGTTGAGAACTTCCAGGGGGTAAGAACTTCTATCAAGGGGTAGGTTGAGAATATGTCCCATCCACACACCTCTGTCTTGGCTCAAACCCCCACTTTGACTAAGTGTAACATACGTATTTGTAGCAGGGGGGCACCCCATCCACCAGCCCTCTGCCTCTAGACAGGTGAGTGTCCCAGGCCCTGTAGAGAAGGTACATTGTCCAAATGCCCCTGCCACTATTCCTGTGGTCTGTAGGGAGGGAGTGGGAGAAAGTCCCTCTGATGCCTTGGACATAGACACCTGGACACAGGAATGAAACTCAGTAGCCAGAGGGTAGGATTCTAAGTGATTTGGCTGGTGACCACGTATGAGGCCTGGCTGATAACCCTTTGCACTGACAGTTGGCCTGTTCTAAAGGGTTGTTTTGGGACTTCTGTGCCAGTCCAGTGGCTAAGACTCTGAGATTCTGTTGCAGAGGTTGTGGGTTAGATCCCTGCTTGGGGGACTAAGAATTTCACAGGCTGGGTAGCACTAGCCAAAAAAAATAATTTTTTTTTAAAGGGTTCTGTTCTAAGGCTTGGACAATGGGAAGCTGAGACTGGATGATCACGGATAAGTCAGGATAGGTGGAAAGATATTTGGGTTCACCTGTTAGAGACGGAGGCAACGCTCACTGTTTCCACATCTCATCTCACATTGCCATGAGTGGAAGCCGATGCTCTAGCCTGGGTATGAATGAGCCATGGCAAGTGACCTTTCAGTGGACACAGCTGATGACCCTATGCATCCCATGGGAGGTGTGGACACGTGGCACTTGGGCAGGAGGGTGTGTTGCCAAGGACACCAGGTGGCCCCTGATAGACAGTGACTCGGTTAATGTGGTAACAGCAAGTCCTGTGTGTTCTAAACAACGCTCAAGGCAACTAGCAGGGGAGGGTGGTGGGCTGTCCACTGGCGTACCTACTGGTGAGAGATTGGCAAATTGATTATTATTTGCCTCCTCCTGCTGAGTGAGGGTTCTCAATATGCCCTGGTTTGTGTGGACACTGAGTCTGGCTTAACCTAAGCTATCCCCTGGGACTGTGCAAACCAGGCTGCCACCCCCGGGGGGCTTAGAAAGGCTGAGCACCATGGATGGATACTGTCACTGACTAGATAGTGATGGGGGTCATATTGCAAAGGTCATGATGTTCAAGATGGGGCAAAAAAAAAAAAAATGACAGTGACCGGAGGTTCCTTCTTCCTCATATCCTGTAAGCAGCAGGGGCGGTAGAAGGGGAAACTGGGGTATGAAAGCGGCAGATTAAACTACCAGCAGGTAAAGCCACCTTGGCTGGGTAGGGGCCTATGGCCACGTGTGCCGGGCACCTGATCCTGTAAACATGTGGAAATGGTGGGAGACAACCACTGCCTGGACTCTCACAGTGGATCAGCCTGCTGTGCTGCTGAGAACACCAAGTCAGGCCTGGGAGAGGCTTCATCCACTGGAATTTGCCATGGGACCTCCCACTGGGCTGGGTGAGTTGCTTTGCACTCCTGGTTAAGGAGGAGTCTCCACTGGGATCCCACCATCCTGCTGCAACCTGGGCCTGCGGAAACCAGCTAGAGCTGAGATGAACATGCATCTTTAAGGGGAGCAGGTGCGGTCCTGGCCTGGCCTGTCTCACCCCCAGTTCATCTCTTCACACTCAACAGTGCTGCCTCCCCCAGCCAAGAAGTACAGCGTATCCAACCAGGTCAAGTTCCTGAAGCTGCCGCCTTCCTCTCCTCGAGGCCAGGGGCACACATTCTGATTCCCATGGTGCCATCATTTGCCCGCCATCTTTGTCCCCTCCGTTGGACTGGAGGACACCAAAGCACACACAGAGGCCCTTACTAAACTCCCCTGGGAAGCCCTGAATGAAAGCCTACAAAGCCTGTCCTTCCTGAACCCTGACATTCTCAATTAGAAAAGCTCTTCTCCGACATAGGATGGCCTTGGACACCGACGCTGCCTCGCAGGAGACACATGGGCCATTAGCCAAGCAGAATGTTGTGCGTTCATACCTGGTGAGTCTTCTGTCTGCTAATCTGCTATTTTTATTAAATAACACAAGGACACAAATGGATGCCCTGAATGATCCTACCCTCAGCCTATTATTGTTGTTGTTTAGTTGCTCAGTTTTGTCTGACTCTTTGCAACCTCATGGACTGCACCACGCCAGGCTTCCCTGTCCTTCACTATCTCCCTGAGTTTGCTCAAACTCACGTCCATTGAATCCGTGATGCCATCCAACCATCTCATCCTCTGTCATCCCCTTTTCCTCCTGCCCTCAGTCTTTCCCAGCGTCAGGGTCTTTTCCAATACATTGGCTCTTTGCATCAGGTGGCTAAAGTATAGGGGGGCTTATAAAACAGTGGTTCAAATCATGGGGCTCTGGATGGAAAAAAATTGATTTGGGAATGATTGTCTTACGTTTTCTCTTGCATGCACCTGAATTGTAGGTGAGGCATCTGCCTCCAATGTAGCCAGAAAACCATCCAACGAGCTTCGTGCGAGTGAAACCTGGGCTGACCTTTCAGGGAACATTTCCAAGGAGGGGGCTGCACGTGTGAAATAGAGCAGGTCACGAGGCGTGGAATCCTAGGAAAGGTCATCAAGAGGACGGGTCTGGGGCAATCAGAGTCTCCTCACTTCTTCCCTGCCTTTGGATTGTGCATGTACATTTCCTGGGCTAGAAGGTGCCTCAGGACACAGCCTTGAGAGAGTAAGGTGGGGCTGAGACCTTCCGGATGGTCTGTCTTCTCGAGCCCAGTTAAGGCCCATTAACTGTTGTTGTTCTTTAGTTGCTCAGTTGGGTCTGACTGTTTGTGACCTCACAGACTGCAGCCCGCCAGGCTCCTCTGTCCATGGAATTTTCCAGGCAAGAACAGTGGAGCGGGTTGCCTCTTCCTTCTCCAGGGGATCTTCCCGACCCAGGGGTCGAACCTGTATCTTTCGCATTGGCAGACGGATTCTTTACCACTGAGCCACCAAGAAAGCCTCTAAGGCTTCCATTTCAGCTTCTAAAGCTTGGTGCAGAGACCTACTCCTCTGGCAGCGCCTGAGACCGTGTGTAAGTTTTCTTGCTTTTTAAACCTGTCACCAACCAGTCTGCAGCGGCTGCCTCTTTCTTCTGTCTCTCCCTGCCCGTATGTATGGGATCAGCTTGTGAATGAACACTGCCTCCAGCCTGTGGAACCCTGAATTATCAAGGATGGGAAGTATATTCCATTCCTCTCTGTTTACCCCAAACCAACGGAGTGTCTGGTATGGAGTCAGTGATCCACAGGCTTATTGAACAGGCTAATGAGCCAAAGACTGCGGAGGTGCATCGGGAGGTAGTCCTGGAGGAGGAGGGCCTGGTGCTATGAACATCATGGCCGAAACGGGCCTGGCTTGGTGGAGAGGAAGAGGGGGGCTGCTTCACGTCTGTGGAGGAGGAGCTGGTCGGCATGTAGTACAAGGTGAGTTTGTGTGTGTGTGTGTAAAATGGGGGAAGTGAAAGTCGCTCAGTCATGTCCGACACTTTGTGACCCCATGGACTATACAGTCCATGGAATTCTCCAGGCCAGAATACTGAAGTGGGTAGCCTTTCCTTTCTCCAGGGGATCTTCCCAACCCAGAGATCAAACCCAGGTCTCCCGCATTGCAGGCGGATTCTTTACCAGCTGAGCCACCGGGGAAGCCCAAGAATATGGGAGCGGGTAGCCTATCCCTTCTCCAGGGAATCTTCCCGACCCAGGAATCGATCCAGGGTGTCCTGCATGCAGGTGGATTCTCTACCAGCTGAGCTACCAAAGTGGAGTAGAAATGCTTGTCCTCTTCCTAAATTTGGGAAGACGTGTTTTGACTATGCCTTTGAGCTCATGTTTTGGAGGCAAAAGCCTGAGTTCAAATCCTGCTTGGGCGCTCACGAGTTGTGTGACTTTACTCTCCTGTGTGTATATATGGGGTAATAACACACACCTGTCAAGGCGGTTGAAAGCATTAAGTGAAATGATATGACATCCTTGTCCAGTCCTGACACATAACAGATTCTTTAAAAAAAAAAATTAATTCAGCTATTTTCAGCTGTGCTGGGTCTTCGTTGCTGTGTGAAGGCTTTCTCTAGTCGTGGCAAGTCAGGGATACTCTCTAGTGGCGGTGCACAGCCTTCTCATTGCAGTGACTACTCTTTATTGCCGAGCGCAGGCTCTGGGTCACACGGACTCAGGAGTTGTGGCACATGGGCTTAGTTGCCGTGTGGGACGTGGGGTCTTCCCGGATCAGGGATCGAACCCATGCCGCCTGCATTGATAGGCAGATTCTTAACGACTGGACCACCAGGAAAGCCTATGATAGATTCTTAATTAGTCTTGGCACTCCCTGTTTTGAAGCCCTGCCCCCACCTCGGCAGCTTGAGGCAGGAATTGGGAACCTTTGGGCTGACACATGCATGAAGTTAACTGGCCTCTGTCATTTGTCCTTATTTGGGATGATTCTGTTGTTTAAGCTCCCAGGATCGATAAACCGCCGATTTAATGCCATGTGTTGCCTCAGTGCGCATCCAGACTCTGTTCCCAGCTTGGATCTGGTTAAGCAAGAGGGCAGATGGGATAGAGAAATATTTCGAAGTAGATACAAACCAAGAGCGACGTTCCCTAAACTGCCTTCTTCTCAAGGAGTGCTATTTAAGCTGGGCATGCCCTAGGGACATCAGGCTGCTCCACACGGCATCTCCATGCGGCTCTGCCCCAGCTTGGCGGTGTGCATAGGGTTGGCCACTGGAACTTTCTGTTCCTTTCCTCCTGAAGGGGATTTAGCCTCACTGATTCTCTGGGTTCCAGCCCTTTGATCCCTGGCACTGGGCAAGCCACACCCACCTGCTGGCAGGGGCTGACTTCCAGTGGATTTTCAGGAAAAAAAGAGGTAGGTGGCTGGAAGCCCGATCTTTCTTTCCCATCTATAGCTCCAGCTGTGTTTCCATCTGGCAAATCCTGGGGTAGAACTCCACACACACACACACACACACACACACACACACACACACACACAGCCCAAGGGAAGGCAGCCAGTCCTACCTGGAACCCCAGCTGTCTTTCTCTTTCAGATGCAAAAATCTCCTGACATCTCTGCGGAGGTGGAGGCTACTTGTTGCTCTGCCTGTGGTCTCCCAGGGGCGCCTGGGGCACCTAGTACCCTGGAATGTCCCCCTCCCGCAGGCATCAGGGGTCTTCCAGGGCTCCCGTCCTTTCCCACCTTCCAGCATCTCTGTATCTGAAGACCCAAGGCTGGGTCTGACCTGGGAACAGATCTTGGTGCAAAGGCTTGCTGCCTCCACCCCCATACCGGCTCCTGGGAGTTGATCAAGGTACCTTCCTGCCACCTATAGGGGGCGGCTGTCACGTCCTCCATCCCGGGGAGGGGGACTGGTTCTCCCCCTGCGGGGAGAGGTCCTCACTTGCTCTCTCCAAAACAGACCAAAACCAAACTTTCACCGGCCCCCTGGGGCCCCCAGCAGCCCTCGCCCCCGCCCCCACGGCCCTCTCCCCATCCCAACAGCCTGCTGGTGGAGGGGGTGAGGGAGGGCGGCTCTCTTGGTGCCCTCCGGGTCCTCGCTTTTCCTGGCGGGGGGTGGGATGAGGGTGGCCGGGCGGGGTTGGAAGACAGACGAGTCCCCTTCCGGAGCCCCCAGCCTCCTGGTCCTTGCCTCTCCGCGGCCGCGCGCGCTGCCTACTCTCCGAGGAGGAGGCGCGAGCCGCGGACCGCCCGGCATTTGGAATTCTGCCCAATAAAAGGGGGGCCTGGAGGACGAGAGGAGAGGAGGGACGGAGGCCGGAGGCGAGAAAGGCGATCCGGAGTCCAAAACAGCACGGGCGGAGGAGAGGACCCGAGCGGCCGCGGCGGCGGCGGCGGCGGCGGGGGCCCCTGAAGCTCGGCCGCTGCGCCCGCCTGCAGTGCATCAGCGTGGCTGCCCTGACATCCCCAGGATGCTGAACACGGGGCATTATGCACTGGTTAACAGGCTCCGAGCTGCTGAGCGACTTGTTTTAAGCATTTTCTCCCTCGCTCTCGCTTTTAATCTTGTCTCTAGTGGCGTGTGTAGGGGGGAGGACTTTATTTCCATTGGCTAAGCTCTCCCTTCCCACCCACATCTCTTCCACATCACCTTGGTGTCTCCCTAAATAAAACCAGCCCTCCTTATCGCCTGGAAAAAATCAGGAGCTAGAGTTTGAATGGGTTTTTTTTTTATATATATATAAACACTCACCCCTGGCAGCGTGCGGCTGGGCTCTCAGGATAAACTCCGGTGGTGCTGCCCTGCCTGATGCTGGTTTTTCCTTCCCTCCCTTGAACATCAAGCTTTAAGCAGAGCCCCGAGGACTGGGAACTCTTTCCCTGAAATCTGATCAACCTGAAGCCAGTTGCGGAACTGCACAGGGTCCCCATGGACCTCAAGGAGAGCCCCAGCGAGGGGAGCCTGCAGCCCTCTAGCATCCAGATCTTCGCCAACACCTCCACCCTCCACGGCATCCGCCACATCTTCGTCTATGGGCCGCTGACCGTCCGGCGTGTGCTCTGGGCCATGGCCTTCGTGGGCTCCCTGGGCCTGCTGCTGGTGGAGAGCTCGGAGAGGGTGTCCTACTACTTCTCTTACCAGCACGTCACCAAGGTGGACGAGGTGGTGGCCCAAAGTCTGGTCTTCCCGGCCGTGACCCTCTGCAATCTCAACGGCTTCCGTTTCTCCAGGCTCACCACCAATGACCTGTACCACGCCGGGGAACTGCTGGCGCTGCTGGACGTCAACCTGCAGATCCCCGACCCACACCTGGCCGACCCCACGGTGCTGGAGGCGCTGCAGCGAAAGGCCGACTTCAAGCACTACAGACCCAAGCAGTTCAGCATGCGGGAGTTCCTGCACCGCGTGGGCCATGACCTGAAGGATATGATGCTCTACTGCAAGTTCAAGGGGCAGGAGTGCGGCCACCAGGACTTCACCACTGTGAGTACTTGGCATCAGCTCCTTTCTGTGCTTGGTCCTTTGGAGAAGTGCCACGCTGGTGGCCTCTGGCTCGGTTTGAGGTCTCTCTGTGCTTTGGAGCAGAAGGGAGAGCCATGCCTCAGGTTGAAGGCCAAGAGGGGAGTTGGCCAGAGTTGTTGGAACTGGCAGGAGGCGTCTGCCCGCTGGGATGGGGCACTGTTGTCTGGCCGGATGTGCAGGGCGAGCGGGGGGCCTGGCTTTGGGCGATGGCTCCGCCAGATGTGCCGAGTTGCCTTCCACCCACCCAAAGGGAGGAGGCTCGAGCGGTCCGTGGTCCAGGGCACTTGGTGTCTGAGCTGTGTGATTGGAACAGCTTGTCATTGACGAGTGGCATTTTTTTCTCCCCTCTCTCTCTCTGCTCGGAAGTAGCATCAGGCACTGCATCCTGTGGGTTGGGCTGGAGCTTAAAGCTGCCAGAGAAGGGGGTGTGGGGCCCCAGGCAGTCTGGCTGGTTCCAGTGGCTTTGGGAGCTTGCTGGAGCAGGTGATGCTGCAAAGGTGTGGAATTGCTGCCTTTTCCTGTGTGAATTCTGAGCTCCGTGTCAGGAGAGGAGAGGCCTGGGGCCCCAGGGTCTCTGTCTGGTCTGCTGGCAGGTCAAAAGCAAAGAGATGTCCAGGGTGCTTGGCCCAGAGAGGAGGGTTCAGATGGAGGCAGGATGGTCTGTGACATGCCTGTGAGGGCAAAGCATTGCAGGCTGGCTGGTCTGGGAGTTTCAGCTGGAAACTCAGAGGCTCAGTTTGCTATCTGTATGATGATGATTGCTTAACAACGTGGAGACGAGAGGAGTGGTGTGGGGAGGGGGCGAGCAGCGGTGAGATGCCAAAGCCTGGAGGAGGAGTGTGGAGCTGAGTAAAGAGCAAAAGTGGAGGGGAGGTGGCTTCCTTTCAGGCAGGGGCTTCCTGGAGGGGCAGAGAAAGGATGGGAGGAGAGCTGTGTCTGCCTAATTAGTGGGCTGCTGAGCAGAACTTGGCACCACAGGTCTGATTGCTGCTGCCGACAGCTCCTTGCTCCCAGGAGGGCCTGGGACAGCAGGGGCCTTGGGACCCTCTGGAAGCCCAGTGTGGCTGCTTCTCCCAAAGCTGCCTTAGAGCTTTTGAGTCTCAGAACCTTGAGCCAAATTGCAGTCATAAGTTCGGTGTGGCAAATGGCAGAGAGACCCGACTCTGTCGTCAGCTCTCGTCTGAGGTCCTCTGCTTAATTAAGACATGCCCTACCTTGCTCTGTGATACATCCATTCCCCGCCTGCTTTCAGATCCACTGCCTTACCAGCCTCTTGCTCTGAGTTTCTTTTAACGCTACAACCAATCTCTGCCCATAGCCTCTGTGCTTGCTGTGGGCTGTCTCTGGTCTTCTCTAGAAAAGCCAAGAATGCTTGAGTGTTGGGGGGCGGGGAAGGAGAGGGTACTGCTGCTCGCTGCCTGTAGAGCTCTCTTTCTTGGGGGAGCTGTTCTGTGTGATTTGTTTGAAACACTGTGCAAAAGAGCCCAGCAGAATCAGGCTGTGGTATATGGAAGCTGAAGAGGAAGCGGGTCTGAGCTGGGGGAAGGGACCAGCAGTCCTGAAGCCTTTCTAAATTGGAGCAAACAGGATCCGAAAACATGTCACGCACAAATGATGTCTTAGGTGGCTTGGGAAGAGATGGGGGGAAAACCTCATTCTTGGAAGCTGAAACCATCATTGTATCCACCCCGTGCTTTCTAGTGCCGTGGCAACGCTCAGCTTCTCCTCTGCACCACGCAGCTCAGACACACACTCAGCTGTTCCTCTGTCTGCCTGAACATGCATGGAACATGCAGAGAGAGAGAGAGGGTGGCACCAGAGCCACCGTGGTGGGTAGCAGCCTCAGGACCAAGTTCTCTCAAGCATCCACATGACCACATGTCCACCTAGTGACTTCCTCTCAACTCATGACCAAGTTCCATTTAGAAGTAAAGGTTCTCTGATCCCCGGCTGCTGTTTCATACTCAGTCTGTCATTTGGGTCCCTGGGGTCCCCAGAGGCCAAAGATCAGGCCTTAAACCCTGACCTGAGCCTTTGACCTTGCCAGGTTCTCACTTCGATAGGGAAGCTGCCTGTGGAAATAAATGCCAAGTGACATCTCATTATCTGTCATCCTCACCGGATTCAAGACTGACCTAGGTTGAGTGCCCCTCTTTGGACTGACCCTCAGTCTTCCCCCTGCATTGAAAAGGGGATGGGTCTCAGGGCTGGATTGTGTGCAATAGGGCAGGAGAGTGTCGGAAAGGGCACCCACTCCGGGAATCCTGGAGCAGTCTCCAGGCGGGACGCCGATCTGTTTCGCCCGTTGGTCACAATGAGCAGCCAGGCTCCAAGGGTGGGCCATGATGTCATGTTTGTTCCAGGACCTTGCAGTGAAGCCTAATCCTTCCCACTCACCCTGGTCTCCCTGGCCTCTTGGTCTGGGGTCCAGGTGTATTTGTCCTTGGCCTGGGGTGTACCAGAGGAGTGTGAGACCTCACAGGTGGCTATGGGAGAAGTCAGCTCACCATCTTTCTCTCTCATTGATTCTCTGTATCCCGCACCCCTCTCCTTTTGGTTCATTTGCTGGACTCTCCCTGGGTTTGTCCTACACTGGGTGAGCTTCTCTGTGAGCTGTGGCTGGCTTAGTAGACCAGTAAAGTGTGGGGGAGGGACTGTCCCAGGTGGATCATTTTTCCCGTTTTTCTTTTTCTGTAAAGCGCACCTAGTGCCATCTCCAGGGCTAATGCTTTTGCAGACGCTTCCTTATTCCAAGTTCTTAGCTGGTGAGCAGTGAAGTGCATAATACCCTTTAATTAGCGAACGAGCCATGATTCGAGCAGAGCGAAAGACTGTCAGCGGAGGTTAAAAGTCCCAGAAGCCGTGTGTGGGACTCTGATTGCCATGTAAACAGGTGTGCTCCATGCTTGGGCTGGTATATTCTTAGCCCTCACCTAGGACCATCTGTGGAGAAGGCAACGGCACCCCACTCCAGTACTCTTGCCTGGAAACTCCCATGGACGGAGGAGCCTGGTAGGCTGCCATCTATGGGGTCGCACAGAGTCGGACACGACTGAAGCGACTTAGCAGCAGCAGCAGCAGCAGGACCATCTGACTTCAGATGGGTACATACTTTTCCTTCCTGGGAAAGAAGAGGAGCATTTTGATTCAACAGTATCTACTTGGCAGAGCCTGCCCAGCTGACCTAGCGCGGAAGGAAAGGGTGAGAGGGCTCACCATGGAGGTGTTTGTCTGGTCATGACTGGATGAGCTGAAGTTAAGATTAGAAGTAGGAAGACTTAAGTTGGAATCCCAGCTCCATCATTTCTTAAGCTTATTCCCTAGGTTGGGTTTTGTACCCTTCTCGGCACTGACTTGCTCATGGAACATCTGATTGTAACTGGTGACTTTGTAACTCACAGGGGAGAAGGAATCATGTGAGATGGTATATATGAAAGTCCTTTTGTGTGTTGTGACAATGATGCAGATGTAAGGCAGGGTTATTATCAAGATAAGTAGGAAGGTTTTTATCGTCCAGGCTGCTTGCCCTGTTTGCAGCCCACCAGAAGAGTCCGTTGATGAGTACTGCTGTCACGGTAGTGAGGAGGTTGCTACTTTCTCTGTATGGAGCCCTGGGTGAAAGCCTAGCATCGCAGGGATGGGGTTTCTTAGAGTGGAGGTCACAGCTGGATTCAGCAGCTAACTGTTGCTGACAGGTGGCAATCCCACTGCTTGTAACTAGCACGTGACGGTTTCACGTCTTTTTTCTGCTTATCACATTGGGGTTCATCTGCCTCCAAGTTCAGGAATGCAAATGACCCCCCAGTTTGCATTTTTAACCTGATTCCCATAGTGTGTGTGTGTGTGTGTGTGTGTGTGTGTGTGTGTGTGTGTGCGCGCGCGCGTGCGTGTACTTTAAACCTGACATTTCTTAGGAAAGGCATTTCTTTCTTTTTGTATTGAAAGAAAGGTCCCTCCACAATGGCATCTTGTTAGAGGCAATTCTCTGACTCTTAGTCATCCACATCACATGGCCTTAGAGAGAGGGCTTGGGAAGGGTTTAGCAAGCTCATATATTTGGAATTCTTGCCCCAGGTCGGTGGGTCCATAGTTAATCTTATTACTCCTTATCACAAGAGGAGCAGGTGTGTGAAGAATGGGGCCTCTGGGGAGAGATCTGAGTTCAATTCCAACCGTACCCCCTCTTCCCTGTATAATCTGTAATTTGTGTAAGGCAAATTTCTTAACTATACTCTCTCCATCTCTAATTAAAACCAATAATACCTGCCACTCAGAGTCGTTGTACTGATTAGGGAGGCCAAGGATGCTGAGAGCTAGCGTGGAGCAGATGCTTGGTACAAGGGCAGGCCCCTTGCTTTGTTCAGCATCCCATCGGAGTGTTGCCTGAGCCTTGGCTGGATGCTGGCTCTCATGACTCCAGGCCAGGGCCCTGCCCACTCTTCCACACTGTGACTCACTAACAGCTTTAGATCATGGGCAACGGCTGTGTTTGTGGGATTCTTCACTCTCATAACGTGTCAAGCGTTCCCTTTTCACAGTATGTCTGTATCAGTTCTGCTACCTGAACACCCTCCTTACCCACCAGCTTGGCTTCCATGTCTAGCTCATGGCACTAACCTTAGCCCAGGAAGCTTGTGCTGCCCCCCGACTCCTGATGGGAGTCGAGCGGCCTGGGTACCAGGCAGGCGTCTTCTATCCAGTGTGTCCTGTGAGTGTCTAGCACATCCATTCCTTTGTTAATCAAACAGAGCACCTCCCGTGTAGCAGGAATGGTGCTAGACCAGATCTTTGCCAGCAGAGAGCTTATGGCCCATTTCTTACCCCTCTGGATTGGGGGGCTTGTTGAGAGCAGGAATCTTGTCTCATCAAACACTTTCTCTGCATCTGTCATGCTGAATACAGGGCCTGCCCACAGTAAATACCCAGGAAAGCAGTTTTTTGTTTTTTGTTTTTTTAGTTCCTTGCTGTTTCCTGAACTGATCCCACATCCTTTGCTCATGGGCCTGTCTTCTTTACATCTCTCACCTCTCTCTATGTCTATTTGTTTAAATCCTACTCATCCTTTAAACCCAGCTCTAATATCTCTGTGGCCTTCTCTGGGAAACCACTGCCAACCCCTGTCCCCATATCATAATCTAAATTAATCTCTTCCTCCCTTGTCTTCTAGACAGCCTTTGGCATACTCCTCTGATAGAATAGTCATTATGGGTGCTTTCCCTTGCATTAGAATCATGAAGTGTTTAGGCTGAAAGGGACCTTGGAGAAGATTTAATTTAATACTTGCATTCTTTAACCACTGATAATTTTTATACATTGTCCATTTCAGTCTCTCCTTCCTGTAAGACATGATTTTTTTTTCCTAATTTTATATTTTCAGGACTTAGAACTGCTTATCAGATGGAAAGCTCTTCCAATGTGTCATCAGAGTGTGTGAAGCGGGTTTGCAGCTTTTCAAATGTAAGGTGACTCTGATATCAACTGAAAAATGGCCATTTGGGGCTTCCCTTTACAGTGTAGGTACCCGGGATTCCCTCTGCATTGAGATGACTTGTCTCCTTATTGTTATTATTTTAATAAAACACTTTCTGATTATAGAAACAATCCATGCTCACTGAAGAAAACTTGGGAAGTGTGGGAAAGAATAAAGAAGAAATCTTTGCCCATAATAGTGTCTTAGATATAACCACATGTATTATTTTGGTGTTTGGGGAGTAACTCCATTTGGTCAGGCCTGGGTTCACACGTCTGTACATCTAATGACTGGTCTGCCATGCAGTATACACTCAGCCCGTGTCTGCTTGCCTTCTTCCTCCTGGGTCCCCTGGGTAGTATCCAGAGGGTTAGAAATCCCTTCAAAGGTCCATGTAGTGTAAAAATAAAATCTACAGATGGGCCTCCGTGGGTGCGAGCAATACCCCTTTGGTGGGATAGATTTTGTCTTATCTGCCAGGAGCATCCAGGGATAATTTGTGAGAGAAAGAGGTACCAGCCTCTCTTAACTCGGCTTCCTTGGGTTTTAGGTTCACAACTGAACAGGAGTTGCTCTTTTTAAAAAGTAATTTCATTTATTTGTTATTATTTTCGGCTGCACTGGGTTCTTGTTGCTGCGTGGGCTTTCCTGTAGTTGCGGCAAGCGGGGCTACTCTCTAGCTGTAGCGAGTGGCTCTGGGCACATGGCTTTCGGTAGTTGTGGCACACACGCTTAGTTGCTCCGGAATATGTGGAATCTTCCTGGGTCAGAGTTCGAATCTGTGTCTCCTGCGTTGGAAGGCAGATTCTTCACCATGGAGCCACCAGGGTTAGTCCAAGTTACTCTTTGGCCCTTTATTGACAGCCCAGCTGTGCGTTTACCTGAAGCCATCTTGGGCCTGTGTGTGTTATGTTTGCTGGACTGAACCAGAGGTGTGTTTATTGAACCCCAATTGGATCTTCTGACAGGCTTAATCTCGTTCCGGGATGAGAGCCTCCTCATGACCATGAGGACCGTGGACTGTAAAGACCATGAGGTTCTCCTGCCTGGTCATCTCTGCCTGCCTCAGCACAGTCTATAGACCCCGACTTACCCTAACCTGAGAAGTTTCTAGGCTCTGTATATCAAAATGGTATGCATTGCATCGGGCTTCCCAGGTGGTGCTAGTGGTAAAGCAGCCATCTGCCAATGCGGGAGATGTAAGAGACATAGGTTTGATCCCTGGGTCGGGAAGATCCCCTGGAAGAGAGTATGACAACCCACTCCAGTATTCGTGCCTGGAGAGTCCCACGGACAGAAGAGCCTGGAGGGCTACAGTCCGTGGGGTCGCAAGAGACTTAGCATGCACGCATATACATTGCATTGGATGCAAAGTAAATGAGAGCTCTTATTCCTGAAGTTGCTTGGAAGTCTTGTGCATATTTACCATGCTCTTGGAGGGGCAACCTCTGCCCAGCTGAGCGGGTGGTTTTCCATGGCGCCAGCCTCTGGTGGGGATCTTCTGGTTTGCAGAGTGTTGGGTCGTGTCTTTCTGGCAGTAAAGCTTTCAGGGCTGTGTTGACTTCTCTCTGATGTGATGAAGGGCTGGGATACTAACTAGGAGTGAATATTACAATAATCCAAACCATCTGCCTGCCAAGAAAGGCTAAGGCCGCATCAGGCCACGGGTCTGGTACCTAGTTGCTCTAATGTTTCCACTTTTGTCCCTGGGAGCTCTTAGACCTCCAGAATTGCTGACGGAAGAAGGCTGCCCGAGAGCTCACTGAATTGGAAATGGGGTCTTTCCCCTTGCTCCAGTGGCTCCCTTTTCCTTTCTACAGAAAATCTTTCCCTTAATGATGAGATGAACTCTAGACAATTTTCTATAAAGTTTCTGAAACCTAGTTTGCTACCAATTTCTAGAGTAAGAACTGAAATGGGATGCCATGTAAAAAGTCCCCCACAACTGAATTGGTAGCTTTTTTATTTTTAATTTTTTTTGAATTGGTAGCTTTTAGCACCAAACTTGTTGTCAGAGGCATTGTTCCCATAGAGCAGTTCATATTTCAAAGAACCAAGTAATCCCATTTTCTCCAGCAGAACAAAAATATGTCACCTGGGTCTAGAGATATCTGAAAGTGTGCTGTGTGCTGTCTCTTTTTGTGTCGGAGTGTTTGTGTTTGATGGAGCAAGGTGGCCATATCAAACTTGACCAGCAGGGCTATTTGACCCATGATCTATTGTAACCTGAAACTGATGGCCTTCATCACCTCTGCAAATTTGAAATTCCATGTATCATAATTCTCCCCTGCAATGGACTTCAAGCCAGTCCATACAGATGGGGCTTAGTGGTTACTGGAAGCCTGTGACAGGAGCCTGTTTGTCAGAATGGGCTTGATTTGAGAAGAGCATTCTGCAGAGGGTCATCCTTTGGTTGTGAACGCGTGCCTCCATCTCCCAGCACTTATTTTCTCATGACTCAGGTCCCTTCCCTATCGATTACCTCACTGGCCAAGGAAATCTGTATTCAGGAGAAATAAAGTGTGAAGCTCAGAAGGAACGTATTTGCCTGCGTTTATTGACTTCTGTTGATGGAGTTGACCCAACCTTGGGCAAGATAATTAGCTTTCCTGGGCCTCAGTTTCTTTACTTGTAAGATGAGCAGACTCAAGTAGGTGATTACTAAGGATGTGCCAATTTGTAGAACCCTAATATAGTAGAACACAATCAAAGTTTATTTTCCGATCTCACATTTGTTCATTGAAACTACAATTTTATGTTTGGAGGCAAGGAGTGGATGTTATTTAGTAACCAGATATGCTTATCTATTTATTTGTGTTATGTAGATAGAGCTGTACAACGGAAGGAAAAATACCCTGATACCCTGTGTGGCTGTAGCAGAAACAGGGAAGCACCGAACCCTACAGTCAGAACTGCCCATGAGCCCTGTGTGTGGTTGCAGTCGATCAGTCTGCCTAAGTCTCCGTCACGCTGGTCCTAGAGTTGTGAGCAGGGGTCTGTGTTCAAGTTAGCAAGGGCGTTTGTGAAAGACGCTGTAAGATGCTCCATCCAGACCCTCCCTCCTGCTGCTGGGGCTACAGCTCCTGACAATGGCTCCTATCTGCCCTGAGACCAGAAGGACGCCCTTGGTCCCTAGACAGCTGGCAGTGCCTGTCTAGGAGATAGCTGAGAAGTTATACACCTCCCCACCGCCTGGGGGCAGCCAGGGGCCAGCAACGGACTGACCCAGGTGCTCACAATGCCAGGCGTCTCAAGACCCCAGAAATTATAGAGTGCCGTTTTTCACGCTCGCGAGCTTTTCATGGGGTCAGGCTGAGCTCCGCGTCTCCCCCAGATACCACTTTGCTTACGTCTTCGTCCTTCCCTATCCTGCGTGCCTCCACTCCCTTCTAGGCTTTTCCCGAATTCATCAGCCCTTCAATAAATTGTCTTCCCTGGTGGCTCAGATGGTAAAGCATCTGTCAGCAATGCGGGAGACCTGGGTTCGTATTCCTGGATTGGGAAGATCCCCTGGAGAAGGAAAGGGCAACCCACTCCAGTACTCTTGCCTGGAAAATTCCATGGACCAAGGAGCCTGGTAGGCTACAGTCCATGGGGTCACAAAGAGTCAGACAGGACCAAGCAACTTCACTTCACTTTCACTTCAATAAATTACCTGGATGAGGAACCCTGTCTCAGGCTCTGCTAGGGAACCCAACCTATGTATTGATTCGTTTTTGCTTCTCCATCTATTTGGCAAAATGGAGAATCACTTAGGCACGTGAACCTGTATCTGGCTTGGAGCGGAGGAAATACCGATTTCAACCCGTGGCGGCGGATTCATGTTGAAGTATGGCAAAACCAACACAATATTGTAAAGTAAAAAATAAATAAATAAAAGTCTTATAAGCCTCAGTCTCTCTAGATGTGTCCATCTCTGGGTCTGTAACAATTTCCAAGGGAGACTTTGCATAACTCAAATGAGCATCTCTCTGATTGGGATCCATTATTCTAGGCTCAGCTATTTATTCCTCTTTGGAACTTTTTGTCCAAGGAAAGCCCTTCCCAAAGTTGTCTGTGCCCTAAGGACTGAGCTATTCCTATTCTCGCAGCTCCCGCATACCCCCAGTCCTCACCCGCCGCCGCCCCCACCTCAGGCTGCTCACGCCCTAGCTCTCACCTTTACCAACACCCGCCTTCTCGTCCTTTCCCAGTTCTGCTGCCTCTGAGAGCGTCCCTTTCTTGTCCTCCTCCCAACCTTCACTGGACGGGCCTCAGTCTGGCTTCAGGCCACAGGGAGGAGGCGGCTGCCTTTGATGTTGGCAGTGGCTCGGGCTCATCCGTAAAGTAGGAGGCAGTGAGAAATGTATGGCCGACCAGGGGTGATGCTCCTCATATGTCACAGAAACCATGAGTGATGAGGAGCGCAGAGAAGAACTGAGAACTGTTTAGCCTGAAAAGGGAAGCAGGTGACCCAAGGCCAGGGGATTGCCACCTTCATGCACTTAGAAGGTCCCCCTAGGGAAAAGAGATGAGGTTTTCTCTTCGAGAGGCCAGAGGGCAGTGCTGGTACCCACGGGTGGGAAGTCATTCACAGAGGTGGTTTCAGCTGCTTGGAAGGCGCCATCCTGGGACCCCCCTGTCATTCTAGCTGAGGCCACACAATCGCTTACTGGTGATGCTATAGAGGTGGATCAATGTCACGTCAAGAGTTGGATGTAATGACCTCTACAGTTACTTTCAGCTCTGAGCATCTTTGATTTATTTCCTTTTGGAACAGATATCTGGGGTCAGAGGCGAGGGCCACTGACAGATGGCTTTGAGAGGAATCGATAATAGAGGCAAGCCAGCACTTGTAGCTTGCTACACCCAATACCGTGTAGCTTTGAGGCTGAGAGTTTCAAGAGTGAGGAATAAGGATGCTGCTGCCAGAAAATCCTTGGAGACAGAAGAGGCTCAGTTCATCCAGAGAGAGAGGAAGATGTGTGTGGATGGTGGTCCCCAGGGCTTGGAGTGGCTGGTAAATGATCTGGCCTCCCCAAGGAAGTCTGTGCAGCTTCCCAGGACAATTCATCGTCAGTTCTGAGCACCAGTGCCAGTCTCAGAAAGCAGATCTTGGATGTGTTTGGGCCTAGCCTGGTTTCCGGTGGGGGGCAGGAGAGACAAAGAGGTACTGGAGTTAAAGGTTACTCTAGGGCGTCCCTGGAGGCTCAGTGGTAAAGAATCCACCTGCCAAGGCAGGAGACATGGGTTCGATCCCTAGTCTGGGAAGATCCCACATGCCAAGAAACAACTAAGCCCGCACATCATAACTATTCAGCCTGTGCTCTAGAGCCTGGCAGCAGCAACTACTGAGCTCGTGTGCTGCAATTACTGAAGCTTGTGAGCCCTAGAGCCTCTGCCCCACGACAAGAGAGGCCACCACACCGGGAAGCCTTCCCTGCTTGCTGCAACTAGAGAAAAACCCACACAGCAGTGAAGACCCAGCACAGCCAAAAATAAAAACATAAATAAGTAAAGAAAATTATTTACAAAGGGTACCTCCAGAATGGATGGGGTTAGGATAGCCCCAGTTCTAGAGGCTGGGAAGGCTAACCTGGCTGGGAGAATGCCTTGCCTGGGAGTACCTGGGTGTTATGGCAAGTGTGGGGAGGATGTAGGGGTACTGGCCCCAGAGGTAATTATAGAATGAGATATTTTAGCCAACTGTGGATTTCAGTGCCTGAGAAGTGTGGGCTCCAGGCTTGCATAGCTATGATTTTTTGATTTATAAGAGGGGCATATTTGGTCTTCATTTGCTGGTTCCTGGTACAAGAGATTGAAAACCTTTGGAATATCTGGAGGGGTTGGGTGAGAGGAGTATTTTTAAAAATTGTTTTAAAGCCTTTATTGAATTTGTTACAATATTGCTTCTGTTTCATGTTTTGGCTTTTTGGCCGAGAGGCGCGTGTGATTTTAGCTCTTTGACCAGGGATTCAACCCTCACACTCTATATTAGAGGATGAAGTCTTAACCACCGGACTGCTAGAGAAGTCTCTCTTGTTATTCCTAATAAGGCCGTTTCAACCAGACCTGAGTTTATGCTAAAGAAGTAAATCTTGCTGGCCGCCTGGATGGCTTCAGGATGGGGTCTGGTTTCCATCAGTCATGTGATTAGAAGGTTGGAAACTGAGCTAATCACCAGTGGCCAATGGTTTAATCAGTCCCGCCTATGTAATGGGACCTCTCCATAAGAACCTCTGAATGAAGGGGTTCAGAGAACTTCTGGGCTGGTGAACACGTGGAGGTGCTGCGGGGGTTGGCATACCCAGGGAAAGGGCGGAAGCTCAGTTCCCCTCATGCTATCCCCTGTCCTAAGGTTCTCTTCTATCTGTCTGTTCTGGAGTTGTGCTCTCTAAAATACACCAGCGAGAGTAAATGAACTTTTCCTGAGTACTAGAGGCCATTCTAGCAAATTATCAAACCCGAGGAGTGGGTCATGGGAACCCTGATTTATAGTCAGCTGGTATGAAGTACAAGTGTCTTGGAGACTGGCATCTGAACCGGGGACCGTCTTATGGGTCTGAACCTTTAATCACTGGGGTTTGCCCTAACTCTGGGTAGTTAGGATCAGAATTGCTCGGTATGAGGGGAAAACCCACCCACTTGTTGTCAGAAGTGAACTGTTCTCTGACTTAAAAAAACGAATCTTAGTAATGACCTTGTGCAAGTTACGTCTCTGTTTCCTCATGCATTAAATACTAATTATACTGGTACTCACTATATAGGATGGTGTGCTGCGTGAATGAAAGAATAGAAGCGAAGCTTCGAGCTTCTGGCCAGATGGAGAATGTCAGTATTTTGTTGCTGCTGTTATTTTTATTATTACTAAGATGAGGTGGAGATAAAACTTACTGACAGGAGATCTGATAGCCAAGGATTTTTTTTTTTTTTGCGGTTGGGGGAGGGGGCGCGGAAATCCACATTGATATTTGTGAATTCCAAGAGTATGGGGATGAGGCTGTGAACAAGCCAGGCACCCAGATCCTGCTCTAAGCTACTAGAGACACCCAGAATATGTCAAAAATAGAATTCCTTCCATTTGATCAAAACTATGTGGTTTACAAAACCCGTTAATAATTGCTAATGTTTTCTGAGTGCATGCTGCATCTCAAATCCTGTCCTTTACCTGGGATTCAATCTCTATTTGCAACTCTGTTTTTTTTTTTTTTGTAGGGAAAAAATTTGAGGCTGAGAAAGGTTAAATGACAAGCCTCAAGTCACTTAGCTAAGAATTGGTGGAAGTGGTATTTGAACCAGGTACTCTGGCTCCAGGTCCTCCAGGCTTCCTAAGATGCTGTTTGGTCCTCGCAGTAACTCTGAAAGCAGAAAAGGTAACAGTGCGTCTGTTTCAGAGTTGAACACGTGAGGCTCGGAGAAGCTGAGTGACAGACACAGGGTCACTCAGCAAGAGAGCGGCACCTTTGAGGATCAGAGTTCCTGCCTTCTGATTCCCGTTAGGGGTTCTCTGTGAGGACGTCAAGCTTGTTTGTGCTGGGCTGAGTGAAGTCAGCCTATTCATCTGTGAGTCTTCAGCTCAAAAGACTTGAAGTTTAGGCTGAAGCTTCCTCCATGACTCTTGCATCTTGCTCGGGGAGCCAGGAGCCTGGCAGCTCCCAGGGTTGAATGAGAGCAGGAGAGTGGGGTGCAGGGGGGTGCAGCTGTCCACGTAGCCCCCCATCTTTTGCCTGCATCCCTCACCTTTGTGCAGGTAAACTGAGAGAAGAGCCAAAGGCAGCCCAGCTCTCTATGACTGAAGGCAAATGAGGGTTTCTTTTCTTTTTTTAAAAAAATTTTATTGAAGTATAGTTGATTTACAATGTTGTGCTAATTTCTGCTGGACAGCACAGTGATTTACTTTTCATACATATGTATATATATATACACACACACACATCGGAGAAGGCAGTGGCACCCCACTCCAGTACTCTTGCCTGGAAATCCCATGAACAGAGGAGCCTGGTGGGCTGCAGTCCATGGGGTCGCTGAGAGTTGGACATGACTCAGTGACTTCACTTTCACTTTTCACTTTCATGCGTTGGAGAAGGAAATGGCAACCCACTGAAGTGTTCTTGCCTGGAGAATCCCAGGGACGGGGGAACCTGGTGGGCTGCCGTCTGTGGGGTCGCACAGAGTCAGACATGACTGAAGCAACTTAGCAGCAGCAGCATACACACACATACATATATATATACACACACACACACATATATACACATACATTCCTTTTCTTGCTTTTTCCATTATGGCTTATCATAGGATTTTAAAATTTTGTTTATTTATTTTCATTAAAAAAAAATTAAATGCCTGTTATGTGCTAGACACTGAGCTAGATGCTGAAGATACATAGATGAAAAAGCCAGCTGTCACCTTTAGGAAAAATGTTTACCTAGGGAGCCCATTAAGTCCCAGATCACTGTGGGGTGTATTCAATGACATAAATGCGTGTATAGAGCCATACTGTGCTCAGCCACTCAGTCGTGTCTGACTCTCTGCGATCTCATGGACTGTGGCCTGCCAGGCTCCTCTGTTCATGAAATATTCCAGGCAAGAATCCTGGAGTGCATTGCCATTTCCTTCTCCATTAAGTTTGTTTTACATTGAAGGATAATTGCTTTACAATATTGGTTTGATTTCTGCCATACTTCAGCATGAATCAGCCGTAGGTGCATGTGCGTCCCCTCCCTCCTGAACCTCCCACCCTTCCCCACCCCTCCAGGTTGTTACAGAGCCCCAGTTTGTATCACAGTATTTTGACTATGGTTTCTCGTGCTGCACTGTAGGACCTTGTGTATCCGCCCTACATATAATAGTTTGCACCAGAGGACGGTTTTGTGCTGCAGGAAAATATTCCAACTTTCTGGAACAAGACCTTCCAGCTCCAGTTCCAGGCTGAGAGGAGGAAGAGGAGCACCGATACAGTCAAATGGCTGGTTCTGAGAGGGGGCTCCCCCCAGACCTTTTTGGCTGATGACCACGCAGGTGGATTCTGGGCTAACGTCGTGCATCTTGGTGCAGCTGGTTTCACTGGTTGCACAGCCAGGGCGCCGAGCATCAACTGTGAAATCAGTGCTCCCATTTCCGGGAAAGTGGGCTTTGGATCCTGCTGCCGTGATTCCTGCCTGTCAGAAGCATGGCACCCCTAAGAGCTAGACACACATCTGTGGTTGCCTTGATCTCCCAGCTCTGCCAATCTGCCTCAGATCCTTTATTTTTGCCTCCCTGGTCTGTCGGCTCAAGAATGGACAGGTGAACAGACCTAGGAATTCCATGTCACTCTCTTTAGGAAAGTGGAGAAGGTGAAGACGTCTTTTCTTGCCAGGCTGACACTTACTGTCCCTCTCAGATTGCTAACTAGGGGCCTCTGGGGTCTGACCTTAGGACATGAGCATCAATTTTCAAATGTGCATGGGATTCCGCCTTGCTGGCTCTTTCTGCCTCCACTTCCCCATTTTAAATTCGACTCTGGCATTTGAAAAGGTTGGATGGCATCACTGACTTAATGGACATGAACTTGGGCAAACTCCAGGAGATGGTGAGGGACAGGGGGCCCTGGCGGGCTGCGGTCCATGGGGTCGCAAAGAGTCAGACCCGACTGGGGACTGCAAAAAGCAACAGCTGGCGAAATGATAACTTTATGAGAAACAGATATGTTGAAGGAACCAGGTGGCGAGAGCTTGGCATTGAGAGCTTCTGCCTCCGAATCTGTGACTTGAATCTGAAGGTTCAGTCCATCTGTGCTCTGAACAGAGTTGCAGGCGGTAGGATGGCGCAGGGGTTGAGAGCCAGGGCCGTGGAGTGAGGTGGCCTTGACTTAAATTTTATAATCATAGACAGTAAGTCTTTTACAGAAGAAATTTCGAGTTTTGAACTTTCAAAGATGTGAACATATTCTAAACTTATTACAGTACAGTAGGCAACTGTGTTAGTTGGGTGAACTGTGCTTAGCTGCTCAGTTGCATCCAACTCTTTGTGACCCCACAAATGGTAGCCCCCAGGCTCCTGTGTCCTTGGGGATTCTCCAGGCAAGAATACTGGAGTGGGTTGCCATGCCCTCCTCCAGGGTTAGTTGGGTACCTAGGCTAATTTTGCTGGATTTACAAACAGGTTTGACTTACAAACATGCTCTTGGAACAGAATTTGTTCGTATGTAGGGGACTTTCTGTATCAGTTAGATGACCTTGGGTAAGATATTCAGTCCAATTTGGGGAAAATTAAGTAACTTTTAAACTATGCAGCATGATAGAGCCCAACTGTGAATTGGGTCTCACCCTCCTCCGTCTTTACATCTCCATCTATTCACCACTTTTTCGGCTTCTAATTCAGTATAACATTTTTATATTCCCTCATGTCTGTTTTTTGAGCTGGCGGCTTTCTCCTGAGATTGTCTGGATAGGGTTCTCTTTTGTATTCTCCTCCTCCACTGGCTATGATGATAGAGGGACCTTTCTCTGGAGCGGGAGCTGTGTTGGTTGGATGTTTTAGCATGTCCACCATGATGGTGTAGGGAATTTTAGGTCCTGCTTTCTCCTTGACAGCCCTGAGAGATGTCCACCCCTCTAAAAGTGTGAGAAGGTGGCCAATGAGAGAGAAGCATCTCCATGAACTGGAAATAACAGTGTTTTCTAAAGTTGGGGCCAAGGCTGCTTCTGTCTTCCTAGAATGATTTCTTAGCAGAACACCTTTTATCCCCTGGGCCTGTTAGCTATTTCAGGGACATTCTAAGTGGCTATTAACAAATGTTGAATTATGGCTGCAAACCTCTGGGAGCTCAAGTGACATTCACATGAATCACAAGTGAGCTCTGTGCAGTCAAGGCTGCCACAATGGACTGGGATTAAACAAACAGGGACCGTTGTTCTCCTGCAAAGCAATGAGGCAAGAAGGTGGCTCCTTGGAGTCTGTGGTTTCAGGCAGTGTGCCCCTCGGAAGCAGGACACTGTTCCACAAAACATAGCTCATTGCTGTAGGGAAGACATGCTCTGGGTTTGCAGAGATGCGTATTCCAACTTCATATCTGGAGGAATTTACCAACAGTCAGTATGCCCAGGGGGGTTTCCCAGGTGGCGCAGTGATAAAGAACCCACCTGCCAACTCAGTAGACATAAGAGACTTGGGTTCGATGCCTGGGTCCCAGAGATTCCCCTGCAGTAGGAAGTGGCAACCCACTCCTGTATTCTTGCCTGGAAAATTCCATGGACAGAGGAGTCTGGAGGGCTGCAGTCCATAGGGTCATGAAGAGTTGGACATGACTGAGCTACTGTACACGCACAGCTGCATTATGTCCAGAGATACACTAGCCAGTCTCACAGGTTGTGAGTTACCCAGGGCACTGGTTCAACCAACATCGACAGAGTGCTCCCTATGCTCTGGGCTAAGCTTAAAGAAATGGAAATGCATAAGGCTTGGTTCTGGAGAAGGAAATGGCAACCCACTCCAGTATTCTTGCCTAAAGAATTCCATGGACAGAGGAGCCTGGCAGGCTACAGTCCGTGGGGTCACAGAGAGTTGGACACGACTGAGTGACTCTCTCTCTCTCTCTCTCTCTCTCTCTCTCTCGCACACACACACACACACACACACACACACACACACACACACACACACAAGGCCTGGTTCAGAAGGTCAAGGAGCTCATAGCCCAGAGGGGAGCAGTAAACAGATTCCGTGAAAACAACCAAAGTTTACACAAGGCAACACAGGGTAGGCTCTAAAAATCTTCTAAGAGGAGATCATATGTGTAATTATTTTTTTCTTTTTTTGCCCTTCAAGACAACTTAAAATGTGTTTATATATATATATATGAGACTAATGCAAAGGATGCCTGTGTATCCTTTTCCATCCCAGAGATGTCCTCTTTCGCCAAAGGATCCCTCCCGGGAGGCTTTCGGTTGTCAGATCTTCTGAGTCTCCTTTATTCTGGAACTGCTTCTCAGTTTCTTCCTGACCTTCATGACCTTGACTTAAAAAAAAATAATTCAAGGCTAGTCATGTTGCCAAATGATTTTCAGTTTGGGTTTGTCCGATGTTCCCTCCTGATTAAATCCAGGTAATGAGTTTGGGGCTGAATCTCACAGGTGGGTGGTTTAGTCACTATGTCGTGACTGACTCTTGCCACCCCATGGACTGTAGCTCACCAGGCTCCTCTGTCCATGGAATTCTCCAGGCAAGAATACTGGAGTGAGTTGCCATTTCCTTCTCCAAGGGATCTTCCCAACACAGGAATCGAACCCGGGTCTCCTGCCTTTCAGGCAGATTCTTTACCCACTAAGCTATGAGGTAAGATCACTGAATTTCACAGGATGGGGGCAGAATTCTCACTGCATTCTATCTGGAGGCACATGATGACTCATTTGTCCCAATACTTACGGTGTTAACTTTTATCACTTGATTAACGTGGTGTCTTCTAGGGAGAGGCTCTGAGACTATGTAAAACCCCATTTCTCCTCCCTCTTTCACCCTCTGGTTTTATCATCCATCGATTTTTCTTGCCTGAATTATTACAGTGATGCTTGCCAAATGGTGATTTTCTAATTCCATCTTTCCATCTACATTTATTAGTTGGCTTTCTAAAATACAGAAGAGCTTTCTAGTTTCCCTTTCTTATTCATTTATTTTATTTCAGTAGAGGCCCCGATTTCTGTTTTATTCAATGGGTTCTCATCTGTTAATATCATTATTTTGAAACTCAAAATCTCCCATATTTGGAAACCTGTTCAAGCTGATGTCTGTTTCCTTTTTGGCATTTCCCTGGATCCCTTGCACATGTTTAAAATTTCTGGTCCAACAAGAAGGCTCGTTTCTTTTTCCTCCCTCAGTCCTGTAACTAGCTACTTTTCCAGTGAATCCTGATGTCTTTTAGTGGGAAATGGTATTCACAACCAAGATCTGGGTGCCGGATATGCTCATTACTACTACATTGTCACTGTCTGGGCCCTCCCAGTGGACAAAACTAGGAAATTTACGTGCATATTTGCATCTATATTGAACCACCAGTTCACATAGATGCTTCCAGTTTTAATCTAACACCATGAATTCATTCTAAGTTTTTGCCCTTTCCATAGTGATCTTTCGTTTTGTTCCTGCAGGGAGGAAATCTGCCTCCCATGATCTTATTTATTTGCTCTATTCTGTTGAATGGAGACTATTTTCATATTCCTCCAGACTGCTAATCTGCTTGGGTGTCTCCACACAAGGGCCCAGTCCCTGCTGGGCTGACTTTCTGCCTCTCCCCAATGCTCCCCTTCTATGTGCTCTGGTGCTACCAGGCTGCCTTCCATTCTTATTCAGAGTTCCTCAGTTGTCCCCAAAACATTTGTACAGCTTGTTAACTTTAAAACTTCAGCCTCCACTGAAAAGGCAATCAAGATTCAGGTATTATATATTATTATTGTTTCTTTAATCAATGTTCCTCCCAATATAACATAACATACAGATACACAGTTTTTTTTTTAACAGTTTTATTGAGATGCAATTCTTATTTCATATAATTAACCCATACAAAGTATAAAATTCAGTAGATTTAGTGCATCCACAGAATAGTGAATTTTAGAACATTTTCATTACCCCTGAAAGAAACTGAATCCATTAGCTGTTATCTCCCCTCCCACCAAACTCTCAGTCTAGTTCCTCTACTCTGTCTCTATAGATTTGTCCATTTTGGATATTTCACGCTAATGCGATCACATGCCATCTCATATTTCCGTTGTGACAGGCTTCTTTTGTGGAGCATAATGTTTTCAGGGTCCATCCCTGTTGTGGCCTGTATCAGTACTTCATTTCCTTTTATTCCCCAAAATGTTTCATTATATGGATATGTCACATTTTATTTATCTTTTCATCCTTTGAGCTGTTTCCATTTTTTTCTGATTATGAATAATGCTCCTATTCACACTTCCTCTAGTATTGACTTTTGGAAGAAAACAAATCCAAACAAAGCGGTCCCATACAGTAATCTTGTATTATGAATCTATCTGATTAGTTCCTTGTGCTTTCACTTAACCTACTCCTCCCTTCTCTGTATTCCTTATAAACTCAGAGTCGGGTTTAAGGAGTTGATGAGGTTCGAGGTTAATGTTTTTGGCGGAGAACTTCGTGGATGAAGCTGTGTACTTTGCACTGCATCATAGCAGGAGGAGCTTACTCTGTGATGGTCCCGTTCGTAGAGATGCTAGTTTTGGTCCCTTGGTTAAGGTAGCAACTGCTGGGTCTCTCCCTTGCATCTCTTCCCATCATCAAACCATCTGCCATCATCTGTGGGATCACACTCTGATACTCTGTTAATATTGTATTTACCCTCATGTTTGACCCTGAATTAACAGCTTCATTAGAGTTTGCAAAATTGTGATTTCTCAATTCTTTCCACATTTATTGGCTGACATTCTGTTGTAAAGAAGAGCTTTCCCTCATCAGCTGGGGATCAACCAGAGTTCTTCCTATGAAGGCAGGATAAATGCCTACTCTTGTCCTTTAATTACCAGTTTCCAGAGGATAGAATTGATGTAATAACTGCTGTAATAACTGGGTGGGAGGGGAGAGGGCAGGTTGGTAGGGATCCATGCAGCTGTAGTCAAGGTAACCACAGACTCTTTTCAGATCTCCTGGTATCCCAAGATAGGGATGTTGATCTTTCAGACATGGTTCCCCCTGGTCCTGAGACTGGGCAAACCTGGGATAGAGGTGGCAGGAACTAAGGTTGGTGGAATAGGGCTGTGACATCCCCGACCACATGGCATAAGGCAGGTCATAAAATTAGGGATCCTGAGTATTCGTCCTGACCCTTAGTATCTCCTCACTTCCCTGGAGCCTCCCCAGGGGATACCCAATGCTTATGTTGCCTTGCTCCTGTCGCCAAGGAGTTCATACAGCCCCGCTCCTCAGTGGGAGCTGAGGAGGTGGAGTAGGAAGGGAAGTCTCGCGTGTGGATCCCATTAAATTAAACTACTTGAATATGTTGCTGTTGTTCAGTCACTAAGTCGTGTATGACTCTTGCGATCCCATGGACTGTAGCGTACTAGCTTGTCCGTCCTTCACAATCTCCTAGAGTTTGCTCAAATTCATGTCCATTGAGTTGGTGATGCCATCCAACTATCTCATCCTCTCCCATCCCTTTGTTCTCCTGCCTTCAATCTGTCCCAGCATCAGGGTCTTTTCTAACAAGTCAACTCTTCGCATCAGGTGGCTAAAGTATTGGAGCTTCAGTTTCAGCATCAGTCCTTCCAGTGAGTATTCAGGGTTGATTTCCTTTAGGATGAACTAGTCTAATCTCCTTGCTGTCCAAAGGACTGTCAAGAGTCTTCTCCAACGCCACAATTGGAAAACATCAGTTCTAACTTGATTCTAACCTGGATACATGACTAGAGCTAGTCAGTTGCTGAGCACTTATTCTGTGCCAGGGGGTGTTGAAAGCACCTCCCAGTGACGTGGTGAGGGAAGTGCTGTTACTCCTCAGATTGTGCACAGGAGATTAAAGGAACTGCCAAAGTCTCCAGCCTGATGGTCCATTCACTCCCCGATTCTGCCTCCCCAGGCAGTACATGGAAAGCTGTTAGCAGGGAGCAGAGGGGCAGTTTCACCTTCTCCTTCCCCCAGCCTTTATTTCTCTGGATAACTGGATATTTCCATGGCTATTTGGCTTCGAGTCTGGAGGGCAGGGCTTCTGGGTATAAAAGGGAGGGGAGCAGGGTGGGGCTTTCAGAGGGGAGAGGCACCCAGTGAAGCCAAGCATGATGGTCCCCAGGAATCTTTGGCACCACAGTTCCATCCCTCACTCTGCATCACTCTGCTGACAATCCCCATCAGAGGCAATGTTTCCTTCCCACATCCTGCTCTCTGCCTGGCCTGCTAATTATCTGGTATGCTAATGAGCCCAGAGGATTAACACGAAACATGGGTAATGATGATTTCACTTGATAGATTTAAAGCTACCTTCCTGGGAAAATGTAATTCAGCCTGTTTGCTGGAAGAGCATCTCCCTGAGGTCTCAACAGTGGAGGACCAGACACCTGACCACAGTGTGGACTTCATTCAACCTACTGTTTAGTCATTCACTCACTCATTCATTTTGCACTCCCCAAGGGCCTACTTGGTACCAGGATGGAAAAAGCACATCTCCTGATCTCAGTGAAATCTCATATTTTCAGAGGGATGCACATATGTAAACAAACTTTACATTAGAACTGTGATGACAGAATTGTCTATGTTGTGTGTTTGAGGGGAGGCAGTACAGAGGATGGAATGATTATTCCATCTGGGGGGAGTGAAATGGCTTTATGAGGAAGGTAGCCTTTTAGTGAGGCCCTCAAGAGGAGTAGAATTTGACAAGTGAAAGGGGCAGGTGGGTCCATATCTTGGCAATGGTGCAAGTAGAATTACCTGTAAATTATATGCTTGGGTAGAAACAAGAACAGGAGATAATGCTTCAGAGTTGGTCCTGGGCTGACTGTGAGGGACCCCAAGTGTTATAGGCACTGGGGAACTTTTGAGGGCTCTGAGTGACATAATCCTATTGTATTGGTTTGGCTAAAAAGTTCTTAACATCTTACAGAAAAATGCAAATGAACTTTCTGACCAACCCAATACTTTTTTTTTTTTTTTTTTTAGAATCATGTTTAGGAACATCCTGGTTGATGATGGTTTAGCTAAGAAAGAGGTTGCAAGGGTATGCTTTTTGTTTGATAGTTTTGTTATTACTACTATTTAAAAAAATAAGAGGTTTTTTTTTTTTCCATTATTGGATTCTTGCCTATTAATCTTATCTTTGTGGACCTCAAGTCTTTTGGTGTGAATTTACTGACTGTAAGTGTAAACAATACTTCAGGCAGTGAAACACTTGAACTAATCAAGGCATTAAGGGAAGATTTAATTCTGTGTTTCTCAATCTTGACTGCACAGTGAAGTTACGAGGGAAGCTTTAAAAAATACTGATGACTACGTCCCACCCCAGAGATGTCTGGGTTAAAGCCTGGGCGTCAGAATTTTCCAAAGCTCACCAGATTAATTCTAAAGCTCAGCCAAGGTTCAAAGCTACTAGCAAGAGAACTGGCAGTATGGAGAACTGGGAGCAAAATCCAATGCTGGGTTTGCTGATGGGTCTTCTCCCACAGAGATGCTAGTAGCCCTTGCCCTGGTCCTGATCCACTTTCTGTCTGTAGCTTTATTTCCTATGCCTGCTGTGTTCCCCCTGCTTTCGTGTTCCAGTTACCAGTCAGTGGACAGGCCTGTATGTTACGGCTTGGCCCCAGAAGACAGTTCTTGTCTTAGGCCGGCCAGGGCATAGCTGGCTGGGGCTTTGCTGACCAGAAATTGAAGTTGTGAGCTTCTGCTCTTGGAATTATTAATCAAGGACTTTCCAGCTCCTTTATTTTGGGCAAAGTATCCCATTTGGCTTCTGAGTCCTGATAAGCCTATTTGTTGTTATTATTCAGCAGTCCGGTCGTGTCTGACTCTTCATGACCCCATAGATTGCAGCACGCCAGGCTTCCCTGTCCCTCACTGTATCCCAGAGTTTGTCCAAGTTCCTGTCCGTTGAATTAGTGATGCCATCCAACCATCTCATCCTCGGTCGTCTCTTCTGCTTCTGCTCCCATCTTCAGTCTTTCCCAGCATCAGGGTCTTTTCCAATGAGTCAGTTCTTTGCATCAGGTGGCCAAAGTATTGGAGTTTCAGCTTCTGCATCAGTCCTTCCAATGAATACCCAGGACTGATCTCCTTTAGAATGGACTGGTTGGATCTCCCAGCAGTCCAAGGGACTCTCAAGAATCTTCTCCAACACCACAGTTCAAAAGCATCAATTCTTTGGTGCTCAGCTTCATGGCCACTGGGAAAACCATAGCCTTGACTAGATGGACCTTTTTTGGCAAAGTAATGTCTCTGCTTTTGAATATGCTATCTAGGTTGGTCATAATTTTCCTTCCAAGGAGTAAGCACTTACTATGGTTCATGCTTTGACCTATATTACCTGTCTTTGAGGACAGCACAGCTGTCTCACTTGCCCCCAGGGACCTGGTCAAGGTGTCCAGTTCTGGTAAGAAGGTGATGTGACCCCTTTTGGGACCTCAAGAAGTTCACCCAGGCCATTGACACTTACGGACAGATGTTGTACCTGGGAGTCAAAGTGGGCAGTCACAAGTAGGAACTGACCACTTACAAAATTCCAAATGCAAATAGATCATTGTTTATGACTCCCAAACCTGGGATGCCAACTCCAACTTCATCCTAGGAAGCTCAGGTCATTTCAGGCTTCAGGAAGTCCTTTTAGTAGAGCCTGGGTTGCTCCTGACTGTCTGCTGGAAGAGATACAGGCTTAGCCATCCTTCAGTTGCCTTGGCCTTGGCCGGACTGAATCTCCCCATCACAGACAAGGAGCATTGGCTTCAGAATCAGAGGGTTAGTACCTTGAAGCCGACTCAGCATTCATCAGCTTTGTGACTTGGTAAATACCTGTAAGAGTCAGTTTTTGTTTTTGTTTTTGTTTTTGTTTTTTTTACTTTTTATTTCATATTGGGGTAGAGCTGATGAACAATGTTATGGGTTTCAGGCGAAGGGACTCAGTCATATATATACGTGCATCCATTCTCCCCCAACTCCCCTCGCATCCAGGCTGCCACATAACATTGAGCAGAGTCCACATGCTATACAGCAGGCCCTTGTTGGTTATCCATTTTATTGATATTTATGTTCCTATTGCCATTTTCTTAGTTGTTTGGGGTTTGATTTTGTAGATGTTTTTCTTCACTTCTTCACATTTCTTACTATATAAGTCCCTTTAACATTTGTTGTAAAGCTGGTTTGGTGGTACTGAATTCTCTTAACTTTTGCTTGTCTGAAAAGCTTTTGATTTCTCCATCAATTTTGAATGAGATCCTTGCCAAGTAGAGTAATCCTGGTTGTAGATTTCTCCCTTTCAGTACTTTAACTATATCCTGCCATTCCCTTCTGGCCTACAGAATTTCTGCTGAAAGATCAGCTGTTAAACGTATGGGGTTTCCCTTGTATGTTACTTGTTGCTTTTCCCTTGCTGCTTTTAATATTCTTTCTTTGTGTTTAATCTGTGTTAGTTTGATTAGTATGTGTCTTGGCATGTTTCCCCTTGGGTTTATTCTGTATGGGACTCTTTGTACCTCTTGGACTTGATTGACTGTTTCCTTTTCCATGTTGGGGAAATTTTCAACAATAACCTCTTCAAAAATTTTCTCATACCCTTTCTTTTTCTCTTCTTCCTCTGGGACCCCTATAATTCGAATGTTGGTGCGTTTGATATTGTCCCGGAGGTCTCTGAGATCATCCCCAGTTCTTTTCATTCTTTTCACTTTATTCTACTCTTCAGAAGTTATTTCCACCGTTTTATCTTCCAGCTCACTGATTCGTTCTTCTGCTTCAGATACTCTGCTATTGATTCCTTCTAGAGTATTTTTTATTTCAGTAACTGTGTTATTTGTTTCTGTACGTTTATTCTTTAATTCTTCTAGGTCGTTGTTAACTGATTCTTGCATTTTCTCCATTCTGTTTTCAAGGTTTTTGATCATCTTTACTATCATTGTTCTGAATTCTTTTTTAGGTCCTTTGTCTATTTCCTCTTCATTTATTTGGACTTCTGTATTTCTAGTTTGTTCCTTCATTTGTACAATATTTCCCCACCTTTTCATTATTTAATATATATATATTTTTAACTTACGGTGTTTGAGGTCTCCTTTTCCCAGGGTTCACGGTTGAATTCTTTCTTCCTTTTGGTTTCTGGCCCCTAAGGTTGGTGCAGTGGTTTGTATAAGCTTCATATAGGGTGAGATTTATGCTGAGTGTTTTTTGTTTGTTTTTCCTCTGGTGAGCAAAGCTGAGTGAGGTGATAATCCTGTCTGTTGATGATTGGGTTTGTGGGTTTGTTTTGTTTGTTGTTTGGATGAAGTGTCCTACACAGGGTGCTACTGGTGGTTGGGTGATGCTGGGTCTTGCATTTAAGTGGTTTTCTTTGTGTGAGTTCTCACTATCCGATACTCCCTAGGGTTAGTTCTCTGGGAGTCTAGGGTCTTGGAGTCAGTGCTCCCACTCCAAAGGCTCAGGGCTTGATCTCTTGGTTCCGGACACTCTTGAGTGACTTCTCAAACCTGGATGAAACCATTTGGACTAAGTTTGTTTTACGTTGCAGTGGGTCAGTTTCTCCAACCTGATGTTCTTGGAACACTTCTTCATAGTAGGAAGTCAGGCTCTAGAAGTCATTTCATCTTGCTACCATGTCTGCCACTGGCCTGGGCCCCGTCTGCTGCACCTTTATGCTCCTGCTCACCCTGTGCAGCCTATCTATCATAAACATAGCAGCGTGTACATGTCCATCCCAAACTCCCTAACTGTTCCTTCCCTTCAGCCACTATAAGTTTATTTTCTGAGTCTGTGAGTACCTGTAAGAGTCAGATTTTTATCTCAGAGTTTCTCAGCCTTGGCACACAAAGAAGACTGGTGCTGCTTTGTGTTGGAGGCTGTGCTGCTCACTGTAGGATGCTGAGCAGTATGGCTGCCCAGTAGTACCTCTCCCTTCCTGCCAAGTTTTGATTGCCAGAAATATTTCCGGACATAGCCCAGTGTCTCCTGTGGGGCAAAGCTGTCCCTGGTTGAGAACCACTGGTTTATCCGTAAACTAGGATGAACACCCCTGGGTTCAAGGGTTGTCCTCAGATGTCAGTAAGTGTGGTTTGCAGGGACAGCCCTTGGCACACAGCAGGTGGCCCTTGGCAGTACAGTGAGGCCCAGGGAGGCTGTGGGTTCTCTTGGCTGCCTCTCAATAAGAGCTTCCCCTCCTGGTGCCAGGCCTGCGAGGCTCCCCAAGCCATGTGGGCACCAGGCTCACTGGCACCTCTGGTCCTTTGGCCTGTGGCCATGCATGTAGGTGTCGGCCTCCTGGACTTCTGTCCCACAGCCCTGAGCCACTCCCTAGGGCATGAGTGGAGGTTCTGTTGCCACCTCAACGGTGCCAGGCCACCAGGGCCCACTTTCAGCGCCCTGAGGCTTCCCAGGGAGTGGCTCCTCCTAGCAGCATTTTCTGTAGGAGATGAGAAGGGAAATTACTCGCATTTTCTGAGCATTACCATGGGACTACTCCTTCTGTTGGGAGAAACTCTCACCTTCTCCTGCAAGGGGAAGAAAAGTAGAAAGTCACCAGGAGAAAAACAAGATCATTTGAGACAGACCTGAATTTATATTTTCCCATTGCTGCCACTGTTTTTTTTTGTTTTATTTTTTATGTTACTTTTAAAGTTTTATTTGGAGGCTAATTGCTTTGCAGTGTTGCGTTCATCAGTACTGTTATTCTGCTGTTGTTTGGTTGCTCAGTCTTGTCCGACTCTTTGCAACCCCATGGACTGCAGCCCACCAGGCCTCCCTGTCCTTCAGCAACTCCTGGAGCTTGCACAAACCCATGTCCATTGAGTCGATGATGCCATCCCACCATCTCATCCTCTGTCTTCCCCTTCTCCTCTTGCCTTCAGTCTTTCCCAGCATCAGGATCTTTTCTAATGAGTCAGCTCTTTGCATCAGGTGCCCAAATTATTGGAGCTTCAGTTTTGGCATCAGACCTTCCAATGAATAGTCAGGGTTGATTTCCTTTAGGATTGACTGGTTGGATCTCCTTGCAGTCCAAGGGACTCTCGAGAGTCATCTCTAACACCACAGTTCAAATGCATCAATTCTTTGGCACTTGGCCTTCTTTATGGTCCAACTCTTACATCTATACATGCCTACTAGAAAAACCATAGCTTTGACTATACAGACCTTAGTCAGCAAAGTAATGCCTCTGCTTTTTAATACACTGTCTAGGTTTGTCATAGCTTTGCTTCCAAGGAGCAAGCTTGTGTTAATATATATGTTTTTCTCTTTCTGACTTCACTCTGTATAACCTATATGGCTCTAGGTTCATCCATCTCACTAGAACTGACTCAATTTTGTTCCTTTTTATGGCTGAGTAATAGTTTTTTTAGATTTTTTTAAATATGGACCATTTTTAAAGTCTTTATTGAATTTGTTACAATATTTCCTCTGTTTTATGTCTTGGTTATTTTTAGCCTCACAGCATGTGGGATCTTCGCTCCTGATCAGGGATCTAACCCACACCCCCTGCATTGGAAGGTGAAATCTTAACCACTGGACCATCAGGGAAGTCCCTCCCATTGCTGAAATAGGGAAATATATATCTGTATTGGTATCTATACCTATACATGGGCTTCCCTGGTGGAGCAGACTAAAGAATCCCCCTGCAAGGCAGGAGACCTGGGTTTGATCCCTGCGTCAGGAAGATCCATTGGAGAATGAAATGGCAACCCACTCCAGTATTCTTGCCTAGAGAATTCCATGGACAGAGGAGCCTGGCAGGCTACAATCCATGGGGTTGCAAAGAGTTGGACACAACTGAGCAACTAAGCACGCACACACACACCTATATACCTCACATGTGTGTTTATATTGCATGTATCATATGATACATATCTCATATATTGCATCTCATATGATATATATGATTAGAGTTAGCATGAACATTTAATTAAATCAGCTAATGGATGCCCAGCCCAGGGGCTGACCTGTAATAAGTAGTAACTATTTGGTGGTTCTCTTCTACCTTTTTATTTTTTTAAATTTACTTATTAAAGTATGGTTAATTTACAATTTTGTGTTAGTTTCAGGTGTATAGCTGCAGGCTCTTTTCCATTATAGGTTATTACAAGATATCAAATGTAGTTCCATGCGCTATGCAGTAAATCTTTGTTGTTTGTGTACTTTATATACAGTGGTGTGTGTCTATTAATTCCATACTCCTAATTTACCCCCCCCCTTTCCCCTTTGGTAACAATAAGTTTGTTTTCTATGTCTGTGCATCTGTTTTATAAATAAGTTAATTTGTATTATTCTCTTCTGTCTTTACACAATGATCTCAGTTCATTCTCCCAATAAAGGAGGGAAGCAGATATTGAACGGGAGTGGTTCCAATCAGGTCCCCAGATGGCTTAAACTGGGGGCCCAGACCTCCCTTTGGAGGAGGCTGTTTTTCTAGGGAGGCCCTGGGTTCCTGAGAGCCCTCCAGCCCAGATAAAGAGGCCAGCTAGGCACAACTTCCTGGAGAAGGAAATGGCAACCCACTCCAGTATACTTGCCTAGAGAATCCCAGGGATGGGGGAGCCTGGTGGGCTACCGTCTATGGGGTCGCACAGAGTCGGACACGACTGAAGCGACTTAGCAGCAGCAGCAGCAGGCACAACTTCCAGGATAGATGGGGGAAGCATAAGTGCTTTCCCTGGAGCCCTCCCAGTTTATAGACAAGATTTGTGTGTATGCTCACCATGTGAGAACAGGGCACAATAATTGGGCAGGCGGAGTTACTCCTGCTTTGCAGATGAGGAAATTCAAGTTCAAGGAAGTTAAGGGGCTTTTTCCAAAGTTCTTCACTGGCCAAGTCAGGGTCCCCACAGAAATCGGCCAGACTCGCCATCCTGCCCATGGCTTATGATCCCTCTTCCCCTGTGAAAAATAATAAGATTAATGTCCTCCTTCCTCAGAAAGCCCCAGCATTAAGCTTCTGGGGTGCAGGATAGGGTCCCTCAAATTCCAGGACAGCACCAACCATTGGCTCTAAAGTTCCCAGAACAACCCCCTGCCAGAGAGCCAGGAGCCCTAAATTGCCCTGAGAGGAGTCGAGAAGCCAGATTCAAGGTAGCTCACACAAGGGCTGGCACTGACACTCAGATGCTCATTTCCAGATTCTCAGACCTTCCAGGGCCTCTTCTTCACTTGTGTCTTCCTCAGCTGTGGCTCCTGCTCATCAGACCCCAAGTGGGATAAAAGGAAAGGCGTGCCGAGCTGCATACTGAAATCTCTCTCTTTCGCTCTTTTGGTTGAGCATGCTTTATCTCTCTCAGGGATCTGGGGACAGGACTCAGACTCAGAAAGATGCCACTGGCTCCCGGTTCCTACTGACCACTGCCCATGCTGCCAAGGGCCCCCCGGCTGGCTGTGCCCCAAGGGAAAACGGGGTGTCCAGGCAGGGCTGAGTCAGAGCTGGCTGGGCCCAGGTCCTGGTGGCTGAGCCGGGGCCAGAGACCTTTAGGTGGCTATTTATAGACGCTGATGGTCAAAGGGGAGGGAGCTATCACAGTGGGAGAAGGGCCGTAGAGCTGAGGTGGGGAGGGGTTGGTGATTTATTTAGGAAGCTGATGGCTGACTCAGAATGGATGCTTCCAAGTGGTCCCTCCGTGAATTCTCTCCCTCGCATCTCCATTATTCAGCACTGGCGCGTGGCCTTGTCCCAGTCTCAGCTGTCGCGCATCACTGCTTGGTTCAGCGGTGGTCCCCGTTGCTTCTTTCCCTTTGCCTGTGTTTCCAGTTTCCATGCTCAATGCTGCAGGCTACATACCCTAAACTCTGCTCACACGTGCAACTCACTCTTTCCTGAATACTTTCTTTCTCCACCAACTGCTAACTCAACTTTGCTCATACTGTTCATCCTTAGAATTGGTTCAAAGTCGACTCATCTTCTAGCATCTCATTCAGGGCAACTTTCCCCCTGAGGCTTTCCTGGGGTGTCCCTTCTCCCCATACTGCCCCCCACTGGACCCGTGTTCTCCCTCCGTGGAACATCTTGGCACTTTATCCTCTCTCACGACATGCCTCAGATTGGCCTTATAATATATTGATTTATATGTTTCCCTTCCACTGAAGCCCTCTCTTCATTTCATAAAGCATTTATGAAACATCTCATGTCTGCCGTGGAGTTGCTTAGAGGCGCATCGTTGTACAAAATCAGTAATATAGGGCCCGGCCCTTGTGGCGCTTGCAGCCCTGATGGGGAAACAAGCATCCTAAGGAATTCCTTATGGGGTGACAAGCACCATGAAGAGGACACTGAAGCACCCCAGAGGTCAAAGCCATCTTTCAGACAGAGACTGTGTCTTTCTTGTCTATTCCTTGCAGCATCTGGGACACAGAAGATGCTCAGGACACGTGTGTTGTCTTGGGAAGAGGCAGGTCTAGGCTCTGGTTTCTCCAGGCTCCTTTGAGCCCTTACCTTCACCACCTACTATAGTTATCCAGGATCAGAAGTGTTTGCATGTCTGTCTCCACACACCCAGGCTGAGAGCCCCTGGGAGGCAGTGGTTGAATCGAATTTATCACTGCGTTGTCTTCAGAGCCTGCACAGAGGAAGGGTTTAATGGAGCCTCTCTGGATGATGTCATGGATAGCACTGATTGTTCCCAACTAATCCTACCTTGGAAAGAATGCGATAGGCTCAGGTAGAACATTCTTTCCTCACGTCTCTAATTTTGCAGTGTGTGAATGAATGAATCCCCCTTCCCCACAGACAGTCTGAAGCATGCAGAGCCACCCTTAAAATGACAAGGTGCGAGTTACCCTGGTGGCTTTATTGTCACCCAGCTGGGTTCACCTGGCTCTTGGATGACAGAGCTTCCTGCTGCCCTGGGCCAGCTGCCTTGTTCATTGCAGCCCTCTCAGATCATGGGAACGCTTCCCTGGTGGCAGCAGTGGTAAAGAACCCGCCTGCCAATGCAGGAGATGCAAGAGACGCAAGTTCGATCTCTGGGTCAGGAAGGTCCCCTTGAGGAGGGCGTGGCAACCCATTCCAGTATTCTTGCCTGAAGAATCCTGTGGACAGAGGAGCCTGACGGGCTACAGTCCATGGGGTCACAAAGAGTCCAACACAACTGACTTAGCACACACGCACACAGATCATCAGACCCCTCTGAGGCAGGAAAGGGTGTGGCTGAGGGTAACAGCTAGCATCAGCCTTTGTTCAGTACTTGTGTGTGCTCAGTCATGTCCTTGGTCCGCTGATAACCCATTTTCTAGATTTCAGGGAAGCATTGATCTGGGGTGTCTGAAAAAGGTGGGCGTAGCTCTGCCAGGAACTAGCATGCCTTGTTTTAAGTACTGAATTTAGTTTTTTCAACAAAAGGGCTCTGTGGCCAGGGAAGCTTAAGGAAAATCTGAGTGAAACAAAACTGTCTGCTTTGCTTTTCTTTCTACTTTTCTTTTCTTTGCAGGACTTATCAGTACCTTTACTGTGGCTGACATGCCCTGTGAATCTCCAGTGATGTTCCTTCTCAGCCAAGAACCATGTGATACCCCAGAGCAAACTTTTGGGAATTATCCACTCCAGGAATAGCATGAGATACAGCCTTTTAGAACAGTGTCCCCACCTTTTTATACATGAGTATATCAAACATAGTCATATCAGACCAGGCATTTTAAAGCTGATTCTTCCCAACAACGATTTCCCAGAACCCTTGGATTTTATAGGAAAAAAAAAAAATTTGAAGAGGGATTTCCCATTTAAAATCATGGAAAGGCCAAAATCTTGCAATAACCACTCTTAAGAGCGGGTCACTAGGCTAGTTACCCTGCTTTCAAATACATTATGATGTTAAGAAAGTTGAAAAGAGGAGAAAGATAAAGGGGCAGTGGATTTAAGCGGGGCGAGGTCAGAGGATTATTGGTCCAAGAATGACTGAACTGGCATCCTGGGGACCTCATGGTGCTGGTGAGGAAATGGGCCCAGAGACGGCAGAGAACTTGCCCAAAGTAAATCAGGAGCACCAGACAGGGGGAGGTCCAGGGATCTCTCTCCCAGACCTTGGCCTGGGAGTCAGGCGGAGCCGGGCCCAGCTCTGGCTCTGCCATCCGCAGAATGGAATAGTAGATGCTGCCGGTCCCTTCCTCTGTAAATGAGTGATGCCAGTCCCCACCGCACAGGGCTACCGTCAGGATTTGGTGGGATAAAGGCTATCACATGCTTAGCCTAGCGCTTGACGGTGTAATCTGTGTTTAATAAATGTAAGCTATTAAAAGCCAGGTTCATAAATATCGCATCCTCATAGTTTACAGGCCCTTGGACTCTGGGGGAGGGATTACACATCACTCAGCAGGTTGATTTTTTTTTTTTTCTTGGTGATTCTTCTCCTTTTGGTTCACTCAGTTCACTTTGTCGGGGAGCCCAGGAGATTGCAATTTAAGGAACCACCTGCGAACATTAAAAAAGAACTAGCCCACCCCTCACCGACCACGTCAGAATTTCTGGGATGCCTTCAGTGCATTTGACTTTGACAGCTCCCTAGGAAGTTCCGCTGTGCAGCCAGAACAGAGTCACCCCCAGACCACCCCCTCTACTGACCTGGGCCCCCACTCCCCAACCCAGCTTTCAGTGAAACAAGAAAGATGCCGACTCTGACTCTTGCTTTTTGCAGGGCACCAAGAAATACTGGGTCCAGAGTGCTGGAAGCGATACTATTAATAACTTGTTCAGCTAACACCCAGTCTGAGTGCTGAAATGACCCCACTCATGTGAGGTTGTTGGGCAGGGACTTTTACCCCTGCCCCCATTTTACCGATGAGAAAGGTGAAGTGGCTTGCCTGGGGTCCTGAGATGCATAAATAGGCCCTTGCTCTCCTAGGGCATTAAATACCTGTGCTTTGCAGGGGAAAGCAGTTGGTGTACAGCAGGTGGCCAGCGGTGGTCTCAGAGAAGCTGCATGTCTCTCCTCACCTCCCTCCACTTCCCCTGCTGGTGGTGGACTCCAGGAAGCTCTCGATGGCAGGGGTTACTGGAAACTCACCAGTGGGGCCTCTCAATAGGGATGCGGAGGCGGGCATAGCAGAATTGCTCCATCAGACTGTGTCACCCCCATCCCCACCCCTGCATAAACTCACACAGGTCAGATGTGTTAATTAATTCTTCACAGCCACGGTCTGAGCCTCTTACCACCTATTTCCTTCTTCCCTGTTTCTTTCCTTCCTTCTCTTTGCTTTTGTCCTCCCCTTCTCAAACATGTACTGAACGTGTGCAAAGCACGAGGCACCCTATGAGCCTCAGAGTGTGATGCTGCTGACCCGCATCATAGGACCTCTTCATGGCTGTCAGTGTGCCCTCCGTGCCAAGAGCCTTCCCTCATTTAATTCTTAAGCCACCACATGAGATAGGATCTGATTATAACCCCCTTTTTTTAGATGAATGTCTGAGGTTCAGAGAGGTTGGACGACTTCCCCGTGGTCACACAGCAAGAATAAGACAGCTGGCATTTGGATTTGTGAGGAGGGTTGGCATTCTTTGCCCAAAGCCTGGAAAGCTTAGCGCAGGACACACTTGGAGCCCATAGATCCTCAAGTCTGCACTCTGCATACCCCGTCCTTCATCATCTGTCATGATGCCTTCCTTGAATGGCACAGGTTCCCACATTCGGTTTTGAGTCCAGCTGCCCTCCCTGTAGAGGATGTCAGGTGATATCCGACTCCTCCTTGGAGCTGTTGGCATCATCTGGCTGGAGAAACAGCAGGGGAGTGGAGGTGTCGGGCTGACCCCCAAGAAGGGGAAGGAATGTGTCCAGGCTGAGAAGGGTCCCTGCACCCCATCTCTCCTTTCTTGATTCTACCTAGTTATTTGTGGAGCAGAACTGATTGCTATGTGACTGGTTTGGGAATGGAGTGAGGCTAATGGTCTGGAGAGAGAAAGGGCTCATACATCCTCAACCAAACTGAAACCCCTGGCTATGGACCCATGTCGGCTGGAGCTCAGAACAAATGAGAGACTGTTCTAGTTGTCGGGGGGAGCACCAGCGATCATCTTTTTTTTTTTTTTTTTTTTTTGTTCGCTTTTCAGAGTTCAGAATGAAGTTAAGGAGAAATAAGCAGACACGAGGGTTGGAGACAGAATCAGGAGGACAGGAGACGGGAGATAAGGAGATGAAGAGACCTAAACCTGGCAATAGCCAGGCCTCATTTCTAGTGGGAGAAGCCCTGATTCTCTTTCTGATGTCTTTCTACTGACACCTAATGTGTGGGTCTTTGCCTCGCACCAGCCAGTGCTTCAGTTCTTGGGACCCCAATGGGGTGTCCTTCAATTCCATCCAGTTCAGTTCTGACTCTAACTACTGGGCATAGTGCAGGCCTCCAGCTTAAGAGCTCCATCCCACGAGACTGCCCCCCATCTCAGACGCCACCCCAAGTCCTGGCTTCCTCTGGGACCAATGGGCCTTGAATTAAGGTTCCCACCATTTTCTTCAGAGGCTTCCCAAGTGGCTCAAAGGGATAAAGAATCTGCCTGCCAACGCAGGAGACTCAGGTTCAATCCCTTGGTCAGGAAGATTCCCTGGAGAAGGAAATGGCCACCCACTCCAGCATTCTTGCCTGGGAAATCCCATGGACAGAGGAGCCAGGTGGGCTACAGTCCGTGGGGTCACAAAGAGTCAGACACGCCTCAGGGCCTGAGCGCACACACATCGTTTTTGTTCAGGTTTGATAATTTGCTATAATGGTTCATAGGACTCAGGAAAACTTTCCTTGCTATTCCCAATTTATGATAAAGGATAGGAACTCATACAGCCGAATGGAGGAGCTGCATAGAGCAAGGACTGGCGGGGAGGAGCACGGAGCTTCTGGGCCCTCCTGGGTGACCCCCTGTTCTCCTGAAGGTGATCACTAACTTGGGAGGCTCCCATCTCTGGCTGCTGAGGCTTTGTTCCCCAGGATATGGGGTGCCCAGGCCCAGCTGCAGCCTCCTAGTGTTGGGTGTTCATCTGCGGGGGTAGCTGACAGCTCAAATGGATGATCCTTGTGTTCTGGGTTTAGACTTTGGCTGCAGATGAACGTCGCTGCCTGTCTGATCAGTGCTTTGTGGAACACCTTCCTCGTGGTGGTTTAGGGCCAGGGCTCTCCCTGCGTACAGTGGCCCTACCTGCGCCCCGGCCTTCGGTCCTCCCCCGGGTCCCCCGTGTCTTGCCACAGGACAGCGGAGGAGATACACCAGCTCTCGGGTGTGCCGGTCAGAGCTGATCCACTTCTCTGCCTTCACACTCCGCTGAGCAGAAAACTCCGTCCCAGGGCCCCGTTCCAGCACACAGTGGGGGCTGAGGCACGTTATCCAGCTGTGACCCCAGGAGGGGGAAATGCCTCGGAGGGCTTACCGATGCCTCTGTCACGTGCTCCCTGACCTCTGCCATCAAGCTTCACGCGTCTGGATTCCCACTGGCTCCTCAGCACCCAGCTACCCTCCACCCATGTCCAGGTGCCTGTGACTGAGTGAAGGAATCAGGCATGAGAACATGATTCCACGGCAGGCTATGTGTGGGGCTGTGAGCTGGTCCCACGATCGTGCCGTGCCTCAGTTTCCCCCTTGGTGAGATGGGGATGACTATCCCTACAGATCGTGGTGACTCGTTCATTAAATCACGTGGAGGAGGAGCCGAGGTGTCTGCGGCAGCGGCAGTGACCCCACTAGAGCAGCCCTGCTCTGTATTTTGAGCATCCTTTCTGGCTGGTGCTCTGGTCTCCTGGAGGTCCCGTGAGCCACCTGGTGTCCTGTCATACATCCCTTTACTGATGAAACCATCTGGGGAGAGTTCTGTCGAGTTGGTGTTACCCCCAAGGACTACATTCAGACCTTCATTTGTGGGATTTCCCTGGAGGTCCAGTGGTTAAGACTCTACCTTCCAGTGCAGAGGCCTCGGGTTCCATCCCTGGTCAGAGATCTAGGATCCCACATGCAGAGGGATGCAGCTAAAAAAAGACCTTCAGTTGTTTCCTGATCAAGGACAAGGTCATGATGTCTCACCATCTCCATCCTGCTATAATTCAAATAACAATGATACAAAGCAAAGTCACACACACACACAGAGCCCCGACCGTGTACTTGGATGGGTGCTCGGCTTCTGGGCTACGCTAATGGCAAGGCCTGGCCAACCGGTAGACAGACTGTGGCCTGACATGGGGACAGACGAGGGGCCAGACACATGGAGTGGAGTGTCAGGGGTGCGGTGGGGAGGGGCACGCTGAGGAACAAGCATGCAAATCTGCTCTAGGACTCAGGGAAGGCTTTGCAAGGGAAGTGACTCTAATTACAAAGGAAGGTGTTTTCCAGACCTCGGAAGAAAGGCCATTATCAGCAGAGGAGATGACATACATAGTTCCCCTGTCCCTGAAAGATCTGGGGGGTAATTAGAATGTAAATTGTGACTTGGGGAGGACTGAAAACTGAGGCTGGACAGGCCAGCCATGGACAGATCAATGGGATCATTGCTCATGAAGTTAAGAGGTTTGAACTTTATTGAGAAGGCATGGAGAATTCATTGAAAGAATAGAAATAGAGACATGGTATCACCAGCTTTCTCTAGCATTGCCCAGGGATATGCATCAGAGAGGGGTCAACAGACCTCTTGTGAGACTCTCATAGTAATCTGGATTTTAAAAGTGCTATTGTACAGATCAATGATGCCTAGGTGCATGAAGCAGCTTTTAAACTGCTTAGAAAGTGTGTTAAATATTATTGTCTCAGCAGGTGATAATACCCATTGAGCTTCTTCGAGGTTTCAGGCACTGTGTGAAGCACTTTCCATGTATTATCATGTTTACTTAAGCTCTGCGCCTCAATTTCCTTACCTGTGAAATGGTGAGAAAAATAACACCAACTTTACCAAGTTGCTGTGATAGCAACTGACTTAGATAGAATAAAGAGCTTCTCTAAAGAGCTGTGAATGATCCCTGGCCCAAGGAACTTTTAATAAAAGCCAGGGTGACAGCAATCCTAGGAGGTAAGATTCCATGGTGGAATTTCAGAGATGGGAAAGCGGAGGTGTGCGAGACTGCTCCGGTTATACGGGGCGGCTCCAGGGTTCAGAGCTAGACGCTCATGGCTGTTGGCTCCAGGCTCGCAGCCGATACCCGACCTCTGTGTTCACTGTTGCTGTCATCATGAGAGAGATCTGAGTGAGAAGCAGGCCTGTGACTCAGGTGACTCCTAGGGACATCTCCATTGAACAAAGGATGCTTGCAAGAAGCTGACTGCCATTCCCGTGAGTCAGCTCCCTACCACCCTGAAAAGTCTAAGGGGTTCCGTTGGGTTTCTGGGTCATGGCACCAGTTTGATTTGAACTCAGGAGCTCCATCTAGGTGGCACAGCCACTGAGCCAGTCTAGAACCCACCACACGGCTGAGAGTCTTCTCTCTGGTTCTAGGATCAGCAGCAGTTATCTTAGCCCGCAGGATTGTCTGCTCAGAGCTTCCCATCCCCCTTGGAGAGGGCCACATTCCAGGGGATTCTAGATTCTTCTCTCATTGGCTGGCTGAGGCTCACCTCTGCCAGCTTGGAGCAGTGGCATCACTGGCTGCCCAGAGAACTGTTGACTGGGGGCAGTGAAGTCAGGCCCCATGAATTTTTGATAGACTCCCCTCCTGAAGACATCAGCGTGCCCTTGAAGGTGGATAATTGAAATTCAGATTTGGATATTCTATTACTTGGCGATATTCTTTATGAGGCAGCTTTGTGTTTCCCAGTGACTCGGTTGCAGCTTTAGTGACTCCATTATGGAGAAATATATTGATTTGTCAGGGTGGTGTCAGGGGCGCTGCTCTGATGAAAATTGATTTATCTCTCCCCGAGCAGCTTGTGTTTTTAATTCATCCTTGCCTCCAACAAGGCACAGGGTGGGTTTGTGTGTGTGAGGAGGGTGCCTCCACTCTCAGGCTTCTGTTCACCACCAGACCCTGAAAGTAAGGCTCAGGGTGCAGCCCAGGCTCCGGTTTGATGTTCTGTGCTGAGGTTGATAAAATAGCCCCCCATTCACCTCTGCTGGTGTTGATAACATTTGTGTTCAGTCTTTCCCTTCTCTGACACAGACACCCGTAGCTGGGTGTGACGGATGGGGACTGTAGCTCCCTCGACCACGGGACGATGGCTTTCTGTCTCTCCCTTTGACAAGAAGCAAGTCGATACTGAAGTGGCAAGTGGAACTGGAGAGGTTTCCATTTGCTTTCTGATGAACTGCGGGCAATGACTTTTAATTGTGAGACTTCTCCAGTGTTCAATAGCTCGTCCCTTCATTCATCCCAGCCAGTGGGATGGCGTCTGGGTGCCTGGCCTAGGCTGTCTCCTCTGCCACCTTCTAGCTGAGTGTGGTGGGCAGTGATATCATCTCTCTGAGTCAGCCTCCTTGATCATGATGGGAAGATAATGATGCTAAATGGATAGGATTGGTGAGAGGAGGGAAGGAAATGATGCATGTAAGTTCTTAGCACATGGCCTGGCCCCACACAATAAAAATAAGGGTTGAAAGTCAATAAGTAAAGTAAACAGAATACAATGGGATCATTATGTGTTGGGCTCCTGCTCTGTGATTATGTTGGCTTTGGTGAGACAGATGGTTCCTGCACCCGAAGAGCTCAGTCTAGGGATAGAAACGTGCTGGATCAAGGTGAATAGCATGAAAGTATAGAGAGAGCATCCAGTTGAGAGTGGGAGGGGGAAGGTTCAGAAAGGACTTCCAGAACCAAGTGATGTCTCAGCTCCTTTCAAAGTAGGAGCTGAAGTTGGATAAGGGAAGAAAAGGAGTAGAGTTGAATGCAGAGGCAATGGTATGTGAAGGCCCTTATTGTTTAGACAAGTCATTGATGCTGGAATATTTCAGTAGGCTTGGAACAAAGAGGGTGCATGAGCTTGGGGGTACGAGGTGATTCTAGAACAATGATTGTAGTCCTCGTTGTGAAGGGTCTTGAGCTAAATAGAGATGCTTAAACATGTTTGTCAATGTCTTGAAGACTCAGAGGCACCATTACAGGGATTTAATCAAGGAAAAGCATGATACTTTGGAAAATGTCTCCGACAGCAGGGTGGATGATGGATTGGAGGGACACCTAAGCTTGATGGAACCTGTAACAGGAACACCCACTTGAAGATTTTTTTTAAAAATATAATCCAGGTATGGATGGACAGGGAGGCCTGGCGTGCTGCGATTCATGGGGTCGCAAAGAGTCGGACACGACTGAGCGACTGAACTGACTGAACTGAACAAAAGAAAGACTAAATTAAGGGTGTGATGACTGGAATAAGTCAGAGAAGGTAGATAGGAGAGACAGGATGGGAGGGCGTGTTGGCTGGGATGGAGGCTGAAGAGACAGAGGAGGCCAGGTCACTCCAGTGGCTGGAAGGACACTGGGTGTGTTAGTTTCCAAGGGGGTGCCCTAACAAAGTCCTCTACACTGGGTGGTTTCAAGCAACAGAAATTTACTGGCTAGGTTCTAGAGGCTAGAAGTCCAAAGTGTGGAAAGAGTCATACTTCCTCTGTAATCTGTAGGGAAGAGCACATCCTTGCTTCTCCTAGCTTCTGGGGTTTACCGGAATTCCTTGGCATTCCCTGGCTCTAGGCGCATACCACCATCTCCATCATCATATGGCCTTCTCCTTCCTGTGTCTTCACCCTATCCTTTTAGGGACGTCAGTCATGTTGGATTAGGGTCCCACCCGATTCCAGCATGACCTTGTCTTAACTAACACATCTGCAATGACCCTATTTCCAAATAAAGTCACAGTGGAGGTTTTGGGGTCCAGAACTTCCAGTCTACTGACTGGAATACATACACAATTCTTAACAATCCAACCTCCAACTCCCCAAATTAATATCCATCCCTCACGAAAATATATTCATCCTACCCTAAGGAAAGTGAAAGTGAAAGTGAAGTCGCTCAGTCGTGTCCGACTCAGCGACCCCATGGACTGCAGCCCACCAGGCGCCTCCGTCCATGGGATTTTCATCCTACCCTAACATCCCCCCAAAGTCTCAATCATTCCAGCATTAACTCGATCTCATCTAAGTGAGACGTGTGTGCATGAGAACATGCACAGACACACAGACACACACACGATATGGTGTCAGATTCCCACTGTGCTGGAAAATAAGCCGAAGGAGCAAGTGGGAGAGATAGGAAGACTGAAAAGGTTTCAGTTTTGGTTGTCGAGTTAGTATCTCTCATGAGACACCACGTGGAAGCTGGGTACTGCATGTTCTTATAGAGATTACAGTTGAATATCATGCAGTCTTTTAAAAATATTTTATTTACTTATTTTTTTGGCTTGCCTAGAAAATTCCATGGACAGAAAAGCCTGGTGCAGGAAGCGTGGTGGACAGAGAAGTCCATGGGGTTGAAGAGTCAGACACAGCTGAGCACACACACACACACAGGTCTTAGTTGCAACATGTGGGGACCTAGTTCTCTGACCAGGAATTGAACCCAGGCTCTCTGCATGGGCATGCAGAGTCTTAGCCTTCATTTTCTCTGGAGCACCAGGAAAGCCGGGAAACCATATATTCTTGTGGGTCGTTGGATACCTGTAAGAAATGAGTGTGCCTCTTGTTCTGAGGTGAATTTGGAGAAGAAAAGCAGATGGAATGATGATGGATCACGGCAGTGAAGACATGGAGCAGCAGTTGCCCCATTCACTGGATATTATTTCTTGGTGCTCACCTTACATCAAGTATCCTGGGGGACTTCAAGATACACCTGCCACAAATCTCATCCTCGAAGAGCTTACAGTCATAATGGGATTTGTGGCTGGACCAGAACTTACAGTCCACAAACAGCTGCAAGGCAAGATAGTAATAAAAAGTATTGACCACCAGGAGACGTGATAAATTGCTGTGGGAATTCACAGAGAGTAGATGCGCTCTCTTCCAGAAGTGTGTGTGTGCGTGCGCGCGCGCGCGTGTGGGTGTAGGAGGAGGAGGGGAATTCAAAGAGGAACTGATTCTAGAGCTGGGCTTGGAAGAATGGGTCATACTTGGGCAAGTGGTGATGGGGTCAGGGTGGTTGATTTTGCAGGCACACAGGAGAAATGAGAAAGAGGTCATCTAAACACTATCCTAGGAACGTAAGGCATTTAAATTAAGTATGAAAGTCAAACTGCATATATTTTGGTATAAAAAATCAGGGGAACAAAGCAGCATTTTCATTTACCTTACTAGATGCAATAGCATTATATAGAAGAGGATCCTGTTATTTCCACTTTCAGATGAGGAAATAGAGGCTTAGCAGAATTGAATAGCATGTCAAGTTCACAGAGTTAGTAAAAGGTAGAGCTGGAACTCAAACTGATGTTCCTTTGACTCCAAAACCATGGTGTTTCTGGTGTATCTGCTTTATTATTCCTGTCCCTTTATACAACATCCTGATTCATACTTGCTTCCTTAGTAAAACTAGCCCAAAAGAAAATCTATGGGTGGTAAGATGAGGAAAGTGGACAGGGGCAGTTTATAGGGGGACCTTTTTCTGATTCCAAGGGAAACATCTTTTCTGCTGCGGATCCTCTGGCTTCTAGTGTGAAGGCTGAGGAGTGGGCAAGAATAATTTCTGCCTAAGAGAGTCCCACAGAAGATCATCAGGCTGTTTACACGGTGGATGCTGCCAGGGCAGCATGGATGCCTGTCCATGTTCAAGGTCACTTTGGGCTGCTGCATAACTCTGGGCTTGGACAGCACAACCTTAGGGCACCCATTCCCTGGACTGAAGCCAAACAGTCTCGACATCTCACAAGGGACCTGCAGAGAAGACTTAGGATTCAGAGAAGTAAGGACGTACTTCACCTGCGTTCAGAGGAGGAGGTGGCTCGGCCGCCAGGTCAGATGGTCTTGCTCTATTTCCTGACCCTGACCGGCAGCCTCTCCAGGACTGAGGACCCGGCCAGAGACCCATGAGCAATCATCACAAGCCCATCTCATGTCCGGGACCCTGGCCAGAGGCACATCCTGCCGACACGACCAGGAGCCTGGTCTGTATGTAAGGGGCAGGGGTGCTTTACGACTGCACTGCCTCAGCCATGATGGGGTCTTCTGGAAGAAGCCTAGACACGGGAAGCTGTAGGAAATTGGTCCTTGTCTGCTGAAGATGTCTCCATACCAAATAATAATAATATTTTTAAAGGAAAAAGTATACTGTTAACCATGTTCCTTTGTGAGTTCTTCCTATGTACCTGACACTATTCTAAACGTCTTAAATTCAGTAACTCATCTAATCCCTTGCTACTCTGTTGTGCTGGGTGTCGTGTCTGACTCTGAGACCCTGTGGGCTGTAGCCCTCTGGGCTCCTCTGTCCATGGGATTTCCCAGGCAAGAACACTGGAGTGGGTTGCCATTTCCTACTCCAGGGAACCTTCCTGCCCGGGGATTGAATCCTCGTTTCCTGCGTTGGCAGGCAGATTCTTTATTGCTGTGCCACTTGGAAAGCCCACTGCTACGCTATTGGATGGATGCTATTAGTATACCCATTTTATAGATAATAATTGAGGCTCAAGAGAGATTAAATAAACTGCCTATGATTACACCGTCTGTTAGTGATGAGGGGAGATTTGAACCCAGGACTTCCTGATCTTGGAGCATATACTCTTAACCACTATTCTGTGCTTCCTCACCTTGACACTCAGCGTGACTCAGGGGAGCCCCAAGCTGGCAGCCAAAGGGAGAGTCTCAAAGCCTCACGGAGACTCTCTCAGGTCCTAACTAAGACATCACATTAGCGGGTGTCATTCTAGGGCATTGTGGAGCTCTTGTTCATTCCAAGGCCAGGGCAGAGCAATGTCCTTGAAGCTGATGGGAGACACGCCCCTTGCTGTTGTTTATCCAACACCCGCCCCACCCCCGGAATCTGCTCCTCCCCCTAAGTTCTCCATCGTGGTTAGCGATGACGTTATCGGATCCATCTGATCTCCAAAACCAGAAACCTCAGAGTCATTAGCGACTTCTCCCTCCTCTGGAGGGCCGCACCCCCATCCAATCCATCACCAGTCGTGCAAACTCTTTCTGACACACGCTGTCTGGAGCCCAGCCTTTCTTGTCTCCAGCCCCACAGCTACTCTCTGTACATCTTCTGTCGAGATGCTTGCAGTCCCTCCTCTTCAGCTCACATTCCTTGACTAAGATTCTTCCCAAACGGGACCTGAACTCCTTAGGTCTCCCCTTCTGCCGTGGCACTCCAATAACCCCAAGTTTCAGGTATGCTCATTCCCCAAAAATGATGTGCCTGCCCATGACTCTCAGTCTTCCGCGATCTGGTCTGTTTCACGTGTCTTGCTTCTGTTGCAGCTGGGAAGACTTCTATTCACCTGTCAAGGTCCCAACCATGTGGCACTCCCTCTGGGAGGCCCTCTGGATTCCTCTGCTCCAGGGGAGTGTTCTCTTCTCCCTCCTTGGTGCTCTGGCTTCCCTTACTTATATGTTTGGCTGACATAAACTGGATACTTCTAGAATATGTCTGCTGACATCTCTCTCTTCCTTCAGATACAGGATCTTATTTATCTTTCTCTCCTCAGCCTCTAATATAGTGCTTAGACCATAATATGACAGGTAAAGGGCTGCTGAATAAGTGGATGAAAAAAAAAACCCCAAACTGACATATTGATGGTTCCCATTACATACAGTTCACACACACACATACACACACACACTTGCAAAAGGTATTGGCATAGCAGCTCTTGAGATTAGCTTGGTAAATAAGGAAACCTGGTTTCTGCCCATATGTCTGCAATCCTCACCAAATCACTCCGTGGAAAATACTGCCCTGGCAGGACTTCCCTGGCGGGCCAGCGATTAAGACTCTGCACTTCCAATGAGGGAGCATGGATTTGGGGAACTAAGATCCCACATGCTGTGCAGTGCAGCCAAAGAAAATACTGCCCTGTAGCTGAGACACACTAGCAGTCACTGTGAGCTTGTGGATGGCATCTTTTAAGTCCCACCTCGAAGGAGAAAGCAGGTGGTGGAGGGAGAGGGAGAGGGGGCAGCAGCTATTTCAGAGCCTTCATGAAAGCTGCTTGGTAAGAAATAAAATCAAATGCCACCACCAGCATCACAGCCACCCCCTGACTATAGCGTAAGATTTCTTTAACACCTTAGCAGACAAGCACCCCCATGGGTGGAATCATCCACCTCATGGGCCCATACCGGGTTGTCAATTGCTGATCTAAGGCCTTTGCTCAATTTGGGCTGCTCTAAAGAGGGTGGAGAATCTGCAGGGTGGAGAGTATAAGCCCCATTCTGTGTCCCTGTATGCTTCCAGAGCTGTGCCAGGGACTCTGTTGCTTTCCATGATCATCATAGCCACCTGGACAGGGAGACGTCCTTGTTCCCATGACACAGATCATGAAACAGAGGCTCAGAGAGGGAAAGGCATTTGTCTGACACCACACAGCCTGGAAGAATAAGGATTCAAAGCCAGGTTAAGGTGACGACAGAGGATGAGATGGTTGGATGGCATCACTGACGTGATGGACATGAGTTTGAGCAAGCTCCAGGAGTTGGAGATGGACAGGGAAGCCTGGTGTGCTGCAGTCCATGGGGTCGCAGAGTTGGACACACCTGAGCAATTGAACTGAATTGAAAGTTGGTCCCTTTTCCACCTCATGTGCTAGATCAGGAGGGAGGAAGGAAGAGGCTCAGGGGCCTCTGAGTCAAACAGCTTTCTCTGTGACTTTGCCAAGAGTCATCTGTGTCCTCAACCCTCTGCTGCACCAACAGCAGACCTCAGGTGCTGGCCTCAGGGTGCCCATGTGTGCTTCACATGATTTCCTGCCCTCCTGGGGTTCGTGTCTCTAGTGTTGGTCTTCAGAATCCACATGGAATGAACCCCATCGGCCTTTTCCTAGTTGTCTCTTGCAAAATTGTCCTATGTGCTTGGAACATATTTTCATGTATATACCTAAATGTGCTGCTTGAGCTGTATTAATATACATATAGATCCCTGAATAAAAAGAGTTTTGGTTCAAGGGAACATTGGAAATGTGGTATTTACAGATGTCACATAGTGCAGGGATCACTGTCCAGATGAGAGAAACCAAGATGTAGCAGGTAGGGTAGGTCTGGGAACAAAGCAGTAGAAAGAGTGTTTGAAGGAAGCAGAAATGTTCAGCCTGGAGAGACTTGCCAATATTAATACTAGAGCAGCTCCAAGTAAGACAGCATAAAAGTTAAGGAGGGAAAGATTTCTAACCAATGGAGTAATCAATGAAAAACAGTTTGAGCTATCAATGAATGGCCTTCTTACATACATATGTATTAGGAATTTATAGGTCTCTAGTACTCTTGCCTGGAAAATCCCATGGACGGAGGAGCCTGGTAGGCTGCCGTCCATGGGGTTGCGAAGAGTCGGACACGACTGAGCAACTTCACTTTGACTTTTCACTTTTATGCATTGGAGAAGGAAATGGCAACCCACTCCACTGTTCTTGCCTGGAGACTCCCAGGGACGGGGGAGCCTGGTGGGCTGCTGTCTATGGGGTCGCACAGAGTTGGACACGACTGAAGCGACTTAGCAGCAGCAGCAGCAGACTCAACACTGGAGCCTTATATGAAATGGCCTTTTTTGTGGGGGGTGGGGGATGGTAGAAAGCTTCCAGTCACAGGAAGAGTCCAAGCAGGAGTTGGATGGTTATCCATCGTGAGCAATATTAATTCCAGTGCTAAACGGGTGATTGGAAAGGATGAGTTCTAGTGTATCACAATTCAGTAGAGCAGTGGTCCCCAACCTTCTTGGTACCAGGAACTCATTTTTTGGAAGACACTGTTTCCACCAACTGGGGCAGAGGGGATGGTTTCAGGATGATTCAAGCCCATTCCATTTATTGTGCACTTTCTTATGATTATGTCAGCTCCACTTTAGATCTTTAGATCCCAGAGGCTGGGGAATCCCTGCAGTAGAGTAAAGAGAGGTGCAGCCATCTCTGTACCATCCAGAATCCTGAGACAGGACACTGCATGCTATAATCACTGATTGACCAGTGCAGTGCATGGCTGCTATCCACGAGCCACACACCCAGGGTGTGTAATGGGGTTACCCTGGTGGCTCAGGTGATAAAGAATCTGCCTGCAATGCAGAAGCCCTGGGTTTGATCCCTGATTTCCCCTGGAGAAGGGATGGCCACCCACTCCAGTGTTCTTTCCTGAAGAATCCCTTGAACAGCGGAGCCTGGCGGTCTACAGTCCACAGGGTGGCAAAGAGGTGGACACGGCTGAGCGACTAACACTTTCAGTTTCACCTTTCACTTTCAAGCTAGCGCCCAAAGAGAACTAACGGAGAAAAGAGCTGAAATGAAAGCAGAATGGATTTGGCTTGAATTAATGTGCTGACCCGCAAGGGGACTGATCACTGACATGAGCATGTGAGGGGAAGCTATCTCTCTGTCTTAAGTGATTCCTTAAAATCTTTTAGGCGCCCATTTCTACAAGGCTTTAATCATAGGGTGTGCACTTTGCTCATGAGACATGTGAACGTGTGAGCTCAGTTGTGTCTGACTCTTTGTGAACCTGTGGACTACAGCCCATCAGGCTCTTCTGTCCATGGAATGCTTCAGGCAAGAATACTGGAGTGGGTTGCCATTTTCTCCTCCAGGGGATCTTCCTGGCCCTGGGCTCGAACCCAGATCTCCTGCATTTCTTGCATTGGCAGGCAGAATCTTTACCGCTGTGCCATCTGCGAAGCCCGCTCATGAGACATAGCCCTGGGGTATAAAATCAAAATTGGACGGAAATACTCAAAATGTTCTGGTAGCTGTTGGGCTTTCTTGTCCTTTTCCCTAACCTCTGTCCTGCTCCTTTGGCTCATATCTCTCAGCCATTCCCTGTGGTTTTCTCTTGAGCTCTGAGATGAGGGGGCTGGTGTTGGCTGGGCCTGAACCATCACTCTTTGAATAACAGGCTGAATCTGTCACCCACCTCTCAGGACGCTTGATCTCCTGTTTTTTGTTTGTTTGGCTTTTGTTTTCTTTTCTTTAACTCCACGAACCCTCGCCGTCCTCAGCCCAGAAACGTTGTTCTGGGGAAAAGAACATTGCTTATGGATCAGGCACTGGGCTAGTTATAGTCTCCACCTGACACCTGATTCACTTTTAGCTCCCCCCCGGGCCCCCTGCCAAAGTCTTTTCTGCAGATGAGGACCTAAGCGCTTAGGAGAGTGGTCTAAAACAGGGGTTCCCAACCTCCGGGCCCTGGACTAGTACCTTCTGTCAGATCAGCAGCCGCATTCGATTAGAAATAATATCCATAGCAAACAAACGCACTTGAATCATCCTGAAATCCCGCCCCCAGTCTGTGGAAAAATTGTCTTCCACAAAACTGGACCCTGGTTCCCAAATGGTTGGAGACCACAGGTCTGAAAAACACAGTAAGCCAGTGATAATGTCAGTTTCAGTCCAGGGGGTGGGTGGACGTGTATATATGTGTATGTGTGTGTGTGTGTGTGTGTGTGTGTATCCTGAGTTCACATCCTATGCCCAAAAGGTTGGAGACCTGGTCTAAAACACACACCAAGCAAATGGTAATGGCAGTTTCAGTCCAAATGTGTTTGCATGTGTGTGTGTGTGTGTTTGCACGCGTGCGTGTGTGTGTGTCCCGACTCCGTATACTATGCTCTTTCTACTCCTGGGGAAGAAGGGGTCGCCCCAGCAGCAGTCCTTGCCCTGCCCGCCCAGCCCTGCCGGGGCATCCTTGCCTGCATCGCGAGCAGACAGAACACAGAGTCTCCTGAACTGGTGGGTGCCCAGTGAGCCTCCTTCTGCTGGGAGGCAGGAGTTGCTCTGAGCACAGCCCTTGAAAGCGCTGTTCCCAATCCTGACACCAGGTTTGTTTCATTCAAGTTGGTGCTCACGGGAAGGAGCAGATGGCTTGGACAAGGGGACTGCCGACTTCTTCTTGATCTGTGAGCATCTGCCCAAGGGAACAGTGCCTTCTGAGGAGCCCCAGGAGACGAGCGTCACAGGCGAATGTGAAATCCCCCTTTCTGTTTTCTTGTGTCTCCTTAGAGGGCCTAGCTCCTTGCCTGGAGGAAGTACCCACGTAATAGATGACTAAAGCCAGTCTGGAGCCTCGGTTTCCTCTTCTTTAAAATGATGGGTAGCAATGTCTTCCTGGCAGGTGGTGAGTATCAAGTCAGCAAGCTTAGGCTCATCTCATGGGATTGATAGTAAATTTTTGTAATATTGTTCTCTGTTGATCCCACCATTCTCTTTTCCCTCACCCTCCTCTCTGGGCCCTGGCTGGAAGCAAGAGTATATCTCCTTGGCAGGGGGAATAGATTGTTCACTCTAACCAAGGGGCCACCTACCACTGTGAGCTTAGGGCTTGTGCTTCAGAGCCCAGGTGGAGATTCTCCACTAGGATGCTGTGGGTCTGGGTGCCACTGATTGCCAGAAACCCGTCTGTGCTTGTTTAGCTCTGTCCTCTCTCATTCCCCAGTCCCTTGACCCTGCATCTGATTTTGGGAAGTAGGAACAGGACAGAGAGCAAGTTCACCTTTAGAGAGCATGATTGCACTGCTGTTAACACCGTGGAGAAATATTAATAGGTCTCGCTTGTCCTGTCGAATGTCTCCTGCTCTCTTAGCAATATTGAAGCTAGGGAAAATTTTCCCCAACAGCCACACAGACCAGAGCTTACGATGTCTTATAGAGCGAGGACATTCATTATAAGAAGCTTCAGGGAGCTTCGCTGCCCAGCCTGTAACAAGGTCTTATCTGGTAAATGCCCAGAGGAGGAGGGCAGGGTTAGTTTCAAACGTGGGCTTCACTGCAGAGCCCAGGGATTAATATATAATGCATTCAGCGCTGGTGAAGCATCGGATCTATGGCTGGTTTGAGCTGAGAATGACACTGGCCAGGGGTGAATTCCTCTGTTTATTCCCCTCCCTTGACTGCCCTGTGAGCATGTATACGTGTGTGGGCTGAAAGATCACTTTCTGTTCAGGGGTGTCTTGCCTCAGAAAACTTACAGGCAAGTTTGGAGGGGGTGGACAGTTAAGAAGGACCATCATTTTAGTTTATTTTTGGCCAATGAATTTATTGTGGATGATATTTTTGTTAATGGATTTATCACAGTAGGCTCAGTGTTTGCATGTGTTTTAACTTATTTAATTTGCACTCTGACCTTGTGAAGTTAAACTTATTATCACTGTTTACAGATGGAAAAGACTGAGGCTCAGGGATTATACATAAGTTGCCCAGTTTCACAAATTTAGAATATGGAATAGCTAGTATTCAAATTCCGGTCCTTTCCATCCTGAATATATTTATTCTTCCCACCCAAACAAGTGTCTGTCTTGAAATACAACTTCATAACAATAATGGGTATTTTGAGAAATTATATTTAGTTACTAATATCTTTTAAAAGTTGTTTATTTTCCAAGTTCCCAGGAGCAATTTTTCCATATGGATATGCATTTTAATATAGTTATAATGATTACCTAGTAATACTTTTGTGTTCTATTCTCTTGTCTTAATGTTGTATGATATGCTTTTCCTGACACTGCTAAATAACCTTTACAATTATCATTTATAAAAAGGCAAATAATCCATGGGGTTAATTTCCCATAATTTACCCGAACATTCTCCTGCTATGAGCCACTTTTTCTTTTCTCACATTTTGTTAGTGTGAGTAATGCTCCAGTGAAGATGTCCATGCATAGACCTCCTCACAAGGCAATATTTTACCAAGGAAGAAACGGGATTGGACTCCAGCAGATGGAGTTTGAATGCAGTTTCTCCCTCGTAATAATGCTGCAGCTTTAGATAAGTCATTAGCCCCTTACTAGCTTAATAAGGGTATGTGTCAAAAGATTGATGTGCAAAAGTAGTAGCAGTGTGGCTATAAGCATGCCTAGCCCGTGACAGATATGTAATTGGTTTTAGCCCCATTTTTCTCCTTGGAAAACCCCATGGGTAGAATGTCAGAGTACATGTGCTTTTGTGAGTTTTGGTACCTTCTGGAAAATTCCTTTGCAAACAGGGTCAGAACAACTTATGCTACTGCTAGCATGTAGGAAAGTACTGTTTCACAAGCAGTTGATTTTACTATTTTTGGCACCTTTTTTTTTTTATGCTTGTGGTTCTGAAAGGGTAACAAGTGGAACTGAAAATCAGCTCTGAACCATGCCAAGGTAACAACCTAAGTGTCCGTTGATGAATGCATGGATAAAGCAGACGTGGTACATATATACAGTGGAATATTACTTAGCCATAAAAAAGAATGAACAATGCTGTTTGCAGCAACATGGATGGAACTAGAGACTGTCAAACCAAGTGGAGTAAGTCAGAAAGAGAAAGGCAAGTTTTGCAGAGTGGCAGTATCCTAGCCAGTGGGGTTTATCTGAGGCAGGATCATTGCTAACTGACAACTTTCCCAACAGAAAGAGAAAGACAAATGCTGTATGGTATCACTTATCTGTGGAATCCAAATATGACACAGACGAACTTATCTACGAAACAGAAACGAGCTCACAGACATAGAGCAGGGACTTGCGGTTGCCAAGGGGGATGCCGAGTCGGGGAGGGATGCAGGCAGAGTTTGGGGTTAGCAGATGCAAGCTAGCATATCATCAAGGTAAACTAGGTAAACAACAAGTTCCTCTCAAACCAGAGCCCTGGAGCAACTGGGAGGGGTGGGATGTTCAAGAGGGAGGGGACGTAGGTATACCTGTGGCTGACTCGTGTTGATGCTTGTCAGAAACTGGCACAATACTGTAAGGCCATTATCCTTCAATTAAAAATGAATTTGAAAAAACCGAGTTCCTACTGTGTAGCACAGGGAGCTGTATTCAATATCCTGCGACAAATCATATAGAAAAGAATATAAAGAGGAAAGTGTGTGCATGTATAACTGAGTCACTTTATTGTACAGTAGAACTTAACACATTGTAACTCAACGATTGGCGGAGTCCTTTCACCGTTCTCCTGAAACTATCACAGCACTACTAATCGGTTATACCCCAATACCAAATTAAAAGTTTTTTAAAAATTAAAACAAAAACAGCTCTGTGCCCTTTACTTGGGAAGATGCTGGACTCTGCAGCCACAGAAATGAGTCCCAAAGCTTTTGAAGGTCAAAGACTAATCAGTGGCCAGAAGGCTTATATGTAAGTCCTCCATGACTAATCATATTTCCTTGAACCGAGTGACTGATGGGAGAGACAGAATAAATATATTCTTGACAGGAAACATTATCTGACCTGAGCAAGGGTGCCTGGTAGACATTGCAAAACCTTCTTAACTGATGATTTTTTTTTAAAGGAGTGCTTGTCATCAGATAAGGAAGCTTAACAAGATCCTCTCCCAAATTGGATTTGACATGTGCCTGGCACTCGGACAGCTGAGCCATCCCTCCCCAGACAGTTCTCTGCAGCCATAGCCCAGGGCACAGGGCTTTGGCCGCTCTGCTGCTGATACAGCTGCTAATCCCAGGCTAATGAGTGATCCCCAGGCAGAGAGGGTGGTGAGGCTGGGCGAGCAGGCAGGCATGAGGGTTGTGGGCAAGCAGAGCTTCGAAAGCCACAGGCCAGGAGGAGCCGTGGTTTCCTGGGGCAACCAGAGGATGCAGCTTTCCTTGAGTGGTTCCTGGCCTTGAATTGGGCCAGTGCTCAGGGGCCTCTCCTAATTGGGGGCAGTGTCTTACATAGGATGCTAGAGAGAGAGAGAGACAAAGAAAGGCTGCTGAGGTTGACTTGATGCCTTGCTCATTTGTTCAGGCTATAAACCCACACCGAAAAGTAAGCACTGTTGTGGAGGACTGTCTCCTTAGGCCGTCTCTCCAGGGTTGTTGGGATTTTCATTCATTTTAGTTTAATTTTACTCAGAAAAAGATTGAGGGTAAAAGTTACGTTGTGGGTGACTTACCTTGAAGGTTATATTTATCCCCCGGAATAGCTTTGAAGACCTCAAACCAAAATGTTAATTTAAAAAAAACCATCCCACCCAGTTTACACACACGCCATGTAAACTGACACATCCTCTTAGTCATAAATCGACACAGTGTCAGACTGGTTAGATGGATAGAAATTTTGCTTTTGTGTGTGTGTGTTAGCATATCTGGGTTCATGTCTAATTCATGACAGCTCTGTGATCTAGGGCATGTCACTTAATGCATCAGAGTTTTCATTTTTCAACTTAAAAAATGAGAGTAAAGTAGATGAATGTCTAAAGTCCCCAAGAGGAAGGCTTAGTGGCCCGTGCACATCTGAGAAGATGTAGATTTATACAGCGATGAGTTTCTATTTAAAACCTGTTAAATGACAAATGTGCTGTGTGTTTGTGTGTGTGAGTTTGTGTAACATTACCAAGTGTTGGGAAGGGTGTTTATAGAAACTCTCGTTCACTGTTGATGAAAGTGTAAATTGGCAAAAGTACTTATTTTGTTACCATATTAGTGAATAGTTATGATCAAGAAAGTTATGTTCAAATGGTTATGGTCAAAATAGTTGTGATCAAGAAAGGTGATTCCCATATCTTAAGAATCAGAATTTTTAGGCTTAGCTCTGTCTTGGAACATATGTGTTCATAGGAGACATGCACAGGAGTTCATATGATAGCAGTGCTCATATATATGTGAGTGTATGAACAGCCTAATGGCGACTGACAATAGAATGCAGAAATAGTTTTGGTATATTCACCACAATGGTATATGACCCAGTGGAGAAACGGAATGAACTGCAGCCAGCTTTGAGGAGCTCCCGTTGATCAAATCTGAGACAACATGAGCACCAAAATGGGCTTCCCAGGTGGCACGATGATAAAGAATCTGCCTGCCAGTGCAGGGAACATTGGAGATTCAGATTCCATCCCGGGGTTAGGCAGATTCCCCTGAAGGGGGAAATGGCACTTCCCTCTAGTATTATTGCTTGGAAAATTCCATGGACAAAGCCTGGTGAGGTACAGTCCACGGGGTCACAAAGAGTCAGACACTTTAAGCAATTGAGCATGCAAGCACATAAGCAAGCTTGTGTGAGCACCAGAATAATTACAAAGGGTAATGAGCGATGAGCCCTGGGAAAGTAGGGAATCATGAATCCACATTCATAACAGATAGATACTAAATAGATAGTAGATCCAATACATACATGAGACACATATATACACATACATACATATGAATCCAGGTGAAAGGAGGCTCTAGTTTCTACTACAGTGCTAAGGGCTGAAACTGGCGCTTGGAGTCATTATTTTGTAATCACTGTGGTAAAGATGAGTCATAGAAGAATCACCAGCAGATACTAAATCCAGGAGGAGATTTTGCTGAGAGCAAGATATTGGCATGATTTTTAAGTGTTTTTCCTACATATTGATTACTCGTTAAAATGAGAAAAACTGATAAGTATATTCTGAAAAAAATTGGCAGCACCTTGACTGAATGATTAAATTTAACATCACCGATAAGGAACAGATGGACATTGTGTTTCTCCAGAGGTGCTGTCCTAAGAGGGTATGGCCTTAATCTAATCACCAGGAAATCTCACACATCCCCAAATGGATAACTGTCTATGCAGAGATACAAAGAAAGTTTGTGGAAACATTCCAGATTACCTAAGGCTAAAGAAACTTGACTGATAAATTCTTGTACTGGAGGAGAGAGAGATGGTATTAAGGACCTTTTTAGGTAAACTGACGCAGTTGGAATATGGCTGATATATTAGTTAAAAGTAGAGCATAAATGTAAATGTGTGAGTTTGATCATTGCAGTGGTTAAAGAAGAAAGTATTCCTACTCCTGGAAATAGACATTTAAGTACCTAAGGGTAAAGGTCTAAGATGTATACAAATTACTCTCAGATGTTTCAAAAAAATAATTATACCCACCACACATGCCGAGCAAATGGAAAGAAATATTAAGTGAGTCTGTATAAAGGATATTGGGTGTTCTTTGCCCTATTTTATATGTATAACTCTTTGCTAGTGTTTATTTTTATTAATTAATATCCAAATAAATAGGTGAGAGATGCAGCTAAGCCAATGTTTAGAGGACCAAGTGGTAGCTTTGAATGTTTATCTTATGAAGAAAGGTATAACAATTAATGATCTAAATTTCCATCGTAGGAGGTTAGAAAGAAAGACAAACAAAATAAGTAGATGGAAGGAGTAACACAGGTGAGAGCAGAAATCAGTGCAGCCCTGTTTATAATAGCCAGGACATGGAAGCAACCTAGATGTCCATCAGCAGATGAATGGATAAGAAAGCCATGGTACATATACACAATGGAGTACTACTCAGCCATTAAAAAGAATACATGTGAATCAGTTCTAATGAGATGGATGAAACTGGAGCTGATTATACAGAGTGAAGTAAGCCAGAAAGAAAAACACCAATACAGTATACTAACACATATATATGGAATTTAGAAAGATGCTAATGATGACCCTCTATGTGAGACAGCAAAAGAGACACAGATGTATAGAATGGACTTTTAGACTCTGTGGGAGAGGGAGAGGGTGGGATGATTTGGGAGAAAGGCATTGAAACATGTATACTATCAGGTAAGAAATGAATCGCCAGTCTAGGTTCGATACAGGATGCTTGGGACTGGTGCACGGGGATGATCCAGAGAGATGATATAGGGTGGGAGGTGGGAGGGGAGTTCAGGATTGGGAACTCATGTACACCCGTGGCGGATTCATGTCAATGTATGGCAAAACCAATACAGTATTGTAAAGCAAAATAAAGTAAAAATAAAAATAAAAAAAATTACAAATAAAAAAAGAAAGAACAAAAACAAGAAATAAAATTGACAAAGTCAAAAATTTTTAAAGATTAATAAATTTGATAAACTCTTAAAAAGACTAGGAAACACAAAAGGAACACAGAAAGAAAACAAAAATTACCAGTGATTTCATTTAACAGGAATTGAATCACTGCCACTATAGGTCCTACAGACCTTAAAAGGGTAAAAAGGATACATTATGAAGACCATTATGCCAACAAATTCTACAATTCAGACAAAATGGGCAAATGCCTTGAAAAACTCAACTGACCAACAAAACAAATCTGATACAAGATGACAAGAGAATTCTGAATAGCTTAACAGACTGCTAGCAGTGGCACCCCACTCCAGTACTCTTGCCTGGAGAATCCCATGGACGGAGGAGCCTGGTAGGCTTCAGTCCATGGGGTCACTAAGAGTCGGACACGACTGAGCGACTTCACTTTCACGCACTGGAGAAGGAAATGGCAACCCACTCCAGTGTTCTTGCCTGGAGAATCCCAGGGATGGGGGAGCCTGGTGGGCTGCCGTCTATGGGGTCACACAGAATCGGACATGACTGAAGTGACTTAGCAGTAGCATGAAAGACTTTGTATTTTTAAATCAAAATCTTCTAACAAACTCTGGAACTCCATGGTTTCACAGGTGAATTCTGTCAACCGTTTGAGAGAAATACACAAACTCAGAAAAAAGAGGAAGAAGAAACATGCCTTCATCATTTTATGAGTTAAAACCGTCTATCAAATCAGGACAAAGACAATATAAGAAAAGAAAACATTCTAACACAGAGATGCAAAAATCCTTAACAAAATATTGACAAATCTTCAGAAATATATAAAAAGTATACTATATCATGATCAAAGTTTGTTCTAGAAATACAGGTTTGATTCAACACTCAAAAATTAACCGATATAATCTGCCAAATGAAAGCTAAAGTAGAGAACCATGAATGAGAATAAAAAGCATTTAACCAGATCCAACATTCATTCATGACGAAGATTCTCAGCAAGCGCACTAGAACAGATACCATCTAGCAAACCAGAGTACTCAATCTGATAAAGGGCATCTACAAAATACGTACAGTTAATACTTAGTGATGAAGCACTGAGTGTTTCCCCCCTAAGATCAGATAAAAAGGCAGGCATGTGGAACCTTCTATTCAGTGTTGTATGGAAGTTCTAGTCTGTTCAATGATGCAAGATGAATTAGAAGTGTAAAAATTCAAAAGGGAGAATTTCATACTATCCATAATTATAAACAAAATTATATTAATTACTTAATTTAAAGAATTCAGACTCACAGACACCATAGTATTTTTAAAGAATACCTTAAGGCGTTAGTGAAGAAAGCACCTAGAACTGTTTTAATGGATTTACCAGTATCTCAGGGTGTGGTCAGTGTGCTTAGTTATTCAGTTGTGTCCAGCACTTTGCGATCCTTTGGGCTGTAGCCCGCCAGGCTCCTCTGTCCTTGGGCTTTCTTAGGCAAGAATACTGGAGCGGATTGCTGTTTCCTTCTCCAGGAGATCTTTCTGACCCAGGGATCAAACCCACAGCTCCTGCGTCTCCTGCATTACAGGCAGATTCTTTACCGCTGAGCCTTGGGGAAGCCCCATATTTCAGGATACATGGTACATAAAGAAAAAATCAATTATTTATCTATATATTGGCAGAAAAAGAATTGGGAAATAAAAAAATCATTTTTTCACAATATCTTAACAATTATAATTAGCAATGCATTGAAGAGAAGATATGTGAATGCTTTCTACTAAAAATTATTTAATATTGCTAAGAAAAAATTTTAAAGATGCTAAAAATGAGAGGATATACTATATTTGTGTAAGTGGAAAATCCAGTGTTGTTAAGATGTGATCTGCAGTTCAATGTAATTCAAATCACAATTCCAAAAGGCTTTTTAAAAATAGAAATAGATAAGCTAATTCTAAAATTATATGGATATGCAAATGATCTTGAATAGCCAAATAATAACACCCTTAAAAAGGAACAAAGCTGGAAAACTCACACTGCTTGCCTCAGGACTTAATATAAAGCTACAGTCATTAACACAGCTTGATAACAGTTTGTTATCAGCATAAGGATAGGCACATGGATTAATGCAGCCTGCGAGAGGGTACACAGACGTATGTGTATATGGTGAATTAATTTTTGACAAAAGCAATAAAGTAACTCAAGGGAGGAAGGAAAGCGTTTTCAACAAATGGTGCTAAAATCACAGGGTATCTGTATGGTGAAACAGTGAGCTCAGTCCCCTACCTCACACCACACTAAATTTAATATTTCATAGATCTTAGACTTCAGTGTAGAATTTAAAATAACAAAATTTAAGGGGACTTCCTTGGTGGTGTAGGGGTTAAGACTGTGCTTCCACTTCTACATGTTCCGGTTTTATCCTTGATCAGGAAATTAAGATCCTGCATACTATAAGGCCATGCCAAAAAAGAACAAATAAATAAAATTGTAATTTTTTTAAAAAAAGATCCAAAAGGTAAACAAAGATTTCTAAGAGAAAATTCAGAAAACATTACCAATTAAAAAAAAAAAAAAGCAAACAAGAACTCTGCTCAGTGGAATATATCATCATAAAAATGAACAGATAGATTGGAGAAAATATTCCAAAACGTATTTCTGACAAAGAGCTTCTATTCAGAATATAAAAAGGCCTGTACACTACCATGTATAAAATAGATCAGTGGGAAGTTGCTGTATAATACAGGGAGCTCAACCTGATGCTTTGTAACTACCTAGAGGGGTGGCGTGGGGTGAGGGATGGGAAGGAGGTTCAAGAGGGAGAGGACTTGTGTACACTCATGGCTAATTCATGTTGTTGTGTGACAGGAACCATCACAACATTATAAAGCAATCATTATCCAATTAAAAAATAAAAAAATGACAACTCAATAAAAAGAGGCAACAGTCTTGAACAGGGAAACATGCTTGACAACAGGGGTTGGTCAGGCTGTTGGAGCAAGCGGAATGCTCCCACATCACTGGAAAGGGAGTCAGATGGCATGGCCATCCTGGAAAAAAGATTGGTAATTTTTCCACCAGTTGAAACAACCTCCTAAAAGAGAATGAAACACTGCCATTCGCAGCAATGTGGATGGACCTAGAGATGCCCATACCCAGTGACGGTAAGTCAGAAAGAGAAAGACACCGTATAGTAGTATCATTTATACGTGGGATCTAAAATAGGACACCAGTGAACATATCTACAAAACAGAAATAAACTCATTGGTGTAGAGAAGAGACTTGTGACTGGTAAGGGAGGGAAGGATTGTGAGTTTGGGAATATCGGAGGCAAAGTAGTTCCTATAGCATAGATAAGCAACAGGGTCCTACTGTATAGCACAGGGAACTATATTCAGTATCCTGTGATAAACCATCATGTGGTAGGCCACATTCCTCTATGAAGCACTTTGCTGTATGGGAGAAATTAACAAACACTGTAAATCAACTGTACTTCAGTAAATTTTTTTTTTTAAAGAAAACTGCACCTACTCACTGACTCAGCAGTTCCACTCCTTCATCCAAGAGAAATTCAAACAAATAACCACAAAAAGGTAGTATAAAAGTGTTCTTAGCAATTTATTCACAGTAGCCGAGAGTTGGAAGCAGCCCATATGTTCATGACCAGGAGAATGAATCAATACACCATGCTATATTTGTACCGTGGAATACCCTTCTCAGTAGAGTGAAGCCATCTTTTGATGCATGAAACAATGTGGATGAATCTCAGAAATGTGATGCTTCTTCCCCCCAAGAGGACACAAATGACTGTAGACTCTATCAGCCTATTTATATGCAATTACAGAACAGGCCATTGTAATCGAAGGTCAAAACAGTTGGTTTTCTAGGGGGCAGGATGGTGGAAGGGAAAAAAAAGACTTTGGGGAATGGAGAATATTTTTTGTAAGAGATAAGAGTCTTCTCTGTCTTGATAGAAATAGTGATACATGGTGGATCTATTTTTGAAATGTGTACAGTGAAGATTATGCATTCAAATGTATGTAAAATTTATTTAAAAACAGAATTGTAAAGTATAATTGAGTGAGACTGAGGTAGCGTTGATGGCAGTACAGGTGCATCAAGAATAGCCAGATAGGAACTTCCCTGCTGGTCCAGTGGTTAAGATTGTGTGCTCCAATGCAGGGGGCCTGGATTTGATCCCGGGTCTTGGAATTAGATCCTTTATTTTTTATGCTGAAACTAAAGATCCTGCATCCCATAACAAAGTCCTGGCATGGCCAAAAATAAAAAATTGGATGTTGATCATCAGTTCAGTTCAGTTCAGTCTCTCAGTCGTGTCCAACTCTTTGCGACTCCATGAATCGCAGCATGCCAGGCCTCCCTGTCCATCACCAACTCCCGGAGTTCACTCAGACTCACGTCCATCGAGGTGGTGAATTGGAGCTGGGTCATAGGCACTGTGTGTGCAGTCGCTCAGTGGTGTCCAGCTCTTTAATGAGCCCATGGACTGTAGCCTGTCAAGCTCCTCTGTCCATGGGATTTCCCAGGAAAGAATACTGGAGTGGGTTGCCATTTCCTTCTCCAGGGGCTCTTCCTGACTCAGGGATAGAATCTGCGTCTCTGTGTCTCCTGCATTGCAGGTGGATTCTTTACCACTGAGCCACCTGGGAAGCCTGGGTAATAGGCACCCAGGCTACTTTATTTTCTATTGAAGTATAGTTTCTTTTTTTTTTTAATGTTGTGTTAATTTTTGCCATGCAGCAAAATGATTCAGTTATATATGCATTCTTTTTCATGATGGTTTATCACAGGATATGGAATATAGTTCCCTGTGCTATATAGTAGGTCCTTGTGGGTTTATTCATTCTCATTATACTATTCTGTTTACTTGTATTTGAACTTTTCCATGACAAAATGCTTTCCTCAAAAAACCAAGCTGCAGAAGATTTACATTTATGTCAAGCTTGAAAACATAGAAACATACACTGTTTATAGGTTTGCACTTTTACAGTAAATGTTTTTAAAAAGCATGGAAATCCTAATACCTGATTTGAGACTGGTGGTTATCACTGGATGGCACAAAAAGGATTCAGAGGCCTTTATAATATTCTATTTATTCATTAAATTATTCTCTGTACATTTTTAGACTGAAATACTTCATTCAAAGTGTGGGAACCTTCAAGAAGTTTAGCCTCTATTCTAACATCCAGAGGGGTGCATGGGGTGTTTGCTACTGTGAAAGATATAATAATCTCTTCTCTGCTCACCTTTCAAGTAAGGTGCAACTAAATGCTGAGGCTTCAGGGAAAAGCTAGAGGGGCTTTCAGACCTCTACGCTCTAAGCACAGCTGCCTCACTAGCTTGCGGGCTCCTTGAAGGAGGGGTCTTGTCTTACAAGACTCTGTGTGTCTGGTATTTAAAATGATGCCTGGCACATTTGGGACGCTCAGCCGCTCTTTATGGAATGAATGAGAGGATGGTTCCGCCACGCTCCTCACCCCCTACCATAAGAGGCTGTGTGGGACATCTTGGAAATGTTAGGATTATCTTAATAAGTCATAACAAGGTCCGATGTGAATGACATTTCAGACATCTTATAAGGGCTTTGTTAGAATTAATTCATTAATCCTGACAGCCATTCTATGAGATTGGTCCTATTATTACAACTCCATTGTACAGCTGATGACACACAGGGACAAATATATTAGATTTCTTATCTAAGATCATACAGCTAGTGGTAGAAGACAAGGGACCTGACCCAGAGCCCTTGTGTTTTTTAATTAATTTTTATTGGAGTATAGGGCTTCCCGGGTGGTGCTAGTGGTAAAGAACCCCCTCCCAATGCAGGAGGAGAAAGAGAATGCAAGTTTGACCCCTGGGTCGAAGATCTCCCAGAGGAGAGCATGGCAATCCACTCCAGTATTCTTCCCTGGAGAATTCCATGGACAGAGGAGGCTAGCTGGCTGTGGTGTATGGGGTTGCAACAGTTGGACATGACTGAAATGACTTAGCACGCACATCATGCATAATTGCTTTGAAAAGTGAAAGTGAAGGTGAAAGTCGCTCAGTCGTGTGCGACTCTTTGCGACCCCATGGACTATACAGTCCGTGGAATTCTCCAGGCCAGAATACTGGAGTGGGTAGCCTTTCCCTTTTCCAGGGGATCTTCCCACCCCAGGGATTGAACCCAGGTCTCCCACTCTGCAGGCAGATTCTTTACCGGCTGAGCCACAGGGGAAGCCCAAGAATACTGGAGTGGGTAGCCTATCCCTTCTCCAGCGGATCTTCCCAACCCAGGAATGGAACCAGGGTCTCCTGCATTGCACGTGGATTCTTTACCAACTGAGCTAGCAAGGAAGCCCCTATAATTGCTTTACAATGTTGTTTTGGTTTCTGCTGTACAGCAAAACAAATCAGCCATACATATACATACATTCCCTCTCTTTTGGACTTCTTTCCCATTCAGGTTGTCACAGTAGAGTTCCCTGTTGTATCTGACTATGACACCCAACATCTTCTGATGATCAAGTGAGTTTGGAGGAAGAACCCTAGCTCCCAGGTGATTCTGGGAAACCCATGGATGTAAAAGAGCCTAGCAGAGTTCTCCTTCAGGGAAATGGGGCTTTCAGCTTAGAGGGAGAGGTGGGCAGAGGAGGCACTCAGGATGAGAGATGGTCTTGGCTTCTGGGAGCCTTGTGCCCTCTTGCGGATGTGTATCCCTCGGATAGGATACGTCGCTTCTGAGTCCTGAATTCCCATCCGTGCTGAGATGTCTCTGTGGAGCTCCCAGCCATCCTGGAGGACTGGAGCTCCTCTGGGCTGAGACTGGAGATAATCTGACAAGTCTGGAGATAACCACTCTGGAGAAACAGAGCCTGCCCTGCACCCATTGTCAAGCAGAATGAGTACAATGTGTTTTAATAATGAATGAGTGATTAATAGCAACTGCTTCGGAGAATTATGATGCCAGGAGCCTTACCACACCACGGAGCCGAGTATAAATGATGCTGGAATGCATAATCGGGACGTTAGCATCTGTTCCAAACTGCATTATAAACCAGCCTCCATAATGCTGCTTATCCACACCTCCCTGACATGTTATTATAACACCTCTCTTGAGAATGGATAGGGGGAAAATGTAATACCTATTAATCACCGATTGATAAAAAGAAGAACGTTAAATTAAGATAATGTTACGCATGTCTTCTCCCTCTCCCTGCCCTGGCTTTGAATTTACCCTTCGATGGCCCAGTGATGACTATGTTCCCCATTTTGAGGGTGAGAAAATGTGGTCCAGCCAGAGGAGGCATGCAGAGCAGGTAGCAAGTATCTGGGAACTTGAATCCATTAAACGGCTCCCCATAGAACATAGTCCAGGTCCGCCAAAGGCGTGCCTGTGTGACTTGGCCCCCCATCCCTCTGCCAACCAGATCTCCCACGCATCCTTCATCCAGGTCTGCACTCCAGGTCACATTGGACTCTTTGCAGTCCCCGGAGATGACAAGCTCATTTTTGGCTGGACTTGCTGTTCTTTCCATCACATGATCATCCCTCCTCTGCCAGGCTAATCTCCTGCTCATCCTCTAAATCTCAGCTTCGTGTCACTTCCTCCAGCAGGCTTGCCCACTCTTCCTTCCCGTTTTCCCCATCAGAGCCATGGTATCACACTGTAGATATGGAAATCATTCATTTGCATCTTCTCAGTCTACTGAGAGCCCTTGGAAAACCTCGTCTTACCCAACTCTCTGTCTTCCCGAGAAAGAGCCCAGGATGGGGCACTGGGTAGATTTCACAAAGAACTCAGCACTCGGCTGATAGAGACCAGACTTCCAGGAGCATGTAGAGGCATCCGTGTACAGTCCTGGGCATCCCTGGTGGCTCAGATGGTAAAGAACCTGCCTGCAGGGCCGGAGACCTGGGTTTGATCCCTGGGTCGGGAAGATCTCCTGGAGAAGAGAATGGGTACCGATTCCAGTGTTCTTGCCTGGAGAATCTCATGGATAGAGGAGCCTGGTAGGCTACAGTCCATGGGGTCACAAAGAGCTGGACACGAGTGAGTGATCAGCACATACGTACAGTATGTGGAGCCTCATCCTGAGTGATCAGCACATACACGCAGTATGTGGAGCCTCATCCTGAGTGATCAGCACATACGTGCAGTGTGTGGAGCCTCATCCTGATGGGCTTGTCACGTCTTCTGCACGTTGAGCACCTACTATGTTTTCTTCTAGATGTTGTGAATAGAGCAGCCATCAAAGCAACCTGAATCTTGCTTTTGTGGAGCTGGCGTTTGTTTGAGGAACTCTTAGGGGAAAAAACATCACCAGCTGGGAGCAGTTTGTCTCCCACGGTCTTCCCCTTGACACATTTTCCCCTTGTCCTTCAGGTTCAGCTCAAGTGGCATGATCTGTAGGAAATCTTCCATATCAACTCTGGCCAAAGTGAGAGCATTTCCTTAATTCTAAGACACATTTTCCCTGCATTTTATCATTGCTGTTGTTCTCTTGAATTGGGAGTTTATACTGTTGATGTCTGAGCCATGATGTGCTCATTTCCTGTGATCCAGTTTCCCTTTTTCCTTCTGCAAGCTGTTGTTGAGTCAGGGGGTGAAGGAAACAGGAAGTACCTGGGGTGGTGCTCGCTGTTCTTTGTTCCCCCAGTGGATGCGCTGCTCAACTCACCGCACCTCATTGCGTCTGGTCACATGTCTTTCTCCCTCTCTGGGCTGTGAATTCCTCAAGGGCAACCATGTCTCATTCAACCACAATTTTTCTTTAGCTTCAAACCTGTGCCTGGCACCCAGGAAGCACTCATTTCTCTTGGGGATTAAAGCAATGCATGATGTCATGGGGGAAAGCTGTCCTGCTCTCCACATGATCAGATCCGGTAACTTCTCTTTCCTATTTATCCTTTTAGGTTCACCTCCAGAACCACCACTAGAGTGGATTGCTGAGCACAGAGCCATTACATATTAGCAGGGTCGTCTGTTTGTAAGAATCCCGGGGCTTCGGTTTTCCGACCTCTACCATGGAACTAGGAGTGCCCACCTCCTGCAGTCTACAGGGGAAGATAAAGTGAGCTACACGTTTAGTCAGTTTTCACAAACCGGCTGGCTTCACATGACAGAAGCATGTTCTTTCACAGCTCCAGAGACCAGAGGTCAGAAGTTAAGGTGTTGGCAGGGCCTTGTTCCCTCCAAAGCCTCTAGCAGAGGAGCCTCCGTTGTCTCTCCTGCCTTCCAGTAGCCCCAGGTGTTTCTTGGCTTCTGATAGCACACCTCCAAATCTCTGCTCTATCTTTATCTGGCCATCTTCTCTCTCTTACAGGAACTTTAGTCCTGTTTGATTAGGGGGCCACCCTACTCCAGTTTGACCTTGCTTTAGCTTAACTAATCACATCAGCAATGCCCCTTTTCTAAATAAGTTCATTCTGGGTTAACCAGAGGTCAGGACTCCAACCTATCTGTTTGGGAAACACAATTCAATCCGTAACACAGAATTTTCTAGTAAATACTCATTTCCTGCTCCCCTCCCACCACCCCCAATCATGCCGACTCAGCCTGCTCCACCTGCATCCCACTGTGTCTGAGCCTCTCTGATGTGTATTGTTAAGTGATCTGAGGAAAGTATGCCCTCCTTTTCGAACCAGACTGGGAGCTTTCTGAGGGTAAAGACATCCTTATAGCATCTAAAAGACTGCTTGGCATAGCCTAAAGTCTCAATGTGTTTATGGATTGCCTAGTAACAAAGAAGCAGAAAATACTGACCTCATCTTCTTCCACACTGGTTTCTCTAAAATTCTTCTGGATCCTAAGAGGGGTTTACAGTTCCCATTTCAGCTAGTCTCACTTTGTGTGAGCTGCCAAGAGAAGTTAAGTGTAGAGAGCTTGCATGAGGTCTGTGGTTATTCCTCTGCATCTTGACAACCACCACCCCAACCAAGGCCACCCTGATCTCTCATCTGGGCATCTGTAACAGTCCTGCTCCTTTTTGTAATGTGCTCTTTAAAAAAAAAAAAATAATTGGAGTATAGTTGTTTTTTTGGACTTCCCTGATGACTTAGCAATAAAGAATCTGCCTGCAAGGCAGGAGATGTGGATTCAATACCTGAGCTCTTTAACTTGTCTGAACCTTGATAAAATGGCATTCATCCCAGTACCCACCTTCTAAGACAGTTGGGAGAATGTGATGAGTTGAAATATGTAGGCACTAATTAATATGTAAGAAAAGCTCATTCACTATAGCTGTCATTCTTAACATATCACTATTATTACTACTGTTGCCAAAAGGAGACTCTGGTGATGTGTAGCTATGTCCTGTGGACTTCTGATCTTTCTTTAGTCCCCACATCACGTATCCCTTCCCTATGCAAAATGGGACGTGTACAGAGAGGAATCAGTGTTCAAACATGAGCTCCAATAAGCAGAGTGCCATCTCATGAGCCAGGGTCCAGGTAGGTCCCACTGACAAGGAGAAAACTCTCAGAAGCAGTTTCAGGGTCATCTCTCCTGAACTAGGTGGGGAGACTAGGATAGGTTCATTTATACCTTATTGCGTGGCTTCCCTGGTGGCTCGGCAGTGAAGAATCTACCTGTGATGCAAGAGGCATGAGTTCGATCCCTGGGTTGGAAAGATCCCCTGGAGAAAGAAATGGTGGCCCACTCCGGTTTTCTTGCCTGGGAAATCCCGTGGATAGAGGAACCTACAGTCCACAGGGTCACAAAAGAGTGGGACACGACTTAGTGACTAAACAAGAACAGCAGCAAATATTTGCTTTACAGTGTTGTACAACACAGCAGATGAGTTATATGTGTACACGTAGTCCCTCCCTCTTGGCCCTCTCTCCCACCTGCCCTCCATCCCACCCATCTAGGTCACCCCTGAACACAGAGCTGAGCTCCCTACGCTGTGCAGCAGTCCCGTTCTTTTGAAATCCAGTCTTTCCACTGATCTCTGGGGGATCTTTCCAAACCATGAATTTGCTGGCACCATTTTCACGGAGATGTAGCCAAACATCTTTCTTGTGTGTTTTTCTAGGGAGGCTGCATGCGCCTAGTATTATGCCCAGGCACGATCATTGCTGGATAAATATTTGGGGAAAAGTTAGATGGATGGAGCTGAATGAGGTTTAGGCATGGAGTAAAAACATCTCAGGTTCAAACCCTGGATCTTCCGTGCATTATTTTTTTGACCTTAAGTTACCTGATTTTTCTGAGCTGTGATTTTCTCATCTATAAAATAAGGGATGTAAATGTAGGTTGGCTCCAGGGTAGACTGAAATAGTGCAAGCAAAGAACCTAATACCATTCGCAACACATAGTCGATGTTTATGAAGAATCCTTGCTCACCTCCCAACTGATGCTTTTCCTCTCACGAACCCCTCCCCATTTCTAACTGCTCCCCCTGCACATCTTCACTTCTTTTCTAATTCCACGTCTTGTTTGCCCTCCTTCTCCCTAACTCTTCTTTTGATGGGGTTCCCACCGTTCTCATTTTTTCATGATTAAAATACAGCGTCGTGGAAAGCTAATTAATATTGCAGAGATGAAGGATGCTGTGTTACCAGTCCCAGCTCTCTGCTGAGTGCAAACCACTTACAATGAAACCCGCCAGCTTGGCTATTTAGAAGAAAAAGGATTTATTTATCAACAAGAGGGAATACAACCCTTTTATAATGCAGCCACCAGCCCGTCTTTGATGGCGCTGCCAGCTTCAAACCCCAGGTGCCTGCAAAGAGGCCAAGAGGAGAGTGGATTCATGCAGCAAAGACTGATAGCATGGAATCCCTTGGTCCAAGCTGGTCTTGTCCACTGTGCCCCTGGGGCTCCAGAGCTCTGTGCACCTGGCCACACCTTAACCCTGGTCTCCTGATGGCCTCCCTCATGGCACCCGCGGTTTGGTCACTGCCAATGCAAACAGCCGTGGAGCTGGAGCCGGCGAGTAACAGGACCGGAAAAGCCAAGAGATCATTCTGCATCATGATCCCATTTTACCTGTGAGGAAACTGACGACCCAGAGTAGGACATGAGTTAAGAGTTATTCGAGGCATAGCCACACCCACCCAGGACCTCGAACAATTGAATGTGCTTTCCTCCAGGAAATTTCTTGGTTGTTATCACTGCATGTGGTTGCTTAATCCCTCAGAGTCATTATTACACTGAATGGTGAATATTTGCCTATCCCAGGATAACCTAGTATTAGTCACTGCGTTGTGTCTGACTCTTGGCAACCCCATGGACTATAGCCCGCCAAGCTCCTCTATCCATGGGATTCTCCAGGCAAGAATACTGGAGTAAGTTGCCATTCCCTTTTCCAGGGGATCTTCCCCACCCAGGGATCGAACCTGCGTCTCCAGCATTGTACCAAGATCTTTCCCAGCATGAGACTATCAAAGCAGAAACCCTGTGGCATTTCATTCTCTGCATTTGTAGAGCCTAGAACAGTACTCCACACATAGTGGGAATTTAATATTTATTAAATTAATTAACTCATACATAGAATTGATGGCATTGAGGTTTCCTCTCCTATGCCTTATGATAAACCGGATTCAGGGGAGGCAATTCCCAGTCAGATGGACTCATGGGCTTTGGGAATAATTTGCAAGATTGGGCTAAAGCACCTTACCTTTAGCAATCACTTTATGACCCCGAAACATGCTTAAACCACACCGGCCGCCTTGAGTTCGAATTGCAGCATCTTCATTCACCGTGTTGCCTTTTGCCTCGGTTACTTCATTTGTGGCGTCATCACCCTTGTTAGCGGAGAAGGCAATGGCACCCCGTTCCAGTACTCTTGCCTGGAAAATCCCATGGATGGAGGAGCCTGGTAGGCTGCAGTCCATGGGGTCTCACAGAGTTGGACACGACTGAAGCGACTTGGCAGCAGCAGCATCATTGTTAACCTGATGCAGATACTGTGAGGATCACCTTAGATCGTACGCCCTGTGCGGTGTAGTGCAGTGGTTAGAGGTGTGTCCATGGTGTGCATCCTGCCTGGCTGTGGAGTCTGACTTGACCTCCGATTCAATCAGAGAATGCCATACAATGAGTGGTCACTGACTATGATTGGAATGTAGTCAGTGTTAAGCTAAATCTGTTAGCAGGTGAGGCCAAATGACTTAACTAAGGTTGCAGGTTAGGAAATGGCAGGGGCAGGATTGATGGCAAGGCCCTTCTCTGTGCTCAGTCATTTTTATTCCACTGCAGCCCACTATTGAACCGGGACCACCCTCAGTTTCCCATGGCTGCATCTCAATCCCAGCCCCCTCCCAGTGAATGAGGAAATTCTTCTCTCCTTTTCCCTTCTTTTTCCAAGAGCCCCTTGTACTTTGTTCTTCTCCTGCCAGTATCTGCTCTGGGGAGCGGCACTGCTATCATATGCTTCAACTGTACCATATATTTTACATCAAAAAGTGACCTTACCTGGGAAAGGGAGGCCACCTTTGCTGCCTTCTGCAGGCTAGCGCTCCAGGGGTGCACTGTCAGGGGGGCCGCAGGCTGGCCCATGGCAGGAAGCTTCCCTTTTGTGTCCCAAGTGTCTGGAGGGCCCTTGGGTTCATCCTGTGTGGGAGGGACTGGATGTCTTTGCCTCTTTGAGGAGACGTCACTAAGTGATGAGAGGCAGCTCTCAGGGTTGGTGACTGCGTGGGATTCACTGGGATTGCTATGGGCGCATACCTGGGAGCTCAGAGCCGTCCAAATAAAGGTGAATGCAACTTAAGTGCATAAAGAATCTTGTCTGATACCCCTTCTCCATAAACCATCAGTTTGGGAATTCATTTAGCCAATGAATATTTAAAAGGCATTATACAATGGGGCTTCCCTGGTGGCTTAGATGGTAAAGCATCTGCCTACAGTGCAGGAGACCAGGGTTTAATCTTTGGATCTGGAAGATCTCTTGGAGAAGGGAGTGGAAACTCACTCCAGTATGCTTGCCTGGAGAATTGCATGGACAGGGGACCCTGGTGGGCTACAGTTCATGGGGTCACAAAGAATCAGACACTACTGAGCAAGTAACACTTTAAACACTTTATACCATGTTCCGTGTCCTTGTGTCCAAGATGAAGGTAATAACATCAAATCAATTAGACCCTCACCACCTCTTGAAGCTTATAATATAGTTAGGGAAGAGCTAGGGACAAGCTAGTGCAGCTGGGACTAGTCTCACGGGGCTTTGTGGGGCTTGTGGCTGGTCATTTACCCAGTGCTTCCTGTCTGAAGATGGAAGACAGAGATAAGAGCTCCCAAGGGCAAAGTCAAGGTGACAAGTCCCAAACCAGTTCCAGGAAACAAGGAACTGGTCAGATAACAGGAGTCTAATCACAGAGCCCAAGCAGAGTGGCTTGGGTGTAGGGCATGGGGAAAACCAATTGAAAAAGTGATGGTTGGGGTGAATGACAACATCTCCACATTTATGTGTGGAGTTAGGCTAGGGAATGTTCACAGCAGCAATTTGTAAGAACGAGACTATGAGGAAAACCTCCATCTGTTAACAGGACTAAGCAAATGCATCGTGAGGTCCTCAAATAATGAGAGTTTCAGCAGAGAAAAGTGATCAGCTAGAGCTGCACATGTCAACATGGACGAATCACGCAAACACAACACTGAACGAACAGCAAGCTGAGAAAAGTACACTTGTTTTATATGCTTGTCAGGCTTGCCTGGTGGCTCCGATGGTAAAGTGTCTGCCTACAACTCAGGAGACCTGGGTTCGATCCCTGGGTCGGGAAGATCCCCTGGAGAAGGAAATGGCAACCCACTCCAATACTCTTGCCTGGAAAATTCCGTGCATGGAGGAGCCTGGTGGCCTACAGTCCTCAGGGTCGCAAAGAGTCGGACATGACTGAGCGACTTCACTTCACTTGATGATACCATCTATATAAAGTTTGGAAACAGGCAAACCAATTCTATGTATGTTCAGGGATAAATAAACATGTAGTACAAGTGTAAAGTCATTCGTGGGAATGATGAAGTCTACATTCCAGGTTCAGATGATTTCTGGAGGAGGGCGGGGTGTGGTCACGAAGAGGCATGTGGTCGGGGGTGGGGGCTTCAGCTGCATCAGCAATGCCTTATTTTCTAATCTGGGGGTAGGTGTATGGCTGTTCACCACGTTATTATTTTTCCTTTTTTAAAAATGTGTCTCAAATATTGCATAGTAATTAAAAAAAAAAAAGCTGGAGTGAGTGAGGCAAATGACATGGTTTAGGAAAGGAGGGCCTACAGTCTACCCTTACTGCCTCTAATCAGCTGGGCATCAGACTTGGGGATCTTCTCAAAGCCTTGCTCAGAGATGTAAACAGGATGGCTCTTAAAGGTCAGCTGCTGGCTTGGTCAACTCCTGCCTTGCTCTTCCCTGGTGCAAAGCAATGACTTTGGAAATGAAAAATACGGTTGGGACTTATGCCTGCCTGAGTGCATGCGTGCTAAGTTGCTTCAATTATGTCCACCTCTTTGCGACTCTATGGACGGTACCCTGCCAGGCTCCTCTGTCCATGGGATTCTCCAGGCAAGAATATGGGAGTGGGTTGCCATTTCCTCCTCCAGGAGAATCCTCCTGACCTAGGGATCAGACCTGCATCTCTTGTGTCTCCTGCATTGGCAGGCGGGTTCTTACCTGGGAAGCCCTATGCTCTCCTGGGTACTGTTAAGCTACTCTGAAGTCCCTCAGCTTTCTCCCTATGGGGATAATCTGTCTTGTGGCCAAATAAGCTGGAGAAGGGAAAGTCTGGGTGGCCAAGTCAGCCACCTATTTGGGGAGCCTCTGCTGTCTCAGGCTGAGAATCCGAGGTGCAGTCAGAATGGGTAGTGAGCAGGTGAACAGCAGGACATCACCGAGGCTCTGCAGGATGTGGTCAGAGTTTGGAGGTATCTTATCCCACTGATAGTACTCTTTCTGCTCATGTTTGAGTCACTCTCTAAAGAAACAGAATGTAGACTCCTCCCAAGCATGAGCTGAACTGAGATGTGAAAGAAAGTTTTCCTAATGGAGGGAAGGGGAGCCCTTTTTAATGTTTATACACGCCTGATTGTCACCTTGATCTTTAGAAAGCCCTTGGAATTGATTGGGGGAGCTACTAAGACAGCAATGCATTATTGCTCACTGTTTGGCATGTTCATACATGTCTCAGTGTACCCTCCACGAGGGCAGGCATGGTGTCTACCCTCATATCATTGCATTCCAGAACCAAGGACAGTGCCTTGCAGAGAGCTGGCCCGTCATTGGTTGAATACATGAATGGGTGTCTGCATACAATATGTATGGGCTGTGGGGAGAAGAAGAAGCATTTCCTCTATACTTCTTCCTTCAAAACATTCTTTCTTTGGAGGAGGCAAGGCATGGAGTAGAGGAGGGAGTGCAGGTTTGGGGTCCAGCTTAACCACTCAACCCTTCTGAGTATTTCTTTGTCTCCATACACACTGGCATCGTTGTCAGAAGGCCTGATTCTGAGTTCTGTGTGCTTCCTGTTATACGCTATAGCCTCCCACTCATTAAAACACCAGGTCTGTGGCCAACTTCTTGAATGACCTTGGAAAAGTCACTTCCCTTGGATATAGGACAGATACTGTGCTTCTCAGCTTGCTTTCCTCGTAGGGGGCATTTGGAAATGTATAGGGACATGTTTGGTTCTCACTGGATGCTAAGACTCTTTGACAGGCAAGAGAGCCCCACATAAGGGGGAATGGTTCCCCCTAAAGTGCCAGCTGTGTCCTTAGTGAAAAACATTGTTAGACTCAATGGAGACCCTTCTAGCTAGGAGCAGGTCTGTCAAGCAGAGTCCTGTGCTGTGACATAGCTCTGGTTAGAGGCCTGATGTGTGAGGTCAGTGAGCACAACAACGTTGTCCTGGGGGAGCTGGGACAGGTGGGAATGGGCAGACCTGGGAGCTGCTGGGTGTCAAGGGCTCATGGCTTGGTGTAGCCTATGACTTCTAGGCTCTCCAGAAGCAAGCATTAGAGGGTGATCTGGACAGATCACCCTGGAGTTGTGAGGTAAAGGCAGGTGGAGGCCACAGGGCAGCTGAGTAAGGGGAGGGCAGGTCTCAAGAGCTGTAAGATCAGAGGGCAGCTGGCAGGATGAAACAAGCCATTGAAAAGAGCGGTTTGCTGTGATCTGCTCTGTGGCGAACAGGGGCTAGGGCCCTGGGGCTGAAAGGGAGTCGAGGGAGGCGTATTTTAAGGTGTAGAATCAATACTGCATCTGTGCCTTTTAAATTCAGTTCCTTCTTCCAATAAATCAAGTTGAGCTTGAGTGTAGGTCCTTGTCATGGTCTGCAAAGAGCCTTTGGCTCGGCAATTTCCATAGCAAAGGCAGGCAGTTTGAGGGAATCAGATAATTACTGAGCCCTTTTTAGCATCTACACACACCTGGCCGTCACCCTGATCTTTAGAGAGCCCTTGGAACTGAGTGGAGAAGCTACTTGCAAAGCAGTGTATTATTGCTCTGTGTTTGGCATGTCCATACATGTCATAGTGGGCCCTCCATGAGGGCAGGCACAGTGTCTACCCCTTCACTGTATTCCAGCACCAAGGACAGTGCCTTGAGGAGAGCTGGCCTTTCATTGGTTGAATGGATGAATGGATCCCTTTGGGCTATGGGAAGAAGAAGCATATCCCCTTATACTTCTGTCTTCAAACATTCTTTCTGTTGGAGGAGACAAGGCATGGAAGAGAGGACGGAGTATAGGTTTGGGGTCAAGCTGTCTGTACGGGACACCTGGATCAACCAGTTGACCAGCTCTGTGACCTGGCTGGTTATGTAACTTTCCTAAGCCTCATTGGTAGCAGAAATGATGCTAGGAAAGGATTTAGTGAGCTAGTGCATGAAGTCCTTAGCACATGGCCTGATATAGAGCAAGTGTTCATTAAGTGGAGATTGGTGAGGACACAGCCAACATGCTGCCAGGGTGCCTACCTGCATGAGGCAGATAGCTTCCCTGCATCAGGGACTCTGGCATGTGTGCAGACACTGGCCTGTGGCAGCATCTTCCTCAGTCCATGGCAAAAGGAACCGAATGTGGACGATGTAGTCCACTTAAAGGACAGTCCTTTTATGTGAGACTTTCTTCTTTATTGGGCTTCCCTAGTGGCTCAGATGGTAAAGAATCTGCCTGTAGTGCGGGAGACCGGGGTTCCACCCCTGGGCAGGGAAGATCCCCTGGAGAAGGGAATGGCTACCCACTCCAGTATTCTTGCCTGGAGAATCCCATAGACAGAGGAACTTGGGCTGTAGTCCATGGCGTTGCAGAGTCAGGCATGACTGAGCGACTAACACTTTCTTCCTTATTGCTTTTAATTTTGATGTAAAAGTATCTGTTTCATAATGTGATGATGAACTTAGAAGGGAGGCTTTAAAACTGTATCCTCACCTGGCAAAATAAAAGTTTATGACCAATGCTGTTCTTCCATTAAAAAAAAAAAATTCTGAATGTGAAGTCCCCATGCCCTGAGACCCCCAGTATAACTGATTTTGGTGGTGTTCTCATCTGAGAGAGGTGGAATAGACGGTAAGTGTAGGGAGTGTGGGGAGTAGAGGGGTCAAAGGCCTCTCTTGGCCTGGTCCTTGAGAAGGCTCCCTAAGGCAATAGGAAGAACTTGAACATGGCCTTCAACATGGCAGGATTTGTGTTGGCAGATAAGTGACATCCTAGGTACTGACGACTGTTTGAGCAAAGGCCCAGGAGTAGACATGAGCCAGGTGTGATAGGGGTTGAAATGGAGAGTGTGGGTCATGGAGAAACAAACATGGGCCAGAGAGCCACTAGGGTTTCTTAAGCAGGGGCATGCCATTCTGAAAGTGGGGTTGAATATGGAAGGTAAGTAATTTATTGAGATCCTCTGGTTATTTATCGTACTCACTGCTGCTCTGGTGTGCTTGCGGACGCGCATGCTAGGTTGCTTCAGGCATGTCTGATTCTTCGTGACCCTATGGACTAGAGCCCACAAGGCTCCTCTGTCCATGGGATTCCTCAGGCAAGAATACTGGAGTGGGTTGCCATTTCCTCCTCCAGGGGATCTTCCTGACCCAGGGGTCAAACCTGCGTCTCTTACATCTCCTGCACTGGCAGGCGGGTTCTTTACCGTTAATGCCACCTGGCAAGCTACCCTGGACCTATTCCCAAATGATGTAGAAGAGTCAGGAGGCCGATAGAGATAAAACAGTGCATCGTGGGTCATATAATGGTTGGTTACAGAACCAAGAATGCATCTGGAACGTTCAGATTCAAGAACCTTTGAGAACTAGCAGTTAAATTTAGATGGAAAGAGATACAGCAAATCCTGATGAGTGAACTGTTAGGACTTGAGAGCTGCAAGTAGGAACTCCAGTGGGAATTAAATGATACAGCCCCTCCCTTCGGAAAGGACTTTGATACAGTTTCATTCTCCTCACTGGTCGGGGGTCCATCTGAGGTGGTGAGATAGAGTCTTGGGCATGAATGATGCCCAGCACTGTACCTGAGTAAATCCATATCACCCAATAGATCCCATCTTCCTCCTGTGAGAGCTGAGGTTTGGTTTTCCACCTTTATTCTGTGTCAGTAAATATCTCCTATCCCCGGGTTCTAATGTAGTAGCACTGGGGTGCTTCAAGGAAAACTAGATGTTTAGCAGTCACTTGAAGGGGCTCTCGTGCAGTTGATTGCTGGACTGCATTTAAAGATGCTTTGCTCCAGAAGGGGTGCATTTCTTCCTGGGTTCTGTGCCACTGTTCAGGTAGATGACACCAGGGTCAGGGGAACTAGGCAAAGGCTTCCTTAGGTACAGAATATTCAGGGCTCCTTTCAGGAGGGACAGGTGCTTCATTTGGGGATGGGAGGACCTCCAATGAACAGGAATTATAGAGAATGTGGTTCTTCTGGTTGATCCTGAATAGAACTCTATAAAAGCTGTCAGCCAGACCAGTCTCATCCCTGCCATCACCAAAAGAGAGCAGCTGTGGGGCTAAATGAGCCCCGGCCAAGCCACAGAGGACCTGCTTTGCTGCTGACACATCTGATGATCCTGGGCCGGGCTCTTCCCATCACTGTAATTCTGTCCCTCTGTTGGAAAAGGAAAGGACTGGAGGGAACAAACCTTAAGGTACCCAGGCTCCCTAGATGCCTTTGTTAATGCACCACTTTCACAGAGGAAGAGATTAATGATAATATGGCCGAGATCGTCCAGTTGGGAAGTGAGAGAGGCTGCCCATTTGTGGTCCTGGAGCTGGCTTGTCAGTGTGGGATTCGTCCTCCTCTCTTGTCCTCTGGGGCTGTTGGGGAGGATGTTTTGGGAGTGTTTTGGGTTTAGAGCCAGAAAAGCCAGGCTGCTGTGGTGTATGGTTAGAGAATCACGGTGCACACGGCCACCGTGTTGTGTGACTCTGAGGACACAGTTGACATTGCCATCTATGTGAATGGCACCCCCTGGGGTTGTGTGCTCAACACTGAGAGCCTGATGATGGTGCCTTTGGGTGCAGTATTCTTGCCTGCAGAATTCCACGAGGAGCCTGGCAGACCAGAGTTGGACATGACTGAGCAGCTAACACACACACACACACGCTTTTCCCTACCTTGCCCTATATACAAGAAGTTGGAGTTATCCCTGGGGGTCCAGGTGGAAGGGAAGATGCTTTCAGTTCTGTAGGGAGTCAGAGATCAGGACCTTTCAGAAAAGCGCAGCTTCCCCCACCCCTCTTCCAAATGGATGGCCAGTTTTCTGCCACCCAGGGCCTGGATGTGGCAGAAGAGCAGGCATGGAAAAACCCATATGTCCATCCATGCCCAGCCTGCCTTGCACAATCCTAGGAGCATCTTGCCTTAGGTGACTCATTCACCTCACCCTAGTTCTAGCCTTGCAATATGAGAGCACCTATTAGAGCATCAGATCTGTAGTAGATATTGGGGTACAAAAATCAACAAAATGAGGCCTTCCTTCCCTGAACAGACAGCCAGAGAGACCAACAGGAAACACAGTGATTTTAGTTGGCCACAAAATTGTTTCAGTGGGGACAGGGGAGGTCCCCTGGGGCAACAGGGGAGGCATCTGGTCTACCTGGGGAGACTGGTAAGCCTTCCCTGAAAAGAGGTGGTCTTCGAGTTGAGACTTAAAAGGTTAGGGGAGGAGACGTTTGAAGAGGAAAGAGAGGGAGGAAGGGGCATTCCATGCAGAAGAGACCACGTGGACGCAGACACAGAGGCTAGAGAGAATGAGTGTTTAAAAATCTACTCATTGCTCAGTAGGAGCGAGATGAAAATTACATGGGCTGGGTGCTAGGGGGGAGGGAATGGGAAGTGACCAGAGAGCCAAAGCATGACGGAGCCTGTATTCCATGCAAAGTGGTAAGAATTTCTGTCCTGAAAACCATGGGGACCTGCTGAAGAATTTTGAGCAGGAAAGTGACATGACCAGAATTGCATTGTTAGAAGTAGCACTCTGGTAGAAATGTGGGGAGTGGACTGAAGGGTTGGGAGAGCAAGGGCTGAGTGAGCGGCTAGGAGGGGGTTGCCAGGGTTCAGGTGTGTGCTGAGGGCCCGAGATGAAAGGAGTCCTGCCTCGCTGGCCTCACTCCTTCCCCTGGCCCCTGGGAGGAAAAATGGCTTCCTGCCCTCCCCATGTCTAGGCGGGCAGCCAGGGCGACTGCACTGATTGAGGCGAGACTGAATGTCTCTGGGAGCACAGGGGTGGGAACCAGAGGGGCTCTAACCTGGGACCCTCTGGCACAAGCAGGGTCTCCCTGGGCTGAGAACAGATCCCTCCTTCTGAGCCAGGTCTGGAGTGGAGGAGGACCGCTTGGTCCACAGAAGAAGGAGCCCTGAGGCTGCACTGGGAACCTTTTCCCAGCACTGAGCCCCTCTACTCACAGGTGAGAGGTACCAGATGGAAGGCGTGTGTGGGGACGGCTCCCTTTCCCCCTGGTTCCAGAGCCCCTTCTCCACATTTCTGTGGCAATCCCTTTACATTGCTTTCTTCATTCTGGCTTCCCAGCACCTCCAGGGGGGCTAGAGAAGGGAGCTAATTACCTTGCTATAAATACCAGCCAGGAGGAGCTCTGAGGGCCCCAGACCTGGCTTCTCTTTCTCAGTGCCTTGCTGGTGGGTTGGGCAGTCCTGGATGCGGGCACTCTACACAGTAATCCACCATATATTTCTAGGATGTGCCCACCTTCCCCTAATGAATGGAAACAAGCAGAGTGGGAAGAAGTTAGCAACCACATCACAGGCATCCACAAAGTACCAGGCACAGTGCTAGGCTCCAGGAATTTGGGGGTGTATCAGAGCCTGGCTCTGCTTTCAAGGAACTCTCTGTCTAGAGAGAAAGATAGGCCTGCAACAAATATCAGTGGTTCTGATGGGCTGATGGCATGGGGGTGTCTCCCAGGGAGCAGGGAGGAGACATAGGTCTGCCTGCAGTGGAAATGGAGGGCTTTACAGAGAAGGTGGCCCATGTAGCTGAACCCTGAAAGATGGAGAGGGCTGGGAAGGTATTCCGGACAGAAGACGTGGGGCAGCAGAAACAGGGTGGGAGTGTGTCCCGAGGGAGCAAGGCTGGCCCTCTGTACCACTGGCCCAGGACTTCCTGGAGGGAGGAAGGATTTGGGTTCCAAAATGCAGCTGGGATCTGGCTCTGTGAGTCCTTGAGTCCGATCTCCTTGGGTCGCAGTTGGGAACCACAGAAGGCTTTTGGGCAGCCAGGTGGCCTGATCAGATGTGTGCTTAGGGAAGATCACTCCAGGGAGAGGCTGAGATGCCCTCCCCCTTGGTCACTTGGCTTCGTTATCTCAAAAAGGCAGCCTTCAGGGGCTGGAGCTCATAGGAGGTGATGTCAGTGGGCAAGGAATTACAATGAAGACACAATTAACATCTCACAAACAGAAGCGAAATGCAAACACCCCACTGGAAGAGTGGAATTATGCACAGAAAAAAAAAATCCTTCCCCTAATAGCTCTCCGACTTTCATTAGTTCTGACAGTGAAGGCTGCATCTCTGTGTTCCATGGCAACCGTTTCCAGGAAGAGCGATGCCAAGAGGAGCGCAGGTTCTGAAGACTTTCAATCAGTCCGAAAGCTTAGCCAGACAAAACATCACATCGCAGGCTTCTCAGCCTCCGTGGGCGCCTAAGGGGAAGGGTATGACGTGGGCAAACATTCCTCTCGGCTCTGGGGGTGACTTGAGCACAGGGAACGCGAGCGCAAGCCGCCTCCCTCCAGGGCTGGATCACAGGAGAGATGCCCGGGGCCCAAGGTCCCCCGACTGCAGACTCGGGTCGTGTGGCTCCAGGAGAGGGTCGAGGCAGAGAAAGCACAGTGTCATCCAGTGGATTCCTTGGCTTCCTCCCTGTCCCTCGGAAAAGTACTCAGCTCTTTCTAAGCTGTGCATCTGCTGAATAGCACTGATAGAGGAAGAGAGCCAGGCTCTGGAGCCTGGTGGCTCGGATTTGAATTCCAGCCTTTCTCTTACTAGCTGAGCCATCTCCATCAGCTTACTTGGCAACTGGGGTTCAGCCCCTTAACTGTCCCCACGTAGTCAGGAGGATCAATGGCACAGCCTGTGGACAATGCCAGGTTCTAGAACTGCTCGTAGTGGGAGCTGACTGGGTGAACCGCGTCCCGTTCATGTTTAGGGTCCAGTGAGGTGCTGTGGATGACGAAAGTGGCTCAGACTCTAGATTCTGGCTGGGCCGCCTGTAATGCTTGCCACCTGCTCCCTCCTCCTCCGTCCTCCCCCCTTCTCAGGCAGCCCTCGTGTGCCCTCTCCAGTTCTCTTCACCCACTCTGTAGTATTTCAAGGATGGTGATGGCATGGGGTAAAAGCAAGTGGGTTTGCGCTTGGCCTCTGGGCCTCGGATGGATGAGCTGGTTTGGTGCCTTTGGCTCTGGCCGCGCTCCTGGCAAAGTGCATGGATGGGGTGGGGGCAATGAAGCACAGACATGGGAAGACAACTTATAAACATTCAGTGCCCTCCAAGCTCCTGCTTTCTCTGCAAGAATACATATCGAGGGCCTCCGTGTCCTGAAGCTCTGGTCCTTGGGATGCCTCAGTGAACAAAACAAGGCGCTTCCCTACTCCTGAGAGAGACTGGTCATATGCAAAATACACCATGAAAGGTGGATACAAAGTCAGAAAGTGATAAGTGCTTGGGAAAAAACAAAAAACAAAAAACCCAGCAGGGCAGGGAGAAGGGTTGGAAATGTCAGAGTGCGGGGTGGGTTGGTATTTTCAAAGTAGTGGGGGCACCTTAGATCTCATTGAGAAGATGGCATTTGAGCAAATAATTGAAGGAGGGAAGGGTGTTTGGAGGAAAATAAACTAGGGAACAGCCAGTGCAAAGGCTCAGAGGAAGACATGTGACTGGCACGTTTGGGAATAACAAGACGGACTGTGTGGCTGAGTGGGGAGGAATGGATGTCCCATGGTAATAGGGACTAGAATAGGTGAGCTAGAGCTGACTTCGCTTTATGGTGTCCTGAGTACTGCCAGGAGTTGGGAGGGTCTAATGATCAACCCTCCATTCTCTAAGACTCCCTACTCCAATCAGCCAGAACAAGTAGATTTTAAAAATTATTCTATGTATTGGAGTTCAGTGTAATACTTTATTTAAATAAAGCCTTTGGCAACCTGAAAAGGATTGAAAAATTGACCAACTGAGCCTTGTAATAATGGGAGAAATGGAACCTCAGAGAGGACAAGTGACTTACCCAAGGCCACACAGCAAATTCAGTGGAAGAAATAGAAGTCAGACCCAGGGCATCTGGAAAAGGCACTTTGCTGTTATCTGTATTGGAGCCATGGGGCATCTTGGGAGCTGGCTGAAGCCTGAGACACATACAGTCCACACCGGATCCTGACAACTGGGTCCCCATGGACTCGTGCGCTTGAGCTCACTTGAGTCTACATGACTTTTCTCAGGCTGTTGCGTTCTTCTCTTACAAACACACGTGGCCCTCCTCAGTTCAGTTTCTACATCCTCTGTGAAGCCACCTCCTGCTTAGCTGAGCCATCAGTACATCTTTCTGCGAAATGTTTACAGCAATTTGAGCCATAGCAGCTCTAAAACAAGTCCTGCTGTCTTTTTAAGCCAGTGTTTCCTGCTCTGTAAGTGCTGAGGCAAGTTGCCTGCTCATAGGGTTTAGGCTAGGATGGAGTTTCATAATATATGTAGTACCTCAGGATATGATCTGGCACAAAAGAGCTGGCCAAGGAATGTTTATTAAGTAAGTAAATCACATCAGCCTATGGAGAAGTATTTTTCCATGGACCTACTGGCCCTGTCCATAAAGAGAAGGCATCTGAGTCCAGAGGTCAACAATACAAGCTTGAAATAAAAAAGACCCAGGTTCAAATCAAATTGCTTAACCTACTAGAACCCCAGTGTCTGCATCTACTAAATGGCAATAGCACCTACATTTGGGGATTATTATTGTTGTTCAGTCACTAAGCTGTGTACAACTCTTTGCAACGCTATGGACTGCAGCAAGCCAGGCTTCCCTGTCCTTCACTCTCACAAACTCATGTCTGTTGAGTCGATGATGCCATCCAACCATCTCATCCTCTGTCATCCCTCTTCTCCTCTTGCCCTCAATCTTTCCCAGCATCAGGGTCTTTTCCAGTGAGTCAGCTCTTCACAGCAGGTGGTCAAAGTATTGGAGCTTCTTCAGCATCCATCCTTCCAATGAATATTCAGAGTTGATTTCCTTTAGGATTGACTGGTTTGATCTCCCTGCAGTCCAAGGGACTCTCATGAGTCTTCTCCAGCACCGTAGTTCGAAAGCATCAATTCTTCAGTGCTCAGCCTTATTTATGGATTATTAATGGAGAGGAAATTGTGTCAATGCTCAGTAGTACTTGTCTAGCCCCTTGGGCCGGATGAAGCCCTCCGGGGATTAGAGGAATCCCAGGCAGTGGTTCTCACACTTGAGTGTGTGTTTCACCATCAGGGACTTGTTAAAATATGGATAGATGGTTCCCATCCCTCAGAGGTTCTGATTCAGTAGGTCTGGGGTGGGACCAGAGCCTGCATTTTTAACACATCCCCAGGTGAGGTGATGCTACTTGTCCTGGGATCACTAAGAGCCAGTGTCTTCCACCAAGATGAGAGTCACGGAAAGAGAAGGGACTGAAAATCAGGTACAGACTTGATGTGCGGCCAATCCAGATGGAGAGTTATGAACCCCGAAGGAGGCCTATTCTCCAGGCCAGGGAGTCAGCCAACTTCCCACCCCTGGGTGACCAGCTGCCCTCACTGGAACTCCATGACAGGCACAAAGATTCATAGTCCAATGAAGAAGCAGCCTACGGAGAACTCCTTCCCCTCCTTCTGTCTCATTCCTATTTCTTCCAACTGGATAACTTCTGGCCTCTGAATATACCAAAATAGAGTGAGCTATAAGATGCTAATAGAGATGAGCAAGAAAATAGAAAACCAGATAGAGATGAAGCTAAAATCAGTGTTTCTAGATTTGGAATCCCGCCCCCCACCCTCCTGTAATTTCTCAAAGATAGCAGTCATCCTGGGAGCATTCTAGGTCCCCAAGATGTTAAAATAGTCCCATGAAAATGAATGGGTTCTCTATTAGCAACACAATAAAATCTATAGATTTCAACCTACGTTCAGATCTTGTATGACTTGGATCCTCTTATACTAGCCAACCATTAAATATCTAATGGCTGCCTTTCCTCGTCCCTGTACTTTTTCTTCTTAAGTCTTTGCTCTCGCCTTCCTTCCAGCTGAATTGTCCTCCTTCCAATAAGCTCCTAACATCTGTCTCTATTTTCAGTGTTCTAAATCAGGGGATAGCAAATGGCCAAATATAGCCCACTGCCTGTTTTTGTCGGTAAAGTTTTATTGGAACATGGACACACCCATTCATTTCTGGATCCTCTAGGCCCGCTTTTGTGCTGCTATGACAGAGTCGCGTAGTTGTAACAGAGACCATCTGGTCTGCAAAACCTAAACTACTGGCTGGCTGGCTCTTCATGAGAAAAGTTTTCTGACCCCTGTTCCAAGTGCAATGTCATTTTCTCAATGAAACCTTAATGGATCCCACCAAGTAACATTTATCTCACTTTCCTCCCAAACCTCCTAGTTCTTCCTTCTATGATTATGTTACTTGTCATAATGGTTTTCTGTGTATATATATATATATATATATTTTTTTTTTTTCCACTGAATCGCTTTGCCAGGGCATACAAAGTTACATTTAAAGACATTCCTTAAAGTCATTTGTAAAGTTCCAAAAGTAGGAAGCAACCTAAATGTTCAAGAGTTACAAAAAGGCCAAATAAACTATGGTCTAGCCTATGAGGTATTGCTATGTGGCAAATAAAATCAGTTTCTCGAGATCTAATGGTTGGGGAAAAATTGTCTATCACATAAAAAATTTTTAGAAAAGCTTCTAATAATACAAGCCTACTTTGTAAGTTAATAAATAAATATACAAATTAAGAAGGCTTGAAGGAAATCTATAAAAATCTTATTCTTCTCTGGGTAGAGGTTTATGGTTGACCTTCATTTTGTTATTATCTTAGTTTATATGTTTTTCATAATAAGGATATATTACTTTTAAAACTAGGGGAAATCACTTCTTGGCCTTTTGGCTAAGATCAAGTGTAAAACCAGGAAAAAGTCCAAGTTATCAACACACTAGCAGCTGACTCTCCTCTGGCTTTGACACATTCTAACACCATGACCTTGAAAATTCACCTAGCCTCAGTTTTTTATCTCTAAAATATGGGGAAGTACAGCTTTCTTTGGAAAAGACCCTGATGCTGGGAGAAATTGAGGGCAAGAGGACAGGGGGTGACAAAGGATGAGATAGCTGGATAGTTGGATGGTATCATGGACTCAGTGGACGTGAGTCTGAGCAAACCCCAGGAGACAGGAAGGACAGGGAAGCCTGGCATGCTGCAGCCCATGGGGTCACAAGAAGCTGGACACGACTTAGTGACTGAAAAATCACAACAGTGCTTTTTCTTGCAAGGTTTGTTGAATTTTTGAAACAGTCTAGCAATCTCCAAAATGCCCTTCTCCCCAGCATGCCGCAGCATCTGGGCCATGGTGGTGAGCTGGGGGGAGTCTGGGAGTTTCCACGGGACCGAGTTGGCTCCTTGAGATCGAGGCGGAGCTGTGATGGAGCAGAATGGTGCTGAGGCTGCCTTGAAGTCCAGGGCCAGCACACGTTTTAGCAGCCCAGCACAAGGAGGGCTGCCGTGAAGGGGCCCTGGTCCCCGAAGCCCCCAGCTTCACTGGTCCCATGCCTTCGTGCCTTTGTGTTTCATTTTCAGCCTGAACTTGCCGTTCCAGCTGCAGTGGTCTGGGGCCTGCCCGTCCACACTCCCCACCCTGTGCTGTTTTCTCACTGCCTCCTGTCAGTCTGTGTTTGCCATTTTCTTTCTCCTTCCAAGTCACACCCTCATACTTCCACTGAAGTGTATTACTTTTTTTTTTTTTTCTTTGCCAAAATCTTTCTGTTCCTTCCTGACTTGCTGAAAAATGTCTTTACTTGAGCCTACGAGTAACATTTTTTCTGTATTCCTTTCTCCCATCTTTTTCTCCTCCTCTTCTTTTGTCAACATCCTTATTATCCCCTCACCCAATTATCAAGATAAGTGAGGGAAGGCAAGAGTAGATGATGGAGGTCAGCAAAGAGGTTGATCAGCTGGACTCAGGCAGTGGCAGTGGAGATGGAGAACAGTGGTGCTAGAAGGAGACAGGCTCCACTGAAGTTACATATGGTGGAGATGAAGGCCAGAAAGGGGCTGTGATACACCCCAAGTGACCAAGGGACAGCTCAGGGAGTCTAGGTCTGTGTTCTTGCAATTCCTGGGAATATCCCAGTATCTGGATATATCACTCATCTGCCATGGCCCTTCCACCACGCCCCACCCCCCATTCTATGTGCTCCCCAGGGATGTGGAGACGTTGACCCACCTCACCCTATTCCACCACCCAGGGTGAAGTCTTTAACAAGGGCCTCCACATACCCAAGAAGCCAAGAGGGTACCCGCTGACTTCTGGACTTTGGAGAAACCTGTCACACCTGCCTTTGGCTTTGGAACTTGGTATTTCCAGGAATTCATTGAGGACTGGGCCATAAAGTTAGAGGGGTGTGTTTTGGACTGGGGGCAGTGGGGACAACTGTCATTAATTAGGTCAGTTTCTTATCAGCTCCATAAGAGCGGAATAGCAGACTCTGCCTCTGGGGTACTGGCCCCAATCTCAGTGGGAAGTCAGAGCCCCCTTGGCCCATGAGAATGCCTGAAGAGCAAGCTGGGCCTCATGGATTAAGCAATGAACTAGTGCAGGAGGAGATTAGCATTTGCTGAGCATGAACTATTGTGGTTTGTGAACTGCTTGTGAGTCCTTGATGACCAGGTGTGTTGAGTCTCATGGCCTTGTATCCTGCATGGTGTGATGGTGAATAGCAAACCACCGTGGGAGCAGGTTTCGGCTCTGATGTCTGCATCCCGTGCAGGACTCTGGAGGCCTGAGGAGCTCTCCCCAGCTCTTGGCTTTCTTGGTAGAGATGTGGGTGCCCCACCTTAATGTGGCTACAGAAAGGTTACGCCTCAGCTCTCATTTCCTTTTTTTCTAAGAATTTTTTTTTCTTAACGTGCACCATTTTAAAAGTCTGTATTTTATTTGTTACAATGTTGCTTCTCTCCTTGGACTGTGTGAATTAACCTTCTCTGGTTTCTAGAAAGTACCATGAGGATATGCAACTGTGGCTCAAGAGGGAGGGATAATCACATACCTGAATCGACAGAGCTTTGAAAGGTCTCCATCAGAGCTACCTTGAATCTTCTCTGCAATCTGATCATCTCTCTGGGGATGCTCCCAGATCCTTCTTGCTTAAGTATTCATCAAGCCTGTGAACTGAGGAATTTATGTCAAGCAAAGATGGAAATTGCTTTGCAAACTTTCCCAGTATTAAGCTTATTATTCCCAGACTGTCCAAGGTTTATAGATGTCATCTATCAGATACCGTTTGTTTTTTTTTTTCCAGATTTTATTTTTACAGTTCAGTCAGTACACCTACTATGGGGGCAAATCCTATTGCCATTGAAAAAATTAGGAGATTGAGTCCCAGAGAGATTCAGTAATTTTATTTGAGGTTAAATAGACGATTGATAGTCATACTGGGATTCAGGCGTAAACCTAATTTCAAAGCCCCTGATTTTTCTTTTTTAAGATATAATTTTATGTATTTAGTTTTGGCTATTCTGGGTCTTCACTGATGAACTCTGGCTTTCTCTAGTTGGGGTGAGCGGGGAGCTACTCTTCGTTGCCGTGTACAGACTTCTGTGGCTGTGGCATGTGCCCTGAGCCATGTGAGATCTTCCTGGATCAGGGACTGAACCCGTGTCCCCTGAACTGGCAGGCAGGCTCTTAACTACCGGACCACCGGGGAAATCCTAATTGTCCTACCTTTGAAGCTGCCCAGGGTCTTCATATCTTTCTGCAAAATGGTTACCAAGCCACTTCTTGAAGACTTGATATATCGGAAAACTCACTCCCTCCCCAGGTGGCCTATAGAGGTCAGTGTCTTGCTTAGGCCGATTGACAAGTGGCTGGTCTAGCTATCACCATCTATCACCACTAATAAGTGGTGGTCTTTGTCCTCCTTTTCCTCCCTTCCCTTCTTCTCACTTGACTTTGCATCCTTCTGTCTTGCCCTGGAGGGAGAGGCCCCTTGACTTCACTCAGGAAGGGCCCAGGTTGAAGATGCTGCTGGTCCTCAAGAAAATAGCCTAGGCTGGGAGCTCTTTTCTCCTTCCCTGAGCTAACCAGTCAGTGATATGCCCCCCGGTATTTTTTTTTTTATTCTAGTTTCAAGGCTTATTTTTGAGGTACTGTATTCAAGAAAGTGTAGATTTGCCATAGTAGAAATATAGGTGAGAGAAACAGAATAACATGTCCATAAATATGTCCACACAACGATGGGCAGTTGATTTGTTTTATTGGAGTAAAATTGCTTTCCAATGTGGTGTTAGTTTCTACCATACAATGAAGGGAATCAGCTCTATGCACGCGTATGTCCCCTCTCCCTTGGACCTCGCTCCTACCTCCTCCCCGCCACCATCCCACCCTCTAGGTCATCACGGAACACTGAGCTGAGCTCCCTGTGCCATGCAGCCACTTCCCACTAGCTATCTATGTAACACACGGTGGTGTATTTATGTCAGTCCTCTCCCGATTCATCTCACCTTCCCCTTCTCCCCGTGTCCACAATGTTCACTCTCTATGTTTGCGTCTCTATTGCTGCCCTGCCCTGGCAGTTGATTTTTGACAAATTTGCAACAAAATGCTTTGGAGGAAAACCATACTGTTTTCAACAAATGATACTGCAAAAAGTGGATTTCCTTATTCTCTTTAACAAGAATTCCAATCCATAATTTGCACCATAACTATACAACTTTTATTTAAAAAAAAAAAAAGTATGTAGGAGGAAGCTTTTATGTCTCTGGGGTAGCAGTGATTTCTTAAATGCAACACCAAAAGCATAATCCATAAAAGAATAAATTGATGCAATGGATTTATTAAAACTTAAAACTCCACATGTTAACACACAGGTGATTAAAAAAATAGTGTCAGTTGTCTCAGTAACATTCTCTTTTTGAACAAAGGCAGTCTCCTGTGTTTCCAAAGACATTTTTCATTATATTTCTTTCTGTTGGATATTCTGGAATTATAGTAAATGGTGTTTTCAAATACAGTTTTCTAATGATAAATCATTAGAAAGCAGAGGCATAATTCATAATTGACATTGTTTACAGCAACCTTGCCAGATTGACTTACTCTTTTTAAAAATTTTATTGAAGGATATTTGATTTACAATGCTGTGTTTCTTCTGTACGGCATGATCACTTAGCTGTGCATGCATATATATATATATATATAATTTTTATATTCTTTTCCATTGTGATCTTCCACAGAATATTAAATATAGTTTCCTGTGCTATATGTTAGGACCTTGTTGTTTATCCATTCTCTATATAAGAGTTTACCTCTGCGAATCCCAAGCTCCCATTTCTTCCCTCCCCACAACCTTGACAACCACAAATCCGTTCTCTATGTCTTATTTTTTAAAGAGCCTATATCTTATGTTTTTAAGAGCCTAGGTTTTTAGCATTTGCCTGTTTCTATGGTATACATGTTCCCAGCATAGCCGATATCAAGCTAGAGGCAGCGTCACTGAAAGCGGAGTTGGGAGGCATACACGTGTGCTCAGCCTGTAAACTGTGTCTGACTCTTTGTGACCCCATGGACTGTAGCCCTGCAGGCTCCTCTGTCCTTGGGGTTTCCCAGGCAAGAATACTGGTGTGGGTTGTCACTTCCTTCTCCAGGGGATCTTCCCAACCCTAGGATTGAACCCACGTCTCCTGCATTGACAGGCAGATTCTTTACCACTGCGCCACCAGGGAAGCCCACTATTGGATGGTGAAAGCAAGCAATCTATGCGGAAATTGTCACAGAAATTCAGCTCTAATAGAGAAGTATGTAAGATAGGGAGTCAAATGTCTTCAGCTTAAGTCACCACCTGGACTAATAACGGACCATTTTTCTTGAAGATAATTTCATCTCTTTCTCTCTAGATCTTCCTAGATCATATTCCATATTAATTATGCATATTTTGGTAAAATGTGACCATATTAATCATATTCCTTTTTAATCTGGATTTTCATTTGACAGCTTATCATGAACATTTCCACATTAGTCATTTAGAGATTACCTCATCCTTCATCATGGTAGCATATTATTCTACTGTGTGGATGTCCCGTAATTTATTTAATCAGTTTGATTTTTAACAACAGGTTATTTCCATTTTTTTTTTCAAAATCATAAACAGTGCTTTGATTATGTATTCAATAATCTCCTTTGGATATTTTTTTAAAATCAATTATTGGATCAAAGTGTATCCATACTTTTGATTGTCATACAACATGCTCTCCAAAATAGCTTTGCAATTTACATTCCCACTAATAATGCTCCACACTCCCATTAGGACTGGGTATTACTGATCTAAGTCATTTACTAATCTGATGGGTAAAAAGAATACTATTGTTTAAAAATTACTTTTCTTTAAATTTCTAGGAGGCTGAAATCTTTTCATATGTCTATTGACTATTTGTCTTTTTTTCTTTTTTTTTCTATTTGAAGCCCATTCTTGTGTATGTTCAGGCCTGTGAATCACTAGTTATCACTAGAAAGAGGTTCAGAGAGCAAGTGGTATCTACTCTGGTGTTTATTTTACCCAAGAAACCAGTTTTAGTTTTCTACTGTGTACTAGGTTTGGGGTTGTTAAATACAAAGAAATATAATGCAAAGTTCCTGTTCTTGATGGTACTGAAAATCACCAATGGGAGGCCGATGTGCACACAGAACCCCGAGGATGTGGCCCGGCAGTTGCATTGGCCTGAGGATGGCAGGGGCCAGTCTTCGAGTTCTCAATTGAAATTCTGGTGCTGTCACTTCAGTTCTCTCAGAATTGAGGTTAGACATATAGGCTGTCCGAGAGCCAGGACTTGATAGTAAATAGTTCTGCCTGTAACCCAGGAGATGAAGACACTGTCATTGTTTCTGGGTGGTCTTGCTAACCTTTGATTTCAAGTTCCCGGAAGCTTTGCTAACCAGTGACCTGCACCTCTACCTCCACCCCAAGACAGTCCCCTTTGGCCATTCCATAGACCCCCCAGAACTCTGAAGAATGCTGCAGAAACACTGAGCACAATAACCAGTTTGGTCCCAGCCAGTCCCATGTTTCTGTGATTTTCTATGACTCAACGATTCCTTTCAATAGGTGCCATGCTGCTGCTGCTGCTGCTGCTGCTAAGTTGCGTCAGTCGTGTCCGACTCTGTGCAACCCCATAGGTGGCAGCCCACCAGGCTCCCCCGTCCCTGGGACTCTCCAGGCAAGAACACTGGAGTGGGTTGCCATTTCCTTCTCCAATGCATGAAAGTGAAAGATGAAAGTGAAGTCGCTCAGTCGTGTCTGACTCTTAGCAACCCCATAGACTGCAGCCTACCTGGCTCCTCGTCCATGGGATTTTCCAGGCAAGAGTACTGGAGTGGGTTGCATAGATGATACCAACATAATCGTGGGGACACAACACCTGCCCTCCAGGTGCTTATGGGCTGAAGAGCCTTTGGAAAGTGCCTTGGCAGCCTATATGGAAGGATGTCAGTTGCTGGGCAAAGTTGGCTCTCGGCTCAGTGGTGGCCCCTCCATACCTACGTGCATCATGGTTCCCAGGCCAGGCTGCACATTAGAATCACCCAGGGAGCTTTTGAAAAGCTATGGAGATGAGGCCCTACCCCCAGGAGGTTCTGATTCAATAGGCCTGGCATGAGGCCCAGGCAGCAGTGCTTTGTAAGAACTCCCTGGGTGGTTCTTATGTGCAGCCAGGGCTGGGAACCACTTGCCTGCACAGATTACTGGGGGGATTTTCATAGAGATGGATGACTTCATTAGCTGGTGGTTCAGGACTGTTGCCTGTGTTGGTCACAACATTAACTCCATGGTTTGTCATCTCCTTAAGTCCTTTGAGGGCAGGGACTGAGACTTCACACTTGAGATGTTCATCTCTTTCAGCCAGGCTGTACTCACGGTCCTTCTGTGGTTAAGATCCGGGTCTCAGGTTGGGCCCAGATGCTGGTTCTGTAATCTGACACCTACAGGACTGTGGGGAAAATACTTAACCTGCGTATGCCTCAGTGTCCTCACCTAAAGTTGCAGAAAATACTGTCTCCAGGGTATCGGTGGATTATATAAGTTTCTTGTATGCAAAGTACTTATAAGAGAGGATCATGGTAGGAAGCAGTCAGCGAACATTATTCTCATGACTTGGGAGAAGGAACTGTATTCAGTTCAGTTCAGTTCAGTTCAGTTCAGTCACTCAGTCGTCTGACTCTTTGCGACCCCATGAATCACAGCACACCAGGCCTCCCTGTCCATCACCAACTCCCGGAGTTCACTCAGAGTCATGTCCATCGAGTCAGTGATGCCATCAGCCATCTCATCCTCTGTTGTCCCCTTTTCCTCCTGCCCTCAATCCCTCCCAGTGTCAGAGTCTTTTCCAATGAGTCAACTCTTCGCATGAGGTGGCCAAAGTACTGGAGTTTCAGCTTTAGCATCATTCCTTCCAAAGAAATCCCAGGGCTGATCTCCTTCAGAATGGACTGGTTGGATCTCCTTGCAGTCCAAGGGACTCTCAGGAGTCTTCTCCAACACCACAGTTCAAACGCGTCAATTCTTTGGTGCTCAGCCTTCCTCATGGTCCAACTCTCACATCCATACATGACCAAGGAAAAACCATAGCTTCTCCTTTAGGGAAGAGCAAATCTGATTATATCATGGGACTTTCTTTAACCTTTGTATTCTTTAGCATTTGCTACAAGTTAATCACTAAAGGGATATTCTTGAATAGCTTGAATTAAACATAATGGCCCACCTCTGGGAATCCTTGCTCCCACTTGTGAATGGCGGCAGGAAGAAATGAACATGTCCCCTGTGGAGTCTGACCGGAACCAAGGAATGTTTGGTTTTAACACCACCGCCACCCCCCTTCATCCCCGAGGCCCTGGATCCAGTATCCCATGCATAGTGGGTGCCCCTGGGAATGAGGACCACAGAGACAAGAGGGCAAGTCAGAAGATCTGGATTCCAGGGCTATCCCTTCTGACCGTTGCTTCATCTTTAAGATGGTTGTAATCTCCCGGTGGTAAACCTGACCAGGCAATTGTGACCGTCCAGGGAAGAGACACGTGCAACAACATGCTATCAATCCCAAAAGGTTATGCTGCTCAGAATGTTTAGGTCTCTGAAAAAGGCTCAGGGATGAATCTCACATAGGCAGCCTCAAGCAGCTCAGGCTCGCTAGATGACATGTACAGAATGGATTTAAATACATGAGAAGCGTAGAGAGAGACATAAAGTAAATATAGTTTAGAAAGATACTATTTTCAGGTGAGGAAAGCTGAGAAGACATCCTAGACATGGAGAAAGTTGAATTAGGGTTTGAAAAAAAAAAGTATTTGGCCATGCCTAGGTGGGTAGAGGTGTGCACACAGATATGCGTCTGTATGTAAATGTCCATCGGACTGCGGGCATTTGTAGCGGGGTTTCTCGTGGCTCCTGGAGGAGTGGTGACAGTGGACGTCAAGCTCCCTCGGAGTGTGGAAAAGTGGAAAGAAAATAGGCTTTGGAATCAGACAGACTTTGGTCCTATTCTAGACATTTTCAAAATACTCTGCCCAGTACATTGTGCGGTTTCTGGTTCCAGCCATGGACACATACACTGTCTCTCTCTTTCCCTCTCTCACATTTGCAGTCTCATCACCCATTTAATCTCTTGTCAATTCTCATTTCCAAACAGCTGCTGAATTTTTACCTTCCCCTCCCTTCCATTGCTACTGCCAAGCACTGACCCTGTCCTTAACTTGCAGCCAGACTCCATCACCACCTTGGTTTCAAGGCTTGCCCTCTTTCTCCTTGCTTCCTCACTTCCAGTTGCTTCTTCCCTGCAGTTTTCTTTCTGTTGTACTATTCCTCTCTGGCAGTCACTGCATGACCACAAGAATCTTTCTAAAAACCATATATCTGCTCACATTCATCTCCTGCTAAAATACCAGTAATGACTTGCCTTATAGCCGGAATAGCATCAAGTCCAATCATTAAATAGGCGCTGCCCACCTCCACAGCTTCACTTCTATTTTCCTAGGCATCCTCTCAGTGGGACTGAGCAGCGACCAGCTTTATGCCATCCCATGTCTAAATCTGGTCCACGCTGGCTTCTCTGCTTGGAATGCCCTTTCCTAATGTTTCCCTCTGGAATAATTTAATTGAATTATTTTAATAAATAAATTAATTGAATAATTTTAATATAGTAATATTAATATTACATATGAACAAAGTAATATATCCATCTCTTCTTGGGTTTATTTACCTGTCTAGGTGAGCCTTTGTGAGGGCAATGTCCATCCATGACTTACCTGTTTCTCTATACAGGTCCAAGTACAAGGCCTGGCATGAATTAGGTGCTCAACAAAAACTTAATGATTAAGTGAATGAATTAATAAATGCATAGGTAGTTTTACTAATAACAAGAACTTCCACTCATGCTTTCTTCTGGAAAGGAAAAGGAGCCAACGATTACACATTGATTATCTGTCCAATCCACTCTTTGACATGTTCTCCCAAGGTAGTTTAATGATTCATCTTTGTGTTCAAAAGGCTGAAATCCTTTGGGGTGGATTTTCATAAGAATGAGTTGTTCAACCCCAAGACGTGAAAGGAGCCCAGCTGAAGTTGAGAAATTCAGTATATCCTGCAACTTTTGCAATTTGAGGATCAGGTGAACGGTCAAAACATTCACTGAGGACATATAAGATACTGATTCAGTAAGTACTTTGGTAGAGGAGTTGAGATAAAGAAGTTAAAAAGGCAGCTCCATATTCTTGTCCTTCTGTATGTTTACACAGTGCAGGCCTTTGATCTGTATTGTTAAAACACAATACAGGATTTCCTGAAACAATCAGGGTTTCCCTGGCGGCTCAGTGGTAAAGAATCCACCTGTCAATGCAGGAGACAGGGGTTTGATCACTGGTCTGGGAAGATTCTAGATGTCATGAAGCAGCTAAGCCCATGCTCCACAGCTATTGAACCTGTGCTGTAGAACCTGGAAGCTGCAACTACTGAAGTCCATGTGTTTACAGCCTGCACTCAGCAGCAAGAGAAGACATTGCAATGAGAAGCTGTGCAGCAACAAAGACCCAGCCCAGCCAAAATAAATAAATAAAATTATAAAAAATAAAAACAACAAATTTCAACCCAGTAAATTCAAAGATCCACTAGGCTTTCTTCAATGATTCACAAATCAGTCACCATCCCCTCTAGTAATAATAGAAGGGTACTTCCATAGATTGTTCATGGGTTGGATCTGTGGTTTTTCTTTTTAACAATGGCCCCCTTTGGATCAGACTCTCAGCCTAACTGAGAGATGTGATCGCAATGTAAGACCTTGGCATCACTCTCGGCTATGGCTCTGCAGCTCTGTTGATCTTTGGTGTGGTATTCACATGTCATGATGTGTTCGCTGAAACTGTGATAATCACTGGCCATGACTGCAGCTTCACAATTTTTAATTCATTCTCTTTGCTTCTGTTATGATGGTCCAGCCACGAGGAGATCATCACCCTGTTGATCAGCAGCTGCAAACGTGCATTTAAAGCTTTTGAGAGGGAACAGTGTGCTGGGGGATCGTTATGATAACTGTAAGCAGGATCACCCCCAATGTTTGGGGCATACTGTGGAGCCACAGTGCTCGAGACTCAAACCAGTCAAAAAAAGACCCTGTTGAGGGAGTCACCCTTTGATGCCAAGCGTCTTGCTCAGTGATCTTCATGTAACTGAGTTTCAGCTTCCCCAGAAGGGTTCCTCCAGGTGCAGCAGGTGGTGTTGGCCTCCAGACAGACCCCTCTTTGCTCAGCTAGAAGATAATCAAGAGCTGTCCTGTTATCAAGAACAACCTTGACCAGAGAGTCTAAGGATCTTTGCTGGGCAGAACATCCTTTAGCAGTGGTTTCTGCAATATATTCAGAAGTTAGGGAGAGACTTCTGATCATATTCTCACCTGTCCTTATATCTATCCATGGCTTTGCCAAAGGGAGAAATTCCTGAATCATAATGCCTTCTGAAAAGTCCTTTCTAGAACAATTAGCAGCATAGTTAGAAAACCTAAGAAGCATAGCACAGCTGTGCCCCAGCCATATAGACATTTTTAGATCCCAGGAAAGTGATAACTACCATAGATAAAGACAAGATCTATTGGAGACGCAAACCATTTCTGTCAAGGAAGTTCTGTCAGTGGACTCATTCACAGGAATTGCTGTTTACCTGCTCAAGCCAGAGGTCAGTCAGTTTCTTAGTTCATGATAGAGGAAGTCTCCCGCTCTGAGATAGTCATCCTAAATTCCAGAAGTTACCCCACTTAGCAATGTCCTGGGAAATATGGATGGGGGTGTTATTTTTCCAGGGTATGCTAAAGGAGAAAAAGGAAAGAAGAAAGAGGTTTATGTTTAGCCAAAGTAGGAAGTCTTGATCCATTGTCTGGGATGGATCTGGTCTACCTGGATGTCAGCTACTTCTCTTCCTTGTCAGATTGATTCAGAGGTGTCTAGTTTGGTTCGTGTCCAGATGTCTGATGGGCCCCCTTTCAGCTGTGAGATAAATATCCATGGTTCAAGTTCCTAGAGTTTGACTGTCATTTGGGTAGTCAGAAGAACCTGAAGAACCTGGCACAGTCCCTTCCAAGGAGATTTAAGGGAAACTTTGTTTTTAGTGATTCCAAATCACCAAGGTGGGAGACAGTTGGAAACATTAGTTTGGTGAGTCATAGCCAGATGTTTGAGGCACCTAGAAGAATTCAGGACCTAGTCGAGTTTACATGTAGGTAGTAAAACCGCAAAAATAATTAACAGAAACTAGAATTTAATATCTACAGTGGTGCAAACATAATTTTTCTCTCTACAGTTGCTCTTATCTTTTTTTTTTTTTTTACCAAAGATAATCGCAGTAAAGCTAATTTGTTTATATTGAATTTGACCTGATTATTTATGTAAGTGCAACAAGAAAAGTGCCTGATCATGTAAGTTCTGTTTAGGACTGCTTTGCTGAAACATTTCACAAGGATTCTCAAACTCCACCTGCAATACCATTTCAGTCAAAGTCTTGGTAATATAGTCAACGTCTCCAGTTGTGTCAGCATGAAAATAATAATACTCATTGAGAGATTCTGAATTCTGGAGGGAGCCAGTACTGGGGGAAAGTAAACATTGCATCTTTGTTCACAAAAGTGTATCTTACTAAGTCGGTTGATAGCTTGAAAGATTTCCTTAAATGTGGGGGGGAAAAGGCATCAGCAATACTATAAACCCAAGATCATGAAAATGATAACCACCCTCAGACTTCCCTGGTGGCCCAGTGACTAAGACTCTGTGCTTCCAATGCAGAGGGTGTCGATTCGATCACTGATTGGGGAATTCAGATCTCATGTGGCAGTTCAGTTCAGTCACTCAGTTACGTCTGACTCTTTGACTCCATGGACCGCACCACGCCAGGCTGCCCTGTCCATCACCAACTCCCAGAGCTTGCTTAAACTCATGTTCATCGAGTTGGTGATGCCATCCAACCATCTCATCTTCTGTCTTCCCCTTCTCCTCCTGCCTCCAATCTTTCTCAGCATCAGGGTCTTTTCCAATGAGTCAGCTCTTCCCATCAGGTGGCCAAAGTATTGGAGTTTCAGCTTCAACATCGGTCCTTCCAATGAATATTCAGAACTGGTTACCTTTAGGATGGACTGGTTTGATCTCCTTGCAGTCCAAGGGATTCTCAAGAGTCTTCAACACCACAGTTGTGGCATGGCCAAAAAAAGAGAACCATCTTCATCAGTTCATTCAACCTCATATTATTAATTCTTGTTCTACTCCAATCCAGTTTTTCTGTTAGTCCTCTCGACCTTGCCTGATGATTGAGGATGATAGAAACAGTGACTAATCTAAAGAGTTTGCAAGATTTTTATTCAAGTGCATATGATTTTCCCAATGAAGTAAGTTCCTTGATCACTGGAGACTGTGGAAGGTTTACCCTAAGTGGGAAACACATTTTCCAACAGGGTCTTTCCACTATGAGGGCATTGGCCTTGTGACAGGAAAAAGCTTCAACCCATCAGGAAAATGTACATACAGCAATAAAAGCATATTAATAACCCATACTAAGTGGTAGTTGAATGAATTCCAGTTGCAGGTATTCAGAGGGTGCAGAAGAAGGAGGTCTGAGGGTCCTGTGGAACCAAAGGAGTTTTTCTGAAATGCACTTGAGTGGGTAGAGGAATGCAAAAAGCCAAAATATGGGAGGTTTGCCAGGGAGCTGGGAAGATCCAAGCAGCCGTCTTGAGTTTCTCATAGCCCCAACTGTTCATTTAGTTTACAGCCATTTTTTACCTATCTTAATTTCTCTGACTTGGGAGCAGACTGTTGCCATGTTACAAAGACGTCAGGATGGTAGAATCTGGCAACGAGTGGTCATTTTTTGCAGAAGCAATATGAACTTCATTCACATGTACCACAGTCCTAATAGAGTCTGTTGCTGCTGCTTTTGCATGAAAGTCAGTGAAGTCATTTCCCTAATATTCAGGCTCAGATGGTAAAAAAAATCTGCCTGCAATGTGGGAAACCTGGCTTCAATCCCTGGGTTGGGAAGATCCCCTGGAGAAGGGAATGGCTCCACACTCCAGTACTCTTGCCTGGAGATTTCCATAGACAGAGGAGCCTGGTGGGCTATACAGTCCATGGGGGTCACAAAGAGTCAGACACGACTGATGACTGACACTTTCACTTCAATTTTGATAACAGCAATTTCAGATTTGTCAGATGTCCCATTAGTCCAATTTTCAAATACCACTTATTTAAAAAAAATTTTTTTTTTTTCTGATGAGTTTCATTTCAGAGTCACTCTGAGGTCCTGGGAAAGATAGGGGTAGGAAATCTTCATCTCAAAAGCACAGACTAAGTGCAAAACACTTTCCAATGGCCCGATCTTTTGAAGCATTTTGAGAGGAATAGGTGAGATTTAGGGATTGGAAAAAAGAAAATGTTGAACTTTGAACTTCTAGAGACGCACTTTTGATTCCTCAGAGAATTATAAGACAGAGAACTTGTGTTCCCAGTACCCTCTAAAGAACTGGGTTTTATCTCTTTAATTTTTCAGTAGCCTTTTGCAACACATCTTTCACTGAAGCTCTTCCAGAATTTTGAAAACTTTTGGAGGCTTCTGAATACTGATTAAAATAGGTATTCCATCTGTTTGTTTGATTTGGGAGCCCTTGATTACCTATTTGGAACATTGCTTATAATGGCCATCGCAATTTCAGGTTATTTTTAGTAAAATGTTCCCATTTTGCTCTTTAAAAAGTTGTTTTAAATTTTTATTTTTTTTTAATTTACTTGTTGGCTGTGCTGGGTCTTGGTTGTGCTACATGAGCTTCTCTAGATGTGACCAGTGGACTCTCCAGAGTGAACGGGCTCAGTAGTTGCAGAGTGCAGGCTTAGTTGCCCTGAGGCATGTGGATCTTAGCTGTCCCACCAGAAATCGAACCTGTGTCCTCTACATCAGAAGGTGAATTCTTTACCGCTGAACCACCAGGGAAGCCCCCAAGGGACTATAGTTCTTAAACATAAACAAGGGTGCCAGAAGTTGCATATTCAACTCTTTGGATCCCCTTTTTTTTTTTAAAAAAAAAAAAAAGCAAAAAACTGGGACTTTGGGTTTCTGAAAGCCAAACTAATGATGAGGAGGGATTTGTGGAGCTGGAAGGTGGTTAAGTGCTCTACAGCCTTTAAATTCTTGATTCTACTCACCAATGTTTTCAACTTTTTTTTTTTTTTTCCTGAGAGTCCCATTAGCAGCTAACCTTTATTTAATATCCACTTGAAGCCTCCCGCTGGAGATCTCAGACCCAACTCTCTCCCCAGTCCAGTTCAATTCTTGAGTTGGACCCAGTCCAGATCCAACTGGTTCAGTTCAGTTCAGTTGCTCAGTTGTGTCTGAATCTTTGTGACCCTAGCCATCTCATCCTCTGTCGTCCCCTTTTCCTCCTGCCCCCAATCCCTCCCAGCATCAGAGTCTTTTCCAATGAGTCAACTCTTCACATGAGGTGGCCAGAGTACTGGAGTTTCAGCTTTAGCATCATTCCTTCCAAAGAACACCCAGGACTGATCTCCTTTAGAATGGACTGGTTGGATCTCCTTACAGTCCATGGGACTATCAAGAGTCTCTTCAACACCACAGTTCAAAAGCATCAATTCTTCGGTGCTCAGCTTTCTTCACAGTCCAACTCTCACATCCATACATGACCACTGGAAAAACCATAGCCTTGACTAGACAGACCTTAGTTGGCAAAGTAATGTCTCTGCTTTTGAATATGCTATCTAGGTTGGTCATAATTTTCCTTTCAAGGAGTAAGCGTCTTTTAATTTCATGGCTGCAGTCACTATCTGCAGTGACTTTGGAGCCCCAAAAAATAAAGTCTGACACTGTTTCCACTGTTTCACCATCTATTTGCCATGAAGTGATGGGACCAGATGCCATGATCTTCGTTTTCTGAATGCTGAGCTTTAAGCCAACTTTTTCACTCTCCTCTTTTACTTTCATCAAGAGGTTTTTTAGTTCCTCTTCACTTTCTGCCATAAAGGTGTTGACATCTACATATCTGAGGTTATTGATATTTCTCCCGGCAATCTTGATTCCAGCTTGTGTTTCTTCCAGCCCAGCATTTCTCATGATGTACTCTGCATAGAAGTTAAATAAGCAGGGTGACAATATACAGCCTTGATGTACTCCTTTTCCTATTTGGAACCAGTCTGTTGTTCCATGTCCAGTTCTAACTGTTGCTTCCTGACCTGCATATAGGTTTCTCAAGAGGCAGGTCAGGTGGTCTGTATTCCCATCTCTTGAAGAATTTCCCACAGTTTATTGAGATCCACACAGTCAAAGTCTTTGGCATAGTCAATAAAGTAGAAGTAGATGTTTTTCTGGAACTCTCTTGCCTTTTCGATGGTCCAGCAGATGTTGGCCATTTGATCTCTGGTTCCTCTGCCTTTTCTAAAACCAGGTTGAACATCTGGAAGTTCACGGTTCACGTAGTGCTGAAGCATGGCTTGGAGAATTTTGAGCATTCCTTTACTAGCATTTGAGATGAGTGCAATTGTGTGGTAGTTTGAGCATTCTTTAGCATTGCCTTTCTTTGGGATTGGAATGAAAACCGACCTTTTCCAGTCCTGTGGCCACTGCTGAGTTTTCCAAATTTGCTGGCACATTGAGTGCAGCACTTTCACAGCATCATCTTTCAGGATTTGAAATAGCTCCACTGGAATTCCGTCACCTCCACTAGCTTTGATCGCAGTGATGCTTTCTAAGGCCCACTTGACTTCACATTCCAGGATGTCTGGCTCTAGCTGAGTGATCACACCATCATGATTATCTGGGTTGTGAAGATCTTTTTTGTACAGTTCTTCTGTGTATTCTTGCCACCTCTTCTTAATATCTTCTGTTTCTGTTAAGTCCATACCATTTCTGTCCTTTATCGAGCCCATCTTTGCATGAAATGTTCCCTTGGTATCTCTAATTTTCTTGAAGAGATCTCTAGTCTTTCCCATTCTGTTGTTTTCCTCTATTTCTTTGCATTGATCGCTGAGGAAGGCTTTCTTATCTCTCCTTGCTCTTCTTTGGAACTCTGCATTCAGATGCTTTTATCTTTCCTTTTCTCCTTTGCTTTTCACTTCTCTTCTTTTCACAGCTATTTGTAAGGCCTCCCCAGACAGCCATTTTGCTTTTTTGCATTTCTTTTCCATGGGGATGGTCTTGATCCCTGTCTCCTGTACAATGTCATGAACCTCCGTCCATAGTTCATCAGGCACTCTATCTATCAGATCTAGGCCCTTAAATCTATTTCTCACTTCCACTGTATAATCATAAGCGATTTGATTTAGGTCATACCTGAACGGTCTAGTGGTTTTCCTACTTTCTTCAATTTAAGTCTGAATTTGGCCATAAGGAGTTCATGATCTGAGCCACAGTCAGATCCAACTGGTAACCACCACCAATTCCCATGGAACTTTGAGAGGAAAGGGCTGAAGAAGCAGACCTCAGAGGATGGAGGCAGCAGACTGATTCTAAACAGATGGAGAACTGCAGCTGCCACCAAGAGTTTCCGACATGGAATCTGGGGAAGAATTCCAAATGAGTGGGGAACCACAGCAGTTCCTAATATGGAATCCAGGGACAGAATTGAGGACTAGGGGGTTGTACCCAGAGAATCGTGGCCTGAAAAGTTAGGGCCTTGGCTCAGGGAAGAATCATTTGCCAGCTCAGTTGGGCTCTGGGTAGAATTGTCTACCAGCTTTAATGACCTCATCCATAAAGGAAAGCCAATTGGATCAGGAGCTCAAATGCGAAGAGAGCAGAGCTCAGACCACGAGGAAGTCTCGAAGGGTCCTCAGAAATGGAGAGGAAGTCCCTGAAGTCAAAAGAGCTCATGAGGCTCCCTGCCTGTGTTTCCTGTTCTCCCTGAACACTGTTGGAAGTTCACTTTGGATCCCACCACTGCCACCAAATCTGCTTAAAAGTCAAATTCAGCCGAGTAAATTTGAAGATCTAATTGGCTTTATTCAATGATTAATGGATCAGGGCAGCATCCATCTAGTATAAAGAAGGGCACTCCGAAGGACTGTGCAAAATGGAAGATTTTTATAGGAAGAAGGGTGGGGCAAGGGAGCTATTAATATTAGCAAAAGAGAGGAAAGGATTATTTTAGGCCAGGGTGTCTTCTTTTTTCAGGGGCAAGGAAAGAATTTTATCTTGCAGATTGCTTCTTCTTTCATGGGGGATGGAGAAGGCTAGTTCCTCATTGGTGCCAACCAGAAAATTCCAGATTGACCAGTTATGAATGTATTTCTGGAGAAGGTCAAAACTGCATTTAGGCTAGGTATTAAATCTAGGTTTGGTGTCATGGGTTTTGGCACAAGTCATGCCATTTTGAGCCCATGATTTTTCTCCTTAACAACATTATGAATGCTTGGTTATTCCAGATCATATTCTTCACTTTTCATATTGTTACAGTCATAGATTTCTACTTGATCAGGCAAAGATGATATCTGAATTGATTTCCACCCCACTGTGATTCTTTGTCTATGGAAGACATTGCTTATCAACCACATCACTCCTTCCTGCCTGCCAACTCTGAATGTAGTTTCAGAATTTTCCCTTGCATGGTATACCAGGTCTTGAAAGTCATCATAGAACCATTCAACTTCAGCTTCTTTGGCATTAGTGGTTGGGGCAAAGACTTGAATTACTGTGATATTGAATGGTATGCCTTGGAAATGAACAGAGATTGTCCTGTCATTTTTGAGATTGCACCCAAATCCTGCATTTCAGACTCCTTTGTTGACTCTGAGGGCTACTCCATTTCTTCTTGCCCACAGTAGTAGATATAATAATCATCTGAATTAAATCCACCCATTCCGGTCCATTTTAGTTCACTGGTACCTAAAATGTCAATGTTCACTCTTGTCATCTCCTGTTTAACAACTTCCAATTTACTTTGATTCATGGACCTAACATTCCAGCTTCCTAAGCAATATTGTTCTTTACAGCATTGGACTTTACTTTCATCCATCAACATCCACAACTGGGTGTTGTTTCTGCTTTAGCTCTGTCTCTTCATTCTCTTTGGAATTAGTTTTCCACTGATCTCCAGTAGCATACTGGGCACCTACCAACCTGGGGAGTTCATCTTTCAGAGTCATATCTTTTTGCCTTTTCGTACTGTTCATGGAGTTCTCAAGGCAAGAATACTAAAGTGTTTTTTGCCATTCCTTTCTCCAGTCGACCACATTTTGTCAGAACTCTCCACTGTGACCTGTCCATCTTGGGTGGCCCTACATGGCATGGCTCATAGTTTCATTGAGTTAGACAAGGCTGTGGTTCATGGGATCAGTTAAGTTTGGTTAGTTTTCTGTGATTGTGGCTTTCATTCTGTCTGCCCTCAGATGGATAAGAATAAGAGGCTTATGGAAGCTTCCTGCTGGGCTTCTATGATGATCTATAAGACCTTCTAGAACTAACACCCAAGAAAAGATGTGCTTTTCATCATAGGGGACTGGAATGCAAAAGTAGGAAGTCAAGAGATACCTGGAGTAACAGGCAAGTTTGGCCTTGGAGTGCAAAATGAAACAGAGCAAAGGCTAACAGAGTTTTGCCAAGAGAACACACCGGTCACAGAAACCACCCTCTTCCAACAACACAAGAGAAGACTCTACACATGGGCAACACCAGATGGTCAATACCAAAATCATATTGATCATATTCTTTGCAGCCGAATGGAGAAGCTCTATACACAATCAGCAAAAACAAGACTAGGAGCTGACTGTGTCTCATATCATAAACTCCTTATTGCAAAATTCAGACTTAAATTGAAGAAAGTAGGGAAAACCACTAGACCATTCAGATATAACCTAAATCAAGACAAATAGACTCAAGGGATTAAGATCTGATAGAGTACCTGAAGAACTATGGATGGAGGTTCATGACATTGTACAGGAGGCAGTGATCAAGACCATCCCCAAGAAAAAGAAATGCAAAAAGCAACATGGTTGTCTGAGGAGGCCTTACAAATATCTGAGAAAAGAAGGGAAGTGAAAGGCAAAGGAGAAAAGGAAATATACTCCCAAGCGAATGCAGAGTTCCAAAGAATAGCAAGGAGAGATATGAAAGCCTTCCTCAGTGATCAATGCAAAGAAATAGAGGAAAACAGTAGAATAGGAAAGACTAGAGCTCTCTTTATGAAACTTAGAGGTACCAAGGGAACATTTCATGCAAAGATGGACTCAATGAAGGACAGAAATGGTATGGACATAACAGAAGCAGAAGGTATTAAGAAGAGGTGACAAGAATACACAGAAGAACTGTACAAAAAAGATCTTAATGATTCAGATAACCACAATGGTGTGATCATTCACCTAGAGCCAGACATCCTGGAGTATGAAGTCAAGTGGGCCTTAGGAAGCATCACTACGAACAAAACTAGTGGAGGTGATGGAATTCCAGCTGAGCTATTCAAATCCTGAAAGATGATGCTGTGAAAGTGCTGCACTCAGTATACCAGAAAATTTAGAAAACTCAGCAGTGGCCACAGGACTGGAAAAGGTCAGTTTTCATTCCAATCCCAAAGAAAGACAATGCCAAATGATGTTAAAACTACTGCTCAATTGCACTCATCTCACGCACAACCAAAGTAGTACTCAAAGTTCTCCAAGCCAGGATTCAACAGTACATGAACCGAGAACCTCCAGATGTTCAAGCTGGATTTAGAAAGGGCAGAGGCACCAGAGATCTAATTGCTGACATCCATTGGATCATAGAAAAAGCAAGAGAGTTCTCCCAAAAGCATCTACTTTATTGACTACACCAAAACCTTTGACTTTGTGAGTCACAACAAACTGTGGAAAATTCTGAAAGAGATGGGGATACCAGATTACCTTCCCTGCCTCCAGAGAAATCTGTATGCAGGTCAAGAAGCAACAGTTAGAGCCAGACATGGAACAACAGACTGGTTCCAAATCAGGAAAGGAGTACGTCAAGGCTGTATATTGTCACCCTGCTTATTTAATTCATATGCAGAATACATCGTGCAAAATGCTGGGCTGGATGAAGCACAAGCTAGAATCAAGATTGTTGAGAGAAATGTCAAAACCTCAGATGTGCAGATGACACCATCCTCATGGCAGCAAGGAAAAACTAAAGAGCCTCTTGATGAAAATGAAAGAAGAGAGTGAAAAAGCTGGCTAAAAACTCAACAGTCAAAAAAAATAATGTCATGGCATCCAGTTGCATCACTTCATGGAAAATAGATGGGGAAACAATAGAAACAGTGACAGGCTTTATTTTCTTGGGCTCCAAAATCACCACAGATGGTGACTGCAGCCATGAAATTAAAAGATGCATGCTCCTTGGAAGAAAAGCCATGACTAACTTTGACAGCATGTTAAAAGGCAGAGACAATACTTTGCTGACAAAGGTCTGTCTATTCAAGCTATGGTTTTTCCATAGTCATGTATGGATGTGACAGTTGGACCATAAAGAAAGCTGAGCGCCAAATAATTGATGCTTTTGAACTGCAGTGTTGGAGAAGACTCTTGAGAGTCCCTTGGACTGCAAGGGGATCAAACCAGTCAATCCTAAAGGAAATCAGTCCTGGATTTTCTTTGGAAGGACTGATGCTGAAGCTGAAACTCCAACACTTTGGCCACCTGATGCAAAGAACTGACTCATTTGAAAAGACTCTGATGTTGGGAAAGATTGGAGGCAGGAGGAGAAGGGGATGACAGAGGATGAGATAGTTGAATGGCATCACTGACTCAGTGAACATGAATTTGAGTAGGCTCTGGGAGTTGGTGATGGACAAGGAAGCCTGGCACGCTTCAGTCCATGGGGGCAAAAAGAGTCCGACATGACTGAGCGACTGAACTAGGAACTATACCGGGTAGCTATTGGTCTTCTGGTACCAATTTATCAGAGTAAATAAAGTACTATGAAATAAAATCCATTTTTCCAATCCTCTAGCACGTCTTGAGGTTTTTTTTTGGAGAAATCTGGGTCTTGGGAAGGTGGAGGCTGAACGCAAGGGTCACAGTGGAGCTGCTCTTCCTTGAGGTCCAGCCTCTAAGTGCTTACTTAATGTCTGCCCACGGACGCCTCATGCCGTGCTCTCTACGATGAACCCTTGGATGCCTTATAGCTTGTTGGTGTTTTTCTTCCTCTACATTCTCAATTGCAGTAATTTCAACATGCACCCAGTTTAAACACGCTAGAGACCTATTAGTCATCCCTGACGCATCCAGTTTCTTTACCTGCACATTTACTTCACCAACAAATAGTGTTAATTGCATTAATCAATACATCTTTCAAGTATATCTCCTTCCAGTCTTACTATGATGCCTTCCCAGTGTAAGCCTTTATAATGTCTCTTCTCTTAACTGGTTAATATAATTACATCTTAGCTGGTTTTCTTGCTACTGTCTGTGCCTCTGTCTACTCCACTGCCAATACTTCAATGAGGTATCAGCTAATTGTACTCCTATGTATTCATCCATGGGTAACAAAACCATGTGTCCATGGAAAGAATGGTACAACATTCACAGCAGGTTTTTTCACAATGGCCCTAAATTGGAAAGAACCCAAATGTCTATCTACAAGTTAATTGACAACATATTGGGCATTTATCCAATGGAATACCAATCAGCCAAAAAATAAGAAGGCAAACTACATACATAGAAATTTATCGATCTCAAAAACAACACGCTGAGTAAAAGCCAAACATAAGAAAAACATAAGAAAGCCAAACATAAGAAAACTGTATGATTTCATGGATATAAACTTTTAGAACAATTAACTAAACAGATTCACAATTAAAAGGTGGCAAGAACAGTGTTTGCATCTTGGAATGGGGAGTGGGTGGTGTTTGACTGGGAGGGGACATGAAGGAACTTTCTAGAAGGTTGAAAGTGTTCTGTGAAAGGAATGTAGATTTCATTTGTCAAAATAATACAGCTAAGATTTATACACTTAATTGTAGTAAATTTTACCTTAAAAAAAAGGAAACTAGAACTGTGAAAAATAATAAATTTGAGGAGAGTGGAGAGTGGGTGGAAGTATAGATGATTTAAGAATGGCAAAATGCTGATAATTATTGAGGTTGGGTGATGGGTGCTTAGGGGTTCGTTATACTATTTTACTTACTTTTTATATGTTTGAAAATTTCCACAATAAAAGATTATTTGAAAGAATAGGTCAAATCATATCTCTTTGAAGTCTGAAGCCCTTTAATGACTTCTCATTAAGACATAGAAAAAAAAGCCTAAGTTATATGATTTTTTATGTGGTCCTGCCCACTTAGCATTCTGAACTCAACATTCAGAAAACTAAGATCAGGGCATCCGGTCCTGTCACTTCATGGCAAATAGATGGGAAAACAATGGAAACAGTGACAGACTATTTTTCTGGGCTCCCAAATCACTGCAGATGGTGACTGCAGCCATGAAATCAAAAGATGCTTGGTCCCTGGAAGAAAAGCTACGATCAACCTAGAGAGCATATTAAGAAGCAGAGACATTACTTTGCCAACAAAGGACTGTCTAATCAAAGCTATGTTTTTTCCAGTAGTCTTGTATGGATGTGAGAGTTGGACCATAAAGAAACCTGAGCACTAAAGAATTGATGCTTTTGAACTGTGGTGTTGGAGAAGACTCTTGGACTTCCAACCAGTCCATCCTAAAGGAGATTAGTCCTGAATATTCATTGAAAGAACTGATGCTGAAGCTGAAGCTTCAATACTTTGGCCACCTGATACGAAGAACTGACTCATTGGAAAAGACCCTGATGCTGGGAAACATTGAAGGTGGGGGGAGAAGGGGACGACAGAGGATGAGATGGATGGCATCACTAACTCTATGGACATGAGTTTGAGCAAGCTTCGGGAGTTGGTGATGGACAGGGAAGCCTAGCCTGCTGCAGTCCATGGGGTTGCAAAGAGTCAGACATGACTCAGCGACTGAACTGCCCCCACTTAACTGCTGGCCACCTCCTATCTTCTTCCTCTCTCCTCTCCTCTCTCCCTGTGCTCCAGTCCCACTGGTCCATCTGAGAGATACCTGAGTATACCAAGATTTTTCCAAAAGCGGGACTTTTGGATCTCTCCTCCCAGTTTTCACGTGATTGTTTCTTCTCATCCTTCAAGTCTTCAAGAAGCACACCAAACTGACATCTTTCTTCTCTGTCTCCTCATGAGAAGACTGACTCTGTAAAGACAGACCAGATGCTGCTCTTAGTTGTCATTTTATGCCGAATACCTGAAACTGTTTTCCGTTTTGTGAGTTTGCATGCACCAGTGAGTGTGTCCTTCAATTACCTCTTCTCGTGGAGCCCTGGAGTGAAGTGTGTCCTTTTATGTTGCTCTGACAGCAGTAATTCACAGGCTCTGGGGCTGAGGATGTGGAATTAGTGCAGATGTTGGGTAGGATGAGACAGCTATCTGGGACATGTTTTAGGGTCTATCTGGCAGATGAGGCTCTGAACTGAAACTCTGTGAGATTTCTCAGGTAGGAAAGTATTTGAATGGGATGCTGCTAGTGTGGGTTACTCAGCCCTCCCTTCTGCTGGGCATAATTTAGGAAGAAAGGGTGCTTTTCCCTCCCTGCTTTTCCACATTGCTTGGAAGGAGCACTGTCCTGGGAGCTGGGAATACAAACCTTGCCCACCCTCTGCACTAACAGGCTTCATGCATGCGTGCTGAGTCGCTTCAGTCATGTCCAACTCTTTGTGACGCTATGGCTCCCCTGTCCATGGGATTCTCTAGCAAGAATACTGGAGTGGGTTGGCCTGCCCTCCTCCAGGGGATCTTCCCGACCTGCATCTCTTACATTACCTGCATTCTTTACCACAAGCACCACCTGGAAGGCCAGCAGGCTTCATGGCTCTGGGTAAATAACAGCCTCTGAGCTTTGATTTCCTGGTACTTTAAAAGGGGTACTTGACCCGGTTGTATTCCTTTTAATGGCTGAGTAATATTCCATTGTGTGTGTGTATCACATTTTCATTATTCATTCATCTGTTGATGGATATTTAATTGTTTCCATGTCTTGGCTATTCTAAATACTGCTGCCATGAACACTGGGGTACATGTGTCTTTTTGTTTTGGTGTGTTTTTTTAGTACAGCTACTATGGAGAACAGTGTGGAGATTCCTTAAAATATTGCAAATAGAACTGCCTTATGACCCAGCAGTCCCACTGCTGGGCATACACACCAAGGAAACCAGAATTGAAAGAGACACGTGTACCCCAATGTTCATCGCAGCACTGTTTATAATAGCCAGGACATGGAAACAACTTAGATGTCCATCAGCAGATGAATGGATAAGAAAGCTGTGGTACATATACACAATGGAGTATTGCTCAGCCATTAAAAAGAATACATCTGAATCAGTTCTAATGAGGTGGATGAAACTGGAGCCGATTATACAGAGTGAAGTAAGCCAGAAAGAAAAACACCAATACAGTATACTAACACATATATATGGAATTTAGAAAGATGCTAATGATAACCCTGTATGCGAGACAGCAAAAGAGACACAGATGTATAGAGCAGACTTTTGGACTCTGTGGGAGAGGGAGAGGGTGGGATGATTTGGGAGAATGGCATTGAAACATGTATACTGTCAGGTAAGAAATGAATCACCAGTCTATGTTCAATACAGGATATAGGATGCTTGGGGCCGGTGCACAGGGATGACCCAGAGAGATGATATGGGGTGGGAGGTGGGAGGGGGGTTCAGGATTGGGAACTCATGTATACCCATGGCGGATTCATGTCAATGTATGGCAAAACCAATACAGTATTGTAAAGCAAAATAAAGTAAAAATAAAAATTAAAAAAAAATCTGAACTGTCTTTTTGAATTATGGTTTTCTCGAAGTATATGCCCAGTAGTGGGTTTGCTATTTGCAGGGCAGGAATAGAGACACAGATGTAGAGAAAAGACTTGTGGACAAAGGGAAGGGGGAAGGAGGGTGGGACGAATTGCAAGATTCGGATTGACATATATACACTACCGTGTGTAAACCTGAGAGCTAGTGGGAAGCTGCTTAACACAGGGAGCTCAGCTCTGTGCTCTGTGATCACATAGATGGGGGGATGAGAAGGTGTGGGAGGGAGGTCCAAGAGGAAGGGGATATATGTATACATTCCCTGTGGCTCAGCAGGCTTCCCTGTGGCTCAGCTGGTTAAGAATCTGCCTGCAATGCAGGAAACCTGGGTTCGATCCCTGGGTTGGGAACATCCCCTGGAGACAGGAAAGCCTGCCCACTCCAGTATTCTGGCCTGGAGAATTCCATGAACTGTATCGTCCATGGGGTCACAAAGAGTTGGACATGACTGAGCAACATAGCTGATTCACTTCGTTGTACAGCAGAAACTAACACAACATTGTAAGTCTATTATACTCCAATTAAAATTTTATAACGAGTATTCATTGATATCAATGTTTCCCAAGTGAAATCATATTGTATACCACGGATGCCCTGAGAGAGGAAAATAGAGAGCAAAGAGGGGAAGGGATGAGTGAAGTGCAAACACTGTTGATGAAGCAGGGGATAGAGAAGCAACGGAAATCATTTGGCTGATCGATTCATTATCCGCCGTTAGCAAACTGGACTAGAAAGCACGGAAGATTGTTTACAGAGCTAGTATTCTGTGGAGGGAACATCAGATTTACTCTTCTTTTTTCTCTGCAGGTCTGCAGAGCATACAGCTCCCTCTGTACAAAGAGATTAGCTTTTTTTTTTCTCTGAGTCCTTACTTTTATTGTCCATTGTCTCCTAGGTTGGCAAATATAACCTCTTGGGGGTGGAGGTCTTGTAGGTCCTTGAGTCCTTGTCAGAGAGTGATAGAGAAGGGACTTGGGGCAAAGCTTTTGTAGAAGCATACCTACAGCATCCATTCCGTCTATCACATTTGTCTTTGACTCATTTGAGTTGCCTGACCTTAAAGGTGGATCGCTTCCAATGCTATGTCTGTGTATGCTGAAGCAGGCAGGATCTGGGACCAGACAGCCTGGGTTGGAATAATTCCAGTCTTCCCACCTCTGCGCTGTTTGACCTTGAATTGGTTACTTAACCTCTCTGCGTCTCAATTGCCTTCTTTTATTAAATCCTTCTGAATTAAATACTATCTGTTGCACAGGGCCATTGGGAAGATTCTGTGGGATGGTGCATATAAAATGTTTAGTGAACTATCTGGTATGCAGTCTGTACTCAGTAAATGTCACCTATTGTTAATATCGCTAATACTGTAGGATGTGGCCCAAATGGTGGTAATCAAGACTTTGACTCTGCTTATAAGCTGGGAAATCTTTTACTTCTCTTCAGATGCTGTATTTATCATCCAGAGTAACACAAGCAACAACAAACCACCACCCCCCGCTTTGCACATTTAGAGGCCATAATGGCATGCGGTTCCCACCAGCCAAGACCAGGGAGGCTATTTCCATTGTCTTCAGCACAGGAGCTCTTAGAAGGTCTCATTTTTATGAGTGTGTAAAATGCCTTGTGGACACATTAAACTTAATATATGATTATAATAACAACAGAGCCTCCAGTCTGAGATAGAGGCAGCAACCCAGGGAGAACGAAATTTAGAGGCATAAAACATGGGAAGGAAATGTTATTTCACAGGGGTTGAGTGGTGGCTGGGACATGAAGGGAAGGGCAATAAAGGGCAGGGAGTGTGGTGAAGAGTTGGAACAGTAAGCCCTGCATAACAGTTTTATCCACCCCAACCTGGGGCTGGCGCATGAGAGCTAAGGATAGAATTGGAATAGACATGAGAGAAGATGGAGCGGGGAGGAGAAGGGAGAGGCGATGAGGCATAGAAAAGTGAAGTTATAACTCCTGGGCGCATACCTGGAGAAAATCATAATTCGAAAAGATGTGTGGGCCCCAGCGTTCATTGCAGCACTGTTTACAACAGCCAGGACGAGAAAGCAACCTAAGTGTCCATCAGCAGATGAATGGATAAAGAAGATATGCCATGTATATGATGGCCTATTACTCAGCCATGACAAAGAGCAAAGTAATGTCATCTGCAGCAACATGAATGAACCCAGAGATTATCAGACTGAGTGAAATAAGTCAGACACAAGAAGACCAATACCATACCATGTTGCTTATATGTGGAATCTAAAGAAAGGGTACGTGTGAACTTATTCACAAAAGGAGTCGTGGATATAGAAAACAAACCTTTGGCTATGGTGGGGAGAAGGGAGAGAGAGGGATAAATGGGAGACTGGGGCTGACATATACATACTGCTGTCTATAAGTAGATAAATAATAAGGGCCCACTGTATATCACAGGGACTCAATACTCTGTAATGACCTATATGGCAAAATAATCTAAAAAACAGTGAATATATATCTGTAACTGATTCACTTTGCGGTACACCAGAAACTAACACCACACTGTAAATCAACTATACTCCAATAAAATTAAAAAAAAAAGAAAAATGAGGTTAGAGGCAGAGTTAGACCTAGGGATGGGAAAACGGTTGTGTTGGGTAGTCACAGAAAGTGGTTGTGGGGATGCTGGGGAGGTGATAGACACCTTATCTGTGGGCTCCAGTGTGCTTGATTTAGAGCCCAAAGTTTGGATTTAGGACCAACACAGTCACTGCCATTCTCTGTGTAGACTCTGGGTGGATTTGCAATGAACAGTCTTTTAGGGGGCTTTTGGGCTTTTGGGAGGATTCTGGTGGCAGTATATCTGAGCAACAGAAATGTCTATAGAGGAAAAGTGTCAGCGTTTTGGTCTTTGAGATTCTAAAACTGAGGATAAAGGATGATGGTTAATACCACATGCAGAGACGGTAGTAGAGCTTCAAGTGGTTCAAGGCTCAAAGGTCAGGGCAGTAGGTCTGGGAAGGGCCTTTTATTAGTAGTAGAGTTTTATTAGCCCCAAAATGGATGTTTAACGGACCAATATGGCTGGGGCTGGGATATTAAGTTCAGGCTATGGCTGTTATGCATCAATAGCAGCAACAGCTTTTGTTCTGCAGTCATCTGATTATAGAGACATGCCAGAACAAAATGAATGAGTGAATCATCAGAAGGAATAACGAGATCTGATGAGCTGCCAGTGAATGAGAGAATGAGAGCATGGCCTATTAGCCCAATTCTGTTCTCTTGATCCTGAGAAAGATATTTACAGAACCAAGAGCCGGAAGTTTCTCAGGGCAGTGATATTATTCAAATTTAATGCAGATTTCCAGCCACAGAAGGAATAATCAGCACACACACACACACACACACACACAAACACGTGTGCTCACATCCTATCCAGAAAATACTGAATATTTAAAAATTCATCCTGAGGATTCCAAACTTTCTGTGGATTAAGCTTCCTCTCTCATTCCTTTTAACTTAGAGGGAAGACAGTCACCTTAACCTCTAGGGAATGATCTTCCAATCTGTTCACTTATTAATTTACCACGTATTCACTGAAGTGCTTGCTCTTTAAGAGTCAGGCATTGTGTCAGGTTCAGGAAATCCAAAAATGAAGGAGATAAGGACCTTCCGGTTCACACGCCACCCAGCTTTTTAAGAAGACTGTATCTGTACAACCACAAACTAACTGATAATTAGTCCTTACTGACATAGATCTTTACAGTTAACAAGGGGATTTCACATACATCGTCCTCTCTGATCCTTAGACCCTCAATCCCGTTTTACAGGCAAGGAAATTGAGTCAGACAGAGGGAGGTCGTGAAACCCAAGATGCACAGCTAATAAGCGGCAGGGCTAGGACCACCCACGTGTTCTGATAACAGAGCCTGTGCATTTCCCATCTCCCGGTGAGTGTTGTAGGCTGCCAAGCTCTGGCGCTGGTGTAAAGTTTGGATTCGGAGATGAGCTGAGGGGATTAGAGAGAAGTCTCACGTTGCCAGTTTGCTTGATGCCATGAAGCTCCTCGGAGAAAGGGATTAGCCGTGATGCTGCTAGTATCAAGCAAAATTTCGCTCCTCTGCTGTTCTCAGGAATTTGACTTTTCTGGATAAAGAGTTTCAGGAAAGAGACTGCACAAAATGAGGAGTGTGTCTTTCCCTGAATCAGTAGTAGAGAGAGCAGGTTTGATTCATGAGAGTAAAGGCCCATCTGTAGGCTTCCCTGGTGGCTCAGTGGTAAAGAATCCACCTGCCAGTGCAGGAGACGTGGGTTTGATCCTTGGTCCACATGCCACGGAGGAACTAAGCCTGTGCTCCACAACTACTGAGCCTGTGTCTAGAGCCCGTGCTCTGCAGCAAGAGAAGCCGCGGTAATGAGGAGGCCAGGCACTGCAGCTGGAGAGCAGTCCCCGTTCACTGCAACTAGAGAAAAGTCCAAGTGGCAAGGAAGACACCACACAGCCAGAAACAATACATAAATAAATAAATACGTAGCATAAAATAAAAATCTCCATCCGCAAGCCCCAGTCACAATGCATCTCATCTGAGCCGGGAATCCAAGCATTTCACAGGCTGCCCTCCCCTGGAAATAGGAGGGGCTGACTGATGGAGTTCTACACATTTTTTCATGTGTGTGTGATCATGAACACAACTCACACGTGCTCCCAGGTCATCTGGAAGCTACCTGAAGTTGGAGAGATGGATTCATACTTGCTCTTATGTCAAGAAGGAAACTCTTGACCAAAGACATAATCATTTAGTCGCTCAGTCATGTCCAGCTCTTGCAACTCCATGGTCTGTAGCCATCCAAGCTCCTCTGAGATTTCCCAGGCAATAATACTAGAGTGGGTTGCCATTTCCTTCTCCAAGGGGGCATTTCTGGTGGCTCGGTGGTCAAGAATCTGCCTGCCAATACAGGAATGCAGGTTCAATCCCTGGGTCAGGAAGATCCCCTGGAGAAAGGCATACTATGTACTCAATAAAAGTCTTTTATGTTTAGTGAAATAGGAACTAAAAATGGATTGATTTTAGGAAGATTAAAATTCCTAAGTGGGCAGGAATTTCCTAACCCAGAGCAAGTCTACAGGCCCCTGACATCTGAGCTCTGTATTCTGGTATTCAGACTAAACAAACAGAGGTTACTCGAGGATTCTCTGTAGCCAAGCAACCTTGTGAGTGACTGCATCAGCCCTCACACCCAAGAAGAAGGCCATTTGACAGTTTCATTATATGTACATGTTACAGACCTGGCATTTCCCCTGTGCATGCATCTAAAGCTGTGAAAAATAGCTCTGTTTTCTGCCCTTTTCTGATCTGGTGATGAGTAATCTGTCCTGCTATTTACACATTTCCTAGCAGTCATAATGTCCTGTCTGACAAGGAAAGGAGCTGAGTTACATTCTCCACTTTGTCTTTTTGAATCCATTCTTTGCCTTCGAGGGCTCAGGCCAACGGAAACGTTACAGTGCTCAGTTTGGGGGTGGGGGTCCAGAGGCTAATCATGATGATACAGAATCGTTTCAATACCTTTGCTTATTTGAGATACTTCTACCCGATTCTCATCCGTGTTAGATGCTTTTCTGTGGGCAGAACACTGTCAGGTGCTGGAGACTCAGATAGTTGGGGTCTCGACTTCGCTCTCCTGGTTCAGAAGGCAACAGGCAGCCAAACAGAAAATCTCACTGCGGAAAACACAGTGCTATTTAAGGTTAAAAATGACCACAGAAGAGGAAATAATTATGCGTATAGGGCTGATTTTCTGGAGGTTATCAGCATGGGATTCCTGGAAGAGGCAAACTCTCTCCTGTGTTTGAAAGGGTGAATTGAATTGATCAGATGAATAAAGGTTGGGAGGAACTTTGTGCTTTATATGGGTATGAAATATTATGGTGGGTTGGATGGAGGAGGGACAGTTTAGGATTGTCCAACTGTCGGATCTGACTAGGGGATTGGAAGAACAGTGTTCTCAATGTGTGAGTCCTGCTAGGGGTCGTGGGTTTGCTCCTGCAGGAGTGGGAGGCGAGGGAGAGGTGGGAAGTGGGGAAGGATGGCGTGGGGGAGTGTGCAAGGAGGACTGGAGGAGGGCGAGAGGTAGGGCAGGAGACAGCCCTCTGCCGACGCATCTGTCCCTGGGGTGTAGGGGCCGAAACTGTGGACCATCTGGATCTTAGGTCCAGCCAAAGATGACTCTGTCACCACCCTGGGGTTTCCTCTTGCCAAAAGCTATTGCCTACGAAAATATTTACCCTGGCATTTTCCTAAATAGCTTTCTTTTCTTGAAATATCACAGAGCACGATGCCCTCATTAGGAGGGACAATTCTGACCACACAGTCCCTTTTCTAGAATAATTTAAATTGGATTGAATTTTCACATATAATTGGAGTCCCCAGGTGCATTGGAAGTGTGCTAAGTAAATGTATCAAAAACAAGAAAAAAAAACATTGGGTTGGCCAAAAACGTCATTCAAGTTTTTCTGTACCATCTTCTGGAAAACTCAAACATGCCTTTTGGCCAACCCAATAGAATGATGTCCATGGTGCTTCTGGTCAAAACAGCAACCACATGTCATCTCTTAACTGGACAGCATGCTGATGGAAGAGTGCACTCACCTACAGCATCCTCACCTTCACCCACAGCCTCCGTGACAACTCTTGCAAGCCAGTAGGGAAAGGAGCGATGCCCCAGATTTACAGGTGATGAAATTGAAACAGAGCAGTTAAATAATACACCCAAAGGCACCTAGCTGTTAATGCCAGAGCTGGGACTCAGACCCAGGTCTTCTGATTTCACATCCCTGTACTGAATGGTAGGACTTTACAGGTAAAAGGGGTTATGGGATGATAGGGGGTAGGCAGACTTAGCAGCAGTGATGGAAATAAATGAAATTGAACATCTAGGATTCTTTCCATTACTGTCTCCTCTTGAAAGCTGTATAATCCAATTTCTTCATTTTAAATTTGAGGATTCTTGAACTCAAAGAGGAGACATCATGTGTTTGAGGTCATGCATGTTGGTAAATTTTGAGTTTATTTCTTTGAACCAAGCTGAGGAAGTGTATAGAAAAATAATGTAGCAAGTTCAGGAGAGAGAATAGCAGGAGACCTCAAAATCATGACATTGGGGAACAGCTAAGGACACAAGGAAGATTTATCTGGCAGGCAAGTTATCTCAGGACAGATAAGTAGCTAGACACGCTGTATGTGGCCCTGAGGAGGGTCCACAAATCAAAACATGGACACTCCTGATGGATGGACTTGGAGTCACTGTAAGGAAAAGCTTTCTAGGAGTGACTGCCATCTAAACCCAGACCTGTTACATGGACACATGGTGAGTTTCCTGTTTTTGGAGGGATTCAAAACCTTAGTGGGAATACTATGTAAGATGTAAGCATGACTTGAGCTTGTCAAATGGCTTTTTCTAATCTGAAAAATCCCAGATTCTCACCTATCATTCATTGATTTACTAGGATATACGCTCACTCCAGGGGCTTCCCCGGTGGCGTAGAGGTAAAGGACCTCCCAGTGCAGGAGACATAAGACGCGCAGGTTCGATCTCTGGGCCAGGAAGATCCTCTGGAGGAGAGTGTGGCAACCCGCTCCAGTATTCTTGACTGGAGAATCCCGTGGACAGGGGAGTCTGTCAAGCTCCATAGGGTTGTAATGAATCAGAATGACTGAAGTGACTTAGCACACACACACATAAACTCACTCCAACTGGGGACCATGCTTGTTCCTTAAAAAAAAGGAATTTATTTGTTTATTGGGCTGTGCTGGGTCTTGATGTAATACGATGTAACACAATGTGCATGAATCATCCCCAAATCATCCTCCCACTCCTGACCTGTGGAAAAATTGCTTTCCACAAAACCAGTTCCTGGTGCCTAAAAGGTTGGCAACAGCTGCATTAATGTATGGGCTTTCCTGGTGGGTCAGCTGGTAAAGAATCCACCTGCAATGAAGGAGACTTGGGTTCGATCCCTGGGTTGGGAAGATGCGCCGGAGAAGGGAATGATTACCCACTCCAGTATTCTGGCCTGGAGAGTTCCATGGACAACTACAGTCCATGGGGTTGCAAACAGTCAGACACAACTGTGTGTATTCTGTTCATACACATAGTAGGTGGTCATTAAATATATGCTGAACACATAGCTGTCTGTATAAGTGAGCAGTCCTGGTAATGGTCAGACTGGGAGCTGATTCAGTTTAAGGGGACCATTAAGAGCATGGGCTTTGAGGCCCTGAAGACGTCAGTGTAAAGATCAGCTCTACCACTTTTTTAGTTTTAAAACATTGTTTATTATCTCTGACCTTTAGTCTTCTAATGTGTAAGAATGGGGGCAATAATTATGACCTGAAAGATTTGTTCTAAGGACTCAGTGAGGTAGCATAGATAAACTGTGCAATTCAATGGCTGGCATAGAGGGTTTTCAAAAATTAGCTGTTTATGAATATTGAAGGGGGATTTGAATTGTGTGTGCAGTTTATTGGGGAGTAAATCCTATAGACCCTGAGCTGGATAAGGGATGCTGACCCCTCAAGGCTGGAGAAACGACTTGAGTCTGCTTCTCTTCAACAATAAAATACAACACAATCACCCATGAAAAAATGGTGTTAGCAACACAGGAGTTTTTGCTCTTGTAAGCCCCAGATGCTGCGTTTCCCATTCAGAACTACACAAAGCCCGTTTGTTTCCATGGTTTTCCATCTCTGGTCCTTTGAGTGAGAGTAGGGATGGGGAGAGTGAGGAGAGGAGGGAAGCACCAAAAATAATTGGGCATTTTTGGATGAAATTTTACTCTTTCGTGTTGGGAACCAAGCTGGTCTGGAGCCTGTGTTTGAGGGACACCTGCATGGACTCAGCCAACCAGCATTGACTAATTCCTGGGACAATACAGGCCATGACAATGAAAGGTCTTTGTAACAATAGATTTTCAGTGATCTGTTTTTCTCAGGTCCTGCTTACTTAGTACCCAAAGTCCCTAACCGTCAGCCAGGTCTATCGCTACTGGTGCTGGTCCCGGTAAGGTTGTATGTCTGCAGCTTTCCTAACTGGGACCTGTTTTGATTATCTGTTGCTGTGAAAATAAATAAATAAACCACCCAAAGCATAGTGACTTAAAGCAATACCCATTTATTTACTCATGAATTGCTATACCAGGCAGGACCCAGCTGGATTTCTGCTCATCGTATCTACTCATGTGGCTGCAGTCATTTGTCAACTCCTTTGGGCTTGGAAATCTCAGATGGCTTCTTTCACACGTGTATTGCCTCTGCTAAGACGGCTAGGACAACCAGGGGCTCACAGGCTCCTCTGTCTCCCCACTTGTTCTCTTGACCTCAGGAAGTGGCTCGGGGCTCCAAGGGGGGCTGAGATGGGAGCTTTCTGGTCTCCAAGACTCCAGACCCCACAATGGCATTGTCACTCCCTTTGCATTCTTTGGGAAAAAGCAATTCACAAGACAGTCGAGACTCAAAAGGAGACATGAATTCTTGATGGGAGGAGTAACCTGTGTATTCAGGGATATAAGGAATCGCCAGTGACCTTGCTGACGCAGGAACTCCCCCAGTCCTCCCTTGATGCTCTTCTCACGTCCACGGCCAACCCTACTTTCAGATAGTATAAATTCGTCCTTGCTGATGTCTTGCTCAGTGGCCCTTGGAGCTTCACTTCTGAGTACTGCGCGGCTTCTTCCATCCCCTCATTGGTAGCAGATCAAGTAGGAGTCCACAGTGAGGAAGCAGCTCGCCTAGGGGCGTAGACAGACTGGAGCCGCGGGACTGGCACCTACTCCTCCGGACTCCGCATTCCGTGGCAGTTTTGCAGTCAACTTCCTGGGAAAGGCTGAAGGTCATTGAGTCCAAGATGGAGTTCCAGGACAGTCTCAGGAAGCAGAAATAAGACTCTTATCTTGGTCTTCATCTAAGAGTGTTAGTTCCTCTAGAACAAGCTGCTCTAGCATCTGTCTGGGTGTCTGACAGCTCAGAGCAGCCGTGGCTGATGTCTGAGCTTGCTTTGCTATGAGAGGGGAGGTGTGCTGCAGGAATAGGACCCGATGAGTCTGGTTGTGAAGAGGGATAGGGCGATGAAAGTGGCAGGGCCTACTTGGAGGCTGGGTGGTTTTCCCTGCTGTGATGGTGGCTAAGGCAGAGTTGTGTGGATTCTCAGGATCTAGAAGAAAAGTATAAATGATGACTTCCTCATTCACCCTGATCCGTAGTCTCATTACCTCTGTTGTTGTTTAGTCACTTCAGTCGTGTCTGACTCTGAGACCCCGTAGACTGTAGCCCACCAGGCTCCTCTGTGCATGGGATTCTCCAAGCAAGAGTACTAGAGTGGGTTGCCATTTCCTTCTCCAGGGGATCTTCCCAACCCAGGGATCAAACCCATGTCTCCTGCATTGGCAGGTGGGTTCTTTACTGCTGAGCCACCAGGAAAGCCCAGTCTCATTACCTATTTTTCTATCAAAATACTTTGAGCACTTTGAGAATCTTACCCTTGTCTGGCTTCCTGTCTGGCTGTGAGCTCCCTGAGGGCAGGGACTGCAGTGCTGTTCATCTCTGAACCTTCCTGTGCATCTCAGGACAGATTGAATAAATGGATGAGAACAACCCCAGAGATCGAGAGTGTGGAAAGGTCAGAAAAAGAGTAGTGGCCCAAGAGGAAGGCCCAGCTCAGTTGGCAGGCCCTTGTGGCTGAGCACAACTCATTTGCTTGAAAGTGCATAGAGGCTCCTGGCCATGTGCTGGGACACTACTCTTCCAACCTGACATGGTCTGCTAAAGGCCACATCCTCCAAGGCCTCCCCAAGTGGACATGGGGTGCAGAAGCCAACAGACAGTTTGAATTTCCCTTTCTGAGTCTCTTCCTGGCTCCCTTCAGCTAAGGCTCCCTTCTCTGACTCCAAGGAGGTATGCAGGTCAGCTGCAGGAACTGGGTTGAAAGCTCACCCCACTCAGGGACCCAGCCAGGAACGCTTGGCCCCTTTGGAAATGGGGCCCTTCTTTCCCCACTCCGCTCTCTGCCTCTGAACCTGTCACATCCTATTTGCAGCCCTGGAGATTAAAGACAGAAATTTGACTTTTTAATTTTATTATTCTTGTTCTCCCTTCCTGCTTCATTAGAACCATGTTATTGGGCCGAAAATATTGTGTGTGAATGATGCTCTGAGGCCCATCTGGAAGCCTAGATTCTCTGGGGATATAATTATGCTAAGCGACACTCACCAGGGACACTCACCAGGGACGGCGTGATTTCACTTCTACCTGGGTATCCTCAGCAGCCTGTCCCTTGGTTGTTGGAGCAGGACCGGCTGCTGCTGCCCCTTTTGGCCTTCTTCTTGGTGTGTGCGTGTTTTCACCGGTTTGACCCACTTTCATTTTGTCGGAGCTGTTGTGATAATTTACTGCATCTTTGTGTGTCTTCAGCAGGGAGGGTATGCATGCCTTTGAAATAGTAAAAGGTCACCCATAACCGAAGAGAAAATGCCGCTGCAGGTGAGGCAGGGCCTTAGCACTGTGTGCCTCTCCACCCCCAGGCTTAGGGCTTGACCCACTTCTGCTTTCACAACTAGACAGGGGAGGGAGCCTCAGCGGGACAGAGGGCACTGGGTTCTTGGTTCCAGCCCTGTCTGAAGGCAGAGGGCCCAGAGACATCACTGCTGCTGCTGCTAAGTCGCTTCAGTCGTGTCCGACTCTGTGCAACCCCATAGACGGAAGCCCACCAGGCTCCCCTGTCACTGGGATTTTCCAGGCAAGAACACTGGAGTGGGTTGCCATTTCCTTCTCCAATGCATGAAAGTGAAAAGTGAAAGGGAAGTCACTCAGTCATGTCCGACTCTTCGAGACTCCATGGACTGCAGCCCACCAGGCTCCTCCATCCATGGCATTTTCCAGGCAAGAGTACTGGAGTGATCATTGCCTTCTCTGAGAGACATCACACCAGGACCCAAACCACACCCAGGCTTTGGTCCATGCTCCAAGAAGCGTCTTACCTCCTGGGAGCCTCGGCTTTCCCCTCTAGGGAAGGAAACCAACACCCCTCTCCTGGCACATCTTTTGAATGCTTGTGAGAAACCACTGCATTACTGAACATGAAAGTGTTTCGTGTCCATTCAAACACAGGCGGGAGGCCCCAAGGGCTGTGCTTGGGTGAATAGGGTTCTCATTCTTGCCGGGACTGCCACCTTGCAAACCATAAATTATGAAGCACTAAACAAATGCAAAGTTGTGAAAATGTCTATATTTGAATTCATTTTGCATATGCAGGATGAGGAAAATTCCTGCCAAGCCCGAAGTGCCCAGGTGTACACTCCTAGGTACGCAACCTCAGCCACCCTTTCTCCTTGTTCCTGATCATGGTATTGCTTGCCTTCATCCCACTCCATCCCACCCTGATCCCCATCCCCTCATCTTCTGCCCTCTCCCCGAAACTGACATGACATTGTAAAGCATTATACTCCGGTAAAAAAAAAATTAAAAATCTGCTATAAAAATAAAGATATGCATTGTACACTCAAAACCAATCTTATTTATTAAAGCAAAGCTTGCAGATAGAAAAATGGAGAAACCATACGTCTACAGTTCTAATGCATTGTCACAAGAGGACACAGACATACGTAAATCATCAAGAGCAAGGAATCCAGTATCACCAGCATCCCAGGAGCTCAACCCTGTCTTCATTTCCTTTCTTTCTCCCTAAAAGTCATCAGTCCCCTGCGTGTGTGCATGTACGCTCAGTCACTCAGTCGTGTTCAACTCTTTGCGACTCTATAGACTGTAACCCTCCAGGCTCCTCTGTCCATGGGATTTTTCAGGCAAGCATACTGGAGTGGGTTGCCATTTCCTCCTCCAGGGGATCTTCCTGACCCAGGAACTGAACCTGCATCTCCTGTGTCCCCTGCATTGGTAGGCAGATTTTTTTACCACCTGGGAAGCCCACCACTCTTCAAATGTATACTATTTTTAGATCTATTTTTAAGCTTTCTATATGCTGTGGATTTTTAAGTTTTCTACAAGCTGTAGCTTCTTTTGTACCTAACTTACATTGTTGTTCCTTATTTGTGAGGATGGTCCATGTTGCTGCCTGTGACTGCAGGTTGTCATTACTGGGTAGTATTCTGTCACAGGAACGTACCCATATTTATTAATTCTACCATTGATAGACGTTTATACTATTTTCAGTTTGAGGCTATTATGATTAAAGCTGCTGTAAACATGTCTTCAAAAAACAGATTTGCTGAGTTCTAATTGGTGTAAATTATCAATAAATGGCACATATTTCGAATGCACAATTTGACAAGTTTTCACACATTAATGATTCATATGTATAAAATCAGTGTGTGTGTATATAGATATATATATATGTGTGTATGTGTGTAATGAAAACATCACAACAATCAGGAGATTGGAGATATTTATAGTCCCACCCCTCTCAAAGTTCCTCATGTCTTGTAGTAATTCCTCTCTCCTGTCCACCCACTGCCAGGCAACTGCTGGTCTGCTATCCCCATATATTAATTTGCAGTTTCTTGAATGTTATATAGATCAGTCAGTCCAGTTGCTCAGTGGTGTCCAACTCTTTGCGACTCCATGAACTGCAGCATGCCAGGCTCCCCCGTCCATCACCAACTTCTGGAGCTTGCTCAAACTCGTGTCCATCGAGGCAATGGTGCCATCCAAACATCTCATCCTCTGTTGTCCCTTTCTCCTTCTGCTTTCACTCTTTCCCAGCATCAGAGTCTTTTCCAATGAGTCAGTTCTTCCCTTCAGGTGGCCAAACTATTGGAGCTTCAGCTTTAGCATCAGTCCTTCCAATGAATAGTCAGGGTTGATTTCCTTTAGGATTGACTAGTTTGATCTACTTGCTGTCCAAGAGACTCTCAAGAGTCTTCTCCAACATAAAATTTCAAAAACATCAATTCTTCGGCACTCAGCTTTCTTTATGGTCCAAATCTCATATCTATAAATTACTACTGGAAAAACCATGGCTTTGACTGTAAAGTAATGTCTCTGCTTTTGAATATGCTATCTAGGTTTGTCATAGCTTTTCTTCCAAGGAGAAAGCATCTTTTAATTTCATGGCTGCAGTCACCATCTGCAGTGATTTTGGAGCCCAAGAAAATAAAGTCTGTCACCATTTCCATTGTTTCCCCATCTATTTGCCTCGAAGTGATGGGCATGATGGATATACCATGATCTCTGTTTTTTGAATGTTGAGTTTTAAGCCAAGTTTTTCACTCTCCTCTTTCACTTTCATCAAGAGGCTCTTCAGTTCCTCTTCACTTTCTGCCATAAGGGTAGTGTCATCTGCATATCTGAGGTTATTGATATTTCTCCAGTTTGTGCTTCATCCAGCCTAGCATTTTGCATGATGTACTCTGAATATAAGTTAAATAAGCAAGGTGACAGTATACAGCCTTGACATACTCCTTTCCCAATTTGGAACCAGTCCATTGTTCTATGTCCGGTTCTAACTGTTGGTTCTTGACCTTCATACAGATTTCTCAGGAGGTAGATAAGGTGGTCTGATATTCCCATCTCTTTCAGAATTTTCCACAGTTTGTTGTGATCCACACAGTCAAAATCTTTAGTGTAGTCAATGAAGCAGAAGTAGATATTTTTCTGAAATTCTCTTGATTTTTGATGATCCAATGCATGTTGGCAATTTGATCTCTGGTTCCTCTGCCTTTTCTAAATCCAGCTGTAGCATCTGAATGTTCTCAGTTCACGTACTGTTGAGGCCTCTCTTAGAGAATTTTGAGCATTACTTTGCCAGCATGTGAGATGAGTATAATTGTGCGGTAGTTTGAGCATTCTTTGGCATTGCCTTTCTTTGGGATTGGAATGAAAACTGACCTTTTCCAGTCCGGTGGCCACTGCTGAGTTTTCCAACTTTGCTGGCATCTTGAGTACAGCATTTTCACAGCATCATCTTTTAGGAATTGAAATCGCTCAGGTGGAATGGAACTCATACAATGTGTACTGATCTTTGTCTAGATAATTGCCCTTAGGGTAATTATTTTTAGATGTACTCCTATTGATGTGTGTGTGTGTGTTTGAGTGTTCATAGTTTTTTGTTTTTGTTTTAATCCTCTAGTAGAACTCCGTTGTCTGGATATACCACAATTTGCTTATCATTCCCATGTTAAAGTCTATTTGGGTTGTTTCCAATTTGGGGCTGTTACAATTCAGTTGCTCATTTGTGTCCGACTCTGCGATCCCATGGACTGCAGCATGCCAGGCTTCCCTATCCATCACCAACTCCCAGAACTTGCTCAAACGCATTACAGTCTGTGGCTGTTAAAGCTGCTATGAATATTTCTTACTAGTCTTTTGGGACATATGCTTTCAGTTTTACTGGATAAATACATAGGATTGACATGGCTGGGCCGTATGATAGGTGTATGTTTCAATTTTCAGAAACTACTAGTTGGTTCCAAAGTGGTTATGCCATTTTCTATTCCCACCAGCAGCGTATGAAAGTTCTAATGGCTCCCCATCCTCACCAACACTTTTTATGGTTAGCCTTGTTAACTGAAACTATCACAACATTGATAACTGGCTATGTTGTTGTTCAGTCACGAAGCCATGTCTGATTCTTTGTGACCCCATGGACTGCAGCACGCCAAGCTTTCCTGTCCTCCACTATCTCCCAGAGTTTGCCTAAGTTCATGTGCATTGAGTTGGTGATGCTATCTAACCATCATCGGCTATACTACAGTATAAAATAGAATGTTTTAAAAAATAAGTATTCTGATGACTATGCAGTAGCTTCTTACTGTGATTTTTCCTGACCCTTCTCTACTGTGGATGGTGTTGAGCACACTTTCGGGACTGCTCATGAACATGTGGACACATTTCTGCCGAGCGTTTGCCTGGGAGAATAATTCTTTGGTCACAGGGGACATGATCAGATTGATGTTGAAAAGATGGGCTAGAGGGAGCAATGTGGAATGCAGGCAACCCCCCAGGAGACCGAAGTATTTATTATCTTCTTCTCTTGGTTCCTTTCTGTCTTCTGATGTCCTGCCTTCGAAACAGATTATAAGCTCCTGAAAAACTATAAAAAGCATTCCAACTCTTTTATTTTCTCCTTCCCACCAAATGGTTTCCCATTTGGGAGGAGGGAGACCTAACCTGGTTTGATGATCACCCATGTTCTCTGTCCCTTTCCCTATCTTATATCATTTTTGCCTTTGGCACCTTAGAAGGAATGGTAGCATCCCTGTATCCCAGCTAAGGATCTGAGGCTCTGGGAAATGAACAAGTCCCCAGGCTCTTGGAGCTGAAAATCAGGGGAGATGGAGCTCATAATAACTCCATCTGATATCAGAGTTCTCATTCTTTTTCATGTGTGCCTTGCCTGCCTTTTACCATACTGCGTTTCAGGACTTCCGGGAGACACAGCTGAGTGAGTGAATGGAGGAGCACCTGAGGATTCTGCTGAGAGGCTCTTCTTCTGCATCAGGATGGTTGGTTGGTTCCATACTCAGAGGCTCTCCTGGGCTCTCCCTCCGGTTTATTCTTCTGCCTTCAACCCAGGATGGTTGGGACAGAATCCCCAATAGTCACATTAGTCCAGCACTTGGAACCCTAAAAGATGCCTCGTCAACTCTGCTCCCTGTGGCCCACATTCAGCTCTTGGGTCATGATTTCTTCCTCTGACTCTGCAGAGTACCTTAAGCTCCCCTTTCTTATTCAGTAGCCCCTCACCATCCTGACCCCTGCTCCCCGTTAGAGCCTAGCTTTGAGCTTCACATATGGTAGCCCCCTTTGATATTTGTCATTGTTGTAGGTCTCTGTTTTCCCACTTCCTCTTTAGTCCCAGTTGCCTCTTGGAAAGACCAGTATTTGAATCTCAGCCCTGTCATGTAGCGGTTTCAGGCTCCTCTACAAACTACTTCCTCTCTCCGACACTCTTCTCTATCATCTGTAAAATGATGAAAATGGCAGGAGCTCCCTCCTTGGATAACTGTGGCAATTGTATAATGAGGAGCTTATGGTGTTAATTAACTCTTACTGTGTTTTGGTTACTGTTGGTATGTCAAGTCTTCCCTTATCCAACTTGCCTTCTTTAGTTATGGCAGGAATCCATCAATTCTAGAAGAATGAGAGGTGTGGCTGGGGAAGGCAGGAGATGAGGAAACTGGATGCTACTCCTGAAGTCCTGAAACCACTCTTCCATCTTCATGGTTCTCATCTGTGGCACCGTGTGATGGAGAAAACTCAGGTTGCAAAGCCCAATGGTGAAGGCTCTGCTCCCATACCCTTGGGCAAGTTGCCTTACTCTAACTCTTGATGACTAAGTGAGATCAAAAATTCGGATATCAAAACAGTACCTGGCCCACAGGCAGCCTTTGAAGAATGTTCATTGAGCCACCTCTCCTTGCTGGTCCCCTTTGACAAAATCAAATTTGCGCAGATGGTGTTAACTCTTATAGTAGGCACTTGGAAATGTTGAATGGATGGATGATGGATGAGTGGGTGAGTAGATGGATTAATCAGCAAAGATGGCTGAAAGTGGTGATGGAAGGGTGTTATAGATTTTGAAGAGCAAGGCAGAAGGACGTGACACCCAATTAAAACGTGAACTCTGTCTTGGGCCAGTATGCAGATGCTCCTGAGAAGCCCTCACAGCTTTCATGTCATAGGGGATCTGTTTGAAACGCTGTCATTTTCTTTGCCAGGCTTCTTGCAGATAGATACTAGTCATAGAGCATCATCTTGAAGGAAGAAGCTAAGTGAGTGGGGTTGGGCTCTGGAGGCAGATTATGCTCTGAGTCAGGCAGCCTGATACAGTGAAATAAGAGCAGGCTCACCAATACTTATATGAACTTGGGGAGAATCCTTCTGTTTCCCTGGACCTCAGCTTTTGCATCTTGAGAATGGGATGATCAAATCTACCTAAGAGGATCTATTTTGTGGAATATTTTAGTATACTTGAGCTGCCATAACAAAATACCATAGATTGGATAGCTTAAACAACAGAGATTTATTACTCACAGTTCTAGAGGCTAGAAGTGTAAGCTGATTTGGTTTCTGATGAGCGCTCTCTTCCTGGCTTGCAGATGGCTGCCTTCTTGCTCTATCGTCATAGGGCTGGGAGAAAGAAAAAAAATCTCTCTTTCTAGCCTCTTCTTAAAAGGCCACAGTCCTATTAGATTAGGGCCCCACCCTTATGACCCCACGTAGCCTTAACTATTTCCTAAAGCCTTGCATGCATACTCAATCACTCAGTCGTGTCCAACTCTCTGTGATCACATGGACTGCAGCCCGCCAAGCTCCTCTGTCTGGAATTTTTCAGGCAAGAATACTTGAGTGGGTTGCCATTCCCTCCTCCAGGGGTTCTTCCCAACCTAGGGATCGAACCCAAGTCTCCTATGTCTCCTGCATTGGCAGGTGGGTTCTTTACCACTGAGAAGCCCCTTGCCAAAGCCCTTACCTATCTCCAGATAGAGTCATGTTAGGGTTTGTCAGCATATACATTTTGGTGGGACACAGTTCAGTTCATAGAACAGAGAATACATGGGATGCTTGTTACAAATATGCTTCATGAGCTATGAAGAGCTATACCCATTTGATCATGGGAGGTAGTCATCATTTTTAAAATTTTGGTGTTGAGACCTTCCTCAGAGTACCCATTTATTCATGTATCAATAGTTATTGAGTTCCTACTTTGTGCCAGCTATCATTCTAGACATTGGGCTGGGAGCGATAGAGAAAAGATTTTAAAAAAAAATCCTCATCTTTATAGAGCCTACCTTCTAGAATGCAGGCAACAAAACACAGATAAATAAAATATATAATTTATGAGATGGGAACAGTCATGTGGAGGATGATGAAGCAAAGAAGGGTGGTTCGGAGTAGTAGGGAATAGTTTGCATTTTAAGTAGAGGATGTTCTGGGCGCATCTGGTTGGAACAAAGACTTTAATGTGAGGAGGGAAGAGGTGAGCCATGTGACTACCTGAGAAAAGGATTCCAGGCAGAAGGTAGAGCCTGTGCAAAGTCCCTGAGGTAGGAAAGTACTGGGTATATTTGGGGGAAGGCAGTGAGAGCTGAATAGCCAGAGCTGAGTGGGTGGTGGAGAGAGCGGGGAAGATGGAGTCTGATTCAATCCAAGAAGAGGACTCACTCTCTGGCTGTATAGAGGGCTGGAGAGCAGTAGCAAGAGGAGCGAGAAAACATCTCAAAGGAGCAGGGGAATATTTCCTTTATTCCCTGAAGATCTAGGCCCGTCTCCAGGAATGCCTGTGGGAGTCAGTTGTCATCTGCTCCAAAACTCCTTTCAGTATTTCTGGGACCCCAGACACCTCCCCCTGTGAAGCTGTGGTTAACGGCTACTGACAGAAAAATGTTCCTCGTTGCATATGTAAATGAGATAGCATCCATGCATTATTAAAAGAGTAAATTCATAGCTGAAAGCGAATGTGTGTGAAGCAAGGTTCGTACAACACACACCTTCACACACCAACAGGACCAGAAGCAGGGCTCCTGTTTGAGTCAACCACAGCTACTAACTGGACAGTATAGGTTCTGAAAACACATTTGCTTTTAAAGATATAATTTCACTAAGTGGCTTCGATCAGGACTGCAAAGGAAAAGGAGGGGATGCTCTTGATTTGAGGCATGGAAGAGAATCTCCAGTCCTGCTAATAACGCCCAGGGTGGAGCATCAGCCCTGGTGGAGGTGGAGGGGGCCATGCACACCTGTGCCCAAGGGGGTTCTCTCAACCGAAAATATCTCTTCTTCCATTTTGCAAGGTAATACCCACAGGCACACCAAATTCGGTATCAGTGACTCTGCTTTATTATTCTCAGGTTGTGTTAACTCACCTCCAAGCTTCGTTTTTTTCATCTGAAAAGCGGAATACGATAGTAATCCCTGCCTCCCTGTTTGTAAGCTTGGATGGTCTCGTGGATGTAAAATAATGACTATAAGGAGTGGTATGTGCATACGTGCTAAGTCACTTCAGTCAGACCCGACTCTTTCGACCCCATGGACTGTAGCCTGCCAGGCTCCTCTGTCCATAGGATTCTCTGGGCAAGAACACTGGAGTGGATTGCCAGGTCATCCAACCCAGGAATGGAACCCCCGTCTCCTGAATCGGCAGGTGGGTTCTTCACCACTTCCCTGGTGGCTCAGCTGGTAAAGAATCCGCCTGCAATGCCAGAGACCTGGGTTCGATCCCTGTTTGGCAAGATCACCTTGGAGAAGGAAATGACTACCTACTCCAGTATTCTGGACTGGAGAATTCCATGGACTGTAGAGCCCATGGGGTCCCTAAGAGTCGGACACGACTGAGCGACTGTCACTTTCTTTACCACTAGCGCCGCCCGGGAAGCCCCGTAGGGAACAGCAGTTATTGTTATTCCCACTTTAAAGGTATGTGTAATATCAGGAGGCACAATGTCTTGTGTCCAAATCTGCACCTGCTCTTGGGAATCCAGTTGGTGTCTACTGTGGGGCTGCTTTTAGGTCCGAGGGCTACAGCATTTCGTGAAAGAGAGGAGACTGCTGCCCTGCAGTGAGACAGAGATAATAACAAAGCACACACACCCACCAGCGAGAAACCAGTGGCTATGGAAGTGCCAACCAGGAGGCTGAAACTCATGACTCCGCTGTCCCCTGGAGTGGGAACCAGGCATGCCTGCCGCCCTGAAAGAGCTTTCAGTAGTGAAAGAAGTGTCTGTGAGTTCATAAGTGTCGCATTTTAGACCCCACATATAAGTGATATCAGCTGGTATTTGTCTTTTTCCAGCTGACTTAGTGTGGGAGTCTCTAGGTCCATCCACATTGCTGCAATTAATGTCACATTGTATATCAACTATACTTCAACAAAAGAAATGTTTAAAAATTAGTGCCTGAATCGAGATAATACACAACCAGTCCTTAGGATTCCTAGAGAGTTACAAATAAAGGGCTCAGGTTGGTCCAGGGAGGGAAAGACAACGTCTGATTATAGAAATCAGGGGAGGCTCTTTCACAAGCATGGACTCTGAATGTGTAGAGAGGAAGAGTATCCATCTGTAAAAGTCTGGCTGGTGATGGTATGATACCCGTGGCTGTGTAACCAGGCAAGTGTGCTTGGAAAGATGCCGGTGAACTTAAATGGCCAGGAAGGTGGAGGAAGCTTCAAAACATTGTTTCAGGTGGAAACCTGGGGGCTGTTGAGATATTTGAAGCCGGGGGTAAAGTTTGCTGATACCTAGTTCTCCCGGGAGTGCTCCCGGGAGTGCTCCTGGGAGTGCTCCTTGGTCAGAGGGAAGACGTTAGGAAGCTGGGTGAGGCAGGAGATAAAACTGCTCACGTGACATGAAACAGTGCTGGGCTGCACGATCAGGCTTCTTACTTTTGGGTTATCATTTTCATTTCTTTATTTATTGGAATATAATTGCTTTGCAATGTTGTTTTAGTTTCTGTGGTACAAGAGCATGAATCAGCTGTTGGTTTAATCTTTTCAGCACCACGTATCGTTAATATTTTCAGGGTCCTGATTAATATTTCATTGGAGTGCTTTCGTTTTCCTCTAAAACATGTATTTAGAGTGGATTGCCACATTCCTGGGTAATTTTATTAAATCCAGAGGCCAATTTCCTTTTTACAACAGTCTGCTGCTTTGATTTTATAAAGAAAATCAATGGGAAGAAAGGGGTAGCTGAAATAGAAATTCGCTTTATAGCAAAATATGCAGGAACTCCTCTTTTCATTTTTAAGTGGGAGAATAACTCCAGCTATAAAAATGATCACCTTTATGTATGCGTTGTTTGTGTGTGTGTGTGTGTATATATATATATATATATATATATCCATAAGCACGCATCTGTTTAAATTAAAACAGAGTGGCATCAAGCCGCTTTTTTTCAAGCTCAGTTATTGGGGAACCTGTTCTAGTTTGGTCTATGAACAACCATCAGATGTCACCCGCATCACTGAGCCTTATCTGTCTGGGCTTGAGTCTCAACTCAGCCACTAACTCGAGGGGCAGCTTTGAACAGATCACTGCCTGTCTCCAGGCCTCAGTTTCCTCATCTATAAATGAGGGAACCCAAACATTCTCTGACATCCCACCTGCCTCTAGCATTTGAGAAGTTGATGGAAACTGACAAAAACTTGGCAAGAATCTGCAAGAGCCATGGAGGAAATAAAAGAACATTTTTATTTAGTCCCAAGATAGCACATCGAGAAACAACAAAATTAATGAAAAGAACCACTTTTATTGAGTTAGCACTGAGTAGAGAAACAATGAAATGATTGTTTTTGGAAACCTTTCCAACCTAAGCTGAAAACAAACCCGAGATAACAATGAGCTTCCTTGGGCTCCAGCACTGTCGCAGTGGGAATGAGACTGCTGGCTTTGGGAGGACTATCCCTCCACCCTTATCATTTCCAAGGCAGAGCACGGATCATCTATGCAGGCCAAGCCTGCCTCCTGTTCCCCGAACCACCAGACATTTACAGAAGCGAAAGTAACGTCATGCCCGGCTAGCGGCTGGACCTTCTGAGTGCTGCAGGGCTCCTGGCTCTCATTAAGACTTCAGGGCAGGCGAGCATGCTGCTGTTGGGACTACACGCCTTGACATCGAGTCTGGAGGTGAAGGTGACTGATAGAGGAGGATCACCCTTCCAGGTGGCCAACAAAGGTCCATCTAGTCAAAGTTATGGTTTTTCCAGTAGTCATGTACAGATGTGAGAGTTGGACCATCAAGAAAGCTGAGCTTGATGCTTTCAAACTGTGGTGCTGGAGAAGACTCTTAAGAGTCCCTTGAACTGCACGGAGGTCAAATCAGTCCATCCTAAAGGAAATTAAACCTGAATATCCAATGGAAGGACGGGTGTTGAAGCTGAAGCTTCGATACTTTGGCCGCCTGAAGAGAAGAGCTGACTCAGTGGAAAAAGGCCCTGATGCTGGGAAAGTTTGAGGGCAGGAGGAGAAGAGGGTGACAGAGGATGAGATGGTTGGTTGGCATCATTGACTCAATGAGCAGGAGTTTGAGCAAACTCCAGGAGATGGTGAAGGACAAGGGAAGCCTGGCATGCTGCAGTCCATGGGGTTGCAAAAAGTCGGAAACGACTGAGTGATTGAACAATAGCAACAACTTTCTACAGGCTCCACAGGAAATTCCTGCAAACAGTGAGCCCTCATAAATTAACCTCTGCATAGGCTATGTCTAACCCTCCTTGCCCATTTCATAGATGAGTAAACCGAGGCTGAGAAGTAATGCCTCTTGGACACAGTTTACAACTGCTACGATAGGCATGTTCCTGGTAAAGGCAGTACCAGCATCCCTTTATGTGGGTTTGTATACTCTCTGAAGCCCTCATAGCATCTTGCTGACATACACGAGGGCAACATTTTTATCCCCACTTTATTGATGAGGAAACTGAGGCCCTTAAAGCCCCAGTGTCCAAGGCCATGGCTAAATGGTTAGCAAGTCATCTCTAAAACTGACTCCTTGCCTCCTACCACCTTCGCTTCATGCTATCTCACTTACAATTAACAGTGGGGAAATAAAGAGTATTTAATAAGAAAAGCATTTTCCTTTAACATACATTTTTAGGGCTGGCGAGACCCTTAGAGATCATCTAAAGGAGAAGTTGGTCATCTGAGGAGGGACTCAGTGGATCCAGAGTCCTCCTGAATGTTTATACAATTTCAGGTGCATGAAAGGCTCACTTTGTAACAAGTAAGTACATTGGGCAGGATAATCGGTGGTGGGAGGATGTGTGAGTTTCCAGGGCACAGAGACGCCTGGCCCTTCAGCATGGCCCTGGCACACAGCCCATGCTCAGGAAACGTTGGTGGAATTAATCATTTCCTAAAAAAGGTCCCTGTTGGAACTTCCCTGGTGGTCCAGTGGTTAAGAGTTCGCGTCCCAACACAGGGCGTGAAGGTTCCATTCCTGGTTGGGGAACCAAGTTCCCGCATGCCTCGCAACCAAAACACTAAAGCCATGAAAACAGAAGCAGTATTGTAGCAGATTCAGTAAAGACTTTACAAATGGCCCACATCATAAAAAAGTCTTTAAAGAAAGACCTTGTTGGTTACCTATCTTATATACAGTAGTATGAAAGTTAAAGTTAAGTCGCTCAGTCGTGTCCGACTCTTTGCGACCCTGTGGACTGTAGCCCACCAGGCTCCTCCGTCCATGGGATTCTTCAGGCAAGAACACTGGAGTGGGTTGCCATTTCCTTCTCCAGGGGATCTTCCTGACCCAGGGATCGAACCCAGGTCTCCCACATTAGAGGCAGACGCTTTAACCTCTGAGCCACCAGGGAAGCCCCATATAGTAGTATGGAGTTGCCTTTTTTGTAGTTGCCTTTTTGGGCTTCCCTGGTAACTCAGCTGGTAAAGAATCTGCCTGCAATGCAGGAGACTCAGTTCGATTCCTAGGTTGGGAAGATCCCCTGGAGAAGGGATAGGCTACCCACTCCAGTATTCTTGGGCTTCCCTTGTGGCTCAGACAGTAAAGAATCCACCTGCAATGCGGGAGACCTGGGTTTGATCCCTAGGTTGGGAAGAACCCCTGGGGGAGGGCATGGCAACCCACTCCAGTATTCTTGCCTGGAGAATTCCATGGACAGAGGAGTCTGGCAGGCTATAGCCCTTGGGGTCGCAAAGAGTTGGATATGACTGAATGACTAAGCACAGCAGTGTCTAGTTGCCTTTTTATTTATTTTTTGCTATGATAAGTTGTTTATTGATGGATGAATAACTTCATTTACATAGCTTTTTGATGTTTGAGGTTATTTACCAAATATTCAAAATTGATATTGCTAGATTTAATTATTTTAATACTCATAGCTCTTGATATATAGTCAAGTTTTTGTCAAATCTTTCTGTTTTATATATAGTTTTGTATAAAACATATAAATACATAGCTTTCCTAGGCCCTCCATTCAAACTAAATACTATCATAAAGTTTTTGCTAATTAGCAAAGTGGCATCATTATTTTGGTTTGCATTTCCTTGAATAATAGCAAGACCAGCTTTTTGGTTACGTTTCCTTACCATTTAGTATTTTTTCTTTTAGGAAATTGTCAGGCTATGTTTTTTGTCTATTATTCTTTGATATCTTGCTATATTCCTTACCAATTTTATGATGCCTTACAGAATAACGATATTAACATTTTGTCATATTTGCTAAAAAAAAAAAAATTCTGTGATGCCGCAAAATAACTGAGTGCATTCAAGGGTAGCCATGGATCTCAGAAATCATCTGTTCAATTTGCTCGCTTTCCACTTGCAGACCCTGAGGCTTAGCATGTCAAGGCGGTAGCCTTGGGTACACGTGGGACAGGGCGGGATCTAGGAGCTGGGCTTCGTCTCCGCTGGGGGGCCTTCTCTCTGAGCAGTGCTGCCCCTCCTAGGGTCTCCTGCAGTAAGAACGAAGTGCTGCCCATCCGAGGCCCCAGAGGCCCCTCATTGGCCAGCTTGGTGTGGCTTGTATTCAGCAAAAGACATTCTCTTCCTTGCAAAGGAAGGTGCTAAAGTGCTTGAGAAAAGAGATTCTCTTAAGTAGGTTAAACACGCCCCCACTCCCCAGCCTCATTTACACTCTTCCTTTGCTCAGCAGACTGTGGCTTCTCAGATAGTTCTGGGTAAATCGCAGCCTCATCCAGGTGTGAATGATTCCGCATCCAGGTGTGATGAACTACAGCAGATCGGGGTCTGAGCTCATCGCGCTGCATGGAGGAGATGCAGTCTGGGTCCGGATGGGCCTTGGGCCTGCGTCGCCTGCATCCCTCCACCCTGGCCAGGTTTTGAGCTGTCTCTGGAGGTCACTGCAGGTCCAGCCTGCTAGGAAACAGGGAACGGAAGCCCAGAGCAGAATTTCTGGGAAACGAAGAGTTTCTCTTCCCTACTCCAGCCATTTCTCTTCTCTCAGAGCCCTAATGAGCTTTTAGTGCTGGGAGGGGAAAGCAAATGGAAAGAAAACAGCCCGAAGTTGCTAATGCTATTGACAGTAACCGCGCTGCAGGAACCCCTTCCCCTGGGGCCACCTTCCTGCCCGCGGTCTGCCTAAGAGGAAGAAAGGGAAGGAAATAAATAAAGTCCTTTTAAGTATAAAGAGGGAATTGCATGCAATCCAGTTGTGCTAGGACTGAATTTGTGCAAGGATCCAGAGTTAACCCTTTCAGCTTCATTATTTACCAAGTAGGGCTGAGATTAACCGCCTCTCTGGCAGTGCTTCTGATGGGCAGAGAGGCTGTTCTGTAAGGCGCGAGAGCGGGGGGCGGGAGAGCGGGGGGTGGGGAGGAGCGGGGCGGGGGCGTGGAGAGGGGGGCGCATCTTTGGCAGTTTGCTTCTTAATAAAGAAATCAGAGAAACAGCCGGTGGGTGCTGGGCAAATCAGTCCTAGTGGATTTCTACTCTTTACATACCAAGCCCAAGGTCTTTGAAATCCCTCTCTAAAGATGAAGAGGAAGACAGGGCTTGGGTTCAAACCCAGCCTCCACTAAGCTGATCAGTCTCCCTCTGCCTTAGTTTCCTTGTCTGTAGATTGAGGACGGTAGCACCTGCCTCACAGCCTCTCCTGGGGGTTCAGTGAGATAATATCTATATGTTATAGGGATGAAACTAGTGAACTAAACTATGCGTTTGCAGTCTTCCATCCTCCCCCATCCCTCTGTTTATCTACTAAAGAAATCGTCTTTGCAATCTATCAGTTCATATCGTGAACTTTGACCGTGGTTCAGAATCAGAAACTGACTGGTATGTGTGTGTAAGAGAGGGATGGGGAGAGAGAGAGTGATGGGGGGTGGGGAGGCAAAAAGTATGAAAATTATATCCCAGGAACCAAGGGTTACTCAAAAAGAGAAATAGAAGCAGAAGGAGACGGGAGCGAGGATGGAGGAGAAGGGCCCCATCAGGGTCAAACTTGGGCTGAGGAGTTGACCTGCGTAGAGAGGCTACAGGAAGCTATGAGGCATGGCTGAGGGCTAGAGGAGTGTAAGCAAAGGTATGTAGCAAGTGTTGCTGTGGATGACACTGGGTGATAGTAATTTGATAGTGATGGTACTCAGTGGAGCGATGGTGACTGTATTAGCTTTCTGTTTCTAGGGACAGTAACATATTACCACAAACTTAGCGACTGAACATAATGCCGACTTTGTGTCTCAGTTTCTGTGAGCCAGGAGACTCTGCTGAGGGTCTCACAGTGCTGAGATCAAGGGGCCGGCGGGGCTGCACTCCTTACTGGGGCTCTAGGGAAGAATCTGTGATCAAGGTCCTTTGGGTTGCTGGCCGAATACAGTTCCTTAGGGTTGTAGGACTGTGGTCCCATTTCCTGCCGGCTGCCGAGCAGGGCTGCTCTTTGCTCCCACAGGCGTTAGGACCCTTCTCCTGCTTTCCATAGCATCCCCTCCAGCAGCACAGGCTGAGTTCTTCTCCTGCTTCAGACCTCTCCTTTCCTGCCATATCTCTGACACCCAGTGGAAAAAAGTTCTTTGCTTTTAAGTGCACGTATCTTTAGAGTGGGCCCATGTGGATAGCCCAAGTTGTTCTTCCTGTTTTGAGGTCTGTAACCATCATTGCATCAGCAAGACCCCTTTTGCCAGGTGATATGCTCACAGGTTCTAGGGATCAGGGCATGGGCATCATTGGGGGAGAATTCTGTAGTAATGGTGATGGTGGTGCAGTGGTTTCTCTCACTTCTGACAAACACATCCCTACCCCACTGCTAGATCAGGTTCTCACTGGCTCAGGGGGGAGCCTGGCTGCACCTGTGGGCAATATAGCACGAGGGAACATGACTGGCTAGCGAGGACTGAGCTGCAGGTTCCGGGAGTAGGGAGACCACGCGGGAAGGTGTGAGGATGGTGGCCAGCCTTATGACCTTCACCTTCACCCCGGAAGGTTGTTTTTATGCATCTGTCTCCCTTTCCCCCAGGCTCCTGAGGACAGAGATTTCTCTCATGTTCTCCTTCTTCACAGCCCTGAGCTCGCTCTCAGTAGAGGAAGAAGGATGGGGAATTCATAGTTGTTGAGTGCTACTATGTGCCAGGCATGTTATATTAATTTTTTTTTCTGATGTGTGCACCAGTATGCCTACTTCATAGCAAGGAAACAGGCGCAGATAGGGTGGCGATGGCATTGGTGGTAGAGTCACGCAAGTTACGGCCGTGAGACTTGTGAAGTGTACAGGGCGAGCAAGCTGCAAAGCCAGGTTACAAACACAGCTGATACGTCATTCCGCGGCAGCGTGCTGCCTTCCGCCGTAGGTCTCAAATGAGCCCAGTCACCAGCTGCCTGAGAGAGAAGAGAGAGCATGTAGCCAGGGAGCTCCCGCACCCTGCGGCTTTCCTCGGTGCTCTTCTGAGGCTCCAGGAGCGCTCTGTTCCTCCGTAAACAAGTCTGTCAGTGCCTTGATTTGTTTCAACCTGTTTCAGAGAGGTTTTCTCCAGATTTAATACATGAAACAAACATCGTGTTTGGCTGTGGGTCCTGGGAGAGAGATGGAAGGGAGGTTTAATCACTCAACATTATTTGCAAAGAAGGCTGTGTGTGTGTGTGTGTGTGTGTGTGTGTGTGTGTGTGTGTATGGCGGGGCGGGAGGGGACCTGGTTCTGGCAGCTGCCACTGCTGTGGCTGCCATTAGGAGGGCCAGCCGCCCCTCATCACTGGAGGGCATGCCAAGCATCTGGTTCTTCTCCCAGACTCTGGCATCCCTTCCCCCGCCCGCAGGCCCCAGCCTAGCTCCCATGTCCAGTGTACTCTCCCCTTCCTCCTCCCATCGCCCTCAGAGATCACCCAGAACCCAATGTGTTATGCTAAAAGGTATGTTATTAAAAGCTGTCTTTTCTGGTGAGTGCTCTAAAATTTGTTTCAAATTATTATTATGGTCATACTGTCAGATAAAGCCTGATCCTAGACCAGAAGGCTTATCTCCAGACTCCTCGTATGTTGGTCTTTCCCTTAAATGGGGTGACTTCCCATTTAAGGGGGCAGGGACAGGTGACCAGCTGAACCTGGGGAGACCTGGAGAGGAGAGGAGAGAGAGGAGACTCAATGTGAAGAACTCACGGCCTTGGGGATTTCTCAAGGGATGCTCCATAGACTCAGCCCAAGGCCAGGAGCACGCATAGGAATTCTTTGCAGTCTGGGTGGTGAGGAGGGCAGGTGGTGATGAGTTCAGTGGAAGCTACATCCCCGTGACCCACCTCACCCGTCACAGAGCCCAGCTCAGCCAATCTTGAATGGGGACCCAGGGCAGTGGCCCTCCAGGGGAGGCTGACCAAGAGTTGATGACTCCTGAAAGTCTAGGATGTCAAAGAAGTTAGAGCAAAGAGACTGCCAAAGGGGCTGAAGCTGTTTGATCATTCATTCATTCACTCAACAAATATTTTAAAAGTCAGATCTGCTGGCCCTCGGACTACTGGACGCTGGAAAACAGGGCAAAAGGCATAAAGTGATAAAAATGGTGCTTTTGGTCACGCAGATTTCAAGGAAGCTGATCATATTAATGCAGTAGATTAAGTATGACCACAAATTCTTTGCAAAATTCTCCCATCAAGAGGTGAGTTCTTTTTCCCCATCCCTTTGGTCTGGGCTGGCTTTGTGACTGGCTTTGACCAAAGCGTGTTAGGAGTGACACGTTCTGGGGTCTAGGTCTTCAGAGTCATTGCGATTTCTGTTTCACCCTCTTGGAACTTGGAGTCCACACCATGAAGAAATCAGAAATGATCTATCACAGAGAGAGGGAGGCCCCTCATCTCACTGGTCCTAGCTGAACCCAGGCCCCAGGGAATCCTCAGCTGAATACAGTGGCTTGAGCAAGACTAGATTAGCACTGCCCAGCCAGCCCGCAGAATCGCAACAGATAATGAACCACTGTTGCCTCATGCCACTGTGTTTTGAGGTGGTTTGCAGCACAGTAATAGATAACTGAACAATGAGGTACATTACAGGTTTTCCTTTTTTTTTTCTGATACGCTAAACTGTTAAACTTTCTGATAAGTACCTTAGGCTCTGTAAATGTTGAAAAGCACTTACAATTTGTATGTGCCTGTGGTCCAGCCTTCCATTTATTTTAAAGTAACATACAGACATAGCGCAAATACTCCAGCACTCAGGAAGACAGACAATAGAGAAGTCAAGGTTTTCTTCCACATCTCAATCCCAAATCTACTTCCTCTAAAGGAAAAGCTGTGAGCAGTTTCTTCTGGATCCCTCCAGTAAAGACAGATTATATGTGTATTAGCATACAGCTATCGCCAGTATCTAAAGGCAGTATCTAGGCTTATCTCCTTTTTTCACTTACAGCAACTGTATTGTATGCACTGCTCTGCATTTTGGTACATTTTGATTGTTTTTTTTGTTTGTTTGTTTTCTCTGCTAATGATTAATCTCAAACGCGTTTTCATCACCAGAGACCTATTTCTTAGTGTCTCACTATAAAGATGGATTCATGAAGGGTAGTTGTGCTGTTTCTAGTTTTGAATCTACACATCTCGATGTACTTTTGCTTAAATATCCACAGATATTGCTTATATATTCTGGTTCAAAGAGCATGTTCATTTGACATTTTGACAGGTATATTTATTTTTGAACAGCCATATGAAAAGGGTTTTCTGACCGTTTATAACAATATCTACCTTTGTACGCTTACAAATGTATTATTCCATTTGAGTCCCACACTAGCCGGAGAGGTGGTCATCTTAACATTTCATGGAAGGAGAAACTGAATCTTGGAGAGGTTGAGCGCATGCCCAAGGTCACGCAATTAGTAAATTTTTTTTTTTTTTTAATTTAAAGGCATTAACCTTCCACAGGGACCTGAGCAGCTGGTAAAATCCAAACTGAACACATACTAAGATAATTTCATTATGAAAGGAGTTGTTACTGTTGTTTAATTACTAAGTTGTGTCCACCTCTTTTGCGACCCCGTGGACTGTAGTCCACCAGGTTCCTCTGCCCGTGGCGTTCCCCAGGCAATACTGGAGTGGGTTGCCGTTGCTTTCTCCAGGGGATCTTCCTGACCCGGGATTGAACTTGCTTAGCACGTGGATTCTTTACCACTGAGTCATCTGGAAAGCCCACAAAAGGAGTACAGAGTTAAAATTGTCTGATCTATGTGGTCCTCTGATAAATGAAAAGCTGATCTCTCCAACACTTGAGATTCTGAAATTGCGAAGACGTAGGCAGAAGAGCCTGGCGGCTACAGTCCATGGGTTTGCAAGGAGTTGGACACAACTGAGTGTCCAAACAACGACAACAAGGCTCATTGTGGATGGGAGTAGCAGGCTCACAGAGGCAGGGAGAGGATGCTTCATGGAAGGGCCCCGCCCCGACGCCCCATGAAGCGGACATGAGCCAGGCAGATCTGGCCAGATGGCTCTCCTACAGGAGCCATCTCCCAGTGTTCCCTGGCCTGGATTCGGGCTGGGGCTCAGTTACAGGAGATGCTTCCCCTGAGAGGTACAGCTGGGAGCTCAGTTTAATCTGAAGTCTCTGCCCTGACCCTTTGGCCTATCTGCCCCCCCAGTTCCAGCCCCAGATTTAACTGGGTGAAGAGCAGAGGTATTCTCACCAGGGGAGATCAGGGGGAGGGATGTATGGGGATAAGAGAACTACCGATGCTGAGTACCTGCTTTGTGTCCAGTGTTCTACATGTATTCACATCAAGCATACAGAGTGATCATTATCCCATTTCAGAGATAGGAAGGCTGAGGCTCAGGAGCCCCGTTTTTAGAATGATTTCTCAACGTCGGGGCCAGGTTGGCAGCTGGAGTGTTGTATTGTCATTGTGGACTGCTATCACAGATACCAGAGACTGGGTGACTTAAACAGCATATATTTTTTTCCCCACAGTTCTGGAGGCTGGGAAATCCAAGGTCAAGAGGATGCAGATTCAGTGTCTGGTGAGGGTCTGCTTCCTGGCTTGCTGATGACCACTTTCTCTCTGTGTCCTCCCATGGCAGAGAAAGACATCATCTCTCCATGTCTCTTCTTATAAGGGCACTAATCCCATTATGGGGGCTCCACCCTCAGGACCTCATGACCTCCAAAAGGCCCCACATCCAAACTATTCCCTGGAGGGTAAGAACCTCTACATGTGAACCTAGGAGGACACAAACGTTCAGTCTGAAGCAGGTGTTCTGTTCAGGGATTCTGTGCTTGAGCTGTTAACCCTGCCTACCTGGGGCTGTATTTGCTCGTTAGGAGTAGAGTAGGCCAGCGCCTGCACCTGGGCCCCTTTGGGCTGAGACTGGAAACCAACCAACAGCTGAGACAAGCTGACCACATTTTAGGGCATTCTTCCTTCCTCTGCCCACTGCCCTGAGTTCTGCTCAGTAAGCTTAGGTGATATATCCAGTGTCTCTGTCTTTTGAAGGGAGAGGCCAGAATTGAATGTGAAGCCCTAAACTTTCTGCTAGATGAACCCTGTGGTGGTGGAGACTGGAGCTCAGGCTCGAGCTGCACCACCTGAGTTCACACCCGGGGTTTTGCCACATGGTAGCTGTAGTGACTTTGGCCGAAGTAACCTCCCTGTTCCTTGGAAAGAGGATGAAGACAGTACCTTCCTCATTGGGTTGCTGAGAGCATGACATAGGTTAATACGCATAAAGGCCTGAGAACAGAGCCTGGCACAAGGCGGGTGCCCGACCCCATCAGGCATGCCAGGGATGGAGAGAGACAGCTCTGGGGGAGGAGAAAGGGAAGGAAGAGTACCTTTATGAAGCTGATTCTCCTCTCTGTGGCGGGGAAGACTCTCCCAGGTCTCATCACTGGAGACCTGTCACTGTCTCTGCTATGCACCTGCCTAGGGTCCCTCTGGCAATAATGCACTCAGCTCCTCTGTTCATCAGGGCCAAACTCTGAGGGTGACAAGGGCAAAGAGAGCAATAACCCCTCCCACTCAGAGGATTTGTTTTCCTTTAAAGATTTTTATTTTATATTGGACTGTAGCTGGCTTACAGGGTTGCATTTGCTTCAGGTGTACAGCAAAATGATTCACATGCATATATATTCTTTCCCATTTACATTCTTACAGAATATTGCCTGGAGTTCCCTGTGTTATGCAGTAGTCCTTGCTGATTAGCTAGTTTATATATAGCGCATGTGTGCTAAGTTGCTTCAGCCGTGTCTGACTCTTTGCCATCCTATGGTCTATAGCCCACCAGGCTCCTCTGTCTAGCGGGATTCTCCAGGCAAGAATACTGGAGTGGGTTGCCACGCCCTCCTCCAGGATATCTTCCCGACCCAGGGATCGAACCCCTGTCTCTTATGCCTCCTGTACTGGCAGGCAGGTTCCTTACCACTAGTCCCACCTGGGAAGTCAAGACGCTGTCTTAAAGGAGCAGGACTAGCGCAGTCATGGTTGTTTGATCCCGACTGTAGTGTGTGTATGTTAAGGGGCTGTCCCAGTGGCTCAGCAGTAAAGCAAATCCGCCTGCAGTGCAGGAGACATGGGTTTGACCCCTGGGTCAGGAAGATCCCCTGGAGGAGGGCACGGTAATCCACTGCAGTATTCTTACCTGGAGAGTCCCATGGACTGAGGAGCCTGGAGGGCTACCGTCCATAGGGCCGCAGAGAGTTGGACACGACTGAAGCAACTGAGCATGCGTGCCCAGGTGTGTATGTTAACTGCAAATTCCTAACTTATCCCCCTACCACCTTTCCCCTGTGGTAACCACCCATTTGTTTTCCATGTCTGTGAGTCTGTTTCTGTTTTGTAGGTTAAGTTCATTTGTATCGTTTTTCAGATCCTGTATATAAGCAGTATCTTTCTCTTTCTGACTTACTTCCCTTAGGATGGTAGTTTCTAGGTCCATGCATGTTGCTGCATGTGGCATCATTCCGTTCTTTTTGGTGGCTGAGTAATATTCCACTGTATAAACGTGCCACATCTTCTTTATCCAGTCATCTGTCAATGGACGTCTAGGTGATTCTATGTCTTGGCTATTGTAAATAATGCTGCAATGAACACTGGAGCATGTGTCTTTTCGAATTATGGTTTTCTCTGAATATATGCCCAGGAGTGGGATTGCTGGATTGTATGGTACCTTTATTTTTAGTCTTTTAAGGAACATTTTCCATAGTGACCATACCAATTTACACTCTCACCAAGAGTGTAAGAGGGTTCCTTTTTCCCTATACCTGGAGGACTTCTTGCTTCCAAGTACTAGCCAGGACTGACCCCACTTAGCTTCCAAGATCAGACGAGGTCAGATGTGTTCATGGTGCTATGGGCTGTAGACCATACCCTGAGGATTCTGACCTGTGGGAGTGAGCCGTAGGGTTAGGTACGCCCTGCCTGGACAGTATGTGGGGGAAGGGGGTGGCGGTGGGACAGTGGCCACAAGGTGTGCGGCATCACTTCTGCTCCAGTGGCTCTGGTTCGGGGCAGAGTGGCGAGCACCAGCCTTGCAGCCAGCTGCAGCTGCTGCTGCTAAGTCGCTTCAGTCGTGTCCGACTCTGTGCAACCCAATAGACGGCAGCCTACCAGGCGAGCCCTCCTCAAATCCCAACTCTACCCCTTCCTCTGCGTGACCTTGGCAAGTGGCCAGCCCTCTGGGAGCCCCCCTTCCCTCTTCTTCCATAAGGACGTCCATCTAAGCAGTGCAGCTGGCATGGAACAGGCCTCCCGGGTTTCTTCTCCTGATCACCCAGCCCTGGGACTGCCCTCTTCATGTCTCAGCCCAGCCTTCATTCATTCGTAAACCCCCTATGGATCATCTGTGTGCCAGGCACTGGGAGGCTCTGGGGATGTGGCGGTGATTAAAACAGCTGCAGCTTCTCCCTTTAGGATCACACTGACCTTGAACTCCAAGTCCAAGGGTGGGGAATCACACAGCGTGGTATTGGGAACATAGGGGCATGGATGGCCTAGAGCGGACCAAGGAAGGGCACAGTCCTTGAAGGGAGTGGGTCTGGGGGCAGAACATTTTGTTCAGCCCTACAAGCTGTGTTCTGGACGGAACCCTCAGGCCAACTTCTGCACCCGCCCCTCCCCACCCTGGGACAGCAACTCCCCCCCACCCCCCAGCTCCCCAATGAACGGAGACCCCTCTAATAAGCTTTCCCTCTGGTTGCCCCCAGGTTCCCACTGCCAGTTGGCCCCATCTGTCCCTCCTCCTAGATCACCCAAGCACAGCTGATTCCATCAAATCCGATTTTCTGCATATCCATCAGGACCCCTGCCCTGGGGGGTTTGAGCCAGGTTGCCTGATCAGCTGTCTCAGGGAGGACATTTCCCCCCCACCCACTGCTTCCTGAAGCAGGAGGTCTGCCTCCTCCGATCTGCTGAGCCAGGTGGGGAAAGGCATCGGGAAGGGAGGATTGCCCTGGGAAAATGGTGCTTTTTAGTTGTCATGGCAACAGTTGCTAGGTGTCATCCAGAAGCCACGCTAAAGGTTGACCTTCCCCTGGGGAAAAAGGCAGAGCTTTGAACAGGACCTCAACTCTTTTCTCGGCTGAGTTAGTCTGCCTCATTCATTCATTCTTTCATTCGTTTCATAAATATTCTTTTATTACCTCCTATGTGTGGGGACTATGTATGTCTCTGGGAATTCATAAATAAATCAGTCTCTGTCCACAAACAGTGGGGGAGAAAAAAATGCAAACAGAGGATAATAATGGACTGTGTAAGGGCTTTATGGAAAATGTCCACAGGGCACTAAGTGAGCAGGGCAAGGGCTCCTAACCCTCCTGGATGCTGAGCAGGCTCATCAGGCAGCTCTTCATAGTGGGGGCGACGTTGGGACCAAATATTTCAAGAGGGTCAATAACCAGAGGAAGGCTGTTCCACCTCTGAAAATACCTGGCCAGTCCTGGAGATGTGCAACAGCTTGGGAATTTGGGGGTGAAAGTCATCCGGAATATTCATGGTATTGGTTAGGTATGAGGGAGGGACAAGAGAGAAGGCTGGGACAGTCTGCGGCGGTTGGATCGCCGAGTGTCTAAGCTCTGGGGACTCTATCCTTCAGACGAGAGGAGAAGCTGCTGTGGGAATTGAAAGGAGGGAGTGGCCGGTTACAATTGGAGGCAGAGAGATACAGCTCTGGACATGGACCACGTGGATGGGTGGGGCCTGCAGGGTTTCCTGGGGAGAGCGTGCAAGTTTCTGTGACCACTGGAATACGATGGGTTAAAGGAAATAAGAGGGAAAATCTGGACTTCCAGATTCCTAACTTGGGGCCAGGCAGGTGTGAGCTCCTGAAATAAGGGGAGAGAGAAGCCAGGGAGGTGGTGGCCCAGTAGAGAAGAGGCGGTAAGTTCAGTCTGGGCTCATACAGGTGCCTGCAGGATGCTTGGGGAAGACGCAGGCAGGCAGACAGCCATGGACCTGGGGTGGCCGATGAGAGAGGCCCAGCTGTGCTGAGGCCAGGACCTTGGGCCGTAGAGCTGGTCACAGGTAAACAGATGGAGGCTGAGAGGACATGCTCAGAGGAGGAGGGTGGACTGGAGTGAGTGGCGTCACAGGAGCTGGGTGGAAGTGGGCCGCGAGGTCAGATGCTACTGAGAAGGTTGGGAAAATGAGGACTAAAAGGAGTGCATTCGATTTGGCAATTAGAGAGCCCCTGCGTGACTCTGCAGCAGAGATTTCTGGGGAGCAGTGGAAGCAGAGGGCAGAGGGGAGGGTGGGGTGGTGGGGTCACCCTGTTAACCTCTCGTTCAAGGAACTAGTCCTCCCAGGGAAGGAGAGCCGGGCTAGAGAGGAGGGCAGGGTGCGAGGATTTCTGATATGCAGGAAACTCCAATAGGTTTGTGGGTGAGACAGGAGGGTGTGCTGGAGCAGAGGTTGAAACTTCAGGGCTGTGGATAAGGCTGGGGAAGAAGCAGGGTTGCCAGCCACCCAGAGCTGTTGCTGTGGATTCCCAAGCCAGGCAGAGGACTTGCCTTGGGAGGGAGCTAGGGTGCAGAGTAGGAACCATGGCGGAGGGGCTGGAGGGTCGCGGGCAGATGGGAGGGGAGCAGGTATGAGGAGACAGTGAGTTGTGAAGACAGAAGGGACTATGGTGTGTCTGTGTGTGTTTGTATATGTGTGTGTGTAAGTGTATACCTGTGTGTGGCTGTATATGTGTATGTGTGTCTAACTGGAAGCATCATGACATCCCTCTGGCAGTAGGTGGTGGTAGATTTTTCAAACCCATATTGTCCAGATTGTTTCATTAGTAAATTGTTCTGGTTTCTGTAACCATTTGAAAGAAATGGATTGTATAGTGTGATGTGTGTTTGTGTGTCTGTGTATCTGTGAATGTGTTAATGCGTCAGTCCTTAGTGTATCTCTGTGTGCTTGTATGTTTCGATAGAGGTGTTTGTTTGTGTGTGTGCGTGTGTCTTTGTGTTGTGTGTGCTGTGCTTCTGTGTGTATATGCTTGTATATGTGTTTGTGCGTGGGTCTGTGTGTGTGTGTGTTTGTATGTGTCTGTGTGGGTGTGTCTGTGTGTCTGCACCAGTGTGTCTTTGTGTCTGTATCAGTGTGTCTATCCATATGTCTCTACATGTCTGTTGGGTAAGTGTGTCCATGTATGTGTGTATGTGTTCGTGCATGTGTATCTGTGGGTGTGTCTGTGCGTTCCTCTGTGGGTGTGTCTGTGCGTCTGTGTGTGTGTTCATATGCATCACCTGTGTGTGTTGGAATGAGGTCATAGAGCATGTGTCAGAGCTAGACCCTGAAACATCATCAAGGCCAACGTCAGCCCAGTTACTCAAAAGGAGGGACTAGCCCCAGAGACTAGAGAAACACCCTCAGTGTCAGAGCAGAAGACAGAATCAGTTGGACCCTGATCTCAGGTGGAACTCGCACATCATATGCTCATAACATAGGGCCCATAACTGGGATCGTGGGAAGGGGAGGCCACCAGAGGCCTTGCAGCCTCCTGGCACCCCAGGAGCTGGTGTTTTTCTCTCCCAGAACTTACTGGTATTGAATAAAAAAATTGTCCCCCAGTCTGAACCTGGAGGCCCAGCACAGTGAACTACTGGTGCCTGGGGACTTGTTCTCATTTGGCCTGGACACTGAGAAATACTCAACTTGAGTGGAAAGACCGGTTGACCAGCGTCCCAGAGCTCAGCCCCCTGTCCACTAGCCCAGCCACAGAGGGCTGACTCCCACCTACTCAGGGAAGGAATTGGGTGCCTGGAGCTTCCTGGGAACATGAGTGCTCCAAGCTCATGTGAGATGAGTCCTCTCCACACAGCCAGTCAGAGTGGCTTTATGCTGCCACTACAGCTGGAATTTCATTTCCGCCTGGATGTTTCATTTTGCCATCTAATTTGGTGACAAATCAAGGTGATTTATAGGGAGCAAGCCTGCATTTAGTGTGACATTCTCATCCCAAATACTGGCCCGTTTTGCACCCTGCCATTCCTGCCTTGACCCCACTCAGTGGATATCTGTGGATTCAGAAATACAGTGCGGGTGGGCTGTCTGAAAGCCCTCACCCACCCTGCCCCCAGATTCAGGTTATTTCCATTGCCTTGGGCAAGAGTGGATCTAAAATCTTCCAGGCTGTTTCTAAAACAAGTAGCAGGAAAACCCCCTGCTGCAAAATTAGCCAGCATGTACTTGGTACTTGGGATAAACGTCCTTACTTCCCTCAGAGCAGTGTCAGCCAATAGAAATATAATATGAGCCTCATGTGTAATTTAAAATTCTCTAATAGCTGCATTTAAAAGAGTGAAAGGGACAGGCAGAACTCGCTTTCATAATGTATTTTATTTAGTCATTGTATTCAAAATAATATCATTTCAGCATGTAACAAACACAAAAATTATTCCTGAGATGTTTGGGGTATTGAACATTCCTTTTTGTGTTAAAGCCTCGGAAATTGACACGTATTTTACATTGACAGCCTTTCTCAATTTAGACCAGCCACGTGGCGAGGGCTCAGTCTCCACCTGTGGCTGGTGGCTCCCAGTTTGGACCAACCAGCCTCTGATGCTGCCAGCCATGGGGAACGAGGTTGTTCTAGATGATTCTGAGCCGGGGGCTCTGAATCTCAGTTTTCCCATCTTTGAAGTGAAGGTGGTACTCCCTCTTCTTTGGTCTTCTGGGGACTGTGTTCAAGGTCTCTCAAAGTCAAGTGCCCTGAGCACTCCCCGTTTTAGAGCTCTTCATCTGAGAAATGATACAACAGGATTTCAGAATGGTGGACTGTGTTAAATATTTGCATTTAGTGACTTAACGTTTCCAACACCTTAAAATAGTAACATGTGTTTATATAATCTCATTTGGAAAGCAAAAGTCGACATCTGAGGCTAAATCTGAAGATGAGGTCCCAGCTGAATGTTCCTCCTGCTACTCCTCTCCTTGGCCCACTAGGATAGGCTCTTAGTATATGAAAAATAAATATGGGGGCTTCATTGGTGGTCCAGTGACTAGGACCCTGCGCTTCCACTGCAGGGGCCCAGGTTGCTCACTGGTCAGGGAAACTAAGATCCCGTGTGCCATGCAGGGCAGCCGAAAAAAGAGGAAAACAAATATGCCATGTTCTTTGCAAACTGTAAAGTGCAGTACACAGGCTTTGGGTGGGTGGGAGAGGTGGAGTCTTCACATTTGCTAAGAAAGGACAAGGGTACTGGAGGTTTGCTTCTGGGTTGATACTAGGGCCAGGTCCCCTCCATGCTCCACTCGGAACACTCTGGTTTCTGAAACTCTTGAAGCATGGAGGATTGGAAAGAGAGATCTCCAGACTGGGGACTAAGTGCATGTGTGCAGCAAGGGGAGGTCCTCTCCCGGTCCCAAGAGCAAGTTTCTAGACAGTTGTGGCTCCTCTGGCCCATTTCTTCATTCTCTGGACGAAATGTCAAGGTAGCCTGGGTCTAAGCCCCATTTGGGGCTGAGCCACTGTCTCTCTCCCTCCTTTTCTCCCGCGCTCTCTCACTCATACACACACACACGCACGCACACACACAAGTTCAGCTTGTTGATCTTTCCCTCCTTTCTGCCTGTTCCTGGCATGGTTTCCAGAGAGCTGCTGCATGCCAGTCACCTGCAAAGGGAGATGACTCTTGTCCTAGAATCACTGTAAGATTCAGAAGGACAGAGACGACAAATGAGTTTCTTCTCTGGGGATCTTCTTGTCCCAGCTTCAATCTTTATTCTTAATGAGATAAAACTCAGTGCCATAGAAAAAATATGAGATTTGAAATAAAGGGACTCCAGTCCAAGGCTTGACTTCTTATTGAATTTCTACCTTACGGTCCTCAATTTCTCCATTCTGATGCCGTGTGGACTCCGGGAGGAGAGGGGTCCCACTGAGCACAGTGTCTGGCACATAGTCATGGCATAAATATTTGAGGACTTGTGAAGTGTATGTATCTGGGCTGAGTAGTAATACGTGCCTCATGTGATGGTTCTGAGAGCTGATGGAGGAAGCATCGTCCACGTGCATGCACACACACACACACGCGCGCGTGCGCACGTGCTTTCCAAGCCCCATTCAGCTAAAAGAGAAAACAGATTGGCTGTTTAGAAGCTTACATTCAAAGGAACAGGATGGTTGAAGACTGAACTAAGATCATGGAGCATGGTGCATATAGAGATGGGAGAGGAATTCAGGTCTTGGATAGAAGGTCTCACCTTTCTTATCCTGTCAACTATCTTTGAGTGTTTATGTGTGTGTGTATTTGTGTGTGTGTTTTGGAAATGAGAGGTCTTCCTATGTGAAATACACCAAGTACCCTTTCACTGGACATTTATCTAAGAGTTACTATTGGTCTATTGTAAAGTGTGTTTTCCCCCAGAATCAGCAAACTTTTATTGAGTGCTTCTGGCCGCCCCCAGAAGAGGGGAGAGGAGGAAGAGATAGAGAAGCTGTGATACCAGCCCTGAGACATCCGTGGTCTAGAAGGAGGCCAGTCTGTAGATTCATAGCACCGCCCCCACCACCACCACCACTCTGATCAGGGGAACTGGCGCAACATACAAGAGAGAGCTCTGAGCCAGAGCTCAACCAGAGAGTGATGGTTGGCATTTCCCATCCCAGAGGACATCTTCGGACCCCTTAAGCATGACCTTCAGTTTAAGCGGAAACAACTCATCCCAGTCCTTTCCAGCCTAGACAGCTACCTGCTGATTCTACCTGGCCCCTGAGCAGCACTGGGGGCCAGGCTTGGTGTTGAAGGGAAAGGAAGAAAGAAAGAGTCAGCCGTTCAGTCAGTTAGTCACAAAGAGTGTCTGACTCTTTGCGACCCCATGGACTGTAGCCCACCAGGCTCCTCTGTCCATGGGATTTGGCAGGCAAGAATATTGGAGTGGGTTGCCATGCCCTCCTCTAGGGGATCTTCCTGACTTATGTTCAACTCATAAGCTCATCCTCTGCCCAGGGCGAGTCACTTAGCAACAGTGAAGATGCTGAAGCTTCAGTTTGGTCCAGGATGAGTTCAAAGGCTCCCCAGTGGGGCTCATCTTCCAATCTCGGAGCCGCCCTTGTGGGTGAGCTGATGTAGAAGGAACTCCAGGCTTATGCTAGGAGTCTGGACATCTAAGACCCTCCATGGTGCTGGTTATTCTGATTTCTTCCCTCTGGGCTCTGGTTTACTTTCCATGAGACAATACAGCTTGCTTTGATGATCTGAGTCCTTAGCACAGTGACCTTCCGTGTCATCTCCTTCAGTGAGTCAAAGTCAAACCAGGCTGGGGATATGTGGCTGGTGACCTCCGTCCATAGACAGCCTGTTTGCCTCTGCGAAAAATCAGTGCTGAATGGTCAGGCTTTTTTAGCTGTCAGAATAAACAGAGATCACTCCTATAGAGTAGACCTCAGGTGAATCTCAATCTATTCAGCCATGTATTTGCAAAACACACAAACAAAAGTGATCAAAGAAAAATGACCAAACAGAAACCCATTTATTGAGTTGTTATTATATGCCAAGCAGTAAAAGTTTGGCCTCAGTCTCCATAGGACTGTCTTCTTTCAGCTCTCACGATTTGGCTCAGAGATGAACCTCTTTAGAAGGGCTCCCAATTTAGCCCCATTTTCAGGTGGGAAGCCTAAAGGTTGGAGGAACCGTTTAAAACTTAAATTCAATTATGTCATTTCCCAGCTTAAAACACATCAGCAGCTTCCCCCTACACCTCAAGTGAATCCACACTCTTGCCCTTCTCGCTCCATCTCTCTCTGCTCCCAGCCTCACTTTTTTCTATGCTGCAGACACCCTGGCTTCTGCCAGAGCCTCACATGTGCCAAGCTCTTTCTATCTCGTGAACCCTGCACCTGCTGAGTCTTCCTTCTGGAAAGCTTTCCTCAGCTCTTCAGCTGGATGGGTCCTTCAGATCCTGAAGATTTCAGCTTAATAGCCATCTCATCGGAGAGGCCTCTTAGGAGAATCTTAAGTAATCCGCTCCTATCAATTGGTCTGTACAGGGCCCTGTTTGTATCCTTCTTTTTTTTTTTTTTCCAAGTTGAGCTTTTGATTTTGAGATAACTGTAGCAAGATATGCTATTGTAACAAATAGTACAGAGAGATGGCACATATCCTTTACACAGCTTTCCCCAATAGTAACATTTTGCACAACTATACTGTAGTATCACAGTGTGGCAATCAGGATATTGACAATGATATAAAGCATTGATCTTATTCAGAATTCCTGTTTTGCTTATACTCGTGTGTGTGTGTGTGTGTGTGTGTGTGTGTGTGTGTGTGTATCCTATTCAATTTGATCATGTGTAATTTCACGTATCCACCACCACAGTCAATCCCTCTTAATACGTTTCGTGATTTAAATTTCTTATTTAGTCGGTTTCACTCTTTTTCTTTTCTTTCTTTCTTTCTTTTTTTAATGTCTGTCTTTCTCACTCGACTGTAAGCCCCAAGAAGGCGGAGCCATAATTTTATTCACCTAGATGTACAGAAGGTAACACAGTCCATGTACCTGTGGAAAGCAGAGGCATGTTTGAAAGGCCCCAGAGATGTAAAGATAATTGACAAGAAGGTCCTTGCTTTCCAAAATCTCATGATCTGTTCCCAGAGGGACACACACAGAGGTGATCACAGTCAAGATCCATCTTTTCTCTAGTAGACGTAGTATGTCTGATGCTGTGGCACCAGAAGACACAGTTGCTAACTGCAGACATGGGCCACTGTGCTGCAGTCAGGGAAGGCTTCCCAGGGGTAGTGATGTTGACCTAGCATCTTGAAGGCTAAGTATGGGTTTATCATGTCAAGACTTTCCAGGCAGGGGGCTAGGGATGAATAATGCAAACAGGAATGAGACATTTAGAGGAAAGCAAGTGTCTTCATGTGATGTATGCACATGGGGCTGTTGGAAGGAGCTTCAGGAGATGAGGCAGTAGTGGCCCCTTCTGAGCTCAGGAAACCTAATGACATACTGAAGATAATGGGAAAAGAGAAAAAGATGTTAAAGGGAGGAATGATTGGATTTGAATTTATTAGCAACTTTTAAAACCATTTTAAAATATTAAAATAATACACATCCATTGCCAAAAACAGTTGAAAATAATAGGAACATCAGGAAACAGGTGAGCTATGCCCAGCGTGTAGGGGAGTTACACAGGCAGTGCTGTCTGGCAGCAGGCTTGGGGAGGGGCTGGAGCTGGCTGGGACTGGAGGCTTAGGAGCCCTTTATGAATAAGGAGGGAGGGATGATGAGCGCTGGACTTGGACAGAGGGGATAGAGGTTGAAAAGAGGCAACCAGTGGAAGATTAAGGAAACATATGGGGACCAGTTGGGTGTAGGTCTAGGGGAGAGGTTGGGGTCTGAATGATTATCCTGATTCTGGCTTCAGTATGTGAATGACTGAAGGACCCTCTCATGAAGATGAATCTCTTAAGCAAGATGGGCAGTGTGTTGTGGAAGAGATTTGGGAAAGGGGAATGGGAGAGGGCACTGTTGTCACACACCCCATCCCTTGAAAAGGGGCCGAGCGACCTATTTATCAGCATCAGGCACAGACATGGATATCTGATGGCTCCTCTGGACATCTCCTGTGGTCCCATGTCATATCACAGGAACATCATTCCTGGTCGGGGAGGTTGAAATGAAGTGGCCCTGGGAACTCTGTCTCTCTAACCCCTTTCCGTCCCTCATGTCTCCATGCTCAGGATTATCTGTAAAGCAGGGTTCATTCTTGCGTGCAGACATGCTTCTAGCGCCACGTGGACCTGGCGTGCCATCCATGTGATCAGAAGAGCAGGTATGGAAGGGACCTCAGAAATCGCCTAATCCACTTTCCTCATCCAGGAAGAAGCAGGAAGCTCACACCCACTCCAGGCCTGGCACTTCGTCTTCATCATTAGTCTGTGCAACAGGTGTTCCCACTGTTCCCAGTATACAGTGGAGGTAACTGAGCCTAGGAGAGATGAAGTATCTCATGGAAGGTCACAGAAAAATATCACCTCTTGGATTCAAAGTCAGTCTTTCTGACTCTCCAGCTCATGTCCCGACTTCCTTGGAAACCCCAGTTCTTTTTCAAGGGAGAGAACTAAAATCCAGAGAGATGGAGGTTGGCTTGTAAGGGAAGAACAAACCAGTTCTCTTCACCCCTCCCAGCCCACCACTCCTTCCTGGGCTTTTTCTATTTAGTGTCTGTTCAGTTCAGTTCAGTTCAGTTCAGTCACTCAGTCGTGTCCGACTCTTTGCGACCCCATGAACTGCAGCATGCCAGGCCTCCCTGTCCATCACCAACTCCTGGAGTTCACTCAGACTCACGTCCATCGAGTCAGTGATGCCATCCAGCCATCTCATCCTCGGTCGTCCGCTTCTCCTCCTGCCCCTAATCCCTCCCAGCATCAAAGTCTTTTCCAATGAGTCAGCTCTTCGCATGAGGTGGCCAAAGTATTGGAGTTTCAGCTTTAGCATCATTCCTTCCAAAGAAATCCCAGGGCTGATCTCCTTCAGAATGGACTGGTTGGATCTGTTAGGAGGCTGGTTCTTCACTGAGTGAGGTGGTAGGGGAGAGTGGTGACTGCAGGGCTCAAAAAGTGTGTTTTCCTGTCCCCAGAGAGAGCTTATGTTCTTCCTAAGGAGCTGTCTTCAAAGACGGTGTCAAAATGATGGGGAGAACCTGGCAGCTTCATTCCTTTCTGTTCTCCTATCTCCACTTGCCAACTGGGCATCTGGGCTGAGAGTGGGAAAAAAATGTGTTCAATAAAGTCTGACACGAAGAGTTCTACCCGAACTATTAACCTGAGCAGGAAAGAATAGGAGAAGGAGGTCTTTCAGGAAGATGCATGTTCATGCACTTAGACCACAGAGGCTAGCTTATCTCTGTCTACTGCAGGGGGTCAGCCATGAGGTCGACAATTGCATCTTGGCTGTGCTGCTGCTGCTGCTGCCGCTAAGTCACTTCGGTCGTGTCTGACTCGGTGCGACCCCATAGATGGCAGTCCACCAGGCTCCCCCGTCCCTGAGATTCTCCAGGCAAGAACCCTGGAGCGGGTTGCTATTTCCTTCTCCAGTGCATGAAAGTGAAAAGTGAAAGTGAAGTCGCTCAGTTGTGTCCGACTCTTCACGACCCCATGGATGGAGGAGCCTACCAGGCTCCTCCATCCATGGGATTTTCCAGGCAAGAGTACTGGAGTGGGGTGCCATTGCCTTCTAATGAGATGTTATTGCCTTGGGTATAGACAGGCAAAGTCAAAGACAGTCACTCAAGCCAGTGAGGGCTGCAAGTCAGGCCAAGTGTCAGTGATACAGAAAGAGAACCTACAGGCTTCGGGGCCAGTGACTGCTTAATGGGAGCACACAGGAAAAATCTGACTCTTGGTCACAGTGGTTAGAAGGCAGTGTGAGGGAAGAGCAGTGGTCTTGAACCCAGGTGTATGTGGGTTCAGTTTACAACACTGACTTCCTGTGGGAACTTGTCCAGTAACTTAACCTCTGAAGGTTCCTTTACCTATAAATGCTAAGGAAAATATTGATCTGAAGAGTAAATAAAGGAAAACAGGAGAAAAGCACCCTGCTTTATCTGAGTTTCCACTCGGTGTTGGTGTCAGTGATGGTGGTGATGATGGTGGTGATGATGGTAGTGATGGTGATGGTGGTGGTGATGGCGAGAATGCTGACGATGATCATCATGGTGGTGCTGCTGGTGGTGATGACAGAGAGGATGGTGATGATTTTGGTGATGATAATGATAATGGTTATTATCATGATGACTGATCACAGTCTGCCCTTCTTCTTTGGAAAATGAAGCCTCCCTGATACTAAAATTTGAAGCCAGAAATAATCAACAGATGGATGGGGAAGAGGAGGAGGGATGACATAAATATTTAACTGCTACTTCATGCATCTACTACAATAGGCTCACTTGCACGCTTCTTTTTCATTTAATCCTCCGAAGAATCCTTTGAAATATGTCTTGCATTCCATATCTAATGATATGGAGAAAATCTATGATAGTGAGAAAACTGAGGGCAAAGAAGTTAAGTTGCTTGCTCGAATTCTTACAGTGATGAAGCTGTAGAGCTAAGAGTTGATCCCAAGACGCCAAGGCTCAGTCTTTTATTGTTTCTCATGAACTCATCAGGACATGTTTCCAAAACTTCTCAATGTCTTTTGCGTTGGAACATTCTTGGATGAAATCTGCCCTACCACCATCCCAGCAAGGGAGCCTGGGCAGAAGTCCCAACGACTGTGACCCCATGAGCTCTACAGTTCTTGGAATTCTCCAGAGGAATACTGGACTGGGGAGCTGTTCCCTTCTCTAGGGGATCTTCCCAACCCAGTGATTGAACCCCAGTCTCCCACACTGCAGGCAGATTCTTTACCAGCTGAGCTACCAGGGAAGCCCAGAAGTCCCAACAATCACACCTTAGACTTGATTGACTCCCATAAGCATCATTCATTCCTACATTTATTCTATTGTGCACAAATCCACCAGTGTTCATCACTCTCAGCCCTACGGCTAGAAAGAGCAGTGAGATGAATGGTAGGTAGCAGCAGCATGTTTGCTTGGCATGCGCTTTGATAGTCCTAAGTCGTAGGTCATATGTGGATGTGTCCATCAGTATCCAGTAAGGAGAAAGTTTTATTTAAACCAATAGAGTTAAAAGACTTATTATCTTGGAATAGTGGATTGTTAACTAGATAACTTGAAGTAGAAAGAGAGAATAAGTTATCACAGATAGAGCAACTACAGAAGGCAGTCGCCCATCTTAGGACTAGGGGAAGAAAATGTAGATGTTGGAACTTAGTTTTAACTTAATTAAAACTTAGCTTGGAAAGAGGAGCCTTCAGAGCTGAAACTCAGACTTCTGTGGAGGGAGCCCTTTTCCACTGGTGCTGGTGGTTCTGAGCTGGGAGGGGGAAACACATAGTGTTGGGACTTCTGAAGAGGGACCACCATCCAGCTGATGCTGGTGTTTCTGATGGAGTACAATGAAGCATGTTCTGAAATTGTTGGGGGAAATTGAAACTTAGATCCAATTGGTATCACTGGAACAGACTACTACTTAAGGGATGAATGAGCAATACTGGGCTGCTGCTAACAGGGAGATGAAGCAGACAGGATGCCTACAGGAGGCAAGCTGGTAGATGGGTCTGATTCTTCCTCCTCCCGCCTTGAAGCCTTTCTCTAGTTCCCCCTTTTGGCAAAGTCCAACAGAGATCTAGTTGGCAAAGCAGAAATGGATAAGTCAGTGTACAGGAGGGTGGATTTGAAACTAAGGGACAGTCACAGACAAAAATAGAGAATCTATTAGACCCACCAGAATCTTGGATGAGTTAGAGAAGCCTTCCTAGAAGGCATGATGTCATTTTCAGAAGAGAGTCTGAATCTTGGAGGATTGGAGTGGGTCTGAGCCAGAGAGCCAGTGTGTATGCCAGAGGGGAGGAGATGAGGTGGAGAGGTGGACATGGGATGGGCAGGGGGAGATCTCACCTTGCTATCCCTAGGTCTCAAGACTTGAGGGGTTAGAGCATCAGAACTGGACTTTGAGATGAAAACCGAAAAAAATGATCTAATTCACACACTTGCCCAATTTCATCCTCTCAGCAACTCTGTGGTTAAGACATTATTGTCTCTATTTTACAAATAAGGAAATTAGGACTCAGAGAGAGAAAATTTCTGTTGCACAGCCCCAGAGGGAGCCATTGGTATTGTTGCTATGAGGATGGTGCAGCCTGGCAGTGTGAGAGATTTCACTGGCATGGCTGCAGGGGATGGGCCTACATCAAAACCCCACAGCCAGTAGGCAGGGTAGTTATAAGGAGTGTAGAGTCCTCATACACATCCAGGATCTCTTTTTTTCCTCCTGTGCTAGAAAGAGTCTGTATATGAATTGTTGAAATCACACATACACATCCGTTCCTCCAGGGGCCATATTTGAAGTCCCATCTCAAGAAGCCCCATTTCTTTTACATTGCCCCATCCCTTTGAGATGCTTGGATCAAATGGGCCAATGTCAGCATCAATAAAACTTCCCAATAGTTACAAAATTATCAGCTTCCCAACTCTAAGATCTGTGATTATCTGGAACCAGAAGATTACCTGGCCCCTTCTAAATGGGTTCAGGGTCAAGGAGACCAGTAGATACCCCTGGGTCTTCAGGGCCAGCTACTGATTTCTCAGCTTGCTCAGGAGTTGACAAAATTCAGTCCTTGGTACTTGTTATAGCTAATTTCACACTTTGCTGACACTCGCTATTAGGCTAGAAAAAATACAGTCCTGCTAGCAAATCCTCATTTAGGGAGAAAGAGAAAACACATTGGTTCTGGCATCACTTAGAGAAATAAGCAATTACCAAGTGGAGATTGCTGAGTGTAACTCATGACTTAGGGATCCAGGGAGGAGTGGAGTAGAGCAGTTGAGAAATTCCTTCGGTCTCAAAGCATGGTGTGACTTTTACTTTGACCACATCCAGGTACCACTACACAGGATCCTTTATGCGTCATTATAAGTGGGTGACATCAGAAAGAACATTATCCAAATCCCATGATGAATCCATTGGCAATTTACTATATAGCTCTTCTTAGAATTTGGGAAACTTATCCACAGGTCCTAGCTGACAGTTGGTACTATTGAGTAATTTACAAGTAACTCCAGCAGCTTTAGGTATGCTGGGTGCAAAGCCCTGGGACCGGAGCATCTGACAGCTCTATAATAGTCTCGTACTGACCCTGTCATGCGATGAGATACTTGAAAGCAGGAAGCAGCTAAGGTGACGGAAGCCGAATGTGATGAATGGCCTAAGTTTAGGGCTCTATTCTGGGCTCTAGAGATACATGGACATATAAAAGCACACTCACTACTCTCTGGGGTCTGCTAATCTGGTTAGGGAGACAGGTTGCGTATAGAGAAAGATCAGTCACTGTGGAAGGCAGGAAAAAGTGCCGATTGAGAGGCAGAGCCATGAAGTCCCTCGGGAACTGAAAAGGCCCTTCCAGAGCATCTCGTTAGACTGTTACTTTCAGAGAAGGGAAATCGTGGATGGGAGAGGGGTGTGACAAAATGAATGGCCGGGGGGGCCAGAACAGACTCAACTGAAATAGCAAGCTTCTGTTCACTCCTGTTTCCAGGACACGATACCAGACACATCCAGATGCATTCTATCAGTTTATCTAAGTGTTGTCAACCTCACTCTATACAGGCAGAGCGTATGGCTGAGAATCTAAGGGGTTCACCAAATTTCACTGCTGGTAAACAGAACTGAAGCTTGAACTCGGAGTCTCTTTGACTCCAAAGCCCGTGTTTTTGCCATCGTGGCTTGTTGATGGTGCTGAGATCAAAGAGAGCCTCAGAGAAGAGGTGATACATGTGCTGTCCTTTTAAGGAGAAAAGAATAGCAGGCATGTGGCAGCGGGGGGGAAGGAAATGGCAGTGGCATTCAAGGGTGAGGCTGTCGGGGCAGTGGGCAAGTGCTAGTGACTTATAGGGAAGCTGTCTTTAGGCTGAAGACGGCAGGATCTTAGATGGAGTTGAGATGCTTTTTATGAAATGGCCTCCAACCTACATCATCACACAGGACATGAGCCAAACAGTCAAAACCATACCGAGTGGGGGCAGGGTGGGGAGAGAGCCTTCTGTAAGCCCATCCCTTATTCCTGGGATCTCTGTTAACCTATCAGTAAAATTTCATGGTAACCTATCTACCGTAATCTTCCTGCATTAAAATGGTGGGCAGTGGTGGACTTTTGGGGTGCTCTGAAGATGGATAACATGATGGGGCTAAGATAAGGCATTTTATCTAGGTTCTCATACGTGGCTATATTTTAGTATCATATGAGAGTATTTAGAAAATCCTGATGTCCTCGACCCACCCAGGGATTCAGGACTGGGAGGTGGCCTTGGCATCAGGTGACTTTAATGAGCAGCTGAGGTTTAAATCCATTGCTGTCACTTGCCGCCCTCCTCTTGCAAGTTACTTGGGCATCTTTCTACCTGAGTCATACACAGAGCTCAGCCCTGCTGAGACCTGTCGGTCCCCATGCCTGCTGCCTCTGGTCACTCATGTTTTCCTCCAAATTCAGCTATGTGGTCATTATACCCTAAAAGCTAAGCGTTGGGGATATTCTCAGTGAATATGTGGGTAAATATTTAACAACCAGCTTTCTGGGAGGACGCCAAGGTCTAATTTGTGGTGGTTTTTTATTTCCCTGTTATGATTACTCCCATCATGACCCATTTCATGGTCACTGAATGCAGAGTTAGGAATAATGCATTGTAATTGGCTCTTTTGAGCCAGTGTGACCCGGCTCTAGCACACCCTTGGGTTGAGGGATAAGTGGAATTCATCCCATCTCCTTAAGGTAGGCAGAGCCTAGTTGGGAAAAGACATCTGTGTACACTGTTAACCGAAATCTCAAATATGGAGTGCTGGACGGACGGAGGTAAATTCCTCCTGGCAGGGTCAAGGGAGTTGGGCTTCAGTGAATGAGTAGGTGACCAGACAGGCCTTAGTAATCAATTTCCTCAGTTTGTCCCTGCTTTTGTTTTTCCTGAATGGCCTCTGAATCCCCATGATGTCATTGTCAGTCAATCAGAGCATCCAATCGGGCTGAGCTAACTGGGTTTTCACAGTGAAAAGATGTAATTCTGCCAAGTCAGTTAGTCAGTGAGGCATTAGATCAGTAATATACACAATTCTGTTAGGTTTTCTACAGTGCTGCGGATAGCTTGTGGGCCTCTAGTTCAGATCCATTGACCCGGTCCATCCAATCACAGGAGACCATGAGAAACAGGCCCAGAGCCCCAGGGTGACCTGTGCTGGGGGCTTGGGGCTGGAAGGAGAAGTCGATAGCCTTCCTCCAAGAGCTCGCTTCTGAGGACTCTGCCAGAGGGCTGGTCTTGAAGATCAGACACCTCCCGGACAACATTTTATTAATATACTAAAAGGAGGAACATCAGTTCATTTGCTTCGAACAAAAGGTTCTGTGCAGAAAAGAAATCCAATCTTGTATCTAAATTGCTCCTAATAAGCCCACAATTGCAGCCCCAGCGTTGCTTCTCTCAGGCTGTAATTGTGTGAAAAATGGATGCATTCTCATCACCAAGAGGAAAGACCAAATCTGCCCCTACTGGGTGGTGGTTATCTCATTAAGTTATTAATGAAATTAGCAGCGCTTCCTGCCTCAGTTGACAGAGAGTATCAGGTGAGGCTCTTTCATTAAACATTGGAGAAGCCAGCAATCCATTGCCTTAGAGAATTTTTCCCTGCTGGGTCATTGTTCCCTGGACGTCAGACTTCATGCGCTTGCACTGGGCACCCTACTTGTGGGATATTGACAAGGGATATCCCACTTGTGGAATATTGCAACTCCTTACTCTGCTCAGAGGAGGCAGTGACTGGCTTAGGGTCACTTTAGAATGTATGTATGTGTACCGCGATGTGTGTGTGTTGGACCACAAAGAAGGCTAAGCACCGAAGAACTGAAGCTTTCGAACTGCAGTGTTGGAGAAGATTCTTGCATCCCCTGGACAGCAAAGAGATCAAACCAGTCAATCTTAAAGGAAATCAACCCTGAATGCTCATTGGAAGGACTGATGCTGAAGCTGAAGCTCCAGTACTTTGGTCACCTGATGTGAAGAGCCAACTCATTGGAAAAGACCCTGATGCTGGGAAAGATTGAAGGCAGGAGGAGAAGGGGATGAGAGAAGATGAGATGGTTGAACGGCATCACCGAATCAATGGACATGAGTCTGAACAAACTCCAGGAGATGCTGAAGGGCAGGTAGCCTGGCATGCTGCAGTCCATGGGGTCTCAAAGAGTTGGACACAACTGAGCAACTGAACAGCAAGTGTGCACATACATGCAGTTCCTGGTGTATGGACTGGAGGATCTAGAGTTGCTGATTCATGATGAACTCTGAGACCCTGTCCTGGCTCTCCCAAGCTAGGCAGTCTTGTGTGGATCATTTCCCCTCTCTGATGTCCTTATCAAGAAAGCAGAAGAGGGGCTTAAATTAGCAGAGCCTGTGAGGTTCCTGCCAGCTCCATCTTTCTGGTCTTTGCAGTGGCCACTTGAGATTCAATTATTATAATATGAAAATGTATTTCTTCTCCTATGTCAACACCTAGCTGTACTCTGTGAACGTATAAAAACACAGAAGAATGTTTCTGTTATAATGGTCAACCCTCGTTAACTACATCACAGATCGCCCATGGGGCTTAGAAGCTGTTTGAGTTGGAATCTAGAGAATGCCACACTTCTGGAACTACATTTTTCATTCCCTACTCTTTTTACCGTAATGACCTAGAAATTTGGGGTTAGGACTTTGGTAGAGTTCTTGTCTTTCAGCCCTTATCTTTGAACTGATAATTATGTCTGTGTGTGAGTCACTCAGTTGTGTCCAACTGTTTGCGACCCCAGGGACTGTAGCCCACAAGGCTCCTCTATCCATGGAATTCTCCAGGCAAGAATCCTGGAGTGGGTGGTCATTCCCTTCTCCAGGGAATCTTCCTGACCCAGGAAGGGATCGAAGCTGGGTCTCCCGCATTGCGGACAGATTCTTTACCATCTGAGACACAAGGGAGTGAATACCATTATTCATCACTAATTTATTTGAAAAATGATGATGTGTATTTAATCCTTCGGGAAGGATCTTAGTGTCCCAATTACTTCCTCTCAAATCCTGTAGATAAAATCGATTGCTCCCTCCTTGATATACCCAATACTCTCGATTCAGGCCTCTCACATAACTCTTCTCACACTGCGCTATATTTGGTTTCCTATATATCTGTTCCTTCCAAGAATGTGTGAATCCTTCCAGGGCAGGAACTGAGTCTTATCCATCTCAGGGCTCCCCTTTCCACTGTGCCTGGCTCATAAAGGTTTATAGAACTAAATTGAGTTGTGTTCTTTAGGGGGAAATGGAAGTAGCCAACTAACTTAAAATTTATCTTCAGTGCCTGTTGGTCTTTGATAGGACATTTTTATCCAAAAGGTAATTGATCCCAACCTTTTTTTTTTTTTTTAAGTTGGCTTTCCTTTGCAGCATGTAGGATCTTAGTTCTCTGATCAGGGATTGAACCTGAGCCCCCTGCACGGGCAGCACAGAGTTTTAACTGCTGGACCACCGGGATGCTCTGATCTCCACTGTCCTTCGGCCATCTCTTCTAGTCCAGAGCTTTCCACATCTACAATATCAGCTCTGAGGCCAGCCCCAAGTCCCAATCCCAGCTGTCTGATTTACACTTTAAAAAGCCCTAACATTTGGTGAGCATCTGTCAACTTGTATGTTGTCAGACAGTTCATGTGCCTCAACCCTTAGAGCAACTTCATTCATTTTCTCTCTTTGTGGATGAGGGACAGAGACTCAGAGAGATCCTCAGACCTAGTCACACAGCTGGTAAGTGGCTGAGCTGGGATTTGAGCCCGCATGCCCTCTGCCTCTTTTCACCCTTCGCTGTTGCCTCTCTGGATGTCCAGATGTAACTTCGAGCTTAAAAGACATCAAATCAAACTCCCCACCTTCACCTGCAAGCCAGTGCCTCTTCTCTCATCCCTCTTCATTCGGACACTAGGTCAAAAGCTCCAAGACAGTCTGGGCCCCGGCTCTCTTTCCCGCCTTCAAGGTCAACTGCTCAATCACGTGTGTGTGCGTAAGTCACTTCAGTTGTGTCCGTCTCTTTCGGCCGTATGGACTGTAGCCCGCCAGGTTCCTCTGTCTGTGGGGATTCTCCAGGCAAGAATACCGAAGTGGGTTGCATGCCCTCCTCCAGAGGATCTTCCCGACCCAGGGATAGAACCTGTGTCTTTTATGTCTCCTGTGTTGGCAGATGGGTTCCTTACCACTGGTGCCACCTGGGAAGCCCTCTGTCAATAGCTCGGAAAGAGTCTCTTTCCTCTGATGTCTCCCCCTACTTTCTCAGGTTGGGTTGAATCACCAAACCCAAAGATCCCCTGCAGACATCTCTTCATCGGTCTCCTGATCACCCTCCTGTCTCTTTAGTTTGTCCTCCCCACTGTATGCCAGTTTCCCTAAAATGTATTTTGAATATTTCACTTTGCTTTTTCAAAACCTTTGATTTCTTTATGGCTGCCTTGGATCTTCACGGCTGTGTGCAGGCTTTCCCTAGGTGCTACGAGCGAGGGGCTGCTCTCTAACTGCGGTGCGTGGGCTTCTCTTGCTGTGGGGCATGGGCTCTGGGGCGCGTGGGCTCCGTAGTTGTGTGGCTCACAGGCTTAGCTGCCTCGAGACAAGTGGAATCTTCCCGGAAGAGAGACGAAACCTATGTCCCCTGCAGTGGCAGGCGAATTCCTAATCACTGGACCACCAGGGAAGTTCAGAATATTTCACTTTCTTGATCAAAAGCTTTGTAGGGACTCCTCTTACAAAATTGAGCCAAAATTCCCAATAGGTGGGGGTTGGGGAGTGCGGAGAAGGCATTATTGTATCTTTAGTAATGGGCCAGAGATTTCCCTTGTGCCATTCTTATTTAATTTTCAGAATAAACATCTGAAGCAGGTCCTTTCATTTCACTGTTGAGTGAACTGAATTGCCTGTATCAGGGCCAGTTAACTATAGGAAGGAGTGAGCATAGAACTTAAGTTTGTCTACCCCTCGTTAGCCTGATACTGAAGAAATCCTTCCTGGCCTGGCCCTGGTCTCCCCTCCTGAGCTATTTCTCCCTCTTCCACCCAGGTGGCATGATTCCCTCTGTTCTGTAGCTTTGCCACCCTTGGGATGTTCTTTATAATAACTTCATACCCCCCAAGCCTAGATGCCAACTTCTCCCACTGGGTTTATAACCTACATGCTCTTTGATGCTTACCTGGTATTTCTCTGAGACTTTCTCCTTCCTCCTTAAGCTCAAAGAAACCTCTTCTCGATCTTGAACTTCTTATCATCACTACTCATTTTCCCTTCACTGGTGCAGCTCTGTTTAATCATCCTGTCTTACTAGCAAGAGAAAGGGCCTCCCATTCAGACAGACGGGGATGATGCTTTAGGTGGGGTTCCCTAGAAGCAGTCTCTGAGGTGAGAATTCTTGGCTGAGTGGTTCATTAAGAAGGGATCCCAGGAGAAATCGTAAGGAAATGGGGAAGGCAGGACAGAATAGAGGGGGGAGCGAGGCAAGGGAACAGTTTGGGGCTAAGTACTGGCTCACTCTCATCCCACGGGGGAGCCCTGGAGTGTGGACCATAGCTCAGAGCTTGTCCTTGCTGTAGGCAAGCTTTCTGGGCCTTCATGCTCCAGCCGCCATTGTTTAAGGGTTGTGCAAGTCCACGTGCCAAGTCGCTTCAGTCATGTCTGTCTCTTTGCAGCCCCATGGACTGTAGCCCACCAGGCTCCTCTGTCCATGGATTCTCCAGGCAAGAATGCTAGAGTGGGTCATCATGCCCTCCTCCAGGGGATCTTCCCGACCCAGGGATCTAACCCACATCTCTTATGTCTCCTGCATTGACAGACAGGGTCTTTACCACTAGTGCCACCTGGGAAGACCATCTTAAGGATCATTCAGGACATTTAACTGTCAGTCCCTTTTTGACCTCTGGGAGCAAAGGCAGAGTTGATCTTGTAGCCCAGAATGGGCCTCTGTGAGGGAACAGTAAGAGCAGATCATTAGAAGCAAACAAAAACGAAACCCACAATGCCTGGAGGAAGGTGCACAGGAATGACGGAGGAATCTGAGTAACTTGAGTGGCGCTTCAACAGTGTCTGCTCCGGCTGGCAGGCCTGGTTGGCAGGTGTCTTATTCATTCAGAGTCTCAGTTTCTCCAGCTGTAAAATGGAATTGATACCTACTTCATGGCAGGCCAAAGTGCCCGACACATGGTAGGCATTCAGTTAATGTTCATTGCTTTCCTTGGAAAGAGCCTTCTATTTTATGTCATATGTATATTCCATACCTTACCCTACGACCCTGTGAATAGTCTGAGATGTGTTGTATTCTTGCTGCCACGGGTCCTTCTTTCATGCACCCTCTTCCTCTCAATCACCTTTTTGCTTAGTTGCTAGTCTCTGAATCCCACTTTCGATGCCATTTCCTCCAGGAAGTTTTCAATAAGTTTATCTCAGAGAAGCTGAGAAAATAAATTGATTAATTAAAAATAGGACTTCCCTGGAGATCCAATGGTTAAGAATCCACCAGCCCATGCAGGGGATCTGGGTTTGATCCCTGGTCTGGGAACTAAATCCCACATATCAAAGGGCAATTAAGCCTGTGGTCCCAACTACTGAAGCCCATGAACCCTAGAGCTCAGCTCCACAACGGGGGAACCCCATGCACTGCAACTAGAGAGCAGCCCCCATCTGCCTCAACTAGAGAAAGCCCACGCAAGCGATCAAGATCCAGCCCAGCCAAAAATACATTAAAAAGACAATTTTTTTAAAGCTCAGTTAAAGTGATTGCCTTTTCCTCATTTGATTTCTGGAACCTAACGGTGTAATGAATGAAGGGATCAGTAAATATGAGAGAGAACAAATGATAAGCCCACTGAAGATGGAGCGGAATCCCCTGCATCACTCCTTGGCACCAGTAGGTAGCAGGTGCCGAGGAAATGCTTTCTGATTGGTTGGTGAACAGATGGGAGGATGCTGGAATGGGATCCTCCAGTTCATTACTGACTCTGTGTGCTCTTAGGCAAGTCAGCAGCTTCTCTGGGACTCAGGTTCCCTACCTGGGCTTGGATAGGCTTGAAAGGCCTTCCTGATGGCAGGCCCTCATTCGCAGCAGGGATCATCTGGGAAGGCCGTATGGGAGAGGGGTGCTGAGGGCTGCAGAGATTGAGGGTTGCACACTGCACTCCCATTATAGGAGAGTCCTCCCCTGGATACGGAACACTGGAGGGACTTGAGGGAGAGGAAAAGATGAGCTACAGCTGTCACTCTGCAGCCTGCCCAGCTCTTTCTTTCTCCTGATTCTGGCACAAGTGGCTCTGCCACTTCATAGCTGTGTGACCTTGGGAAGTGAATATGCTGTATGACTTCTCCGTCATCTGATTTGTAAAGTGACATCCAGAGGGTTGTAGGAATTAAAAGACTTAATAGACATAAAGTGCTTAGAATAATACTAGGCATATAGTAAAACCTCAAGGAGCAGTGATCATTGCTGCTACTGCTGCTTTTGCCAATCGGGAGGGCACTCTGGGTAGACAAAGAGCTACCGCATCTCTGATTCTTCCCGTCAACATTTGCTGTGTGGCGTTTGCCACTTGGGTGTGGTGGAGAGTGAATGAGCTTTAAGGTAAGGCAGCTGTGTGTGTGTACTAAGTTGCTTCAGTCGTGTCCAACTCTTTGTGACCCCATGGACTGTAGCCTGGCAGGCTCCTCTGCCAAGCAAGAATACTGGAGTGGGTTGCCATGCCCTCCTCTTCCCAACCCAGGGGTCAAACCTAAGTCTCCTGCGTCTTCTGCATTGCAAGCAGATTCTTGAGCCACCTGGGAAGCAAATCCCAGTTTCATGGCCTGTTAATCTGTCTGAGACTTGCATTCTTATTTGTCTGATGAGACACTGAGACTCACCTTGGAGAATGACCTTGAGGGTTAAATATGTGTTTGTGAAACATCTATTGCTCAAAAGTCTGGTGTGGAACATAGAAACCCTGCCCGACCAGCAATGCCCAGAGGCTTTAATGGAGAGGGAGCAGTGAGCTCCCTCCCATGACATTGTTCTCATAGATTTAAAGATAAATTTATACCGTGGGTAATAAACTTATGGAACTCATCACCCTGGGGCCTGGAAGGAGATAAATATGAATAGGCCCAGAAGGGTTTAGGAAAATGGATCCTCCATGAGTTATGACAGCAGCATTTCCTAGAAAATGTGCATTTAGGAATCGTGGTCATGCTGAGATGCTCTGTAGGAAAAGAAATAAGAAAGAAATAGCTTCTGTGGTTAGAAACCTTCGGGGAATTACGCTTCTTATATTCCATTTCTACCAGGATCTTTGCAGTCACATTTGTTCAACTGCTGATTCAGCAGATATTTACAAGACACGGTTCTAGGCACTTGTAATAGAGCAATGAAAAAAACAATGATTCTTGCCCTCATGAAACTTATAATCTAGTGAGGAAGATAAACAGTAACCAAATAGACATAGTAAATGATGAAATTACATGGTGAGTTTGAAGGTGAAAATGCATTGGGAAAAAGATTAAACAGGTTAAAGGGGGATTGCAAATGCTGAAGGAGGCTGTGAAATTCCATAGGGTGCTCAGAGAAGTCTCATCCTGAAGGTGGCATTTGAGCAAAGAAGGAGGCAAAGGAATTAGTCAATTGTCAATTGGAGGAAAGACCCTGAGATAAAGGCCCTGAGACTGGAGGCTTGTCTGTTTTCCCAGAGAAAGCCTGTGAGCCTGGAGAACTCGAAGGTGGGGAAAAGGAAGAAATAAAGTCCCAAGGGTCTTGTCAGCCACTGTATAGGCCTCAACACCACTAGCTCCAGATGAGGGAGCGACATGATCTGACTTGTGCAGTGTAAAGGCACTGGGAAGCCCTGCAGTAGAGAGACTCCCTGAACGTCCCAGTTTCTCCCCCAATTTTTGACAATAGTACCTCTTTTGTTTCCAGTAAAGCCTTTTAATATCTTTGCATAGATTATCTCCTTCTCTTGGAGTTTCAGATATCCGTTCAACATAATTTAGTGTCTCCCCAAACAGTTCACCTCTGGAATCTTTTTTTTTTTTAATTTAAAAAAAAATTTATTTTTACTTTATTTTACTTTTACAATACTGTATTGGTTTTGGCATACATTGACATGAATCCACCACGGGCATACATGAGCTCCCAAACATGAACCCCCTGCCTACCTCCCACCCCACCTTATCTCTCCGGATCATCCCCGTGCACCAGCCCCAAGCATCCTGTATCCTGCATCGAACATAGACTGGCGATTCGTTTCTTACATGAAAGTATGCATGTTTCAATGCCATTCTCCCAAATCATCCCACCCTCTCCCTCTCCCACAGAGTCTAAAAGTCCGTTCTATATATCTGTGTCTCTTCTGCTGTCTCGCACACAGGGTCATCATTACCATCCTCCTAAATTCCATATATATGCGTTAGTATACTGTATTGGTGTTTTTCTTTACAGTTTCCTTTAAAGAGTTTTTAAAAACTCTTTAAAGACTTTTTAAAAGATGTCCTTTTCATTATAGGGGACTGGAATGCAAAAGTAGGAAGTCATGATATACCTGGAATAACAGACAAATTTAGCCTTGGAGTACAAAATGAATCAGGGCAAAAGCTAACAGAGTTTTGCCAAGAGAACACACTGGTCATAGCAAACACCCTCTTCCAACAACACAAGAGAAGACTCTACACATGGACATCACCAGGTGGTTAATACTGAAATCAGATTGATTATATTCTTTGCAACCAAAGATGGAGAAGCTCTATACAGTCAGTAAAAACAAGACTGGGAGAGGACTGTGGCTCAGATTATTAACTCCTTATTGCCAAATTCAGACTTAAATTGAAGAAAGTAGGGAAAACCACTAGACCATTCAGGTATGACCTAAATCACATCCCTTATGATTATGCAGTAGAAGTGACAAACAGATTCAAGGGATTAGATCTGAGAGACAGATTGCCTGAAGAACTATGGATGGAGTTCCATGACATTGTGCAGGAGGCAGTGATCAAGACCACCTTCAAGAAAATGAAATGCAAAAATGCCAAATGATTGACTGAGGAGGCCTTACAAATAGCTGAGAAAAGAAGAGAAGCTAAAGGCAAAGGAGAAAATGAAAGATATACCCATTTGAATACAGAGTTCCAAAGAATAGCTAGGAGAGATAAGAAAGCCTTCCTCAGTGATCAATGCAAAAAAATAGAGGAAAACAATAGAATGGGAAAGACTAGAGATCTCTTCAAGAAAATTAGTGATACCAAGGGAACATTTCATGCAAAGATGAGCACAATAAAGGACAGAAATGGTATGGACCTAACAGAAGCAGAAGATATTAAGAAGAGGTGGCAAGAATACACAGAAGAACTGTACAAAGAAGATCTTCATGACCCAGATAACCACAATAGTATGATCACTCACCTAGAGTCAGACATCCTGGAATGTGAAGCCAAGTGAGCCTTAGAAAACATCACTACAAACAAAGCTAGTGGAGGTGATGGAACTCCAGTTGAGCTATTTCTAATTTTAAAAGATGATGCTGTGAAAGTGCTGCACTCAATATGCCAGCAAATTTGGAAAACTCAGCAGTGGCCACAGGACTGGAAAAGGTCAGTTTTCATTCCAATCCCAAAGAAAGGCAATGCCATAGAATATTCAAACTACCACACAGTTACACTCTTCTCACATGCTAGCAAAGTAATGCTCAAAATTCTCCAAGCTAGGCTTCAACAGTATGTGAACTGTGAACTTCCAGATGTTCAAGCTGGTTTTAGAAAAGGCAGAGGAACCAGAGATCAAATTGCCAACATCCATTAGATCATCAAAAAAGCAAGATAGTTCCAGAAAACCATCTACTTCTGCTTTATTGACTATGCCAATGCCATTGACTCTGTGGATCACAACAAAATGTGGAAACTCTTCAAGAGACGGGAATACCAGACCACCTGACCTGCCTCCTGAGAAATCTGTATGCAGGTCAAGAAGCAACAGTTAGAAGCAGATGTGGAACAACAGACTGGTTCCTAATAGGGAAAGGAGTACGACAAGGCTGTCTATTGTCACTCTGCTTATTTAACTTATATGCAGAGTACATCATGCTAAATGCTGGGCTAAATGAAACACAAGCTGGAATCAAGATTGCTGGGAGAAATATCAATAACCTCAGATATGCAAATGACATCACCCTTATGGCAGAAAGCGAAGAAGAACTAAAGAGCCTCTTGATAAAAGTGAAAGTGGAGAATGAAAAAGTTGGCTTGAAACTCAGCATTCAGAAAACTAAGATCATGGCATCCAGTCCCATCACTTCATGGCAAATAGATTGGGAAACAATGGAAACAGTGACAGACTTTATTTTGGGGGGCTCCAAAATCACTGCAGATGGTGACTGCAGCCATGAAATTAAAAGACGCTTGCTCCTTGTAAGAAAAGCTATGACCAACTTAGACGGCATACTTAAAAGCAGAGATATTACTTTGCCAACAAAGGGCCATCTAGTCAAAGCTATGGTTTTTCCAGTAGTCATGTGTGGATGTGAGAGTTGGACCATAAAGAAAGCTGAGGGCTGAAGAATTGATGCTTTTGAACTGAGGTGTTGGAGAAGACTCTTGAGAATCTTGGACTGAAAAGTGATCCACCCAATCCATCTTAAAGGAAATCAGTCCTGAATATTCATTGGAAGGACTGATGCTGAAGCTGAAACTCCAATACTTTGGCCACCAGATACAAAGAACTGACTCATTGGAAAAGACCCTGATGCTGGCAAAGATTGAAGGCAGGAGGAGAAGGGGATAACAGAGGATGAGATGGTTGGATGGCATCACTGACTCCATGGACATGAGTTTGAGCAAGTTCCAAAAGTTGGTGTTGGACCGGGAAGCCTTGTGTGCCACAGTCCATGGGGTTGCAAAGAGTTGGACATGACTGAGTAACTCAACTGAACTGAAAGACTTTTTATCATCTTGCTTAGCCAATATTCTAAGGCAGGAGTCCCCAACTTTCAGGATTTAATACCTGATGATATGAGGTGTAGCTGATGTAATAATCATAGAAATACAATGAGATCATCCCTTAACCATCCTCCCCACCCTGGTCCATGGAAAAATTGTCTTACACAGACTGGTCCCTGGTGCCAAAGAGGTTGGGGACCACTGGCCTAAAGCCTTTCTATTCAAAGTGTGGCCTGTGGACTGGCAGCAAGTCCTGGGAGCTTGCTGGAAATAGTGAATGACAGCCCTCTTTCCAGAGTGAGTTGGCACATTAAATTCCTGTATGTGTTAAAGTTCCAGAGTGCTGCTCTATGAGACACAGGTTGGGAAATGCTGGATGGAGAGAAATAGTGAAAGGGATAATGTGAAGAAGGTCACAGCACTTTATAGATCGTTTCCAGGGCAGTGTGGACTCTTCTGATGTTCCTAAAGCTGACTAAGGCGGAGTGTCTTCCTGTCATCCCTACATGTGTTTTCTAGCTCATGGTGGCTCAAGGCCTTTATTAAAATCCTCCCAGCACCTGCTCAGAAGAAGCCTTCGCCTCCTCGTGGAGTAATGAGACCCCTGTATGTATCACCCACATCTCGGTTCATATTGCCTATTGTGTGCATGCGTGCTAAATCACTTCAGTCGTGTCCGACTCTTTGTGAGCCTATGGACTGTACCCCACCATGCTTCTCTGTCCGTGTGATTCTCCAGGCAAGAATACTGGAGTGGGTTGCTGTGCCCTCCTCCAGGGGATTTCCTGACCCAGGGATCAAACCCATGTCTCTTGTGTCTCCTGCGTTGGCAGGCAGGTTCTTACCACTAGCACCACCTGGGAAGCCCCAGATTGCCTATTGTCAGCCCTCAAATGACGTGTTCCTCTGCCTCTTAAAATGTGCCTCCTTCCAGTGTCCAGAATTTTGAGTCCCCTTTGGAAAGACAAATGAATGTTAGGGACTAGGTCAGTGCTTACAGCAGAGGTCAGGGTTGGAGAGGTGACCCATACTTTTTCCTACTTCCTTCACTCTTTTTTTTTTTAAATTTTTATTTTTACTTTGTTTTACTTTACAATACTGTATTGGTTTTGCCATACATTGACAGCTCCGAAACATCCCTTCTATTCTTTGTGTCTCCTTCATTTGTCCCTTGCTAGCAGTCAGCTGCAGGGGCAAGAACAGGTGCCTTGGGGTTAAATGGACTGGTGCTTGCATGTCAATTTCCTCATTTCCTAGTTGCGTTACCTTAAGTGAGTCTTTCAGTTCCTTAAAGCCTCTTTCTCCCAGTTGTAAAAGGGATGCACAGTTATCAGCCCTGTAGAGTAGTTGTGAAGACTACATGAACACATGGTAGCAAAATCTCTCTTGAGTCTTTTCTGTCCTGAGACCTTTGGCTCCTAGACAAGAGACTCAAATCACAGACGCTGAGCCTAACAATTGCTTGGATGATGTAATTGTGATTGAGATGAGACAGAGTGAAGTTGCTGGGCACAGTAGTGGCACTTGATAAGAAACACAGTGATTCCCGGTCATCTCATTGACAGGAGATGCACTGGACCTCCTACTTAGGTCTGTCTGATGGATGTCAACAAGCTCCCCAGCCTTGCCGCCCTTGCTGTGTGTACTGGAGCCAATGAGAGAAGCATGGTCTCTTCCCCAAAAGGAGAGGAAGAGCCAGCACCTGCAGGTGCCCATGGGCTGTCAGTGTTCCCTCTATTGTTCAGGCCAACTCGTTTTTGTTTTTGTTTTAGTATATATATATTTATTTTTGGCTGTGCTGGGTCTGTTTATTTTGGCTGTTGCTGCATGTGGGCTTTCTCTAGTTGTGGCGAGCGGAGGTTACTTTCTCATGGTGGTGCATGAGCTCCTCATTGCTGCGGCTTCTCTTGTTGCAGAACATGGGCTCAGTAATTGTGGCTCACGGGCTTAGCTGCTCCAAGGCCTGTGGGATCTTCCTGGACCAGGGATCGAACCCATGTTCCCTGCATTGGCAGGCAGATTCTTAATCACTGGACCATCAGGAAGTCCTCAACTGATTGTTTGATGAATGAGTTTGTGACCAAAGGGTCATGGGGGTTACAAAGAAGGAAGCCTGTGTATTTGTTCTGAGTGTGTGTGTGCCTGGAAGTTCTTTTTCATTTGAAATCAAAATAGAAAAGGCAAGTACGTAAAGAAACCTGAAGCCTGAGTGACAGCAGTCAGTAACAGACAGTATGGGAGCACCCAGCCCCACGCACTGTTAACATTCGAGGCTAGATCGTATTTGACTGTGGGGATCTGTCCTATGCATTGTGTGATGTCTAGCAGCACTCCTGGCTCTACCCAGTGGGTATCATTAGCACCCATCCCAAGCTGTAATAACCCAAAGCCCTCCAGACCTTGCCAAATGTTCCCTAAGGCAAGTCCACCCCAGTCAGGAACCACTGACATAGGGGGTCCTCAGTAAATGGTCCCTGTCGTCTCAATCCAGAAACCATGCCAAATGCCATAAGGAAGGCTTATCCATTTTCATGCCCAGCCCCCTCTTTCCGTTGCCTCATGGGAAATTGGCAGCAATGATACCCACAAGACCTCTCGGCGACCCTCATGAGACTGGGAGGTGCCTTAGTGCCAAAGCTCAGATACCTCCCTGGTCTCCTGTGCTTTTTTTTTTACCCCATTTCTGGTCTCAGAAGTCCAAACACAGTCAGAACGGGTGCCAGCCTGGCTCACCGGGACTCTCACTGACTGAAAACTTTCCTGGGCATTTTTGGCTGTTGGGAACATTCCATTTCGCATTGATTTATTATTATATTTTTAAAGATGCTGAGATTTAAGACTCATCGAGGAGTCTGTGCTTGCCAAGACATAATTAGGAGAAAATGACAGAGGTAGTAAATATATAATTAACTCTTTTCTTAATGCCTTTTGCTGGCATTCTTCATCTAGCTGCACAGCCTGAGAAACTAGTTCTCTGGAATCTCCAGGCAACTAGAAACCAATTACCATCGTGTTTGCATATTGTGTTTTTGAATAACGTGTACACATGTTTGTGTGTGTGAAGTTAAGTGGGGAGCCACAAAGACAAACACGGACACACACGTAGCCCCAGGTCCTAATTGGCTTTAGGTTGATTGATTGATCTGTTCATTAATTGATTCATTCCTTGAGTCAACAAAGATTTAGCATTTGCCTATTGTGTGTCAGGCACCATGCTATTTCCATCCTGCCGAAATCTGTCCTTTGCTGTAAGCCATCAAGTTTCCACATATCTAGATACAAAGTACATATGCATGTGAGGTCGGGTGGAGTTCTACACATTACACACGTGTATAATGGGGTTCAGAGAGATCAAGTAACTTGCCAAAAGTCACATAGCTATTAAGTAATAAAAGTGGTATTTGATCCAGGTCTGTCTGATTTTCACTACCCTATACAACCTTCTTTCAAAAAATACTTGCCCAAAGAGGTGATATTTGAGCTGACTTTGAAAGGTAAGTATAGGTATTTACCATATAAACATGGAAGGAAACAGTTTATCCAAAGGCTGGTGGGGTGATGATTTAGGAATTCCAAGAGTGAAGTAAGTAGGGAGATGACTAGGTGTTTTGAGAGGAACTGGAGGAGACAAGCTGGGCAGGGCTCAATGCAAGGAGGGTCTTGTATTGCCAGGCCTCTCACACAGTCCACAGCAGTTTGGCTCATACCTGACCTGAATGTGAGTGCCTTCCTTCAGCACCCTGGACAGCTCCCATCAGAGCCCCTGTCTCCAGCCAGGCCCAACAGGGCTAGTTACAAGGTGACCCCCAGGCCCATTAAGAAGCCAGGCAGCACTTGATATCACCCAGTGACTGTCCCCAGCCTTCTCTTGCCCAGGAAGCAGGGACCAGTTAATTGCAGGGTGATCGCCATGTTCTTGTGGAGCATTTAATGTAGCATGTAATTGCAGGGTAAATAAATACAGAGCTATTTCCAGCTCTCAGCCCAGTGCTGTGAGCATGGCTGTAATTACGGCTGAGGATTGGCTTGGTGCAATTTCTAAGCAATGGCTCCAGGCCTGAGCTGGGTCAGCCCTCATGCAGGCCCTATCTGCTCCCAGGAGAACCAGGGTGCTGATCTAGCCAAGCTTCTCCTTTGCTCAGGTGACCAGGGCCTTGATCGGCTGCCCTGGACCCCTCAGGACTCTAACCTGCACTTGCATCTTGGGGTCCCTCGGCCTTCTGATTGGTTCTAACTCTGGGTTTGTATCAAAGTTTTGCCACTTACTGACTGTGTGACTATGGACAATTTGTTGCACACTTCTGAGCCACACTCTTGATCTGTAAAAAGTAGATAGAATTAATATATATCGTGGGACTTCCCTGGTGGTCCAGTGGTTAAGAATGTGCCCTGCAATGTAGGGGAGGTGGGTTTGATCCCTGGTTGGGGAACTAAGAAAGATCCCACATGCCTCAGGGCAACTAAGCCCATGTACCACAACTAGAGACCCTGAGTGCTGCCACTGCTAAGTCCGCATGCTCGGGGCCCATGAGCCGCAACTAGAGAGCAGCCTGTGAACTGCAACAAAGATCTGGTGTGTCACAACTAAGACCCAATACAGTCCAATAAATAAATATTAAAATGGTAATAATAATGCATGTTGTGAAGTTGGAAGGATTCAATGAGATAATGCATGTAAAATGTTGAGTATGTTGCCCAGCCCAGGGTAAGTGCTACATGTTAGGTAATCTTCCCTTTCCCTTCCATTCCTTTCCATCTTTTCCTCTCTCTATCCCCCATCCCTTCCTTCCTTCCTAAGGCAGTTGTGTAAAAGAGGAAGGAACATGCATTTTGGAGCACAGAGGACCTGGGTTTGAGTCCTGGCTTCACCCATTACTTGCTGTTTTGGCCTTTGAACAGTTATTTAGTTTTTCTGGACCTCAGTTTTCTCCTGTTTGGTAGGAGCAGTAACTCCTCTCCACCAAGTTACTGTAAAGGTCAAGTGAGGTTGGAGCTCCGAATGTTCTTTATAAACTGCAACCAGGCAGGAAGGCAGTTTCCTGCTTAGAGCTTAACCCTGTATCCCAGAGTGGGTCCCCTGGGATGGAGACTGTGAAAGGAGATTGTCTTGCCGTAGGTATATGAGGGAGCACTCTTTAAGAGCACTCTTGTGGAAGGGTTGGGAAGAAAGCAGGATGGGCAGAGGGAGAAGCTGAGACGTGATGCAATCTCAGTGGATGCCTTAGCCAACACTAGAAAAAAAAGGTTTGACTCAATAAAGAGCTTGCTATGAGTTATGTCAGAGAGCATTCTTCCTGTGTTTCCTCTAAGAGTTTTATAGTGTCCAGTCAGACAGTCAAGAATCTTCCTGTAATGTGAGAAGCCCAGGTTTGATCGCTGGGTCAGGATGATCCCCTGGCGGAGGAAATGGCAACCCACTCCAGTATTCTTGCCTGGAGAATCCCATGGACAGAAGAGCCTGGTGGGCTACAGTCAGTTGCGAAGGGTAGGACATGACCGAATGACTAACGCACCCGCACACACATTGACATGTAGGTCTTTAATCTGTTCGAGTTTAATCTTGTGTACGGTGCTAGAGAGTGTTCTGATTTCACTCTTGCATGTGGCTGTCCAGTTTTCCCAGCACCACGTTCGTACCTTGTCTTATTTTATTTTTTGCCTGTGCTTGGTCTTCAACGCACCACAGGGCCTCTTGGTTTGTGGCACGTGGGCTCAGCTGCCTCCGTGTGTGTGAGATCTTAGTTTCCAGACCAGGACTGGAATCTACCTTTTCTTTATTGGAAGGCTGATTCTTCACCCCTGAACCACCAGGAAAGTCCCTCCCAGCACCACTTATTAAAAAGACTGTCTTTTCTCCCTTGTATATGCTTGCCTCCTTTGTCATAGATTAGGTGACCGTAGGTGTATGGGTTTATCTCTGGGCTTCCTGTCCTGTTCCATTGATCTCTTTTTCTGTTTTTGTGCCAGTACTGTGATGGCCTAGATGGGTGGGATTTGGGGTGGATGGAAGGGAGGCCCAAGAAAGAGGGGATATATGTATGCATGTCTCCACTGAATAGCAGAAACTAATATGACATTGTAAAGCAATTATGTGCATGCCAAATCTCTTCAGTCATGTCTAAGTCTTTGTGACCCTACAGACTGTAGCCCACCAGGCTCCTCCTTCTATGGCATTTCCTAGGCAAGAATACTGGAGTGAGTTGCCATGCCCTCCTCCAGGGGATCTTCCTGACCCAGGGATCGAACCTGCATCTGTTACATCTCCTGCATTGGCAGGCAGATTCTTTACCACTAGAGCCCCCTGGGAAGCCCCAGAGCAACTATACTGCAATCAAAAAAAAGCGGCTTGAATATGGAATGAAGCTTCTGAATTGCCACCATTTCAGACAAGAGCTCCATGCCTCTATACCCTCTCATCTCTCAGGCCCTGGATACGGACTGCCCTTGTGGTGGGGGTGGAGGGAGCAAGATCTTGGAGGAAGCAGCTGTCTGCAGCTGAGACAAGCCACACAGGGGGATCTGGCAGCTGAGGGCTTTCTGTAGGCAGTGTCCCCAGCAGCTGGGAGTAAGTCCCACCTTCCTGAAGAGGGGCCTGGGAAGTGTCTCACTGTATCTTCCCCACGTGCTGCCTCGCCTACCTACTCCTGCCTCGCCTACACTAAGGAAAGCGCCTGCCACTCCTGCCAATGGCAGGAACGGAGGTGAAGACCAGCCTCGCCCTCGGCCGCCTTCCCTCCTCCTCGCTCAGGGCTTTGCTCCAGCTCCGTCTGTCCTTGGGCTCTTGTCCTGAAAATATGTGGCTGCAGGTACAGACGTGGCTTGCCATCCCCGCTCTGGTACCTATCTGCCTCTGCGTCTGTGGATCTAACCTCTACTGCCTGTCCCCAGTGTCCTTGTGTTCTGCCTCTCTGTTTTATGTTATTATTCTTATTTTCATGTTATCTGACTTGGCTTTGAGCCCATACCTCTTGCTGCTGCTGTCTGAGAATCTGTAAGACTCATCGAAGCTGGGGCTCAGCTCAGAATCCCAGGAATACTGAGAGGCTATGGCTCGTGTGTCCGGAACCTTGAAATCAGTGGTTGGCCATTTGTGTGCTGTCACCTTGAGAAACGACCTTGGCGTCCCTGAGCACCTGCTCTCACACTGGCCGTTGTGACTGGCCATCCTGCTGCACAGGCGCTGCTGGGAGGAATGGGTCGGGGAGGTTTTGGAGGAAGGGAGTGCTTTTGTATCTGTTTTCTGACTCGAGGGGTCTTGTGGTCCCCTCTTAGGCCAAGGAGCCAGGTAGGACCCAGCCTGGTATGGTGTCCTCTGACCTCGGCATCGTCTCCATACACAGAATCCCTTGGGGAACCAAGGAGGGTCATCACAGCCCCAGGATACCATGACAAGTGGCACCAACTCCAGCCCTCCCTGCCACGACCACCCTCCCCACACAGGCAGCTGCTGACAGTACGCTTCCAGGGCCTAAAGGTCCCCAGGCTCCAAATGGCTCTTCATCCCACTCATGGAGATCCTGGAATCCTGTAACAGAACAAGGCTTCCTTTTTCCTGGGAAGAACCAGTGTCGTGAGGTAGACACGGAAACCTCGGTACACTCAGGTATAGTTAAGGGACATCACAACCTCCCCTGAGCACAGACTCTGATGAAGGGGAGTCAATGGGTGTAGGATGTAGGGAACTAAAGAAGGATGTCCCTTAGGTGAGGCTCCTCTGGTAGCTCAGACGGTGAAGATTCTGCCTGCAGTGCAGGACCTGGGTTCTCTCCCTGGGTCAGAAAGATCCCCTGGAGAAGAGAATGGCTACCCACTCCAGTGTTCTTGCCTGGAGAATCCCATGGACAGAGGAGCCTGGTGAGATATAGCCCATGGGGTCGCAAAAGAGTCAGACACAACTGAGCGACTAAGCACGCACACACCTTCCTTAGGTGAAGACCCAAAAGGGGAAGATGCTACAGGCAAATGGCTCAGACATAAGGGTGGAGAAATCATGTCATCTGCGAAGCGTGATGCCTGGCTTGCAGTAGGTGCTCAATAAATATCTGTTGGATGAATAAATAAAATGCAAAATCTGGACACGGAGTGTGTGCCTTTGTGTTTCTTTGTCCCAGTGAACTTGAAATCATTTCCCTCTATGGGGTTTAACTTTCGCTTTATGAAATAGGCACACCACCAGCTCCCCAACCTACGTCACTGCCCCGTTGAGACAATGCAGGCAGAAGGGCTTTGAAAGTGGCAGATACAGGGAAGTTTCATTTGCCACTTTCCCTCCAGTCCCCTCTTAGCCCCGGGGTCAGCCCTCTGGATCCATCATCAATAGCTAATGCTTTTCAGCAATGACTCTGGGTTAATTGGCTCAGGCAGAGAGTCCATAGGAAATGCCCCTGGCGGCACCCACAAGCCCTCTTCTCGGTGCATGGAATATCTTTCCGGGATTAACTGTGCCTAATGCCACTGTTTGCTAGATGAGGGATAAAGACAGCAGGGCCAGAATGCAGCTGCACATCATTTGTATCCGAAATACCAGGGCCAGCTGCCGGGCGGTAATGAAATTCCAGCAAGGCTTGTTGACATTCCAGAGGCATCGGCACAACGAGGTTAAATTATAAGTTGATGATGACAAGCAGACGCACAGGAAAATGTCAAAATTAGCATGACCGAGCGTGGGCACCCTCCTCCCTCTACCCGTCCTTCGGCATATTTGCCTCTCCCTCTCCAGCCCAGTTCTGCCCCCAGAACCACCGAATCTCACTGCTTGGCTTTTCAGAATATAGTAGCAAGAGCAAGTTTTGCCTGGAGACTGTCAGTGTCTTACTTACCTTCTCCATGGGTAGCCTGATGGAGGGAGAGCAAAGCAACCTCCTGATGAGGTGGTGACCTTGGACATGTCCCTGACCTTGGAGCCTCCTTTGCTCATTTGTCCGTGATGGAGGGTAATGATACCTTCCTCCTGGAACTGCTGGGGATTGGACTGGATCACACTTGGATGTCACCAGGCTCAGGGCTTAGCCATGCTGCTCTCGCATCCCAGCCATCCTCCTTGGGTCCACCCTGGACTCTTCCATCAAAAGGGAGCACCGGAAACATGCCACTCATACGAGGGGGGAAAGCAGGTTGGGCTTGTACCAGGAGTCCTTGCAAGATGAAAACCGAGGGTTGGATCATGGGGCCACAGCCTGGGAAGGCTGTTGGGAGCATGGGGACACCTAGGTGTGATGCTGAATCTGTGGCTGGACCCATTATATGAGGTTTTGGAAGTAAAATCCAGGTCTTCTACAAGCCTTTCACAGACATTTCGCAGCCCAGGGTTGAATTAGACCAGGTAACAATGATACCCTTGACAAAGCTTGTTTAGTTGAATTAGATTATTAGATTCACTGAACAGTTATTTGAGGGAGGGATGAATAACCCGCTTTATGGATAACCCAAGAGGGACCATCCAGTATGGGGCGCAGAGAAGTTAAGTGAGGGAGTGAGGTGAAGGCGCTCAGTCATGTCCGACTCTTTGCGACCCCATGGACTACAGTCTACCAGGCTTCTCAGTCCATGGGATTCTCCAGGCAAGAGTACTGGGGTGGGTTGCCATTTCCTTCTCCAGCAGATCTTCCCGACCCAGGGATCGAACCCAGGTCTCCCACATTGTAGGCAGACGCTTTACCCTCTGAGCCACCAGGGAGGCCCTGAAGGGAGAGGTTGATATTATTAGAGGGCCAAGGGGAATTTCAAGTTAGGGTGGCCATCAGATAAGCAGAGATTTGGTGAGAGTCGAAAAGGATCAGGGGAAATCTTCAACTTAACACCAACAGAGAGGATAGAGTCCCTGAGGAGGCCATGTGCAGTAAGAAGCCCAGAGGACTAAGGATGGGATTTTGAAGGCTATAAGACCAAGAACCAGCCAGGGGATACTGAGAGGAGAGGGTTGGAGATGTAGAGACAGCTTGAGAGGGCAGTGATGTGAGGCCCACGCCAAAGAAATGGAGCATGTGGGAGAGCGCAGAGCAGAGAGACGGGATCAAGGTCTCCGGCTGAGTCAAACCGATTTTGGTGGGCTTGCCTGAAACTCTCTTTACTATTTATGACCTTGATTCTGCAGGATCATGAGTTATAAAATCCAAAAAATTGGTGTATCAAATTGATTTTTGAGTTCTGGCCCACTGAGACCTGTCTGCAGTTGTTGTTGTTTTTTTCTCTTCTTTGGTTCTGACTTTCTTAGCAAACAGATCGGGACTTTGAAGCACTTTGATTGAAGGTGATTCAGATTCCAGAGGCAGGGTATGGGGCTGAGAGAGGAGATGAGAAAGCTGGTGTGGAGGGAGAAGAGTGAGCTACCCTGCTGGGATCTCCCCCCTGAAGAAATGAAACATCCCTCCCCAATATATGGGCTGTGGGCTTTGATTTTTGTTCAGGCTTCATACTCCCGTATCAGCAATGGGCTTTCCAGGCAGGGAGCAGGCAAGGATCCAGAGAGGGAAACAGGAGTCAGTATTAGAGTTAGAACGCAAACCAACTGTTGTTAGCTTTCAAGCATCAGCTCATACATTGGCTCATTGAACCAGTGTTTATCGGGCACCTACCACGTGTCAGGCACTGTTCAGAGCACTGAGAGCGCAGCAACAAGCCAAGCAGACACCGGGGCCTGCCCTCAGGATGCTTATGCTCTAGGGAGGAGAGAAGACCATGCACAGTATACAGAAGTATATAGTACAGTTTTAGGGAGGAGACAAAGTCCATGGAGCCACGGTGAAGCTGGGCAGGAAACACTGGCAGGCCTGCAGCGAGAACTAGGGATGCCAAGAAAGGGTTTATTGGAGCAGAGCTTGTAGGACTTAGGCACACGAATGAAAGGGTGGATACACGGCAACCCATAAAGTCAGAACGAAGGCTGGAAAAGGCGGCCTCAGGAAGGAGAGGAATCAGGAACCACCAAGTACCTCAGAAGGAAGAATTCACGGGCAGACTCTTCAGGGCTCTATGGATGGATGGTTTCCAATCGCTGTATCCTCAGGGCACTCAGTTCAAGTCAGCTTCTAGGAAAAGAGAAGCTGGCTGGGCTTACCTGGGCCTCCTGCCCACCTGCCAGGAAGCACGCACTGATGAACACTCTCACCAAGTTGGTGTGTCACAGGAGCAGGGTCCCCAAAAGGAGATCCGGGCGTATGGAGATGGGGTGCACGCCAGTAGGGACACCTGAGGTTGTTAAGTTACTCACATACCTATATACACCCACACATACCCCCTCCACACACACAAACATACACACACAGAAAAGCATGCGCAACAAGAAAGCTCAGAGGTCATTGAATTTCCCCCCTGGCTGTGTTGGAAGCCTCTGGTGGCTCACATAGTGAAGAATTTGCCTGCAGCGTGAGAGACCCAGGTTTGATCATCCCTGGAGAAGGGAATGGCTGCCCACTCCAGTATTCTTGCTTGGAGAATCCCATGGACAGAGGAGCCTGGTAGGCTACGATCCATAGTGTCGCAAAGAGTCGGACATGACTGAGCAAGTAACATTCTCTTCTTTATTTTGTTGCTGGAGATACTGAGACTCAAGAATTGGAAAGGAATTACTCAAGGTCACTGACTGAAGAAAGTTTGGGACTGGATTGCAGGGCTCCTGACTCCCAATCCAGAATGTTCCCTGCTTCCCAGTGCTCCCCAAGGAGCACAGGGTGTCTAAGGAGGAGGAGCTTTGGAAAACATTACATCAAATCTGCCCACTTTTCAGATGGGGAAACTGAAGGCAGGAAGCAGGTTGGGAGAGCAGCGAGTAGATCTTGGTAACAGGCGGCACAGTTTCTGCAGGAGATGATGGGGAAGGTCAGAACTTTCCTTCCCTGGACCGGGAGGCAGGAGGATGCACAGAAAATGTCCCTTGTCTTAAGCGAACATTCTGGGAACTGGAAGCTGGCCAGTTATCACTGAAGTTCAGTGCAGCCCAAAGGGCCCTATCTTGGTGGCACGGGCTCCGTAGGAAATGCCCCCACGATCACAGCACATGCGCTTACCCAAAGGAGGGCCTGTTTGCAACCGAGGCCAAATCCTATTTGCTTTCAATAAACCCGTGTGTAAACGCTAGGCTGTGGCTCATGCCCCATGGCAGCCTGGTCGGATGAGTGAGCAGGGCTGAACCATTGCTCTGTGTCTATATGTTCAGGAAGTCGTGTGATGTAAAGTCAAATACACCCCGGAGTGGAGGGAGAGCCGCCGAGCTCCATTTGGTGTGAGCACGGTAATTGAAAATTAGAGCACTCCCTGCCAGCTCTGTCTTCAGTCTGGAGTTTGCATCCCTGCCCTGCTGGGCTTCCCAGGTGGCGCTAGTGGTAAAGAACCCGCCTGCCAATGCAGGAGACATTAGAGATGCGAGTTCAATCCCAGGGTTGGGAAGATCCCCTGGAGGAGGGCACGGCAACCCAGTATTCTTGCTTGGAGAATCCCATGGACAGAGGAGCCTGGCAGGCTGCAGTCCATGAGGTTGCAAAGAGTTGGACACGACTGAAGTGACTTCACACACGCGTGCCCTGCCGGGCATCACAGAAAAGCACCCAGTGGCTGCGAATCTGGTCCCGCTCCTACAGGGAGTGCCACATCTCGGCCATCCTGCCCGGGCTCTATACGCACAGCTAGCCCCTCTCCCAACCCCGGCCTCCGCCGTGGCAGCCTGGAAGCCTGGGGCCTCAGCACCTGAGCTCACGACTAGCCTGGCTGGTGCCTGCCCATTCCCTGGGCCCTGGATCCTTGGCATTTAGTATCTGAGTGACTCCTTCTGGCTCTTTATTTTTTTTAATTTAGAAAAAAATTAATTTAGCCGAGTTAACACCCCCTGGCTCTTCTTTAGATGCTTCCGGGACTTGAGTTCCAACTTGGTGCTGAGCTCCATGTGTTCTGCCTCGGTCTCTACTGGGAAGGTCTCCGGTCCAGCTTCAAGCCTGGAAGCTTCACTGGCCAAGCCAGAGAGAGGATGCAGAGATTTAGAGCATCCTTCTCTCAGGCATGAGAGTCCCTCTCCTCTCTGGATCAGGCTTATCCAAGGAAGACTCCGGGCATAACTCTGATGCTCGACACTTGACCTGGGTTAGTTTTGCTGGGCCATCCCTCATCAAGCTCAACTCCTAATCTGTGCAGTACAAAGTTCAAACTCCAAGAGGGAAGAGATTTCACAAGGGTTGTCTGCATTCTCCTTTTCTTCGGCTCTAGCTGGCTAGGACCCTTTTACTATCCATGGGAGACCCCGATCCCCCACTGAAGTGTTACAATCCCTAAAGCTTTCCAGTGTTAACATGTTTACCCCTTATCAGAACAGCCCTGTATTCTCTTCTTTAGTAACAGCTGTGAGGCAGGGCTAACTAGTCTTATAAACTAATTCTTGGTAAACTGTGGTAGACCAATCACAGACATCTAATGGAAATTTCCACTGCCTTTGCCTGATGGGGTGGAAGATGCAAATTTCAGACAATGAAGGAGATGATTTTTCAGAAAGGGGATGCTTTCTGGTGCTCGTGGACTCATGCTATCTAGTTGGAAACCGCACAGGTTGGACCAGTCCTGTGTAAAAGGACTTGCAGGATATTATTCTGAGCCTGGAGATCACTGGAGCTCTTACAGTATCAGCTGACTTATTTTATTTGTTTTTAAAGACTGAGAAACTACTCTTTTCAAGTTTAGAGCCCATAAATGTACGGGATACGAGTATTTTCTCTCCCTCCTGCTGGGTTTCTACTGGGTAAATGAAAACACCGTCAAGTGTGTATTGATCTTCTATGTTTCGAGCGGATGGTGGGGACCGGTGGGGAGTCGCCCACTGGGAAGGCATGACTCTTTGCCTTGAAGATTTCTCGAACTGTACTTGATAAATAAAGGGCATAGTGCTGACGACAAGAAGGATAATATTATCTTAACTTTCGTAAGTCTGTGGTTTGAAGTCTATAGTTTCTAGCATTACTTAACCTTTTTGAGCCTCGTTTCCTCATCTGTTCCCTCCCCATGTTGTTACAAGAACCCTGTGAGAAGATGGATGTGAAAGAATTTGGTAACACCAAGTGCCCTGAGTCTGGCTGCCGTCACATCTGTTGATTTCGTTTTTTATTTTCAATCTTGGATCAGAATTATTACAAATGTCAATGGGATCACAATTCCCATTTACGTGAAGGGTAACCAAGAATTCCCATCCCGTTCCCCCTTTTCCGATTTAAGCCCGGGATGCAGATTGTTCTAAACTGTAGCAAGGTCTGGATCTGACGGCCCACGTTTGAGTCCCAGTGCTGTGCTTTATTATCAAAGCCCCTTAATGATTTTAGAATATGATTTTTTTCCTTTAATACAGACAAGATAGGTGGATTTATGGATAGACAGCTTTTGAGTTCTCTGCTTATTTGGGTGTCTGTACATCTCTATAGATGTGTCTTGACACAGTTATTATTTTTGGCTGTGCTGCGTGGCATTTGGGATCTTAGTTCCCTGACCAGGGATCAAACCCTTGCCCCTGCTGTGGAAGCATGGAATCTTAACCATTGGGCCTCCAGGGAAATCCCTCAACACAATCTTGCCTTTCTGGACAGTTAGCTCCAGCCAGTATGGTCCCTTGCTTCCTCCTCATCTCCTTTATCTTCCAGGAGAATTTTAATTATGCATGTGAATGGCCGGCCAGGGACAGAAATGCAACAAAAGAGCAGCTTTCTGCAGCTGGAGTGTGCTTGCATGCTTGTGTGTGTGTGTGTGTGTGTGTGTGTGTGTGTGTGTGTGTGTGCAAGCACGTGTGTGAAATGTGCTCCTTGCAGCCTTTGAACTTGCCAGAAATCCTCCCCAGATACCAGGCATCCCTGCTCAGGCCTCCTGAAGATGCAGCCTCCTGGAGCTGGGCCAGGTCCAGGGACAGAGGTTTCTTTGCTTCTGTGTGATCTTGTTTGGACCAGGCAGACTGCTGCCTGGACAACCCAGGAAACAAAGGCAAGGAGAGTGGGGTTGCTGGTAGCACAGCTGACTTGGAGCCCTACTGTCCATCTTCAGACTCTGTGCTCAGCTAGCTTCAGAGTTTAGCTGTGAATTATTTCTGCCCAAGGACTGGATGCCAGTGTGTGCCCTTTGAGTGGTGTTCGCATTGCACAGGCATCCTGGAGAGAAGCATAAAGGCAAGGAATTGAATGAAGCAGGCAGATCAGGGGAGAAACTAAACCCTTCAAGCCCAAGCTTGGCTTCTGAGACTTGATGGGCAATTGATGAACCAGAGGGGCCTCTGGCTGTGTCCTTTGAGGACTGAGGGCCAGCAAGCCCGCTGTCAGCACCAGTGACTCAGGATGCTTGGATGCATTGCTCCTGGCCTGTTGGGGGAGGGGATCTCAGACCCTCCCCTGTAACCAGGATGTAACCTGATTAATGGCAAGAGCGAGCAATTTGGAGTCAGCCCTCCTGGGCTCCTTTCCTGGCTGGCTCTGCACTTGCTCTTTGTGTAACTTTAGAAGACTTGCACAGCCTCACTGAGCACTTAGAACGCTTCTTCATCAATACTCCTGGTCAGGTCAGCCTTAAGACTCCTGGGGGTTGTGTTCAGGTTGGTCCCTAGGATGTGATGCTCTCAGCCTCTGGGACCAACTGCTGTGTAGGCTATTCAGCCAAAAGCTGCCTGACTTCCCTGCCGTGTGTGGTCCCTGCAGCCCAACCGTGATGCTCACGCCATCACTGCTGCTTTGTTTCCCTGCCTTGGGCTCAGGGCTCAGCTCAGCAGGGGTGCCGCGTGTTTCCCAGCTGGGTTCTGGCTCTACCTGTCTCTGAGATGTGCTTGGGGCACAACATTCATCTGAACAGAGACTCTGCAGAGGCAGGGTCTGGTCAGGATGAAACCAGAGCTCAGAAAGTCCTCGGGGGGAGTCACTAAGTTCTCGGGGAAGAAGGGTGTCCATCTACCTGCGTGATTCTCAGTAGGGGGCAGCTTTGCCACCCAGGGGACATTTGACAGTGTCTGCAGACAAATTCGGTTGTCATAATGGGAAATGCTACTGTCATCTAGGGGGTACAGACAAAGGATGCTGTTAACTATCCTAAGAACTCCCCCCATGAGGAAACCACCAGCTCCACATGTCAACAGTGCCAAAGGTGAGAAATTCTGATCTTTCCTGAGAACAGTCGAGGAAACAGGCCAGACTGACATAAACAGGACCTGGCACGGCTAGACCCTCGTCGTGGTGTTGGCAGCTGTGTGGCTCACACGAGCCTGGACCACCACTCACCTGGAGTCTTTCCCTCCCTGCTTCCCTCCCCGCCCCAGCTCAGGGCTAGAAGATGCTTCTGAGTGGATCAGTGTGACGGATGCTTTCGGTGCCTCGCCCACGTCTCCTTGGCACCCACACTGAGCTGGCTGCTGGTGGCATCCTACAGCAAACACCTGTAGCTCTCCGACTCTCTGCTGAGTGCTTTCTCTCAGCTCTCAAGCAGGACAGGGCCAAAGTGCCCTGGAGCTCACGTCCCTGGGAGCAGCCCCCAGCCATCGGTGACGAGAGTTGGGGAATAAACATCCCAGCATGCTCTTCACTACTTCCAGAGGCCCCAGTGGGGCTGAGCCTCAATTGTCCACAGTGATAATGGGCTCGTTAATACACTTCTTCTGCTTTCTTCCCTTCCTGTTCTCGCCTCTCAACTCCTCTGCTGATGCTTCTTGGGACCACCTCACAAATAGACCACTTTATTCCTGTGTCAGACTTTGTTTCTGGGGTCAGCCACACCTCAGGTAGGCAATAATCTGTGAGCGCCTGCAGGTATGAACCCTGCTGTTTGCTGATATGCTTATCCATCTTGTTACAGCATCCATCCATCCATCCGTCCATCCTTTGTCAGCCCATATGTATTAAGCACTGCCTATGTGCCAGTGATTGAGAGTTTGATGCCCATTTATAGATTGGGAAATGGAGGCTCCAAATGTACATATACTAGTTCAAAGTCCCTCAAAAAGTAAAGAACCCCAACTAGACTAGAAAGGAAAGCCAGAACTCCTCAGGGCATTTCAGACCCAGTATACCTGCCAGTTGTTTTTCAGCTGGCTGTGTTCAGAATTACCTGGAGAGCTTTATATAAACACAGATGTCTGAGCCCCACTCTGGAATGAATCACCGTCTCAAAGGAGTGGGACTCCAGCTTCTGTGTTTGTGAAGGCCCTTTGTAAAGCGCATGTGCACACAGGGAGGGGGGAAGTCTGTGCACACCCCACACTGCTTGACTTGGGGGCAGTGACTGCAGGACAAGGAAGGTGAGAGAGAGGAGGCCCCTTCCATCACTGGGGCTAAAACCAAGGCTGACCAGAGATCATCACCCAGCATGCCTCCCCAAAAGCCCTGAGTGAGGTTGGTACCCAGGGAGGCCAGGCCAGGTCTCTGTTGTTGATTTACCATCCCTGCAGAATCCTCTTGCCAAATTTCACCTAGACAGGATGTCTACAGTTTGCACGACTTGTTTTCTGGTTGGGGTTTCCTGGCCTGCCATATGGTGAGCCCCCGTAAGGCATGGAGTTGATGGGGCTGCTCCCTGGCAGACGGGCGCTTCCTGGCACAAAAGTCCAGTGGCACTGAAGCCCCCCAACTCCACTCTCACCTCTGCCTGCCCCCTGGAAGGGTTAGAGGCTGAGGGTTTTTTCAGGCTAAATATAGAGGCAGACCATTAAGAAACTGCGTCTCCTCCCCCTCCCCCATCTCTCTGGGCTTCCCATGTGATGTTTAATTGCTCTAGCAATCTGTTCCGTTTCTCTCTTGCAGTGTATGGAGGAGCAGCAGCCGCAGCCTGTGGTGAAAGGCTGTGTTTAGAGATGGGAGCAGCTTTTAAGATGGGGAAGGAGGCTTCTGTAGGGCTCGGAACACAGTGCAGCCGGGGCTTTATTTTTAGAGGTCTGCTTGGTGCCTCTGCCCCCTGTTCAGTGCCTGTCAGTTGCTGGAACAGGCTCTGAAATGACAGGACCACCGTTTTTATTCTGAGCGATGCAGTAGGAAGGGCCCTGGGCTTGAAGTCAGGCAGACCTAGAGTGCAATCCTAACTGTCGCTTACACGCTTTGTGATTGCAAGAAAGTCAGGAAGTGCCACCAGCTACTGCAAGGAGTGGGGGGAGGGGTGTGAGGACTTGAATGCGTGGCACATGATAAGCACTTAGTGTGGGCCGGTCACATAGTAGGTCCTCAATACAAGCGGTCTGTTGGCAAGTCCCTGGGTTTATTGACTGCGCGACCTTGTTTTTCACTTCTGTAAAATGGGCCTATAACAGTTCCTGCTGTCAGAACCAGCTCCACAGTTTACAGGGCTCAGGGCACAAGGAAACTGTGAGGTCCTCTACTCAAAAATCAATAAAAATTTCAACACAGCATAGCATTAAACAAGGCAGGGGACCCTTCTGAATCCAGGGACCTGTGCGACTATATAGAAATTAATGACAGTTATGTAAAGTGCTTATGACACAGACGGTGTTTATGACTACTGCTAATTACGCATAAGATATGTTATGGGAGCAGTAAGTTATCCATTTTGCTGAGACACATACTATAGGGATAAATACATAGACTGGGATCAGATTTTATAAGCTTCCAATAGCAAGCTTCCAGTACTGGGACTTTTTGGGTAACACTAGGGAGTTGCAAAAGATGACTGGATCGTCTATAAATTACACTGAGGAGTTCTAGTCAGAGCATTGGATGGGGATGGAACTGGAGCATGTCCAGCGAGAGAAGGGGATTAGAGACACCCAAGACATCCCTGCTGGGTGATCAGAAGGAGGTGTTAGTCACAGAAACAGGGAGCCAGAAAAAGGAGATTTACGAGCAGGGTATATATAACATGGGCTTCCCAGGCGGCTCAGTGATAAAGAATCCGCCTACCAAGGCAGGAGATGCAGGTTCAATCCCTTGGTCAGGGAGATGCCCTGGAGAAGGAAATGGCAACCCACTGCAGTATTCTTGCCTGGGAAATCCAATGGACACAGGAACCTGGTGGGCTACAGTCCATGAGGTTGCAAAAGAGTCAGGCACAACTTAGCAGCTAAACACACACACATATATAACATAGATGACTCACATGGCTCTATTGTATGGCGTAGGGGACTCTACTCAATACCCTGCCATGACTTACATGGGAAAAGAATCTAGAACAGAGTGGGCGTATGTATAGCGGATTCACTTTGCTGCCCACTGTCCACTCGAAACTAACACAACATTGTACATCAACTATACTCCAATTTTAAAAAAAGTAAAGTAAAATTTAAAAATTAAATTAAAAAAAAGAACGAAAGAAAGGAAAAGAAAACCAGGCCTTTAGAAATAGAAACAGGGTTCAGATTATGGCTGGAATGAAGACTGGCATGGAGACCCACACGGAAATGGCTGAGGTACCAGAATAGATGACATGATCAGTGCAGAACTTGCTTCCCAAGTGTAAGGATTAGAGCTAAAATAGAACCAGAAATCAACTCTTTACAAAATTAGCTAGTGCATCTGGGAGCTGGGAACTGATCTAAGGGAAGGGGGAGGAGTCGAGAAAGTGCCATTCCTGTAGGGGAAGATCTTGAGCTTCTGTGATCCTTCATTTCTGCATCTGTAAAATGGGCACAATATCATTCATTGTTGAAAAGGTAAAATGAGAAAATGCCTGTAAATATCTTTCATAGTATTGGATCTGTGTCAATGAGCAACACAGTGTACTTCCCTTCTCACGTTAGCTTCCAATCCTTGGATCTTGTTAGTGAGCTACATTCTGTTGTGTTATTGGTCTTTATGATGGCTAAGATGTGTTTATTTTCAGAGTGATTTGGGTGTTATACAATCTACTTTGCATATACTTTCTCTAATCCTCCCATCAATCTGCGGGGACTATCGCCATCCCACTTTATGAATGGGAGGCTCAGAGATGTTAGGTATTTCCCCAAGGTCACAGAGTTAACAGGGGGCGTGATGGGACTCCTATCCAGGGCTGCCTCATCCCAAAGCTCACACTATCTTCATTACTTGGTGGGAGCAGGACAGACAGGACAAACAGCCTGCAAGACCTCACCCAACAAAGTTTGGCCCTTCTCCAGCCCACCTGCTAACAGTACCATCTGCACAGGTACCCAGATGGAGATCAGTGAACACCTTGTTCTACAGAATAGTTCATTGTAGGTAATTTACTATCTCCATGTCACCAAACCGCCTTGAACAGTGGGCCACTCACAGAGGCTGAGGTTCTTCTCCCTGCAATGCCCGCCCCATAGAGACTGGCAGGGTCAGCATCGCACAGCATGAGCGTGAGGGGGGGTGTCGGGGGGGATGGGTAGCAGGCAAGTGGCCTGGGCTGGGAGGAGAAGAGCTGAACCCTATCCCGCCAGACTATCTACTCCTCCTGGGCTGGTCACTTCCCCCTTAAAAGAGGAAGGTGAGGGACTTCCCTGCTAGTCCAGTAGTTAAGAATCTGCCTTGCAAAGCAGGGGATGCAGGTTTGATCCCCAGTCTGGGAACTAAGATCCCACATGCCACAGAGCAACTAAGTCTGCAAGCCACAGCTACTGAACCCACACATGACAACTAGAGAGTCTGTGCACCACAGTGAAAAGATCCCGCATGAAACAATGGAGATCCTGCATGCCTCAACTAAGACCCGATGCAGCCAAATAAATAAATAAATATTTTTTTAAAAAGAAAGGAAGATACCTTCAGCGATTCCCCAGGCCTCCTGCCACTTCCCTGGGTAGCAGTCAGTGGGAGGAAACGCTGTGAGAGGTGACAGAGTGAGCTGGTTAAGAGTGTGGCCTCTGGAAGCAGCCTGCCTGGGGATTCATCCAGGCTCTGTCCCTTCCCGGCTGTGTGATCTTGTGCATGTTGCTTAGCCTCTCTGTGCCTTGGTATCCTCTTCTTTAAAATGGGACTAAAAATCCTCTTCTTTTAAAAATGAGGAAGGAACTGGAGGAATCAAAACTTCAGGTACAGTCATGTATGGTACTCATCAATGGTAGAGTGGACAATCTTTAGGCACAATGGAGTAAAAGTAACAAAAATGTTCATTATTATGGATTGATCTAAAATGTTCAGTCATAGGGAAAACTCTGATCCATCAGAATTCTGGAAAAAGATGGGGGCTTCTGCTTCTTCTGCAACTGAAAACTTCTGTCCAGATCAAAAAATCTAAAAATAGACATTTCTGACATACGGATGGCTTGGATGCTTTTTTTCAAAAACCACAATGAGGCCTTCAGAAGCATCTGCAGTTGGAGATGTTGGGGGTACAGCCACTGAGAACTCCATTTTAGAACTACCTGCAATCCCCACATCTGAAAGAGACACATGTAGTTCATCTGTAGAGGACATGGGGATGTCCATCAGCAGATGAATGGATAGCCATATCAGTATTACTCAGCCTCATTTGAATCATGAGATGGATGAAACTCGATTATACTGTAAGCCAGAGAAGTATACCACAGTGGGGATGATTTGGGAGAATGCCATTCTAACATGTATACTATCATGTATGAATTAGCACAGGTAAATGTTTATTGTTATTATTATTTGCTATTGTCAGGGAAACCTGACCATCCTGAAAAGAGGCCGCTTCTTCTGTGAAATCTGTCCAGATCTGTGCTTCTTGGATTTTTTTTTTTTTTGGCCTTGAGCACAGTTATTTGGGTGACTGGCTCATTTCCCTGATACTCTGAGAGCTCTGTGAGGCAGGGCTGGTGTGGTACCTCATTTATCTCCATGTTTCATACTGTGTGAGAAGTTCCACAGTGGAGTGTAAAGACGTGAGCTTTAGAGGCAGAAGTATTTGTCAGTATAACTCCCAGCTCTGCTATTCACCAGCTGTGTGATCTGAGACAAGTTGCTGAGCCTCTCTGAGCCTTGGTTCTCTCATCTATAGAGAGGTGCGTTGGCACGTTCTTCATGAGCTAGCGTATGGGCATGTGTGAAATAGTGTTGGACATGTAATAGGCATTCAGTGAAAGCCACTTGCCTTCCATTGCTCTTTCTCATTTTTTTCTTCCCCAGAGCACACTGATCACTACATCACTAAGTGCGTAAGTGGAGGTAAAATTCAGAAGCTCCAGGAACCCTTGTTTGCTTAATAGCCACCTAGCCATCAGCACAGGGATGAGACCCATCAGTACTTCACCCCTTTAGTCAAGGAATCACAATTCTTTCTTGGAAACCACAAGCAGGTGGTCATAGACGGTCAAGCTGGAAGCCCAGAGAAGGACAGAACTTCCCCAGAGGCCACAGCAGCAGGACAGCTAGCCCGTGTTCTAACTCAGGCCTTAGTCCTCTTCCCACCTTCCTGGGTGTCTGCCTGGAATAGGATGAGCTCTCACTCTAAGCTGTTATCAGAAAGTCAGAGCTGGAGTAAGTTCTAGAAACATCTGCTCCAACATGGCTAATTGGCTTCATCTGACATGTTCACTCCAGCCAGTGGGTGGCAGCTGCCACGGGCAGTGTTCTGAGGCCACAGCTGGGCGCCCCAGGAGATCGGTGATCGATTAGTCATGGCTGCCATGGGCACAGTAATGGAGAGTTGAGTTCTGTGTGCTGTGTAACTTTTTCTTCTGAGTTTATCTCACTGCTGCATTTTGCAAGGAAGGAGACTGTAGCTCAAAGAAAATGAGTGATTTAGTCAAAATCACCTGGTTATTGAGTGACAGAAAGGGGCCATGTCCCAGATTTTCCAGTGCCAAACTCAGTGAACTTTCCATTAAGAAAGCTGTCAGTTATAAAACCTTGCACAAATGTCATGACGTCTTCGTGTCTTTCTCTGTTGGCTTCTGTTTGCCTGAAAGTCGGTCATCTGCAGTCTTCCTGATTGGGTGCAGAGACCCACATTTGTGAAATCCTCAGAATGTCCCATTACCAAGATGTGGTGCATTGATGTTTTCACTAAGACACTGAAAAATGAAGATGACGGCGATATAATACATATTACAGAAGATGCTATATGTTGTATATACTATGCATATCTGTTATGTATAGTATACATAATATAGCAATAGCATAATTCAGCACCTATTATGGGTACTGTGGCAGGGCTAGCCTGCCTCCTGCTCAATTCTGTGCTATGTACTTTTAAGTCACTTTCCCTCTCTGGGCTTCACTTTTTCCATCTGAGTGAGGAAAGCGCAAGAACAGATGCTTCCTCTTTGGGCTGACATTTTCCTCTCTGTGTTTCACATCGTCAGCACCTATTCTGTGCCCAGAAATGGGGAAATGGCTCAGGGCAGAGACCAAAATATGAATCCTCGGCTCTCTGCTCTTAAGGTAGGGGTCCCCAGCCTCCAGGATCTAATGCCTAATGATCTGAGCTGGAGCTGATGTAATAATAGTAGAAATAAAGTGCACAATAAATGTAACACGCTTGAGTCATCCTGAAACCATTCCCCACCCCCACCTCCAGTCCGTAGAAAAATCGTCTTCGTGAGAAACCAGTCCCTGGTGTCAAAAAGGTTGGGGACCACTGTCTTAAAGCACTGAACCAGACAATGTGACCCAAATTCCCCAGAAAGCAATGCTGTAATGTAGAGAGATGGACCAGAAATGAGATCGGGAGGCAGTGAGGCGTGGAGAGGGGATGTTTGCAAGCGTGGTGGGGAGCAGAGGTTTGGCGTCAATTCAATCCCCACTTAGTAGCAACCTTGGGCTAGTAGTCACTGACCATCCCCCACTCCCCCCGGCCCCCCCCCACCCCAACCCCACACCCCAGGCATCAGCTTTCTTATCCGTAAAACTGAGCTCTTATTACAGCTGCTGCAGGGAACCTGGGAGGGTGGAGAGGGCTCAGACATGCAGGCTCAGTGAGTAGGGTAATGCCTGGCACCCCAGTCCAGATGTGGCAACAAGTGAAGCGGAAAGGCATTTGGGAGGGAGGGGGAGGGGGGTTGCAGTTGAGGAAGGCTTCCTGTAGGGGGTGGCTTAAGGTCAGCCTCAAGGAATATATTAGTTTGGGTTGGAAGATGTGAAATGACACTAGTCATTTTTTACCCAAATTGTTCTCTCCTCTTTAGCCCCCATCCGTGCCTCTTTGGAATGGAGCGTGAATATTAAGCACATTTTTCATACACTTTGAAGAAAGCCAGACAGGGCTGGCAGTGCCCCGGTGAATCTCTTACATATTTAAAGAGCATCCTGTTGGTTTGAGGGGGAGGTGGCTGCGTCTCCGTTTATCTCTCTCAGTAGCCCCCAGAACAAGCTGACACGAACGCTTTATTCCTGACCCAAAAATGATAGCAGAGGATACACCCTGTGATCTACGCACTATGCAAAATGTTGTATGGTTTACAAGGCATTAGGAAAGCTACAGAATTCACTGTGGCTCTGGGATCAAGAACAAACTGAGCCAGCCTTTTTCTCTCCCTGGAACATATCCCACCCCTCACCCCCACCTCATCCAGCCTTCCATTTGGTCCTTTGTTCATGGGTATTTGAGCATCTACTGTGTACCAGGGGGCTTCCCAGGTGGCGCTAATGGTAAAGGGCCTGCCTGTTAATGCAGGAGACACAGGCTCAATCCCTGGGTCGGGAAGATCCCCTGGAGGAGGGCATGGCAACCCACTCCAGTACTCTTGCCTCCAAAATCCTGTGGACAGAGGAGCCTGGCGGCCTATGGTCCATGGGGGTCACAAACAGTCGGATACTACTGAAGTGACTTAACACACATGTGCTGTACACCAGGCACTACACTCCTTCAAGACTCTATTTGGATGTCACCTCCTCTAGGCAGCCTTCCTTGATATCCACCCTTGTTTCTTCTGGGCTCAAAGTCCCTCCCTCATATTTCCCTCCCTTATATTCCCCAAACACCTCATGTTTGTTACATATCTTGCCTGTAGTGTTTCTCTCCCTGCTTTCTTATTTGACTGCCGACTCCTCGATTTCTTTCACCAACAAACAGTAGGAGCTTAATAGGTGTTTGAAAAGCACACAGAACTGGTTCTGTTTCCCAAGTTGGCTTCCCCTTGCCTGATTCTGACCCCTTCCCGGATGTGGAGGCGGGAAAGCAGATGTGGGGAGAGGCTCTGGGCCTGAGGTTCTGTGACTCCTCCCTGTATGAAGGGGCAGCAGGGGGGCTCCCCAGCTCCCTTTGACTGAGGTTTGTCCTCCCTCTCAGAGATGTCCCACAGGATCGGGAAGGTAGGCTTTGTGAAACTCTGCTAAGGTCTGAGCACTCATCACCTAAGCAGGCAATTATGCAAACCACCCAGTGAGCTTTTCAGAACAGCAAGCCTGCTCCAGAGGAGAAATGCAAGCAGTGTAAACACCTATCGCTGCCTCTGCAAGGCTAAGATGATGCAGGCACCTTGTTCGAGGAGATCATTACTGTGCAGCTCAGCCTCAGCCAGGTGGGGTCAGAGGGTGGAATTTCCCATCCTGCTCCCCCTGGTTTCCAGGGACACAAGCCCATAAACTCCCTGCCCTTTCCTGGCCTCTGCCACTGTCTAATTGCTGCAGCTGCCCACCAGGGGAACTGCCCTCCGCCCTTGCCATCTCTTCTGGGTCCTGCACAGTGCTGAGCCTCCGTTCACCTGTCTGCACAGCAGCACGGCAACGTCCCCTCTCCACAATGACCCTGCTCCTTGCCAATAGCTACACGTTCCCCTCCCCCACATGGCTCACGGTCGGGGGTCTCTTCAAATATTCTTTTCCAGCCGTCATCAAAGGTGCTCAGATTCTTCTGGTGCTTCCTTCCCCACTTTTCACATAATCTTTTCCTTCCTTTCTCTTCCCCTGTCCTTTTTCTTGCTGGAGTCATTGGTTTGGCCTGACTTTGGTCCTTCTCTGCAGCCCTGGTTTTAGGTCCTGCATTTGCCTGTGCTTATGGCTGCCTCCCTCACTGATCTCCTTTAGATACACAGCAAATAGTACTTATTAGGCATCTATTCTGGTCCTGATGATGGAAGGGTCATGAGAGACCCTAACAGAGGGGAGGCAATTCCTCTAGAGGCTAGGAATGCCCCCCTGAAGATGTGGGTGTGAGCGGATATTTGAAGGATTTGTAGGAGATAAACAGGTGAAACCTATTCAAGGAAGAGGATGACGTGTGTAGGAGCCCAAGGCAAGAGATCATGGTTCATTCCAGAATCTCGAAGTGCAGTGCAGCCAAAGATAGAGGTTCAGTGGAGCAGTGGTGTGTGATGGAACCAGAAACATCAGCAAGGGCCTGATCACTGAAGGCTCTGAAACTCCAGTTAAGGAACTGGGGTTTTATCCTGAGAGCAGATGGCTTGTGAAGGGCTTTATCAGAGGTAGTATCTCTCCACTGGGTTAATGATCCAGAATCACTCCCCAGTTAAATATTAAAGAAAGTAACTTACTCCCCTCTCTGTGTATTTGAGTCAGGACTCTCAGTCTCGAGTGATGGAAACCCAACTCAAAGTAGTTAGAGAACAAAGGAAAAGTATTACTTCGGGGACTGATGCCTTCGGGCAGGACTGGACCTAGGTGCTCAAGTGCCCTTCTCTGTTTCTTGACTCTGCTGTCCTCCATGTAGGCCCCATCAGCTGCCAGAAGCTGCAGGTGAATGCTGCATGGCCTTAGTTTTCACAGCATAAAGAGAGCAGACTTTCCCCAGTAATGTCCTTGAAGAGCCATAGGACTGGGCTCTGAATTTAACTGGGCCCTTATGTTCATTGTTCATTCCTGAATCAAAGAGGGGAGCCAGGCAACGGAACAGCTGGTGGATCAGGCTGGGTCATCACCAGTCTCTAGATCTGCCCAAGCAGACCCCATGGCCCAAGAGGAGAAGGAGTGGTCATTCCCCAAAGGAAACACTGGGTCCATCATTAGAAAGATGAGGAATGGGTGCTGGACACACACGAATAGCAGGAGTCCGCTGCAGTGAAACGGTTTCTCATGATTCCTCAACATAGACCGGGCTAGATTCCCTGTTCTATGGACCTCTGAGGGTGTCTCTAGCCTCTGTGTTTGAGGTTGCCTGGCCAGGATGCGCTTGGGTCAGAGGATAGAGTCTCAGCCTCCAGATGGATCAAATTCAGAGCTTTAGGGGCACAGATACATGGGGACGATGGATGTGAGAGCAGGGATGTGATAAGAGGCTGTAGAACAGTGGCTGGATTCCTCAGAGGTCATTCCGGAATCCAAACTGGCTTCAGAGCATTTTCCTAACTTTATCAGATGCTCATTCTTTCTCCCTCTGCCTCTGAATGGACTACATACAGTCCATGGGGTTGCAGAGTCAGACATGACTGAGTGACTGATGCTTTCAATTTTCTTTCCCTCTGGGATCGGCAGAGAAGGGAGACAACATAGTCTCCTTATTCTGGTTGCTAGACCCAAGCAAGCAGTTGACAGCTGCCAAATCTGTGGCCAAGTGGCCACAGTCGCAGGTGACCACAGCTCCCTCTCTCGGAAGCCTCTCTACCTGCAGGGGCAGGCAGCCATCCCATGGCCTGCCCCTTCTCAGACCACAGGATGGGTGAGGTGGCGCCGTCAGGACCAAGGTGAGCAGCTCTCTTGGCTGGGGAGGAGGTCACGGGCTGTTGGAATCTTGGCTGCTTCTGACTAGCAAAGAGGCTCAGAGTTGTGCATGAGCCCAGCCTGGCCCCACGCCAGCCTTCCTGGTGCAATTCCTTTGACGCTACTCACATCTCATCTTCATCTTCCAAGTGGCTCAAACTCTTCCGCAGTCACTGTTTTCCTAAAACTACTTCTCTGATTGCCTTTCCTACTTGGGTCGCTGCCCAAGTATTCCTTCAACACCAAGGCCCTCCTTTAGTTAAGTATTCTTTTTTTTTTTTTTTTTTTGTTATTTCTCTTTTTTTTTAAATTAATTTATTTATTTTTATTTATTTTTTTTTTAAATTTTAAAATCTTTAATTCTTACATGCATTCCCAAACATGAACCCCCTCCCACCTCCCCTCCCCATAACATCTTTCTGGGTCATCCCCATGCACCAGCCCCAAGCATGCTGCATCCTGCGTCAGACATAGACTGGCGATTCAATTCACATGATAGTATACATGTTAGAATGGCATTCTCCCAAATCATCCCACCCTCTCCCTCTCCCTCTGAGTCCAAAAGTCCGTTATACACATCTGTGTCTCTTTCCCTGTCTTGCATACAGGGTCGTCATTGCCATCTTCCTAAATTCCATATATATGTGTTAGTATACTGTATTGGTGTTTTTCTTTCTGGCTTACTTCACTCTGTATAATCGGCTCCAGTTTCATCCATCTCAACAGAACTGATTCAAATGAATTCTTTTTAACGGCTGAGTAATACTCCATTGTGTATATGTACCACAGCTTTCTTATCCATTCATCTGCTGATGGACATCTAGGTTGTTTCCATGTCCTGGCTATTATAAACAGTGCTGCGATGAACATTGGGGTACATGTGTCTCTTTCAATTCTGGTTTCCTCGGTGTGTATGCCCAGAAGTGGGATTGCTGGGTCATAAGGTAGTTCTATTTGCAATTTTTAAGGAATCTCCACACTGTTCTCCATAGTGGCTGTACTAGTTTGCATTCCCACCAACAGTGTAGGAGGGTTCCCTTTTCTCCACACCCTCTCCAGCATTTAGTGCTTGCAGATTTTTGGATCGCAGCCATTCTGACTGGTGTGAAGTGGTACCTCATTGTGGTTTTGATTTGCATTTCTCTAATAATGAGTGATGTTGAGCATCTTTTCATGTGTTTGTTAGCCATCCGTATGTCTTCTTTGGAGATATGTCTATTTAGTTCTTTGGCCCATTTTTTGATTGGGTCGTTTATTTTCTGGAGTTGAGCTGCATAAGTTGCTTGTATATTTTTGAGATTAGTTGTTTGTCAGTTGCTTCATTTGCTATTATTTTCTCCCATTCAGAAGGCTGTCTTTTCACCTTGCTTATATTTTCCTTTGTTGTGCAGAAGCTTTTAATTTTAATTAGATCCCATTTGTTTATTTTTGCTTTTATTTCCAGAATTCTGGGAGGTGGATCATAGAGGATCCTGCTGTGATTTATGTCTGAGAGTGTTTTGCCTATGTTCTCCTCTAGGAGTTTTATAGTTTCTGATCTTACATTTAGATCTTTAATCCATTTTGAGTTTATTTTTGTGTGCGGTGTTAGAAAGTGATCTAGTTTCATTCTTTTACAAGTGGTTGACCAGTTTTCCCAGCACCACTTGTTAAAGAGATTGTCTTTACTCCATTGTATATTCTTGCCTCCTTTGTCAAAGATAAGGTGTCCATATGTGTGTGGATTTATCTCTGGGCTTTCTATTTTGTTCCATTGATCTATATGTCTGTCTTTGTGCCAGTACCATACTGTCTTGATGACTGTGGCTTTGTAGTAGAGCCTGAAGTCAGGCAAGTTGATTCCTCCAGTTCCATTCTTCTTTCTCAAGATTGCTTTGGCTATTCGAGGTTTTTTGTATTTCCATACAAATCTTGAAATTATTTGTTCTAGTTCTGTGAAAAATGTGGCTGGTAGCTTGATAGGGATTGCATTGAATTTGTAAATTGCTTTGGGTAGTATACTCATTTTCAGTATATTGATTCTTCCGATCCATGAACATGGTATATTTCTCCATCTATTAGTGTCCTCTTTGATTTCTTTCATCAGTGTTTTATAGTTTTCTATATATAGGTCTTTAGTTTCTTTAGGAAGATATATTCCTAAGTATTTTATTCTTTTTGTTGCAATGGTGAATGGAATTGTTTCCTTAATTTCTTTTTCTACTTTCTCATTATTAGTGTATAGGAATGCAAGGGATTTCTGTGTGTTGATTTTATATCCTGCAACTTTACTATATTCATTGATAAGCTCTAGTAATTTTCTGGTGGAGTCTTTAGGGTTTTCCATGTAGAGGATCATGTCATCTGCAAACAGTGAGAGTTTTACTTCTTCTTTCCAATTTGGATTCCTTTTATTTCTTTTTCTGCTCTGATTGCTGTGGCCAAAACTTCCAGAACTATGTTGAATAGTAGCGGTGAAAGTGGACACCCTTGTCTTGTTCCTGACTTTAGGGGAAATGCTTTCAATTTTTCACTGTTGAGGATAATGTTTGCTGTGGGTTTGTCATAGATAGCTTTTATTATGTTGAGGTATGTTCCTTCTATTCCTGCATTCTGGAGAGTTTTTATCATAAACGGATGTTGAATTTTGTCAAAGGCCTTCTCTGCATCTATTGAGATAATCATATGGTTTTTATTTTTCAATTTGTTAATGTGGTGAATTACATTGATTGATTTGCGGATATTGAAGAATCCTTGCATCCCTGGGATAAAGCCCACTTGGTCATGGTGTATGATCTTTTTAATGTGTTGTTGGATTCTGATTGCTAGAATTTTGTTGAGGATTTTTGCATCTATGTTCATCAGAGATATTGGCCTGTAGTTTTCTTTTTTTTGTGGCATCTTTGTCAGGTTTTGGTATTAGGGTGATGGTGGCCTCATAGAATGAGTCTGGAAGTTTACCTTCCTCTGCAATTTTCTGGAAGAGTTTGAGTAGGATAGGTGTTAGCTCTTCTCGAAATTTTTGGTAGAATTCAGCTGTGAAGCCATCTGGACCTGGGTTTTTGTTTGCTGGAAGATTTCTGATTACAGTATCAATTTCCGTGCTTGTGATGGGTCTGTTAAGATTTTCTATTTCTTCCTGGTTCAGTTTTGGAAAATTGTACTTTTCTAAGAATTTGTCCATTTCTTCCACGTTGTCCATTTTATTGGCATACAACTGCTGATAGTATAACCTAGATGTTTTATCATCAGTGCTGTATAGATGGAGAAGTCTAGAGGCTACTGTAAAAATAAAACTGAAAACCAGAAGCAGGAAGCTTAAACCCAAAGCCTGAAAACATTAGAGAACTCTTGAATTCAGGGAACATTAAGCAATAGGAGCTCATCAAATGCCTTCATACCTACACTGAAACCAAGCTCCACCCAAGGGCCAACAAGTTCCAAAACAAGACATACCACCCAAATTCTCCAGCAACACAGGAACACTCCCCTGAGCCTCAATATACAGGCAGCTCAAAATTATCCCAAAACCTTTGATGTCTCATAACCCATTACGGGTCACTCCACTGCACTCCAGAGAGAAGAAACCCAGCTCCACCCACCAAAACTCCAACACAAGCCTCCCTAACCAGGAAACCTTGACAAGCCACTGATAGAACCCCACCCAAAGTGAGGAAGCTCCATAATAAAGAGAACTCCACAAATTATCAGAATATAAAAAGGCCACCCCAAACACAGCAATATAACCAAGATGAAGAGACAGAGGAATACTCAGCAGGTAAAGGAACAGGAGAGTGGCTCACCAAACCAAACAAAAGAGGAAGAAGTAGGGAATCTACCGGAGAAGGAATTCCGAATATTGATAGTGAAAATGATCCAAAATCTTGAAATCAAAATGGAAACACAGATAAATAGCCTAGAGACAAGGATTGAGAAGATGCAAGAAAGGTTTAACAAGGACCTAGAAGAAATAAAAAAGAGTCAAAATATAATGAATAACACAATAAATGAGATCAGAAACACTCTGGAGGCAACAAGTAGTAGAATAACGGAGGCAGAAGATAGGATTAGTGAAATAGAAGATAGAATGGTAGAAATAAATGAATCAGAGAGGAAACAAGAAAAACGAATTAAAAGAAATGAGGACAATCTCAGAGACCTCCAGGACAATATGAAACGCTCCAACATTCGAATTATAGGAGTCCCAGAAGAAGAAGACAGAAAGAAAGATCATGAGAAAATCCTTGAGGAGATAATAGTTGAAAACTTCCCAAAATGGGGAAGGAAATAATCACCCAAGTCCAAGAAACACAGAGAGTCCCAAATAGGATAAACCCAAGGCGAAACACCCCAAGACACATATTAATCAAATTGACAAAGATCAAACACAAAGAACAAATATTAAAAGCAGCAAGGGAAAAACAACAAATAACACACAAGGGGATTCCCATAAGGATAACAGCTGATCTTTCAATAGAAACTCTTCAGGCCAGGAGGGAATGGCAAGACATACTTAAAGTGATGAAAGACAATAACCTACAGCCCAGATTACTGTACCCAGCAAGGATCTCATTCAAATACGAAGGAGAAATCAAAAGCTTTACAGACAAGCAAAAGCTGAGAGAATTCAGCACCACCAAACCAGCTCTCCAACAAATTCTAAAGGATATCCTCTAGACAGGAAACACGAAAGGGTGTATAAACCCGAACCCAAAACAATAAAGTAAATGGCAACGGGATCATACTTATCAATAATTACCTTAAACGTAAATGGGTTGAACGCCCCAACCAAAAAGACAAAGACTGGCCGAATGGATACAAAAACAAGACCCCTCTATATGCTGCTTACAAGAGACCCACCTCAAAACAAGGGACACATACAGACTGAAAGTGAAGGGCTGGAAAAAGATATACCACGCGAATAGAGACCAAAAGAAAGCAGGAGTGGCAATACTCATGTCCGATAAAATAGACTTTAAAACAAAGGCTGTGAAAAGAGACAAAGAAGGCCACTACATAATGATCAAAGGAACAATCCAAGAAGAAGATATAACAATTATAAATATATATGCACCCAATATAGGAGCACCACAATATGTAAGACAAATGCTAACAAGTATGAAAGGGGAAATCAACAATAACACAATAATAGTGGGAGACTTTAATACCCCACTCACACCTATGGACAGATCAACTAAACAGAAAATTAACAAAGAAACACAAACTTTAAATGATACATTAGATCAGTTAGACCTAATTGATATCTATAGGACATTTCACCCCAAAACAACGAATTTCACCTTTTTTTCAAGTGCTCATGGAACCTTCTCCAGGATAGATCACATCCTGGGCCATAAATCTAAACTTGATAAATTCAAAAAATCGAAATCATTCCAAGCATCTTTTCTGACCATAATGCATTAAGATTAGATCTCAATTACAGGAGAAAAACTATTAAAAATTCCAACATATGGAGGTTGAACAACACACTTCTGAATAACCAACAAATCACAGAAGAAATCAAAAAGAAATCAAAATATGCATAGAAACTAATGAAAATGAAAACACAACAACCCAAAACCTGTGGGACACTATAAAAGCAGTGCTAAGAGGAAAGTTCATAGCAATACAGGCATACCTCAAGAAACAAGAAAAAAGTCAAATAAATAACCTAACTCTACAACTAAAGCAACTAGAAAAGGAAGAGTTGGAGAACCCCAGAGTTAGTAGAAGGAAAGAAATCTTAAAAATTAGGGCAGAAATAAATGCAAAAGAAACAAAAGAGACCATAGCAAAAATCAACAAAGCCAAAAGCTGGTTCTTTGAAAGGATAAATAAAATTGACAAACCATTAGCCAGACTCATCAAGAAGCAAAGAGAGAAAAATCAAATCAATAAAATTAGAAATGAAAATGGAGAGATCACAACAGACAACACAGAAATACAAAGGATCATAAGTATTCTTTCTTTCTTTGTTTTTTTTTTTCATTCCAGAGCCATTCTTGAAGCCCTACTATGTGCCAGGCTCTCTACCCACAATTTGTCTCTAACTAGTTTCATGGGCCTCTCGCTGCCCTTCAAGGATAGCATTCAGGGGCCCCGAAAGAGATAGAAACTACATCTGTCATTTTGAGCAGAGAAAACTTAATAGAAGAAAATTTCACTAGATATAAAATTGGTAACCGTACATGTAAGAGGAAGATAGAACACTAAGGTATGAGGGAGGGAGTCATTGCAGGAAGCAGCCACCAGCTCTTGGGCTGAAGGAAGAAAGGGAAATCACTGGAATCACTAAAATGTAGCAGTTTGGAGTTGGGACGCTATGAGGCTGGACCTCAGATCTCTTTGGGGAGGTGCTGTGTGGGTAGCATTGGTGTCTCTCAGCTCAGACACCATGGGGCTGGACCCAGACTCCTGAGAAGGGGGAGCCTACAGGCTGGTCCTGGGGTCCTGGGAGGGGGATGCTTGCAACTGGTTCTCCAAGTGTTGGGAAAATTGCATGCTGGGTTCAACTGCTGCTTTAGGAAGGAACCGCTGCTTCCAGGATGTAGAGGTGCTGCTAAGGCGATGCTTTGTTGCTGTTGTTCGGTTGCTAAGTTGTGTCTGACTCTTCGAGACTCCACGGACTATAGCACAACCAGGCTTTCCTGTTCTTCACTATCTCCCGAAGTTTGTTCAAACTCACGTTCATCAAGTCAGTGGTATCATCCAACCAGCTCATCCTCTGCTGCCCCGTTCTCCTCTTGCCCTCAATCTTTCCCAGCATCAGGATCTTTTCCAATGAGTTGGCTCTTCACATCAGGTGGCCAAAGTATTGAAGCTTCAGCATCCGTCCTTCCAATGAATATTCAGGATCGATCTCCTTTAGGATGGACTGGTTTGATCTCCTTGCTGTCCACGGGACTCTCAAGAGTCTTCTCCAGCACCACAGTTTGAAAGCATCAGTTCTTCAGCGCTCAGTCCTCTTAATGGTCCAACTCTCACATCCATACATGGCTACTGAAAACACCATAGCTTTGGCTATACAGACCTTTGTCAGCAAAGTGATGTCTCTGCTTGCAGGAACAGAAGTAAGCAGGAAGCCACCGGAAGACAGCTGGAAGAAGTCCCTTCTCCTCCAGCCTTTCAACCTTCCTCTAGCTCCCCCTATTGGCAGAATCTCACCCAGACCCATGTGGCGAAGCAGAAACAGAATTTGCAGCCCCACAAAGACAAAGTGTTTCAGAGAAGGACTAGTTTGAAACTCTGAGACAATAACTTAATAACTGGCACCTGGTGGACCCATGATTTCTCATTGACCGTGGGCCTCACGGTGCCTAGAGCAGGGCTGGCCCAAAGGTGGTATTGGAAAGACACTGAATTTGGAGTCCATGGACCCAGATCTATCACTTAACGGTGCTGTGACTTAATGATCAAGTTGGCAGTATCTCTGAGCCTCTGTCTTCTCATCTGTAAAGTAGGAAAATAACCGCCGGCCTTCCTGCCTTTGATGGGAGAAGGGAAATCAGTATCATAAAATCTGTGGGAGGACCTTGCCCCAAGAGACGACTTTCAAGTACAAGGTAGTGAATTAGTGCTCGATAAATACTTCCCCGCAGAAGAAAGTTTCCATCTATTTAGGGCTTTGAACATCATCTTAAAGTACAGGTCCCTTGGAGCCTTCAAGGTTCTTATAAGCAAGAAAGGCACAAACTAGGCTTCATGTCGGGGAAACTTCCCTGACAGTGAGAACGCTGTATGCCACAAAGCGAGCCGTCTCTTCTCAGGTTCTGTTGCATAAGACACCTCAAATAGACTCAGACAAAACACATGCAGCTTCGTGGCAGAGCTGGGGGTGGGACGTCGGAGGGAATCAGGCTGCCCTTGTCCTTGGGGATGAGCAGCCTGAGCGGGTGAGGCTCCTCCCCACGTCTAATTGGGAGGCACACTTCACAGCTCCACTGGCACTGCGTGGGTGTTTGAGATGTTGCCTCTTCTCATCTTAATGATGTTTTGCTTTAACAGAGATGTTTCTGCTCCTTGGAGCTGTGCTCGCTGCTTCGAGGCAAGCCTCCTGGGATGCCCCTGGGTGAGATTGAGAGCTCGCTCCCAGCTTTAGGCGCAGAGGCTGCCGTGGAGCAGCAGGCAAGAGTGGAGAGGCTTCCAAATGTACAAAACTGCACGCTCTGAGCCTCTGTGTTCTCATCAGTTAAGTGGGGAAATAACCCCTGGCCTTCCTACCTTTGGTGGGGCGAGACTGGGATCCGGGTCCCATGTGCTCGTGGACTTCAGGCAGGGCACTGAGGGGCATAAGCCTTCTTCCCCTCCCCATCTCCAGGTCAGGGGACAGTCCTGCATGGCCTTCCATGGGCCGCTGCTGAGTCCCATCTCCACAGAGGCAGGTGGCCAGGGGGGCAGGTGAACTGGGATTACACACATCTCAGGTCTCACCCGGTCATGTGACTTCAGATGGTTCATTTAAACCTCTGTCTGGCAGTTTCCCCCAAAGAAGTAACGTATGAGGACAGGCTTAGCTCAGTGCTTCCCAAATGTTCCCAACGCTGCCTCTTGGGTTCCCATCTCCCCATTCACTCATGTTCCTACCTAGACACTTTCAGCAAAGACATGACTCCTAAACTCATCCCCACTCTGTGTAGAATGGTCAGGGACTCCCCCATCACCCAGCAAATGAAATCTGAATCCCAAAGCTTGGTGTTCAGGGCCCTCCACACCCTCTAGTTCCCTTATATTTTGGCTTCTTCTTCTTAACCCTCTTGTTTACCACAGTCAACACTGGCTTCATTGCAGCCCCCAGAAATGGGCTTTCCCACATCCAGTCCATCGTCCGTCCGCTGTGTTCCCTTTGTTCTAAGAAGGCTGGTTCCACCTTCTCTGCTGCTGCTGCTGCTGCTGCTAAGTCGCTTCAGTCGTGTCCGACTCTGTGCGACCCCAGAGATGGCAGCCCACCAGGCTCCCCGAGCCCTGGGATTCTCCAGGCAAGAACACTGGAGTGGGTTGCCATTTTCTTCTCCAATGCATGAAAGTGAAAACTGAAAGTGAAGTCGCTCAGTTGTATCCAACTCTTAGCAACACCATGGACTGTAGCCTACCAGGCTCCTCCATCCATGGGATTTTCCAGGCTCTAACCGCACTCAAAGGCTCAGCCCCTTGCTTCCTGCTGTTTTAAACTTTCTTGGGTCTCACCTGTCTGCTACTGCTACTTCCTTCTCTGATCTTCCTTGAGTTTTGTTTTGTTTTTTAAGCAGGGCTTGTGTATTGCTGTGATGTATATTTCTTTCAGTACAGATGGAGAAGGGTGAGCCAGCCACATAAATACAGTTGGCTTGGATTTGAATCTTGGCTCTGACACCAGCAAGCTGCGGCCTTAGGCAAATTTGATTGAACTCCCTCAATACTTTATGGGGCTGTTGAAAAGATTACAGACAATGTCCATGAAGTTTATGATCACAATGTCTAATAAGAGGTAGTCATAATTATTATCATTACACTGTTTAAGAACATGCTAAGCACTCAATGAAAATCTATTGCATTGATTGAAGGACTAGATATGGGGTCTGAAGGCAATGATATTAGAACTATACATTATAAATTTATATTTTGAAGAACTGGACTTTTTGTTTCAAAGTAAAAAGCAGTGCGTGTGTGTGTGTGTGTGTGTGTGTGTGTGTGTGTGTGTGAGTTGCTCACTTGTGTCTGACTCTTTGTGACCCCATGAACTGTTGTCTGCCAGGCTCCTCTTTCCATGGGATTCTCCAGACAAGAATACTTGACTGGGTTGTCATTCCCTTCTCCAGGGAATCTTCCCGACTCAGGGATCAAACCCAGGTCCCCTGCCTTGCAGGCAGATTCTTTACCATCTGAGCCACCAGGGAACCCCTAAAGTAACATGTATTCATTGTAGAAAATTTATAATGTGTATGTGTAAAAGGTGAGAAAAAAGATCACACATAATCTCCCAAATCAGTGGTAATAACTCTTAAGAAGTTATATTTTCTTCCAATTTTGGAAGCATTTTATATAGATGATACCGTACATAGTTTTGTTTCCAACCTTCGTGTGTCACAAATGTAGTTTAGAAGCCTACTGTTTGAATTATTATTATAAAGATACTATGTAATAGTTATTTTAAATACAGAAAATGTTGAAGCATTTAATTAAATACCTAAATCTAGCCTATTATTAATATTTGGCTATATTTTCTTCCATATTTTCTTCCAACCTTTTGTATTTACATTTTCCCATATTTCAGATATCAGATTAAGTTCATTTTCCTATGCCATGCAATAATTTTTGGACATCATTTTTTGGTGACTACATAATATTCTACTCTACAGATGTACCCTAGTCAGTTTAATTCTATCTTTCTTTATTCCTACATAATTAGGATTTTTTTTAATATTTTCCCATTATGAATGCATTTTTTTGTCTTGAGTTTCATATTGTTTCATTAAGAAGAAGAGAGTGTAATTTTATCAGCAATAAAAAAACCCACACTTCCCTGGTGGTTCAGTGGTAAAGAACCTGCCTGCCACTGCAAGAGACATGGGTTCAGTATCTGGGTTAGGAAGATCCCCTGGAGAAGGAAATGGCAACTCACTCCAGTAGTCTTGCCTGGAAAATCACATGGACAGAGGAATCTGGCAGGTTACAGTCCATGGGGCCGCAGAAGGGTCGGATATGACTTAGCAACTAAACAGAAACAGTAAAAAATACCCATACTGTAGTGGCTTATAAGGAGGGCTGTTATCTCACACGATGGAAAGCCTGCAGGTAGGGCTGTTTCTGGATAGCTGTGTCAGTAACTCAGTGACCTCATCAAGGACCCAGGGGCCGCCATCAGTCGGCTCCTCTGCTTTCTTTAATGCACACCGCGCGTAGGTGTTGTGACAGGTGACAGTTGTCTTCACAGAAACCCTCAGAAGGTGGGTTCTCTTATTATTCCTGTTGTACGGATGAGGAAAGAGAGTCTGGGTGGGGTCCCTTCCCGAAGATCGATCAGTACGTAGAGGAGGAATTGCCATGGGTCCAGACGCCAAATCCTCACACCACCTCCCAGGGGCTGGGGACATTATAGCTCTTCCTTGTATGTCTCCCCTGCCTTTTTGATTTGGTAAGTTTCCAGGCTACTGGAAATTTGAAATCATAGTCCAGTGAACGCCCGTATTCCCTTCACCTAGACTCATGAATTGTTAAGCATTGGCCACCTTTGGTTTCTTTCCCTCTCTTATCTTCTAGCTGAAGGTAATTTGAAAACATCCTGAGCCTGTGCCTCTCTTTTTTAAAACTTCTTAAATCGAAATATGACACTTGTGCAAAAAAGCACGTTTCCTGTGTCTTATAGTTTGATGAAATTCTACAAATTGACGACATCTAGGCAACTAGCACTTCCCTCCCCTGAAATATATGGAGGGTGATCCTGAATAAAATAGAAGTGCTTCTGGTAACAAAGGCATAGGATAGGCACTCGCGGTGTCTGTCATATCACCTTAGTCCCTGCTTTCTCCCTTCAGCTGGAGAAAGAGACTTGTCACATACCGTTTGGGCCGTACTAATTTCCAGCATAGAAACAACAGCTCCCAGTTCAGCGTGGTCTTTGTAGTTAGAGAGGCTTAAATCGGAATCTCAGTTCTACCTCTAACTTGCTGTATGTTCTTAAGCAAGTGACTTAGGCTTACGGAGCCTCAGTTTCCGCATCTATACAATGGGTATAATAATAGCACCCACCTCCTGAGATTTCTGTGAAAATGAAAGGAGATTTTATATCACTTATCATGGTACTTCTTTCATAGCATGCACTTGGGACCCATTCAGTTCAGTTCAGTTCAGTCGTTCAGTTGTGTCCGACTCTTTGCGACCCCATGAATCACAGCATGCAAGGCCTCCCTGTCCATCACCATCTCCCGGAGTTCACCCATTATTAATAAATTCCCAAGTGCCATTGGTGGTAAAAAATTCACCGACCAGTACCGGAGATGCAAGACATGCAGTTCAATCCGTGGGTCAGGAAGATCCCCTGGAGTAGGAAATGGCAACCCATTCCAGTATTCTTGCATAGAAAAACTCACGGACAGAGGAGCCTGGCGGGCTACAGACCGTGGGGCCGTGGAGAGCTGGCACAACTGAGTGACTGAGCCCTCACCTATTGTATTAATACTCAGGCCGGATAGCCCTTACTGCTATTCCCATTTCATAACTGAGAAAACAGATGCCCAAGAGAAGAAGGATTCTAGGACCCTTAACTAATAAGCGCCAAGATTCACAATCTGGTTTTTCTGACTCTAAACTTGTTGCCTCTCCATGAGTTGATCAGGCTCAGACAAATGAGAGACTAAATCACACCTCAGAAGGTCAATTTGTTAACTGACAGTTTTATAATAGGAGAGGTAATTGCCAAGCAGCCAGCGAGCGGGTGCCAGGAGGTCAGCACTTTCTAATTCCCAACAAGAAAGCGCAAAAGGCAGCAGGGATGGACCAAAGACCCAAGCCTCTCTAGGGGCCATCCTGTACTTCGGCCCTTGCAGACACCCCAGGAAGCACTGGCCCCCGGAGGAGGGGGTCTGGGTTTCTCATCAGGACTTGGTTCCTGTCCTATCCTGTGTCTCTGTCCCTCCCCTCCCCGCTCTGGGCCCCAGCGGTAGGTGGTGAATCAGGGAGGGTGGGAAGTGATGGCTGAGGACCTTCCTGACTTCTGCCTGCTGGGGGTACAGGTCCCCATTCATCTCTGCCCGGTTCCCCACCCCACCTTCCCTTCAGTATTCAGGAGCAGGGTTCGCTGTTTGGCTTTGTTTTTTAATATATAACTTACTTCACTATTACTTTATTACTTTCCAAGTGACAGCAGCAGAATAGACTTTGTCTCAATATTGGCAGGGAGAACGTGGTCTGCATTTATGAGAGTCTGATTCCATTTCGGCGTCACCTCTTCTCACGTACAGGGGAGGAGGTTGGTCCTCCAGGTCAGTTTCAGCTGGAGGAAGGGGCTGTGTTTCCCAGCACACCTCCCCACCTCAGCTGGGCCCTGGCAGTGGGGAGACCCTCCCTTGTCATCAATTCCAGAGGTACTTGAGCCAAGAGGGAAATTGCAGTTCCCTGGAAGGCACGCAGCCAGGATGCCTGATTAAGAAAGATGGCCCTGCCGGTCTCCTCCATGTGCTCTGAGGGGTAGCTACTTCCTGCTGGGTTTTGGCCTCTTAGAGTCCTCGCCGCTGGCTCTCTAGGGCTGCTCTCCTACAAGGCCCAGGCCACTTGCGGGAGGCAGAGTTGGGCCTGGCTTACGTCTATATTCAGCCACTGAGCAAGGAACGGGGATTGGCCTGGGACCAACTACAGCAGAATTCAGATACTGATGCTCTGATTTTTATTTTTTTTTATTTTATTTTGCCACATGGCATGCGAGATTTTTGTTCCCCAGCCAGGGATCTAACTTAGACCCCCTGAAGTGGAAGCGTGGAGTCAACCACTGGACTGCCAGGGAAGTCCCGCTGATGCCCTGACTTAGAGGCACATTCTGAGCCTCTCTGAGCCTCCATTTCTTACAGGGAAATGTGGACAGTAATCTCTATCTTGGAGGATCATAAAATAATAACTAATTCTTCATGAGCCTTGACTAAGTGCCAGGCATGGTGCTAAGAATTTTATATGACTATCCTTTCCAGTTCACACAATAATTAGAGAGTGTTGCTACAAATACAACCTGTGATTAATAGGTGAGGAAAATGAGGCCCTTATCTGCCCAGAAATTTGCATTGATGCCCAGTAAGGCTGGAGAGGAGGCCTAAGAAATTCATAGGAAGAGATTTAATGCATATTTTGTGAAAATTGAACTATTGTGCTCTTTAAAATAGATGGCTCAGTGGTAAAGAATTCACCTGCAATGCAGAAGCCACAGGAGACACAGCCTCGATCCCTGGGTTGGGAAGATCCCCTAGAATAGGGAATGGCAGCCCCCTCCAGTATTCTTGCCTGGAGAATCCCATGGACAGAGGAGCCTAGCAGGCTACAGTCCATGGGATCGCAGAGTCGGACATGACTAAAGTGATTGAACAAACAGCATTCACCCTTTGGGTCTCTTGGAATAGGAAACAAAATCTTAGACCTCTGAGGCAGTGTCAGAAGGATGTATAGTATCTTAACTGTTTCTGAAAATGAAATTTATAAAAGCACACATTCACCCCGGAAGCCTTGTTGAGTATTCCTGTGTCCAGAACGGTGCCAGGCTGTGCAGATATGAAATTAACATGCCCAGGTCTGGTCCTGGGTGGGTTCCTGGCCTGTGGCCAGCAAATAGCCACTGTGTGTTGTGACATCTGTGCTGACTGGGGTTCACAGAGGAGTAACCAGCCAGTTAGAGCCAGGGAGGGGCACCAAGGGAATTTTCCCAGAGGAGGCAGCATGTGGATGTTTGCATTCTTATGGCATGACCACTCCACCCCCCGAGCAGAGAGTCCCCTAATGCTGAAGAAGCCTCATCCATCAGTCAGGGAGGTCAGACAATCTGGCCGCTGTCTGGTTTTGCACAGTTCCCAAGCTAAGAGTGGTTCTTACAGTTTAAAATAATTGAAAAAAATTGAAGGAGCAAGAATATTTTTTGACACCTAAAAATTCTATGAAATTCATATTTGAGTGTCCTTTAAGACAGACATATGGGCACGCAGCCACCTCTTATTTATTTACATATTGTCAGTGGCCACTTTTCTGCTGCAGCAGTAGTAAGGACAGAGGCACAAACCTCAAATGTTTGCTCTTGGGTCCTTTGTAAAGGTTCCAGTCTCTGCTGTAAGTCGTCATCTCCATCATGGTCCTTTACCTTGGTGTACATTGATAAAGCATAATATTTTTAAGTTTGTACTTCTCCTTTATTTTTTAAGATTTATTTATTTATTTTTGGGCTGCGGTGGGTGGCCTTTGCTGTTGCACTTGGGTTTTCTGTAGCTGCAGCAAGCAGGGGCTACTCTCTAATCGCAGTGTATGGGTTTCTCGTTGCCGTGGCCTCTCGTGTTGCAGAGCATGGGCTCTAGGGCGCGGTTTCAGGAGCTGTGGCTTAGTTGCCCCGTGGCATGTGGAATGTTCCCAGACCAGGGATTGAGCCCGTGTCTCCTACATTGGTAGGGGGATTCTTAACCACTGGACACCCAGGGAAGTTCGCCCCTTTGCTTCATTGTCTACTCCTCCCAGTCTCTGTGGGAGTTAGGCCTGAACAGTCCCTCTTTTCGGATACCCAAACTGAGGATCCAAGGAGATAAGTTGCTTGCCCAAGTATGTAACTGGTAAGCAGGGGAGCCACGTAGGCCCTGGGCTCCAGGTTTCCTAAGGCCAAGGCCGCCCTCCCCCCAACCTTGCCTGTGAGGCTCCCACGGTGTGTTGGAGGCCATGGCACCACATGGTCAGAGGCCAGATGATGTTTGAGGTATAAGTCTGTGATCCCAGTGGGGGCGAGCATCACAGCGCAGCATCTGGAGGATGAGGCGACCTTTAAGGTCCCTTTCAACTCTCTGAACCACGGCTGTGTGGTTTCTGGCCAGACCTGCAGAGGCCAGGGCCCCATGCCGGCTCCAAAGGTTCTGGCAACAAGAGGAATCTCTGGATGGGGCCTCTCTCCCCACACTCCAACCTGACTCTCTGCAGCGCTGGAGTTCTGAGCAGGGACTCACAGAGGGTTGAATCTGTTTCTCCAGACTCAAGTTAAGTGACCTGGAGAGAGCAGAAGTCGACCTCAGCTCAAAGGTTGCCCATGTCCTCTGTTCTTCTCTCATGAAGAATTCTCCCCGGTGGCCCCATCAGAGCTCAGCCTTCAGTGCCCACCTAGCACGGGGTAGTGGAAGGGGCATGGGTTTTGGAGTCAGATGGATCCAGATTCAAATCCTGATTCTGCCAGTTAGAATCTGCAAGCCTGGGAGCAAGGGACCTCTATCCACTTAGCCTCCATGTCCTTATTCTGCAAAATGGAAATAATACTACTTATCACATAGGATCAAAAAGGTGAAATGGGATAAATCACCTAGCTTGTGACAGCATCCTGCAAATATTAAGTATAACTTTGTTGTTGTTGTTTTAGTCCCTAAGTCATGTCCAACTCTTGTGACCCCGTGGACTGTAGCCTGCCAGGCTCCTCTGTCTACAGTATTTCCCAAGCAAGAATACTGGAGTGGGTTGCCATTCCCTTCTCCAGCAGATCTTCCTGACTCAGGGACTGAACATGGCTCTCCTGCTTTCCAGGCAGTTCTTTACCGACTGAGCCAACGGGAAGCCTTCTAAGTATAACTTTATTCGCACTTGAAACAATGAACAACCAAAAATATTTGAGTGTTAAAAACACATAGCATGTAATTTTAAAAACACTGTCCAAAGAACCTCATCCAAACAAACTATATAGTTATATATGTGTTTGTGTGTGTGTTTACATCTATATAGGCCCTCAGTGGTCCCCTTTGAAAGAAAATTAAGTCTTATACAACAGCTTGTCTTTGTATTTAAGGCCCTCTAAATATTTTCAGAACTCATCTCTTTGAAGGGCGGGTGAGAAATTCATGCATCTCCAGTGTCAGTGGATCCTGAACAACTGAACTGCTAACTACCCCTAGATCTACATACACTTTCATTCTATGTGACTTTGGCATATGAAAGTCCTATGTCTGAGGGACCTGTCTGGATTGCTCTGTTTCATGAACTCCTCTTCATCCTTCAAAACCCAGCTCAAATATAACCACTTCTGTGAACCCTCATCAATTCCTCCTTCATGTCCTACAAACGCTCTGTACATTAGAGCATTTAGTCCCCTGTAATTTGGTTTGCTGTTGATGCTGGAACTTTTAAGGGCTAAGTAGAGATGCACTCAGCAATAATCAGAGTAAAAAGACCAACAGAGCAGTGTCTTGTTCCTGGAGAATCAGCCTGTGGCCTCCATAGACAGGCAGTGCTGTCGGTATTCAGGCCAGAGGGGAGGGAGGCACAGAGGAGAAGTGGCAGTGATAGTCCTCCCCATGAGATGGTTCTCGTATATTTCCTTTGATTTTGCTTTCCATCCTGATTAAAAAACATGTGATGTTTATACTGCTGCAGGGCAGCTAGGACTGTGAATGGCTTTCCAGTCTACACATGAGATTTCACATCCTCTCATGTTTCATGTCTCATCAGATATCTGATGAAACTTCTGGTTCTTCTCCCCAACTCAGCGGAAGTCAGAACTTTGCATTGCAATCTCTGGAGTGCAGGTGCCGGGGAGGTGGGGCTCTGGGTGTAGGGGTGTGGGTGGAGAGGGCACACCATCCCATCTCTTCCACTTGCCCCCAGATGCTACTCCTGTGCCTTCTCTTCTGTGCTGTCTCCAGTCTCCATTCGTGTCTGATCACTTGGTCCCCTCTCTGCCACCCCTGCTGTGTGTGGGTCCATCTCTTTCAGCCGCACCCCTGTAACTGGTCCCCCTACTCAGGCTTCTCCGTGGCCCCCTGAGAAGCTACCTGTTTTAGTGAGCTTTGCCTTCATGTTGACTCTTAATTTATACTCACTGGATGGGCAGTCCTTCTCCAGCTCTTCTCGCTCACTTCCCTGCTGGTGACCCCACTAGACTGTTGTTTCCTAGAGGTCAACGAGTGTATCTTGTCCACTTTTATACGACTTCATAGATAGCACTGAGCACGGCGCCTGTCACATAGCAGACCCACTGATGATTAAATGAGTATGTGTTGATGAGCACGCTTGGAGTAAGTCTAGATCTATTGAGAAGAGGTCAGATGCAAGACCAGGTGAATCAGCTTCCCCTTCCTGTTAGAATTCAAAGAAATACTGGCATCTCTTAGCATTTGGAGGCTTCTGGCAACCCACTCCAATATTCTTGCCTGGAGACTGCTACGGGCAGAGGAGCCTGGCAGGCTACAGTCCATGAGGTCGCAAGAGTTGGACATGACTTAGCGATTAAACCACTACTTAGCATTTTTATGTAAGCTTTCATTTATTTTTAAATTTTGTACTTACTTATGGCTGGCTTGCAGGATCTCTGTTCCCCGACCAGGGATTGAATCCGGTAGAGAAAGCACGGGGTCTTAGCCGATGGACTATCTGGGAATTCCTTATCATCTCTACTGTGGCAGGGAGCACTTTGAACTTCTAATAACCTGTGACCTCTCTCCAGCCTTGCATTCCCCATGTTCCATCATCTCCCACCCATGGTGAGATGACAAGAAAAGATTCTGTCGAAAGACAGACAGATGGCAACATCAGCAGCCCTCTGACCATCTGCAGTACGAGAGTCTGTGTAATCTTGCAGGTCTGCGTGCGCGAGCTCAGGCGGGAGCATCCTCCTGGCTGTGACCTGCAGAGGCTGAGGGCCCCGGTAACAGGATCTGGCCCCTTCCTCCCACTCACCACTTAGTAGGTAGCACTTTAATCACAGTTAATGACGCCCGTGCATGGTAGCATGTCGTAGGCTAAGGTCTGATGATCTCCGACTTTCACCATCACTGCTAGAGGGTGCATTCCAGGTGTCACGAGCGGGATTTCCCTGTTAGACTCTAATTATGGATCTTTATGTTCTAATCTCCTTGTCTTGTTATCTTTGAGATTTGCAGCCTGTGGGGCGTGAATTCCATCCTTCAGGGCCCGCTCTAGGGCTTCCCTGCCTGCTAGCTCTTCAGGCCTGAGGCCCATGCTGAAAGCTAGCAGATCGCTGGATGGCAGATCAATGTGTTTTTCACAGGGAGCTGAGTCCGATCAGAGAGCTTCTTGTTGCTAAACTTTCAGGGAGACCTAGACAGACCTGGAGAAGCTTCAGAGGGTTCACTATGTCCACCGTGGCTCCCTTGCTACGCTTGCCATGTGTGGCCTAAGGTGGAAGTTCATGGCTGGGGTAGGATCCTCAATCTTTTTTCCATGTTGCTCTCATAGCGTCTGTTCACCATGCCTGACCCCACTTGTTTGGAGCTTCTTAGCTAGCAACTTTGCCCTTTCTCCCGTTTTCATTTTCTCTTGCCCTGTGCCTTTAGGCTCTAATTCCATTTTCCTGGCACTGAACTTGTCTTCTGCCAAAACAGTTACGCCCCAGGGACCTCGATCTTCCCTGAGTCCCCCAGTTCACTGCCTTATTCTTCTTCATGCCAGTGAGCCCATCGGTCCCTAGACCACCAACAGTGGTGGTAGACTCTCCCACTGGTCCTGAGCCAGGCTGTGAATCAGCTACTCATCCCATGCTTCCAGCGAGTCTGTGAAACAGATGTCACGATGCCACGAGGCTCCAGGAATTTAAGTGACTTGCGATCAAGACCCCAGGTGGGTAAGCAGCACCTGTGAGCTGCAAGGTCAGGCTCTGTCTCCAGTGTTGGTGTCTGTCTTCTACAGAGTTGCCTTGTCTTGGGCAGCAGCGACCGCAGATGGTTCGAAGACTAGCGATCTTCTGAGCCCCTGAGAGCTGGCTTAGAGGTGCAAATGGACCCTCGGTCTCCCTTGACAGCCAGTGGCCTCGTTCTGTTGGGGGAACCCAAGCAGTCATCTTCAGGAGGGATGTAGGGTCGAGCCAGGGTTGCAGAAGGATGGCTGGTCAGCCGTGACTGGTGGAGACCATCATCCCCAGATCTGTCTCGTCACTCTGTCCTGGAGGGGGCGGATCAAGGCCAAGGACAGGGGCAACCAGGACGATAGCCTTGGGTCTGAAGAGCACTTTCTAGTATACAGAGGATTTCAACACTACCCTCGGGGCATGTCTCTTGTGGGCCACCCTGGGGAGCAGGCAGGGCAGAACCATTCCCAACTGGCACATAAGGAAAGTGTGGCTCAGAGAGAGGAGGGTCCACACAGTCAACACCCGCTGGATCCTGGTGCTCTTGGTGTTCCTTCCTCTCCCCTGCAAGTTCTCCTGTCTGATCCAGCCCTACCTTCTGCCAGGACCTCGCCTCCTAATGCAGTCTCCTTCGTTTCCTCCAGCCCTGGTCTGCCTGCCTGCCTCTCTGAGCATCAGTGCTTTCTCCACTGAAGCGTGGATGTTTCAATGCCTTCCTCATCATCAAGCTTCTCCTTGAGCCTAGCGGAGTGTGAACGTGAACGTCCTTGCTCAGCTGGTGCTGTTTCCTTCTCTGGCAGCCACTGCCACGGCCACCGCACCGAGCCTAGGGCTGGGTGCTCTAATGGGCGTCCCTCTGCCCACAACGCTCAGACCCTAAAAGGCCACACCTGCAGGGTGAGGATGAATCGGGTGTTAGGCCCCCATGGGAAGTACCAGGAAAATAAACAGTCTTAAACATCAGCACTGAGTGGAAGGGGTCGATAAATTGCTGCTGAAAATTTAGAACCATCAGCATGTTCTTATATAGGTTTTCAGATTGAATTTAAACTGCTTGGGTGATCTGAAAGCCTCCAGACAGGAACTGCATTTAGAGTAAATGTCAGTAGTGAACACAAATCCTATCTAGAACCTGCCTTAGTTCCAGGATGCAAACAGTTCCCACAAATAAAATTCTAAGACAATGAACACATAACAGTTAAAAAATAAAAAATTACCAGGGACCAAGACACCGTGAGAGCAAATCAGAGGAAACCACTGCAAAGACTTAACTTCCTGGACCTCAGTTTCCCCACCAGTAAAATGGGATCATAGCCCCAGCCTCACTCAGGTGATGTGCAAAGGAAGTGAGCAAGTGGGGGCAGCCTGGGGTGCGCAAAGGGTTCTCAGAGAGAGGTAACAGCTGTAGTTATTTTCTCCCATCTATTTGTCTAATATTATCATCCAATGAATGTTGGCTTTTCCCCACTAAATCTTCACATACAGACAAAAGAAAGGCGATGGATTGTTCATTCCAGTTTTTCCATAAGATGTTGCAGGGAACTCCGAATTAACTTTTTGGCCAGTCCAATAAATAGAAACTCACAGGACGTGAGGGCTTCCCTGGTGGCTCAGATGGTAAAGAATCTGCCTGCAATGCAGAAAACTGGAGTTCAATCCTTGGGTTGGGAAGATCCCCTGGAGAAGGGAATGGCTACCCACTCCAGTATTCTTATTCGGAGAATTCTGTGGGCAGAGGAGCCTGGTGGACTACAGTTCATGGGGTCGCAAAGAGTCAGACACGACGGAGCGAAGGACACGTTTACTTTCACTTTTCACAGTGGATATGATGTCAAGGATATGGTGTCAAGAGGTTTAGATTTGAATTCAAGTCCAGCCACCCTGGGGTCATCTGTCAGCCGGGGCAGTGTTTTTTTCACATTCTCTTATTGTGCAGGGCTGTTTGAGGATGAACCGGTGAGGGTGGTGAGTGCGTTTTGCAAATATCGAATGCTCTGCCCAGGTTCACTCATTTCTTCTAACTTCACCCCGTTATGTTTCTGTCCTGACATGTGGGGTGTGGGGTGTCAGAGAGGAGCTGGGGACCTGAGGGCATGTGAGGAAGTGGTGATTTCTGTGGTTTCCACGCTATGATGTCAACCTTCTTCCCTGGGGTTTTCCCTCCCTTGGGACACGAGGGGACAGACTGACCCCTTTTCTTGTTACTATTCTGACTGATAAAGGGATAAAAGAGTGGTCTGGAGTTCAGAATTTCTGGCTTTGAAACTCCCTTCTGTCTTTTCCTCGTGATGTCAGCTTAGCACATTCCCCTTTCTCGACCTTAGTTTTCTCATGTATCCTATGAAGGTGTGAGAATTCGCTAGGATTTTGTTTGGAAGATAAAAAGGTTGGGACTTATACCTTCTAAGCTCTCTTACGAAGTTAACTTTGGAAGAGCGAGAGATGCTTCCGGAATAGCAATGTCCAGTCATTAGTGGGGCGAGACCAGATCTGGAAACAGCAAGAGTGAGGCCCTCCGTGGTGCTTTGAGGTCAGCCCTCTGACACCCGGCACAGCTTCCAAAACTGCAGAGGCAGCTGGCCTCCACCGCTCTGCTGATGGAGCAAAGAATATTCCCTGCCTCCAGAGCTGTCCACTCTGAGTTACTTCTTAGCCACACATATCATCTTCCTCTGACAAATGTGAATTGGGAGTCAAAAAAAGCCTGACCCTTGATTTCGGGGGCCCCCATCTGTCTCTGCCTCTTGTTTCCATAGCGATCCTCACTGAGGGATGACCTGCCATTCACTCATCTCTGGCTTCGTGTCCCTCATCCAATTCTTGCCGTCTGCACACACTTCACCGCCTCATCAGAAAAAGGACAGACTCTGTAAGATGGAAAAGGAACTAAGAAGCAGAAGTCCTGGGTTCCCACCCTGGCTTTCCCGCTGGCTGCTGTGTGACCTTGAGAGAGACCCTGTACTCCTCTGGGCCTCAGTTGCCTCATCCGTGAAATGAGCTCTCCATCCTTCGGTGACTCCTGAAAGTTCAGAGACATTGTAATCTCTGCTCAGGTCAGGAGGAGTCGAGTGCCCCCTTCACAGTGGGCAGGATGGACGCAGCAATGATGAACCTCAGGATCATGCCTGCCAGGCTGGGCCCCACATCCGTAGCATCCTAGGCCTCCCAAGGGATGGGGGGCTGCTGGAGCCGCACAGGGATGCTTCTCTGCAGTTCCTTCCTCTGCTCAGGTGCTCCTTCCATCTCTGGTATCTTTCCTGCTCTCCCTGCCTCCCCCATTCGTGATCTCCCCTCCAGCTTTGACAGCTTGGTCCAGCTGTTATCTCCTCTTGCAAGCTTCTTCAACGCCTCTCCTGCCAGCCCAGTCCACATGGAACCCTCTTTCATGCATTCCTGAGTAACCTATAGTACAGCCTTGATCATGCCCTGTGGGAATTTCATGTTGTGTATTTCCCCAGCACACATCCATTCTCAACCTGGGTTACCTTGCAGGCACAGGAACAGTGACAGAATGGACTTCCTTTGACTCAAGGCAGAACCTGAATGATCATCACAGACACACTGTCCTGGCCGGAGACCCTTCTGATCTCTGGGAGGCCCTCCATCAGGCTCCAGCTTGTCTTCTGCCCCAGATGTAAATTCAGTGGCTACTCCTCTCTGGGACTCGCTCCTGCCTCCTCTTCACGTTCCTTTTCTCTGCTCTGAACCAACATAGACACAACCACCACTCTGTGGGTTGGCATCTCTTTGGGCCACCACTGCTGCCCCAGTTTCTTTGCCCACCTGGAGAGGACACTGGGCCAGAGACCCCCAGAGACCTCCCAACTCCACCCCAGTGCACTATCCTGGCTGTAGCTGCAGCTCTGGGTCCAGGGATGAGTGCACATGGAGTCTCTGCTGACTCATCTTGTGAGGTACCATTTAGGATGAGCTACCTGGCTCAGATAATTGCAACACTAATCATTGAAAATGAATAGGACTGTGAAGGCTAAGTTTGGGATATTTGAAAGAAATACAACAGGGTGCCTGACCTAGACTGAGGAGTCCAGCTGATGTTTGATCTGAGACTTGGCAAAGATAGAGATCAGGGGGAGTGCATGGCAGGGTGTGGCGCTGGGGAGCTGCTATGGACAGAGTGGGATTCCCGTTCAGCCTCCCCTCGATGCCTCTACCCTTGTGCCTCTGCTCTGGGCAGATCCTACGGGGCTCCCATCTGAGTCAGGGCAAATCTATTGCTTTTCCTCCAAGAGTGTCTGGTAGGGAAATGAGATAAGGACCCTCCTCTCTCTGTTGGCTGCAGATGTCCTTCCATCTCATCCACCAAGCCTCTTCCTGGGGCTCCCTGCAGGGACTGAGGTTTTCTGGACTATTTGGGGGTGGTCTCACCCCTTGGGTTCACCTGGATGGCTGCAGTTCTATCCCCCCATCAGCTCTCCCCACTGCACCCCACTCTGCACACCTTCCAGAATAGATGTATATCATCTGCTCATCTAATGCTGCCCTTCCCTGCCTGAGAATTTCAGGGGCTCTTCCTTGCACTGAGGATGAATTGCAAACACACATCTCAGCCTGGCTCACAAGACCCTGTGAGATCCTACTTTCCCCCTCCCTCTCCAGCCTTATACCTCACACACACACACCCGCCCCATCCCCAATTTCTCTGGACTCTGACTTCACTTACTTTCTTTTTACTTTTCTGGGGAAAAGACCTCAGGGCCTTTACACAGGCCCTGCTATGTATTCCCCCTGAACTCTGCCATTATTTGGTCGCAGGTCAGACTTCAAGCTTTCCTTGACCCACCCCCCTAGCCTAGGGCAGGCACCCTGTTGTGTTTCTTTAAAACACTGTCAAACTTTGCCTTCACAGTCCTATCCATTTGCAGTGAGTAGTATTGTGATTATTTGAGGAATAACTTTATCTCCCACTAGACTCTAAGTCCTGGGAAGGCGGGAACCGTATTCTTCTTGACTGTAACCCCCAGCACGGCATCTGCCATAGCTCATTGCTGTGTTCAGTTTAAGGTTTGTTGGAAGGAAGGAAGGGGGACTGGAGGTAGAAGGTGTAGCAGGAAGAAGGGGGACCATATATTGCTCATCTCTGTAGCCACGGTGCCTGGCTTTGCACTGGCGAAAGGTTGATAGGAGGAGGGGAGGGGCTGGCTGGATCCTAGGTGACCACTGATGCATCGAGCTACTGGACACACAGCTCATCTCTGTGGGGATCTTGTTAGAGACTTCAGCCACCATTGATGCTCTGCCTTCGTGCCTTGACTTGCTGTCTCCAGCCCTGAAACTCAGCCTTGCTCAAAGAGAAGAGGCTCTGGATGACAGAGAGGCTTCAGGGCAACCCCTTGGGTGGCTGCTATTGCAGCCATGTGATGGCACAGGCTGGCCAACCAGCTTTTATGGGGGAGGCTGGAATATGTTAGAGGGGCCCGCCGAGATCGTGGAGTAAACCAGCTTGAACCCATCGCTGATTGACACTCCTGAGTGGCATCTTCCTGATTGAGGGGGGCAAGGAGTTGAGTGAATACCTTGTGGTCCTTGGAGCCTGGCACACTGCCCAGTCCATGCTGGTTGCTGCTGTTTGACCTTGGACAATGGTCCAACCAAGGACAGCATCTCTCCCCCAGGGTAGAGAGAGGATTTCAATGAGAGAAGGCATCAGTGCAGGGGTAGGCATGTTCCCTCACCCCCTCCCTTTCATCCCCGGTGTGTCACTTACATCAAGTCCTAGGGATCACCTTGATTGAGTAATTGATGCCTTGGTCCACTTGTGGGCAAATAAGAACGCTGGCTTCCCAGTGGCAACTGGCACTTCCAGCCATTTCTCCATCCCCATTTACAGCCCGTCTAGGAAGGGCACTGCTGGGGCCAGGATGGAGCCCATTCATTTCTTGAGTCACGGTCAGAGAGGAGCACGGTTGGCTACACCCCCTGCTCTCAGCAATGGTAAGGTGGCAGAGGCGATGCTCCGGCTGCTGGTGCCCACTCACCATCCCTTTGACCTTCATTCCAGTCCTGACGCTCCTAGTGGGTCTCACCAGCTCTGCGGAATCCATCCAGCTGTGCAGGAATGCAGCAGTCAGAGCCACTTCCTCTCCCGGACCCAGAGGGGCCCACACGCTGGAACGGGCATTATCTTGACTCACTCACGCTCTGTTTGCTTTTTCTGGAGAGGCGCCAGGGAATAGGAGGAGTCGGATCTGGTCCCAGCCTTTCTCAGCTGACGTGCTGTGTGACCTTAAATGGCCTCTTCACTTCTGCGGGCCTGTCTCATCTGAAAACCAGGAGATTGAAAAAAGGCAAAAGTCACTGGGCCCAGAGCCAAAGATGCTGCTTATCCTGGTCGGTTACTAATGGGCTGTGCAGCCTAGAAGATTACTGGACCTTTCTGATTCCTTCATCTACTGCACAGGGACTGTTGGTAGACTGATGGAGGTCACCGTGGGGTACTGTGTATCAGTTGTGAGATATTTGACACTCAGAAGAGAAGTCGCGTTTACCATAATTAAAGAAACTTCTCATCTTATCATCTTGTGGCTGTAGGTCTAGGGGACGACAAAATCTTATGTCTCATACTGCCATAAAATGGGTGAGAACCCAACGGTGAGCTGGCAGGGACAGCAAAGAGTGTGCGCTAGTGAAAGCAGAAATGGCCTCGGCTGGGCAGGTAGGGGCGGACACTCCTTGATGCCCACAGAGGTCATGATAAGCACCTCTCTGCTCTGGGGGATGGTTGACCCAAGACAGTGAGAAGGGACTCTGGGTTCACCTCCCACCTTCACCCTTTGTCATCTGTGCAGTGGTCACAGATGATTCTCCATCTTTAAGGCATTCCTTTCTCCATCAGCAAAACGGAGTTAACCAGAGGAAAAGTTGCGAGGGTTTGCAGAGATGATGCAAGGCAAGTTTATCACCATATTAAGAAGAGGAGGATACTTTATAAATCTCAGCGATTATTGTTGCGAGTATAGGGAGCAAGACACTCTTTCTAGAAGGGGTTGGGGGAGATCCTAGGAGCTGGGGAGGGTTCAGGATGCTCACCAGCAATGTGGACAATCTCCAGGCCCCCAGGTGGTGGCAGCAGCCACGGGGGCACCAGGTGGGGGGAGGGGAGGGGGGAGTGAGCCACAGACAGACAAGGGGCATGACCCAGCTAAAGAAGGCCCAGACTGTGTTCCCGACCCATTCAGATCCTTTTCAGGACACCACCTCCCTCTTTGTGGCCCCCAGCCCTGTGGCATCAAGAAAAGCCCATTTTCTCCTCTTTAAGGGCCACCTTCCAAGCTCCCATACCTCGGCAATAGTGGGAGAAGGAAAATATTTATAGGATTCAGCATGGGAAGCCTCAGGCAGATATTTCAACTTCAGGTAGCTCCAGAAACCCATCTTCCCTGGGTGTCTATTCAAACTAGGACAGAAAAGAGAAAAAATAAAATAAACGTAAAGGCTCTTAGTGATGCTTCCCCAGAGATGTGGGCCAAGCTGGAGGCCAGTTCCCTAGGAAACTCTTCTTTCTGATCCTGATTCTCCAGTGCCCCCAGATCACCAATAAGTGAGGGAGCCCTAAATGTCAGCATCTGCTCAATACCAGGGAGTTCACTTCTTGGGAGGCTGTAAAGAAAAAATCCTAAAGGCAGTTTAAAAAAAATCCTTTATGAATTAAATATCTATGGCTTGCAGGAGGGCTGGAGTGAGAGTTTGGGGTTAGCATATGCAAACTATTATATATCAGATGGATAAACAAAATAGCACAAAGAGCTATATTCAGTCTCCTGGGGTACACTGTAATGGAAAAGAATATAAAAAAGAGCGTAGTTATATGTATAACTGAGCCACTTTGCTGTATAGCAGAAATTAACACAACATTGCAAATCAACTGTATTTCAATTAAAAGAGAAATATCAATGGCTCTTTGATTTAGAAGAGTGGATGTTTGGAGATGTCATGGATGCCGGACAGTGGAATGGAGTTGCTTGGGTAAATCACAGCATCACCATTAAAGCAGTGTTGACACCAAATGGGAAGTTTTGTTGTAACGGGAAGTAGAAGAATCCAGGAAACAATATTGTATGTACAAGATGACCTCAACTTGACAGTCCTCTGCACAGAAATAGAAAGGCAAGGAAGTGCCTGAGATTTTTTTTTAAACATTTAGGTTGCACCAGGTCTTCGTTGTGGCACACGGGACCTTTAGTTGCAGCATGAAAACTCATAGTTACAGCATGTGGGATCCAGTTCTCTGACCAAGGATCAAACCCGGGTCCCCTGCATTAAGAGTGCAGAGGCTTAGCCACTGGATCATCAAGGAAGTCCTCCGAGATGTTTTTGGACTGGAGAATCAATAATGAGTTTTCTTTTTTTTTCCAGTTTGTTTTGCATTCTCTGCCATGAGTATATGTTGCATTCTGGTGAAAATAAAGTCAAGACACCAGGTCTGGTTGAAAAAAAGGTGTTTGCCAGCAACAGGGATGGTCCAATGGCCAGGTTACCTCCTGGTAAAGAGGGTCAGGAACCCAGCCTCCTGGAGTCACTGAGGCGAGAGGAGGGCCAAACAAGTGGGCTCCAGTTATCCCCACAAAGCAGAAAGAAGAGTGTTGAACCTTAATTGGGCACCTACTGTGTGCCAGCTCCTTGGCTGTGCACTTGGTGTGCCCTAAGCCTGCGGACACAGCCGCTTTAACAGACAGCCCTGTTTAGCCTCATAATACAGATGAAGAAGGGGCTTCCCAGGTGGCACTACTGGTAAGTAACCCGCCTGCCAATGCAGGAGACACAAGAGATGTGGGTTTAATCCCTGGGTCGGGAAGATCCCTGGAGGAGGGCATGGCAACCCACTCCAGTATCCTTGCCTGGAGAATCCCATGGACAGAGGAACCTGGCGGGCTACAGTCCATAGGATCACAAAGAGTCAGACACAACTGAAGTGACTTAGCACACATGCACAGATAGGAAATAGAGGCTCAGAGGGAGGAGGTAATGCCTGTCTCCTCGCAGCTTGATAGAATGATGGTGCCTGATAGAGAAATGAACTCCCTCTAGGATGAGTTCATACCCTCATCCTAGAGTAGGGGACTTAGGCCCACCCAGAGGGGGTCAGAATGTTCTTCAAAGTCACCTAGCAAGACCTGGGGTTCTGTAGGGTATCCTGCTCATCACGTGACTCTTGGGCTCCTCCCCTGTCCTCCTGGCCACAATGCCTAATAGCTTCCTTCAGCCCACCCAGCTTAGGTCTGGCTTTCCTCTAGACCCTCTGGAAGCTTTCTCTCTCGCCTCCAGCATGGCCTCGGGTGGGCAACCTCAGATCCCCTTGGTGACCGCTTACCTGCTGGGGCTGTTTCAGCCAACACTGAACCTCTAGCCAACTGTGGAAACTCCCGTCCTGAGACCAGGGGCTGCCTTAGAAAGAAGTCAAAAAGGGGGCAGAGCAAGAATATCCCTAACAGAGGGTGAGGGTTAGGTCAGCCTCCCTCTCTCTGCTCTCTCTAGCTTGACACCCAGGGGACCACCTGAGAGGGACCTCTTTAAGCCACTGGCTGACCTCTGACCTCTGAACTCTGACCTCTGAACTTGCCCTGTCCTTTGGCTGGTTGAATCACCGTCTCCTCCACCGCCACCCCTGCTCCCAACTCAGTTTGTGCTTCCCAGCGTGCACGGGGGTCCGCTTCTGAGTTGGCTTAGTCCTTGCCTGGACGTGGACGAGCTGCTTCTGTGGAGAGGCTCCACTCCCAGCTCGTCACCCTTCCCTCCTGCTGCTCGCACCCCCAAACCCCACCCTCCTCCACCCTCTGACTCAGAGTTTTCATCAGTGCTTCACCTGTGAAGCAGAGTTTATTCACGGTGGACGCTTTCTTCAGTTTCATTGAGGCCAGGAGTGCTAAGATATGGCAACAGTGTCAGTTGACAAGTGTAGGGGATGTTTATTTACTTTTTAAATTTTTGTTGAGTCATAATTTACATACCTGAGGCTTCCCTGGTGGCTCATCCGCCTGGATGAGGTTCGAAGATGCAGGTTCGATCCCTGGGTCAGGAAGATCCTCTGGAGGAGGAAATGGCAACCCACTCCAGTATTCTTGTCTGGACAATTCCATGGACAGGTGAACCTGGTGGGCTACACTCCATGGGATCAAAGAGTCAGATATGACTGAGTGCACGTGCGTGCGCACACACACACACACACACACACTTTACATACCATACAATCACTTGCTTTACTTGCTCAATTCAGTGCTGTCTGGTGTGTTTACAGAGTTGTGCAGCTATCACTACTAGCGTAGATGGGTTTTTTTGTGTGTGCGGATCTTAGTTCCCCAAGCAGGGTTTGAACCCACACTCTCTACATTGGAGGTACAGTGTCCTAACTGCTGGGCTACTCGGAAAGTCCCTGGAACGTTTATGATGAGCTTTCTGACTGTTCCAAGTGTTCTGTGTGTATTATCTCCTGTTAGCTCACAGTCACCCTTTGGGTTAGGGACTGTCATATCCCCATTTTACAGATGAGGAGGCTGAGGCTCAGGGAGGTAAGTAACCAGCCCAGGAGCACACACCTGTGATTGGCAGAGCCTGGTCTCAATGTGCCTTGTCTTACTTAACCGGTCCATCAGGCCACCTCCCCGGACACAGGACTCAGCTAACGACTTTGAGTTTCTATGAAAAGGTCACAGGAAGTGTGGCAGCTAAGGGATGCTGAGGGGCCACTTCTTGGGCACTTGTGAGTTAATTGACTCAGTGCTTTTCCTGTTCCCAGAGCAGTGCCGTGGTTAAGAGCCCAGGTGTGGGGTCAGACAGCCCTGGCTTCAAATCCCCTCTCTGCCACTAATGGGCTTCCCAGGTGGCACTAGTGGTAAAGAACCTGCCTGCCAGTGCAGGAGACATAAGAGATGCAGGTTGGATCCCTGGGTCAGGAAGATCCCCTGGAGGAGGGCATGGCAGCCCAGTCCAGTATATTCTTGCCTGGAGAATCCCAGGGACAGAGGAGCCCGGCAGGCTGTAGTCCACGGGGTGGCAGAGTCAGGCACGACTGAAGCAACGGAGCATGCATGCCCCGCCACTTACAGGGGTGACTTTGGGAGAGGGGCTTATACTCTCTGTCCTGCAGTTTCCTGATCCACAAAGAGGGAGTAAGTTCTGATAGAATGCAAGGAGCCTGAGATCTTGCTAATCGAGTGTCTAGTGCAGGCTTGGCTAAGTAAGTGGCTGTTCTGGCATCGTGGTGCTGTTCACTTTCATTATTATTCATTACTATTGTTATTGATGACTATTCCTGGTTATATTCATTATTAATAAATACTAGCATTAGTTATTAATGCTATTACTGTCTTCTATACCACATACTGGGATGGAAGATGCATTACATCCTGCTACCCCTGGAAGGACTGATGCTGAAACTGAAGCTCTAATACTCTGACCACCCGACATGAAGAGGTGACTCATTGGAAGAGACCCTGATGCTGGAAAGATTGAAGGCAGGAGGAGAAGGGGACGACAGAGGATGAGATGGTTGGATGGCATCACCAACTCAATGGACACGAGTTTGAGCAAGCTCCAGGAGATAGTGAAGGACGGGGAAGCCCTGCGTGCTGCAGTCCATGGGGTTGCAAAGAGTCGGACACAAGTTAGCAACTGAGCAACAATACAACCTTGTACTCAAAGAACCCCAACCCAGAATTTGGGAGAAACACCTAGCAAGCTATCAGATCACTATAAAGGAATAAAACCACTGTAATCAAATAATGTTCTTTGCTTGGTAAGGACTACTGACTGCCACAAGGGAGGTTGGACAGAAGAGGTAACGTTTGAGTGGGTTTTACAGAATGAACAGGAGTCTGTGGGGCTGAGAAGAAAGGGAAGGGGACAGTGTGGGTGAAGGAGCACAGAGAGGGTGTCCATGGAACAGAAGGGTTTGGAGAAGGGCAAGCAGGTCTGTGTGCTGGGAGTTTGGCGTTTGTAGGTGAAGGTTCACAGGGGCCAGGCTGAGATGTCTGGTGGGAACCAGATTGTGATAAGCCTACACAGCAGGCTCCTGGAGGGATCTGGCCTTTAGGCAGTAAGGATCCATCATTTGTGGCTGCTGCTGCTGCTAAGTCGCTTCAGCCGTGTCCGACCTGTGTCGACTCTGTGCGACCCCATAGACAGCAGCCCACCAGGCTCCCCTGTCCATGGGATTTTCCAGGCAAGAGTACTGGAGTGGGGTGCCATCGCCTTCTATTACTGTTTCAGGCAGGGTGGCCGAGGGACCAAAGAGCAAAGACTCCCTGAGAAAATGAGAGGCAAGGAAAGGCCTGAGAAAGAGAAACAGAAGTAATCTGTGTGTGTTGGGAGGGTATAGGCCAAAGTAGAAAGAACACATGAGATGAAGGTTTTGAATGTTCTTGTTTAAGAGACTGCTGATTAGGTTCCACTGGAATCATCTAACTAATTTAGCATTACAGAGTAAATATCCCAGTTGTTGTTCAGTCACTGAGTCATGTCTGACTCTTTGCAACCCCATGGACTGTAGTGTGCCAGGCTCCTCTGTCCTCCGCTATCTCCCAGAGTTTTCTCAAAGTCATGTCTACCGAGTCAGTGATGCTATCTAACCATCTCATCCTCTGTCTGCCCCTTCTCCTTTTGCTTTCAATCTTTCCCAGCATCAGAATCTTTTCCAATGAGCTGGCACTTCACATCAGGTGCCCAAAGCATTGGAGCTTCAGCTTCAACATCAATACTTCCAATGAATGTTCAAGGCTGATTTCCTTTAGGATGGGTTGGTTTGATCTCCATGCTGTCCAAGAGACTCTTAAGAGTTTCTTCAGTACCACAATTCTAAAACATCGATTTCTCAGCACTGAGTTTCCCAGTGGGCATGGAAATTGGCAGCTTTAGCATCTGCTTCTCCAAGATGGCCTCCCTGCTTCCTCTAGGATTGGTCAAGTCCTCTGTGCCCTTGGCACTTGCCTTCATTTCAGCCCTGATCTCCCGGGTTTTGATGCCCCATGGACCTGCAGCCTTTCCATTAGACTCGGGGCTGTCTGCTCCTTCATTCTATCCCTAGGTGTAGCACAGGGCCAGGCACACACAGGCGCTTGAATAGATGTTGCTTTAGTAAGGAGAAAAGGCACATTTGAGTTTGGAGGTTAGAAGAGAAGTCAGGCTGGCTGAGGTGAGCTGGGGTTATTCTGGGTGAGCAGGGAGGAGGCTGTGGCCTCAGAGAACCAGTCTCCAGGAGTGAGTCATTGGGGAACAATGATGCTCGTTGACCGAGTCCTGGCCTCGGTGTCAGATCACAGGGTCAGATCACAGCCTGCCAAGATTGCTTGTCAACAGAAGCTGGGCTTCTCCAGCTGCAGTCCTTCCCAGCTCAGAAGGACTGATCTGGGGACAGGGAATTAATCTCACTTAGAACAGCTGCAGGGGACCGGAACTAGAACAAGGGTCTGAAAAGCATCAGCTGCATGGAAGCAGCTGTTGACCTGAAAGCATCACCTGTTTTCTGTTAAAACGAGCAGAAATGACCAGCTCAACTGCCATGGGAATGATGACCCCCTGGTCTCCGGATGTGCCCAAGCAGAGTGGGGTGCAATTGAGATGGGCAGAGGCAGCGCTGGGTTTTTGGGTCTTTTTCTAGCATCCAGAAGGACCCTTATTATTACAGCAAGTCCTCTATATACGAAACTTCAAGTTGTGAACTTTCAAAGATACGAATGTGCGTCAGATTCCAGTAAGGAACCAAAACCTGTGCCATCAACATCAGATGTGAGTGACATTGCAGCTCGCCCTCCGTCTCCTATTGCTGACGATCCCTCAGCTCTGCCATCTCTTGCCTCCTCTCCCTCCTCCAGTCAATAACTCTCCTTGCCTGTTTACTTGATGCCCCCGTATGCCAGCTGTTATGCTTGTACTACTGTACATTTCAAGGTACTGCACTGTCAGATCAAAAATGTTTTCTTTTTTGTGTTTATTTTTCAAGTATAGCTGATTGTGTTAGTTGGGTACCTAGGCTAACTTTGTTGGAATTGTGAAAACGTTGGACTTGCAAACACACTCTCAGAGTAGAATGTTTTCATATGCAGAGGACTTACTATAATAGTCTGTGTAGCTTGCCCCCAAGTGCCTTCTCAAAGATACTATGAAGCCAGAATGTATCCAGGCCAGCAGGTGGGACCTCAGATGCCTTTTCTGTCTTAATCTCTGATGTCTATTTCCCAGAGGAACTCTCCAGAACACGTCAGGGTGATCTTGCTGTCTTTGCTCTGTTCTCTTCCTGTATTAAGTTGGCCCTAGACTCCTGGACTGGGGCGGATTCCCAGTTCACGGGCCCCAGGAGAAGGTGACTTTCTAAGTCACCAACCCGCTATCCCCTCAGAGTCCGATGCAGTCAGCCCCTGCTCTGTCCTGTACTCATTTCTCTCCAAGTCTGAGCTGACTCACTGAAAACTAGCCTGATCCCACTGACAGCTGGGGGGCTGTTGTTGTATGTTCACTGAGCAAACATTTGCTGGGTTGCTAGTATGTGCCAAGCACTGTAGTAGACAAAAGAGACAGAGGCCCCTGTCTGGAGGGGACAGAAAATGAACATGCAGTTTCATGCCAGACAATAATAAGGGCTTTGAGGTAAAGGGAAGCAGAGTAAGTGATGGTGACTGGGGGCTTCCCTGGTGGTCTACTGGCTAAGACTCTGAGCTCCCATGCAGGGGGCCCAGGTTCGATCCCTGGACAGGGAGCTAGATCCCACATGCTGCAGCTAAAGATCCTGTGTGTTGCAACAAAGACCGGGAGTAGCAGCCAAATACATAAATATATATTTTTAAATCAAGGGATGGTGATTGGTTTTCATTGAGAGGTGGGGGAGGGTGCTCTTTGAGGAGGTGACTTCCCCCCCAAGTTGAGAAGGGGAATAAAGAGAGAGTGAGAGGCAGGCAAAGGTCTGGTGAGGAATATTCTAGGCAGAGAGAACAGCATGTGCTCTGCCATGAGGCTTGGCTGACCATGTTGGTGAAAAGCAAGGCTAGGGTGGCTGAAGAGGGGGAGAGAGAGACAGGGTTACAGCTGAAGGTGAGACGGGTGGGGAGGACACCGGTCAGCCTGTGCAAGGCCTTGGGGAGGGCGTCACGAAGAGCTTTTAGAGACTTTTGAGCGATCAAGTGTCAGCATCTCAGGCTGGTTGATTTTTCCTTCTCCCTCTATCCACACAGAGCCTCTGATGACCTCTCCAGTCTAAAATGTCTCTAAAAACAGTACGGCCCAAGAGGAATGAAGCTACAAATACACTTTAAAATTTCCTAGTAGCCACATTTATACAGTAAAACAAGAGATTTCCCTGGTGGTGCAGTGGTTAAGAATCTACCTACCAATGCAGGGAATGCGAGTTCGATCCCTGGTCAGCTGTCCACATGCCGCTGGACAACTAACCCCGCGTGCTGTAACTGCTGAGCCTGCAGGAGAGCCCATGCTCCACAACAGGAGGAGGCCACGCACACACCGCAACTGGGAGAGTAGCCCCAGCTCACTGCAACTAGAGAAAGCCTGCACACAGCAACAGAGAGCCGGCACAGCCAAAAAATGAAAAGTAAGACAAAGCAGGTGAAATTAATGTATTTATAGAAGTAGAAAGTATTCTACTGGATCCCATATAACCCAAATGTTGTCATTTCAACCTGCAAGCCACATGTAAGTGTGAAGAGGATATTTTACCTTCCGGTTTTTGTTTCTTCTTCTTCTTCTTTTTTTTTTTTTTACACTAAGCACATCTCAGTTCAGACCAGCCATATTTCAAGTGCTCAAGAGCCACATGGGGCCAGAGGCTCCTGTATTGGACAGTGAAGCTCAGATGACATCTGACACCCCAGGTGGGATGCAGTGTTGCTCTGTAGAGGGACCTGGGAGGAGGGCGGGAGGGAAAGAGCCTGTTCTGGGTCCCCAGGAAAGGTGGCCTTGGAATTGATCCCTGCCTGATCTGGGGAAACGTGTCTGCTTGGCTCGGCTCCTCTTGGGGAAGCTGAGAAGGAATAAATTGAGCCCGACAGACTCAGCACGACTTGCGTCTAATCAGTTCTAAGACTTTAATAAAGTGCGTTTCTAAAGGTCTACTGGAATCAATGCCAACATCGCTTTCTTAAGGGGGATGTGGAGAATGCCCATCAGCGCTGTCCCCATGTTGTTTGCAGAAGGTCCCTGCGCGCCCGTCCCCTCTGAAGTTGATGGAGACTGGCCCAATTTCAGGAGTCCCTCCCTTTTAATGAAGAACCATCCATCCCAGTGTTCCTTTTCCCAAACTGCCTGCCAGCTGGCTGGCGGTGTGGAGGAACCCAGGGACCTCCCCAGTTGACAATACATAGAACAAAATCGCTATCAGCTGGTGTCAGCTCTCCAGCAGAACTTGCTGGGGGTGGAGAGAACTCTGCTTTGCTGAGGGGGCTGTTTAGAGCCAGACCAGCCTTCCTGTGCATCAGGCCAGAGGAAGCGATGTTAAGCAGAACAGAAAGGGGGCAGCTGAAATAACAAGAGCAGCCAAAATAAGAGCCGCAAAAGGGCCAGTCAGCGCAGGGTGGGTAGCCAGAGAAGGAACTGGCTGTGCTTCTGAGCACCTCTCCCCGCCCCCCCCACCCCCCGCCCACAGGGAGAATGATGCTTTAGGACAAAGTAAACTGGGCTCAGTGACTTATAGCATTTTGCACATGCGCAAGTAGAGGTGGTGGGTCGGGGCTCTGGCCCCAGCCCCTGTCCTACCTCTGCAAGGCCACAAGGGATCTGTATCTCAGCCCACTGAGATACTGCATCAAGATTCTGAAGAAAACTGAATCAGGGTTGTCAAAGGGAGGCCTGATAAACAAGCTACAGGTGGGCTTCTGGACCTTTTTAAGGAAAGCTGGCCTTATGCAGTAGCTTCCTTTTTAGGTATAGCCCTTGAAGCCCAAATGAACCATGAAAGGAACTGGGTCAGCCCATTCCTTCTCAGTAAGTCCTGACATATGACAAATGCGGGAGAAATTGGTAAGTGATGGATCCCAGTCTTCACCACTTTGGGGCTGAAGAAGGGATGACTGGCAAATTTGCAGCCTCTGCTGCTTAACAGAATTGTTAAATTTGCAGCCTCTGCTGCTTAACAGAATTGCAGACTTCAATCATTACTCCTTGCTGCAAGTTTTCCTTAACTAGCTTGAAGAGTCACAGTCGGCCGGAAACAAAATTCTGTTTATATGTGGCACCCATTGACAGTGGGGCCCAATAGGATGGTCCGAGAGTCATGCCACCATGAAGGCCATTTCTAGAGTCGGTTGCTTAAAGATGGAGATAGAGATGGAGCCAGAGATGGAGATGGAGATAGGGAGACAGAGATGGAGACAGATGTTGGAGACAGAGAGAGAGAAATGGACATGGAGACAGAGATGATGAGTACCCGTGCTGCCTTTAGCTCCTATGACCCAAGATTTCTCTGTGGCTGTGTTCAAAAGCCACTACACCTTTTGTATTGTGATTTTGTGAAGTATTATTTTGTTTTTCTTTTTGCTTCCCAAAGCTTGTGATAATATAGGTACTAGGCAGCACCCCCTGAAGCTTAAGCTATTTTAGGTGAAGGTGAAGGAAATGCTCCGCACAGCGGGCAGTAAAGCTAGAGATGGATGCACCATGAATCACTGCCATGCAGGAAGGCTCAGTCTGGTGCCAGCTCCCTGGGCAGAGCAGCCTGGGCAGAGGACACTGCCTGCTTTCCAGGGGCTTGATCCCCAGGGCTGCTGCCAGGGTAGGCTGCTGAGCTGACCCTGTGGCAGGAGATCCTGCCCCCAGCCTTCGAGCTGTGTTGTTGTCTTTGCTTAAGTGGGGATCTCGGCAGGGAAGCCATGGCTCTGATCCCCTTCAGGGCCCGGAGGTGATGAATGCAGATGCCATCCAGGGCTACTTGGTGAACATTGAATTAACTGTAGAAAATTAACTAAATGAGGTTGGTGAGTGAAATGTAAATGAGCACCGGCGCAGCAGGAGCCAGGGAAAGGATCACAGTGGGAGACGGAGTCAAGTAGGAGGCTGGGAACTTGGGAGTGAGCAGTAAGCAAATGTACAAAGCCTTGTAAACAACTCATGGAGGAGCAAGGGCTGCGATGTGAAGGAGCTAATGAGGGAAGCTGTGGATCCCCTCCTACAGCTTCTGAGCTTTCTGATAACCCAGTGAGGGGTGTGGGGAGGGGCAGCGACGTAGTTCAGGTCCAGGGAACCTGGGCACTTTTCTTCTGGACCTCATTTACAGCAGTGTTCTTTCGTTGCAAAAAGAGAGGAGGTTCACCCAGGCTGGCTGGAGTGAAAGCGTGGGAGTGGGTGAGTGACGATAAAGATGCTGAGAAAGCGCAGGAGGATTTCATGGGAACCCAGGAAGAAGCAGCCACATCTCGCAGACCCCGGGTCCAGGAACAGGACAGGCAGTGGGGCCCCAGGAGATGGCCCTTGAGGTCTCATCTCTCTCCTGGAGTCCCCTCCTCTCTCCAGGAATCCGCTCGATCTTCCTGCTTACATCGGCTGACTCCCCGTTCCGATGCCTAGTTCCTGCAGCCCCTCAGCTCTGGCCCACTGCAGCCACCGTCCAGTCCATCCCCAGGCACCCCTCAGGCCTCCCTTTCTGGAGCCTGTTGTTGTACATTTCCAAGAGCTGGATCTGATGGTGGAGCTCGTCTTTTGGAGGGAAGCGCAAAGCCCTTGTTTGGAGTCCACTCTGTGGTTTGGCAGTACCTGGGCTAGGTACTTCATGTCACCCCATCAGAGAATGTTTGGGGTGGGTGGTGCCTTCCTGGAGGGCTTAGGTATGTCGTCTCTGGAGAGAAGCGTGGGTCACCTTGGATCCTTCATCCCAGAGGGGTGAGAAGCACATCAAAACTGCGCTGTCTCCCCACCACCCAGCTTCCGGTCAGGGCTGCCTCCCTGGGGGTGCCCCACCTCTCGCTGAGAATGCCCCTGTGACACAGGGCCACTGGTGCTGGTGAGGAGGGGTGTATCCCTCCAGAATGTTGGGTCAGAGCCCCAGGAGGGGCCCTGGGAAGGGTCACCAGCGAGCAGGCAGAGATGGACTTTTCTAAATGGTGTCCAGAGAACCTGGCTAGGTGATTTTGCCTGGGGTGCCTCCGACACACAACGGTGGTGACTTTTTCCAGTTGGCCGGAGGAAGAACGTAGGCTAAGACATTGAAATGCCTCCCGGGGAAGCGTCTCTCCCACATGTTTTTCTTAAACCTTGGGTGCCTCCTACTGTTTGCCTGCTGTCAGTTGCTAGCGGGTGACGCGTGGCTGCACGATTAGCCACAGTCGTAGACAAATATTATCACACAGCTGATAAATCATGCTTGGATGTGTTATCGTGTTGGTGTGTGAGGCAGCCCTTGTGTTAATGCTGTAACTTGAAGTGGTTTGCACATCACATAGTCACATCCAACCAACGACATGGTCTCTGAGTCCCAGGGATGGGGTGGGAGAGGAGGAATAAAGGCCGTGGAATTGATTGAAGCTTCTGGATTGATTCACTGACTCCCAGCTTGCAATGTGATATTGGACAAGTGTCTCTCACTTCTCTGAACCTCGATTTATTCATCTGTGAAATGGCAATAAATAGCAGTAGTAATGCTTCTTTCAGTGTATTTGTGAGGGCTGAGTGAGCTATTCCTCGTAAAGCACTTGGCACAGTGCTTCAAGAGGGAGGGGACGTGTGTGCACCTATGGCTGATTCAAGTTGATATTTGACAGAAAACGACAAAATTCTTTAGAGCAATTATCCTTCAATTAAAAAATAAATTAAAAAACATCATCAGTGAACTACATTAGTGTTTTTACAACTCTCCATTGAACTAAATAATAGTATTTTCATTTCTGGAAGGAGGAAAAAAAATTTTTTTTCAGATGCTCAACTGCCCACACAAGTTTGAGAACTTCTTATTGACAGTGTCATCTATGGGGCTCCCAAAACATCATCACAAGGGATCAACCAATATCAACATTTATTTTTCTCCATATTTGAACAATAATTCATTGGAATTTGAGCCTTTTGCACATAAATAACCTCTTCCTTTGGGTAGCACTTAAAATATTTTGAGACGTCTTGTTGTTGGTTAGTTGCTCAGTCGTGTCTGACTCTTTTTGTGAGCCCCATGGACTGTAGCCCACCAGGCCCCTCTGTCCGTGGGATTTCCCAGGCAAGAATACTGGAGTGGGTTGCCATTCCCTTCTCCAGGGGATCTTCCGGACCCAGGGATCAAACCTGCGTCTCCTGCATTGGCTGGTGTGTTCTTTACCACCAAGCCACCTGGGAAGCCTGGGAGCCTTCAAATGTAGAAATAAATCTTTCATTGGCCAGGACAGTATTCTGAAACCCAGAAGGGCACCCGCGCAGCTTCCAGTGGGGTGAGCATGGGAGAAACAGGAGGGAGAGTGTTGTCAATGGATTACAGCCTCTATGCCAAGATGAGCCAGAGCAGGTTAAAACAGAGCCCAGCCCAGGACCACCTGGGCATCAGCCAGATCCCTGGATTCAGGAGAAGCCTAGATGGATCGGATCCTGGCCCTGGGAGAAGAGCCGTATACCAGCCTCCAGAGTGGTGTAGTGCCAGCCCTAGAAGATGGAGCCGGGGCCCCTCAAGGCAGACGGTGTAAGGAAATGGCGAGCCTCGGAGACCAGGGTTGGGCTGGGCTGCAGACAAGGCCACATGGTCCCAGCTCTGGGGAGGGGAGGGCTACTGTCAGCAGCACCAGGCTCCCCTGAGAGGCCCAATTCCTGTCACTCAGTCCTAGAGACAGAAAGTCTGTGGCCTTCTCCTTTGTTCTATACACCAGAAGTAGGGACTCTGTGATTGCTTGGATGTGGTGGTCCAGCGATGTCAGGGCTGCCACCTGCCTTCCCTGGAGGAGAGGAAGGGAAGTGTCCTGTGTGGAGTCTTTGTGGCGCGTGAGATGCGTGCATCTTTTCCCTTGGGCCATGCTCTATGCAAGTGGCATGGTGGTATCACCAGCACCCTTTCACGGATGAAGAACTGGACTTTGGAAGGGTTAAGGAACAAGGCAGGGCTTCCGCAGTGACTGTGCAGTGAAGGAATCCACCTGCAATGCAGGAGATGTGGCGGGAATCGAGGATTCAATCCTTGGGTTGGGAAGATTCCCTGGAGGAGGGCATGCCAACCCACTCCATCATTCTTGCCTGGCGAATCCCCATGGACAGAGGAGCCTGGTGGGCTACAGTCCATGGGGTTGCAAAGAGCCAGACACAACTGAAGCAGCTAAACAACAACAACAACAAGGAGCAAGACAGAGGTCACATTGCTGGGCTTGAACCCCAGTCTACCGCCTCCAGACCCTTCTTCTGCTGCTGCCCTGGGCTTGGTTTTGGAAAAGGCCTGAGGGATCAGTCTGGCAGCAGGTGACCAGGGAACCAGGGAAGGCAGAGTAAGCTGAGCCCCGGGTGCCCGGGCCCTATGTCCTTCTGCCCGGCTGAGGACAGAGAGCAGCATTCTGGGAAGCTGGGGGTGATGGTCCTGGGGCCACCGGCTGCCTTGATATGTCAGAAGTCAGGGGAGGCTGAATGAGGAGTGATGGTCATGGCCCGTGTCTGCATGATTGTCACAGGCTGGCCCTCTCTCCCTTCCCTGTCCTGTCTCCCGGCAGGGTCTGAGATGTGACTGAGAATAACTTGGAATGACAGGGTGCTCGCCAGCCCAAGGCAGTGGCAGCAATGAGTTGAACAGCCCGAGATGGCAGGCGGCTTTGTCAAACACAGATGCCCAGCTGGCCCTTGTGTCCCCTCCCTGCTCCCCGCAGGTCAGCAGCCTGGACCAAATCAAAGCGCCTTCTAAGAAGGCAAGAGGGGATGGAAGGAAAGATGACACCGATCGCCACCATCCTCTCCTCCATACTAGGCACGTTCCTAGACGTCTGCAGGGAAAAGGAATTTTGGTAGAAGGAAACTGGACTTGAAGTGCTCTGGAGAGGCTGTGGATGAAAGGAAATGTTGGGTGAATCCTTCTGGAGAAAGACTGCCTTTCCCTCACCCTCTAATTTCCCCGCTTTGCGATGCTGAGATATTGTCAGTGTCGTTCCGGCTACACCGGAAAGACTGTAAATGCTCTGTTCCCAAATGCCAGCCTGAACTAATGGGCAGCAGACGCTGCTCCAGCTTCAGCCAGCAGAGATAAAGGGATCAGAGTGTGGCCAGACCCCTGAGCTGGGGGAGACTGACCAGCGCCCCCAGCCAGCTACCAGGTATCAAAATGTTCCCATCAGCGTTTGGTGACAAAGTGGTGTGTGTGCTTCCTCACTCAGTCCTGTCTCACTCTGCGATCCCGTGGGCTGCAGCCCGCCAGGCTCCTCTGTCCATGGGGATTCTCCAGGCAAGAATCCTGGAGTGGGTTGCCATGCCCTCCTCCAGGGGATCTTCCCGACCCAGGAATCGAAGCGGGGTCTCCCGCGTTGCAGGCGGATTCTTTACCAGCTGAGCTACCAGGGAAGACAAAGTGGTGTCAACTGATATTTATTCGGGGCTTTCTAGGCCAGGCCCTGTGATGAGCATTTTACAAACGTGTTCCCTGTTGAGCTTTCTAACAGATGAGGTGGGTCATAGGGGAGCAGGAGGACACTCAGCCCTGCTCGAGGTCATGCCACAGCTCAAAGTCAGCCTGTGGATCCTGGACCCTTCCTACAGCTTCTGTTGTACTTGCTGGATGCGCATGAGGTACGGGAGGAGATGCTGCTGAAGTTGTTCTAAAATTCACTTGCACTGGTCCAGCCTGGACTGACGACCCACTGACAGTCCCCTTCTGTTCCTCCATTCATCCTGCTCCTTCTTGCTTCTCCCTTCCCTCCTCCTCCCACCTTCCTTCTCTCCACCACTCATGTCTAGAACATTTTTAGACCTGTTTGGACCACATCAAGGAAGAACTTTCCAGATTTTCCATTTCTAACTGAGGCTTGCCAGCGACCCATAGACTTTTGGACCCCTCCATCCCAACGTCTCCTTGATAGAGATGGGAAGTGTCGCAAGGGAAGTCGTGTTCCCCGGTAAATTACTTGAGAGCCGCGTGGAGGAGCCATGCATTTTTGTAGAAGTGTGTGCATTTGGAGGCAGGTGATTTGGGGCTTACACTTGTCCCTTCCTTGGTACCTTGTGCCACCTTGAGAAGTCATCTTCTCCAAGCTCAGCCTGGATTTCCTCATCTCCAAAATGAGGCCCTTAGACTAGGTGATGGATAAAGTTCCTTCCAAGAGTACCAGTCAGTACGTTTCCTGTAAATGTGGTTGGGAGGATGGATAGACCAGTCAGCCTTGGAAACTGGAACTATCCCACAGGCATGGTCCTCATTCATCAGCCTGTCATCTGCCCAGGGGATCCGAAGGTCCAAGAGAAATGGGTTCCATTTATTCTCTTGGCACAGAGCTCTGGCTGGCACTGCAACATGGCCAGCTTTCCGTCTTGTGCTGGTGGATGCTTCTGGCCCCATACTCCTCAAAGCCAGAGGATTCCCACACCCCAGGAATCCTACAGGCTCTGGACCCTCGTGCTTTAATGTTTGCTGGGTCAGGTGTAAGGTGGTCAGGATCTCTCATGGTTTCCTAGGATGGAGGCAGAACTGTGGGGAAGGGCTCCCATTCCTGCTGGGCGCTTGGAGCTGGAGCATCCAAGGGATAAGCTTACCTGCATCTCCACTTAGCCTGATGGATGGGACCGCGGATCCCAAACCAACTGGGAGGGGAGAGCACGCACAGTCTTCTTAGAAGCTAATCAACAGTCTGTGGCCTTACTCAGTCTAAATCCTGTATTTGCATTCAAGGGGTGTCAGGGCTGGCTCAAGAGCACTGGAATGCCCAGGTTTAAATGCTGGCTTTCCCATGTATGTTACCATATGTAAAATAGATCACCAGTGCAAGTTTGATGCATGAAGCAGGCTACTCAAAGCTGGTGCTCTGGGACAACCCAGAGGCATGGGGTGGGGAGGGAGGTGGAAGGGGGTTCAGGATGGGGGGACACATGTGCACCCATGGCTGATTCAAGTCCATGTATGGCGAAACCACCACAGGATTGTGAAGTAGTTAGCCTCCAATTAAATAAGTAAATTAATTTAAAAAAAATATTGGCTTTCCTTTTCACTCTAAGTATGATTTTAGGAAAGTTATTTAATAAAGCACACTTTATTGTCTGTTTTATCGTCTGATAATTAGACAGGGGCTGTATCGGGCACGACTGAGCAACTTCACTTTCACTTTTCACTTTCATGCATTGGAGAAGGAAATGGCAACCCACTCCAGTGTTCTTGCCTGGAGAATCGCAGGGATGGGGGAGCCTGGTGGGCTGCCGTCTATGGGGTCACACAGAGTCGGACACGACTGAAGCGACGCAGCAGCAGCAGCAGCAGCAAGCGGCTCAGTGGTGAAGAACCCACCTGACAATGCAGGAGACATGGGTTTGATCCCCTGGAGAAGGAAACGGCAGCCCACTCCAGTATTCTTGCCTGGGAAATCCCATGGACAGAGGAGCCTGGTGGGCTTAAGTCCATGGGGTCACAAAAGAGTTGGGCACAACTGAGCAAATAAATGACAAGAATAACAATATGGATAGTTACTTCCCAGTATAGTTTAACTTTGCAATGATATCATAGTGATAAAATATGTAGAGAGGCTGACACATAGTTTCATATGTAGGTTCTGTGTTATTTTATGATCATATCAATGTAACTATGTCTGTCTGCCCCTGGTAGAATTAGGATGTTAACTTCTAAAGAACAAGCATCTGCTTTGTCTCAGTGGCTGCTGTCCCAGCACCAAATCTCGCAATATCACTGCTCAAAGAAAGAGGGTTTGCCAGAGACAGTGTGGTTTCCTGGATTGCTGGGCTTTCCGTGCTGAAACCAGGAAAGTCCTGGGTGAGCCTAACATGTTGACCACCGTATAAAAAAAAAGGCAGGGGAGGGAGAAAGGGTAAGGAGAAAGGAAGGAAACTCCCACTTTGCAAATGAGAACACCAAGGCTCAGAGAGTTTATTGAACTTGTCCAAGACCTCAGTATTTGCAGGTAGCAGAGCAAGAGTCTGAAACTAGTCTTCATCACCAAGCAATATGGAAGCCGTAGAAGTTAGCAGATCCATTAGCACCTTGCTGGGTTACCTGTGTTTATGCCAGGCCATCAGGACTGATCATGCTGTGGCAACAATTCCCCATCCAAACTCCAAAGCCCTTGCTGCACAAGGTCTTCAAGATCATTAAAAGCAACTCTATCATCTTTCCTCCTTAAATGCAGAAGTATCTCCCAAATGAGGCAACTCCAGGTCCTTGGCTTGGAATTCTCCACAAGGACCTCGCCTTCACTCTGCTGTACGCACCTGGCTCAGTTTCCCCACCTGTGGGATGGGCATCTTGGATCCGGCACTCAGGAGTTAGCTGCAGGAATGAAGGCATGTCTCTCCCCAGCCTTAGGGAGCTCCATTAGTCACCGATGAGCAGTGTGTGCCTGAGACAGTTTCCAGACCCACCAGCAGCTCTGAGCTAACCCCGAACATCCATTGCACTTTGTCATTTTCAGCATTGCTCTTGGGTGGTGGGAGGCAGAGAGGGGCTGCTTCAGGCGGGATGGAGACAGAGCCCAGCTGAGAGTGCTCACGTCCCCCTCTCTCCATTGAAAGTTCCCTGTAATGAGCTTGGTTTGAGCCATTTATCTTGCAGACTCCCCATTTTGTCAGAGATTTATGCCAGGCCATCAGGACTGATCATGCTGTGGCAATAATTCCCCATCCAAACTCCAAAGCCCATTCTGTACGAGGTCTTTAAGATAATTAAAAGCAACTCCATCATCTTTCCTCCTCAAATACAAAAGTGTTTCCCAGATGAGCCAACTCCAGGTCCTTCGCTTGGAATTCTCCACAAGGACCTCTCCTTCACCCTGCTGTCCCAGTCCCATCCACACCCATCCCTCCAGGAAGCCTCACCTGTCTCCTGCCTCACCCAGATCCTCTTGGCCTGGAAACTCCTCGAGCACACATGTACAATCTGTACCACTGATTCAGTCTTTTTTATACACCGCCCCATCCTCTAACCATAGTCTATCTCCTGCAGAAATAAATGAATAGCAATGATTAATATTTTAATGTCATCATCAATATTTTATCATTCAGAAGGTATTGTGCTAACACCTCTGTGTGCATTATTTTATTGACTGTCCATGTCAATATAGCAAGGTAGACACTATTACATTCACTTTATAGATGAGGCTCAGAGAAGTTAAGGAACGTGCCCCAAGTCACATAGCTAGCAAGAGAAAGAAAAGGCCTGGACTCAGTCCCAGTTCTCTCTGACTTCATGCTCTCAGCCACTACACTTCCTTAACCTCTCCGGTGAGGGTCACTATATTTCACAACACAATGAATATGGGATGTGGCTAATTAAAGTGGAAGTGAAGTCGCTCAGTCGTGTCTGATTCTTTGCGACCCCATGGACTGTAGCCTACCAGGCTCCTCCCTCCATGGGATTCTCCAGGCAAGAATACTGGAGTGGGTTGCCCTTTCCTTCTCCAGGGGATCTTCCCAACCCAGGGATCGAACTCAGGTCTCCAGTATTCCAGGCAGACGCTTTAACCTCTGAGCCACCAGGGAAGATGGGCAAGTGATCTTTGCCAACATTCATTATGTTAAGTCAGCTATGACTTTAAGAGTTCCCTGAATCCTCCCTTACACTTTACGAGTCAGGAACACAGTCTTCTGACTGTTATAGACTGCCCATCTGGGGCTAGGGCAAAGCTGATGATTGGGTGTCCCTCAGGGTCCCTGGCAAAGAATGAGGTGAAACCAGGGTCTAGAGGATGATGATATGTGATGGGGGCACCTGGAAATCTCAGGACATCTTTCGGCCTCAGGATCTGCATCAAGGCAGTGATGCCTTTTAATGAGATTAGGGCTTCCCTGCCTTAATCCCTTCCCTTCCCTTCCCTTCCCTTCCACCACCTTCCCTGGTGGCTCAGCTGGTAAAGAATCTGCCTGCCAGTTCAGGAGACATAAGAGATGTGGGTTCAATCTCTTGGTCAAGGCAATCCCCTGGAGAAGGAAAAGGAAACAGTATTCTTGCCTGGAAAATTCCATGGATAGAGGGGCTTGGCGGGCCTCAGTTCATGGGGTTGCAAACAGTCAGATGCAACAGCGCCTGCACGCACGCGCTCGTGCCACCAGCTTGGAACCCTCACTCTCGTGAGCAGTGCATAGCAGTGCAGTTTTGGTGTTTCAAGGCTGCCATTTCACATCCTCATCTGTTTATCATCCCGCTTTCTGGAGCTGGCTCCAAGCAGGAGCCCAAATCCTGGGGAAATCACAGGCCAGCTGACGCCTCTCAAGACCACACGCATCCACGTCCGCATCTTGTTTGTAGCCCCGGGAGGAGCCCAGATCTTGGCAGCAGGTGTGAAATGCCTGCAGTTCCTTTCTCTTCCACCTTCTGTGCTCATGTTTCCCAGGGATCCAGATGGCCAGCCCCAGCCCCAGCCTGCTCAGGAGTCCTGGTGGAGGAGTCCATGGTGCCTCTCCACTCCACTTCGTGCCATCACAGAACAGCAGGCCCCAGCCTGCTCAGGAGTCCTGGTGGAGGAGTTCATGGTGCCTCTCCACTCCACTTCGTGCCATCACAGAACAGCAGGCCCCAGCCTGCTCAGGAGTCCTGGTGGAGGAGTCCATGGTGCCTCTCCACTCCACTTCGTGCCATCACAGAACAGCAGGGAGAGACTGCCCATCAGGTCCCTAGACTGGTACTTGTTGGTAGCCAGGGCCCCAGGCCAATTCCAAGTCAATGTCCTAGGACCCCAGGAACTCCAACAAGACCAAAATTCCCTCCAGTATGACTCATGTGTATTATTCATTTTCTGAGTATTTTCCCATAGTGCCTACTTCTCTAAGCCAAGCTCTTACTTCCAATATAGGCTTCGGAAAGTAGATACCATCGTTTAATCCCATTTCTAAAAACAGAATCCTATTTTATAGACAGTTCCCATAGACAGGGAAGATCTGCTGTTTTCTGCTTTCTAGGAAATCATTAATGGGCAGTGGTTTCTAATACTTTTAATTTTCATTTGTTTGATTTCTCCCAAGCTACAGTATTCCTTCAGGCTAATAGCTGATAATCCATAAACAAGTTCAAATGAATCTGAAGACTTATTTTTAAAAACCTGTGGGAGATCTTTAAAATTTTTATTTGAGATGAAGAATTCTTCTTTAGCCCAAAAAGAGCTGGTTCTAAATGATGTAGTATAGATGCTTTGTATAGATAAATGCATTCTTAGCACTAATTGAGAAACACTTTTCTAGTTGTTGGCGATGCAAAGATATAAAAAAAAAAGCTTCTGCCCTTAATGAATTTGCCATCTAATTGGGCAGATAAGTTACTTACATAAATACTTTTTTTTCTTGTTTTTCAAACATGGAAAATGCAGAGTGGAGCTTCATAGAAGGTGCTTTGGAAGCTGAGAGGAGAAAGAGATTACAGTTGACTAGGGTAATCAGCAAAAGATTTATGAGAGGATATCATTTGGGAAAGGCTATGAAGGGTAACCAAGGATTGGCCAAGCAGAGTTGGAGGGAGGTATATTCGAGGGAAGGAAACAGTGTGAGCAGAGTCAAGGAAGTGGAAGAAGATGGCTGCATAGGTAGTTCAACCCAGGTTAAGCAAAAGGCATGAGAACAATGACTGGGAGCAGAAAGATGGGCTGGGAATGAATGAGGCAAGCTCCCACTATTCAGTACCGTGTGTGCTCACACACGTGCACCAGCCTTGTGGACTCGTCACCGAAACCACCGGGTCTTAAGGCCCTGGAGAGTCGGGGACTATATCCATCTTAATCAGTCTTCCTCACAATGCCTGGCACAGTGCCTGACACAGAGGCGATGCCATAATACATTTTTGTTGAGTTTTTCAAAACCCAGTGGGCAATCATGGCAGTGTTCTGGGGAAAAGGAGGTTAATGATGAGGACTTTATCATTCACAAGATCCATTCAGAAATACAGTAAGTCCCCTATGTATGAACCTTCAAGTTGTGAACTTTCAGAAACGTGAATGTGTGTGCCAGCCCCGGTATGCCAGCTGTTGTACTTTACTTTTCAAGGTACTATACTCTAAGGTTAAAAATGTTTTATTTTTTGTGTTTGTTTGTTTCTAAGCACATATTATTTGTGTGAAAAGTATTATAAACCTACTAAAGAACAGTACTGGTTTTTCCAGTGGTCATGTATGGATGTGAGAGTTGGACCATAAAGAAAGCTGAGCACCGAAGAATTGATGCTTTTGAACTGTGGTGTTGGAGAAGACTCTTGAGAGTCCCTTGGACAGCAAGGAGATCCAACCAGTCCATCCTAAAGGAAATCAGTCCTGAGAATTCACTGGAAGGACTGATGCTAAAGCTCCAGTACTTTGGCCACCAGATGTGAAGATTTGACTCACTGGAAAAGACCCTGATGCTGGGAAAGATTGAAGGCAGGAGGAGAAGGGAACGACAGAGGATGAGATGGTTGGATGGTATCACCCCCTCAACGAACATGAGTTTGAGCAAGCTCCAGGAGTTGGTGATGAACAGGGAAGCCTGGCATGCTGCAGTCCATGGGGTCACAAAGTCGGGTACAAATGAGTGACTGAACTGGCTGACAGGACAGTACTATATACTTAATGTGTTAGTTGGGTACCTAGGCTAACTTTGTTGTACCTATGGACAAATTGAACTTATGAACGTGTTCTTTGAATGGAACCTGTTTGTATGTAGGGGACTTACTTGGTAATAGGCAAGAAGAAGTGTTACTGCAGTCTGGCAGTCCTTTAAGGGGCTGTCAGTAGACTATTTGGTTGGCCCATCCCCACCCCGAGGGGTGGCAGAAACTGGAATGATAGCCCGGGGAAAGGGAAAGGAGGTCATAGAGGTGTTCAAGAAGATGTGAAAGAAAGAGGATTGAGGGAGATAGGACTTGGAAATGGATTTGGGAGCAAAGGGCAGGAAGGGGTTGCCATGATATCAAGATTTTAAGCCTCAAGGATTGAGAGGAAAAAGATGTCACTAGCAGAAGAGTGAAAGTCAGAGGAGAAGCCAGTTTGGTGCTGAGGGCCCTGGGGAAGAGGCAGCACCTGTGAGGGCTGAGGCTTGGGCCTTACCAAGGCACCAAGAGGATGGTACCAGCATAAAATGGGGAAAGCAGCGCTGAAAGTTGATTTCGGTACTTCCACTGTCACTGATGACTGCACTAGATTCCGTATGAGTTGGGGATTTTTCTGATGCCGAGAATGTAAACCCTAACCAATTGGCTTAAGCAAAAAGGCTCAGTTAACTGCAAGGGCCAGCGGATTAGAGATGCCTTCAAGAGTGACGTGATTCAGCTCATGCCACCAGCATCAGACTTTCCATCCGTCTGTCCTTTAGCTCCATCTCCTCTGGGTTGACTCCATTCCCTTTGGTGGTGAGTAGCTACCAGCAGCACGAGGCCTTCACTCTGTTAAGTTTAAATATAACCTCAAAGCATCTACCTCTCAGCAGCCCCCAGAAAAAGTCTGTGTCCATCCTCAAACCACTGATAGATGTAGGCAGAGGTCATATCCTTCACCCTTGAGTTACACGCTCAGCCCGGGTAAATCTCACAGGTTGAGAAAAGGAAAGGAAATGCTTCTTTAGGAGGATAATTGGGGTAGTCGGGGCGGGGGTGGGGGGGGGGGGGGGGGGGGGGGGGGGGGGGGAAGGGGGCAGGGGGGAGAATGGAGAAGTAGGGCGGGCCAGTGCTTTAGGAGTGGCAAAAACAATAGACATTTGCTACAGTAACCTTTGGAGAAATGATTTCAGTAGAGGAAAACCAGCATTGAAACAATTAAGAATTAAGCGTGACAAATAAACTTAACAATGAAACAGAAAGAGAATCTCAGAGAACAGACTGGTATTTGCCAAGGGGGAGGGGATTGGGGGATGGATGGAGTGGGAGGTTGGGGTTAGCAGATGTAAGTGTCTGTGTGTAGGATGGATAACCAACAAGGGCTTACTTATATATAGCACGGGAACTATATTCAATATCCTATGATAAACCATAATAGAGAATATTTTAAAGAGTGTATATATATATATATATATATATATATATGTGTGTGTGTGTGTGTGTGTTTGTGTGTGTATATATAACTATATCACTTTGCCATACAGCAGAAATTAACACAATATTGGAAATCAACTTTGTGAAAGTGTTAGTCATCAGTTGTGTCCAATTCTTTTCGACCCCATGGACTGTAGCCCCCCAAGCTCCTCTGTCCATGGAATTCTCCAGGCAAGAATACTGGAGTAGGCAGGCATTCCCTTCTCCAGGGGATCTTCCTGATCCAGGGATCCCCTGAAGAAGGGAATCTCCTGGAGAGTCCCAGGGAATCCCCTGGAATTCCCCTGGAGAAGGAAATCTCCCCTGGAGATCCCCTGGAGAAGGGAATCTCCCCTGCAGATCCCCTGGAAAAGGGAATCTTCCCAACCCAGGGATTGAACCTAGGTCTCCCACATTGCAGACAGAATTTTTAACTGAGCCACCTTCAATGAGAAAAAAATATTGATTAAAAAAGGATTGAGTGTGAAGTTAAGATCTAATAGATGTTCATTTGAGAAGCAGGAAAATGGGCTAAAGCTGGAGGAGAAATAGGGAACTGTTCACCTCGGCTATGGATAAATCTATGTCTATAGAAGAAAGACCCCAACGTGAAAAGGAGGACATTGAAGGTGTGAGAGCCGCCAGGACTGCAGGGAAAGGAGTTCTGCTTCCCAAGAGAAGGCCAGAGGAGGTCGGAGGCAGAGTGGAAACAGCCCTGGAGAGGAGAGGGGCTCACTCCTGCTTCTGAGAAGGGGGTTGGAGGTGGAACACAGAAGAACATGAGGAAACTGCTGGTGAACGGCGGGCTTTCTTCTTTTTTTAAAAAAATTGATTTAAGTATAGATGACTTACAATGTGGTGTTAATTTCTGCTGTACAGCAAAGTGACCCAATTGTAGATATACCTACTTTTTCATGTTCTTTTCCATGATGGTTTCACACAGGATATTGAATACGTTCCCTGTGCTGCACAGTAGGACATTGTTGTTTATTCATCTTATATATGAGTTTGCATCAGCTAATCCCAAACTCTCGATCCTTCCCTCCCCTTTGGCTGCTTTCATTTTTTTTTTTTTTAAATGTATTGGAGGATAATTGCTTTACAATGCTGTGGCAGTCTCTGCTGCACGAATCAGTCATAATTATATATATATATATATTTATTTATTTATCCCCCCCTCCCTCTTGAACCTCCCCCACCCCACTCCATCCCTCTAGGTCATCACAGAGCACCAGGCTGGGCTCCCTGTGTTAAACAGCAGCTTCCCACTAGCCATCTATTTTACGTATGACAGGCTTTCTTAATGCAGGGCGCACCTGAGAGTCAGCATCTGGAACAGGCGTCTCAGCTTTGCGCAGCCTCAACCGTCATTCGCCCACACTGTTTCCTGTGAAGCGCATGGCTGTCCTTCCCCCCGCCTCAAGGAAACGGACGCACTTGATTTCATCACTGTTGCCCTTGGCATCTGGCAGGCAGGGGTGAGGGCAGAGAACTGGCCACTCACATGCTACCTGCCGATGCCGGTGGTTAGCTTAGTGCCAACCGTTTGGGCTGGGCTAAGACAGCCACAGCAGATCATATGAAGTGTTCTAAGCACAGCGGCTCAGGCCTTCCGGAAGTGTCTGTTCCCTGAATACAGAAAAGGACGACATAAGCCTATGGGCATTCTTGTTGACAGATCTCCCATGACTGCTTGATAAATATTTATCTGCTCATGGCCATGAACCAGACAGCTCTGAAAACCGTGGCTCCCTCTTTGAACTTTTTGAAATCTCAGCAGAGCAAGACATCTGGGTGTCGTGGGAAAATTAGTGTTTTGGAGTAAGACTGGCCTCGGTTTGAACGCCAACTGCCATGGCTGTGTAACCCTGGGTAAGTGACTCCAGCTCCCAGGATATGTTGGGTGCCATTTTTTGTTTGTTTGTTTGTTTTTGTGGCTGGGCCATGTGGCTGGTGGGATCTTAGTTCCTTGACCAGTGATGGAACTCACAGCCTCCGCTATGAAAGTGCAGAGTCCCAGCCACTGGGCCTCCAAGGAAGTTCCTGGATGCCACTTATGTGCCACCCTGCATCCATCTGGCCCCAGGTATCCTTGCTCTCCATCATTTTTTTTTGCTTCTCCATTAGATGAATCCTGTTAACCATTTAGCTCAGTGATGCTGTTCACCGTCACCATCTCCTGATCTCCAAATCCCACACTTTGACCGATCCTCCTCTGGGACCAGGAGCTTGGCTTTGTCAGGGTCTCCTTATACCTGACATGGAGGAGGCAAAGGCTCTGGCCTCCTGCTGGCTGCTCAGAGAGACTGGATAACATAATGGGGAAGGACGGAGGAGTTAACACCCTGTGGAGCCAACTTGGAGAGCGATCGGAGACAGGAGACTGAAAGAAGTCCGCCAGCAAGCTGCCTGCTGTCCTGCCCACGTGGGTGCAGAGGCCATCCCCAGGTTCTCCCGAGCCACCTCCTATGGTGGCGCAAACAACTGTGCTTCCTTCTCATGTTTCAGCAGCTCTGCTGTGCACCGCCTGGGACCTGCCTCCGTCACTACCTTCCTCACCTCCCTCACCTCCCTTCTCCCTCTTCCGTGCTTCCCTGGACTTGTGCTCCCCACTCAGTGCGCACAGTGCTAGCAAGTAAGCTTAGCCTCCGGCTCAGTTTTCTAGGAAACCCAACCCTGTCTCTCAGCTTTAGTTTCCTTTTTTATAAAATCAAGCTAATGATCTCTCACGCGGGATTGTTGGCAGGATTAAATGACACGATGTGTATTAAACACCAAGCCTAGAGTGGCACATTGCAGGTGCTCAATAAGTATGAAAAGTACCATTATCAGCAATTACAACATGGTGATGAGAGTTGCCATTTTTTGGGGTGTCTGAAATCTGCCTAACATTTAATCATTTTATTTATATCATCGTTGGCTCCAAGAACTTCTTAAGCGTGAAGAATAAGACCAAATGCTATTTTTGTGAAAAATATGAAAAGGAATCTACATGTGGTTTATTTGGGAATCTTGTCTAATTATTAAGAAGGAAGGAGATAACTGTTTCAGATTTGTTAAATAGATAGAGTTTGGTTGTTTGGGCTGATGGTAGTAATGCCCAGCTGCTGCTGCTGCTGCTAAGTTGCTTCAGTCGTGTCCGACCCTGCGCGACCCCATAGATGGCAGCCCACTAGGCTGCTCTGTCTCTGACATTCTCCAAGCAAGAATACTGGAGTGGGGTGCCATTTCCTTCTCCAGTGCATGAAAGTGAAAAGCGAAGGTGAAGCCGCTCAGTCGGGCTGGGTTAAAAGGGAAAGATTTTCCCCTTTTGATGCCATTATAAACAGATTAGCAAGAGAAGTTCCTTGGTGAAAAATTTAATTTAAAAACAAAATGTATGTTATCAGTCACAAAGTGGGTCTTGACATCGGATAGACACAATCATTTTATCACTAAGACATTTCAGCAAAATATATGTCAAAAGTTGCATTATTACCTAAACAGAATAAATTTTGAGAAATTATTATAGTTAACACTTCTGGGGAAACTTACTACATGCCAGGAGCTGTGCTAAGCTCTTTACACACCATCTCATTTCATCCCTCTAAAACCTTTAAGGTGCCAAACTGTCTTGGCTCCCCACAAGTCCCAATAAAGAAACTCAGAAATCTGTGAGAACTGGCAAAAACCTAGGGGAAGGGGCACGCTTTTGCTCTGGCTTAGAAAGATGACAATCTAGACGTACTATCAAAAAGGTAGAGCAATTAGATATAATTTTAAAAGTACTGATGACAGTCTGTAGTTTCTTTAACAGTTGCCTCAAGTAGCAGGTGTTCATGCTGTGATTCCAGCGCCCTGAAGGAAGGAGCACTGTCTAGGGGTGGAGATGCTAGGTGGTGTTGGATCCTTCCTATTTCTGATTTCAGTAGAGAAATATGTGTTCAAGTATTCAGCATAACAAAATTCCGTATAAAGTTTTATTGGAACACAGGGCCCTACAGTTTCCAATATTTGAAATGATGGGCATGGCATGGGATTCTACCAAGTGTAAGTGTGTGAGCATGCATTAACCCTCGGTCCAGGTAGTGACTGCCCTGCATGTGCCAAGGGCAAGGTGAAGTCATACAGAAGCTGGATCTGCTTTGGGCAGAGACTGCTGCCAGTGGTCCACCCTAGTATCTGTCCCAGTTCTCTCTAGGGCCTGTGGGTTTTAGCTGGGCACATGATCTCTTGCCTACCCTAAGACCACATTTCTCAGCACCCTGTTGTGGACAGCTGTGGCCATATGCCTAGGTCTGGCCAATGGAATGTAAGCAGAAGAGTTTCAGAAGCTACTTTTTCCCCCCCACCTTCTTCACCTGTCTTCTTGGGGCACTGGAGCAATGACCAGAGCACATCCTTGACTATGCGGACCAGGATGGTGTTTGGTCCCTGGGGACTAGATGGCCCGGTACTGCCTACACCTGAGCTTGGACAGGAGGGAGGCAGTGTCCACCCTGTGTCAACACCCATAAGTGTGGGGCTTCCTCCTTCTTTCAGCCAGCTGAATTCTAACTGGTATGCCCATTTTTAGATTAAACTGCGCTTCCCAATCAAAGTGTTATCCTCTCTCTCTCTCTCTTTGGATGGTAAAGAAAGGCATCTTGCTGTTGTCTTTCTCCCTCAAATTGATCCTCAAAGAGCTTTTGTGTGTATGTGTGTGTGGTGTGGAAACTTAGCCTCATGTGGGGAATGCATTATAATTTTGCCAACAGGCACTCATTCTGGGTGCTACTAGACCCGTGAGCATGGAGCCAAACACACTGTTGGCATTTTCTCTTCCCTCGTCAGGGCTTTCTCAGCTATATGAGGTTTTGCCCATGGACATACATTTGCATGTGCTCAGAATAGCCTCCACCTCCTCTCTACCTGACCCACCCCCCCCCATCCTTCTAGATCCAGTCTAGATCTAGATTCAGCTCCCCAGAGAAGCCTTTGTTAATTCCCTGAAGGAAAAAACCATGTGTTTTCTTCACATCCTTATGATAGCACTTAGGAAGATAGCACAGCTTCCTGTTTACTTTCAGAGAAGCTGTCTATCACAGTTGATTATCCAGTGGCATTTATGGGGTTCCTACTGCATGCCAGGCTCTGTGCTGGTTGCTAAGTAGGTAATGATAAATATAACAGATAATCTGTCCCCTGCCCACTTGGAATGTGTAGTCTGGAGGGAAGACAACCAATAAAAAATGCAGTTAAAATTGTGATCAGTTTCCTGAATGAAAGGAGAATGGAATTCTTTGAGGAAGAAAAGCTAACTCTGGGATGGGACAGTTGCATCATCTTAATGGAAGAAAAATGTAAATATTCTCTGATGAAGTGGTAGTCACACTAAGAATAAGTAGTTAAGAGGCCAGGTGATGGTACCATGTGGGTCTGGGTTTGCACGCTGGCTATCCCACTTATTTTTAGCTGTGTGACCTTGGGCCAGGTGTTTAACCTGTCTAAGCCTGATAGGTAATAGCAGCACCTGTATCATTAAGTCCAGTGCATGATATTTGTGGTATCTTGTTATTTTTGCGTGTTTATCAGCCATCTAGAATAGGGATCGGAGAAGGCAATGGCAACCCACTCCAGTACTCTTGCCTGGAAAATCCCATGGACAGAGGAGCCTGGTGGGCTGCAGTCCATGGGGTTGCGAAGAGTCAGACACGACTGAGTGACTTCACTTTCACTTTTCACTTTCATGCATTGGAGAAGGCAATGGCAACCCACTTCAGTGTTCTTGCCTGGAGAATCCCAGGGACGGGGAACCCTAATGGGCTGCCATCTATGGGGTCGCACAGAGTCGGACACGACTGAAGCGACTTAGCAGCAGCAGCAGAATAGGGATGCTCTGAGGGCAGATTCTTCTCCTTATTCCTCTGTGCATCCTGGGCAGAGGATATATAGCTGACATCCCTAAAATTCCTTTGAATAATACTAGTTAACATTTGTTAGACTCATCTACGTGCCAAGCACTATTCTTAGCACTTTGTGGGCATTAACTCATTCAGCATTCGTAACGATTCTATGAGGCTCATGCCACTCTCACCCTTAGATTACTGAAGAAGAAACTGAGATCCAGAGAGACTGCATAATTTGCTCAGGATCACATGATCAGCATGTAGGTGAACTAAGGTTCAACTCCAAACAGCCCAGCTCCAGAACCACTGCATTGGATTGATTCTGAAATGGACGAAAGAAATCTACCCATCATTTCAAAGAAACGCAGCCTCTGTTGGTCCATGTCCTTTAATTAGAGTGTTCAATTCAGTTCAGTTGCTCAGTCGTGTCCAACTCTTTGTGATCCCATGGACCGCAGCATGCCAGGCCTCCCTGTCCATCACCAACTCCCAGAGTTTACTCAAACTCATGTCCATTGAGTGGTGATGCCATCCAACCATCTCATCCTCCGTCATCCCCTTCTCCTCCTGCCTTCAATCTTTCCCAGCATTAGGGTCTTTTCCAATAATTAATTAGAGTGTAGGCTCTCAAAAGGTGCACTAATTTAGGAAATGCATTCCCTGAAAATTATATAATAATCACTTCCACACACACTTACTAACTGTAAAGAAGTGAAACAAATAGAATTAAATTCTTCAGCTCTTGGTTGTCAGTAATAGGACTCTCCTGGGGGCTTTGGGTGCTGTGATATGTGTCTGAGCAGAAGCAAAACATTTCTCCCCAAGCTCATCCACCCACGCCTCCCCTCTCCCTCACGTCTCTCCAGCCTGTGGGCTCCACACCCCGTGCTCCATGGTTCCTCTCTGCCTCTGGCGAGTTCCCTCGATCTTCTTCACACTTTCTCTCTTATTAAAACACCTTCACCTGAAGGTATCTGCACGATGAGAAGTGCGCCTGCCAACTCACTCCAGGAAGCCCAAATGCTTAAATTGCTTCTTTATTTTCAAAGAGGTGTATGTCATTTGGAATGGAGAATGGCCTTACCTTGTCCTTGTGGGCCTGCTGTTCAGGGATATTTTGTTAGAAGCAACGAGAGAAGATAATGCCTTACATACCCACAGCTCCTCTTGTTATAGATTTTGTAATACACTGCCAAGAATGCAGACAACACCGCTGTTCTCTTGATTAATGTTTTCCGAGGTGTGGGGATACATCTGCCTTCAGCTGCCTATCCCAATTATCCAATTATGTAAGGAGGGCATTGGGGGAAATTGTCAGAGACAAACCATTGGCAACCCCCAGTGGTACTGTCAAATGGTGACGCTGTCTCCAGGCTCCCCATTCAGCAGCGCATTGGTGCGCTGTTTCTGTGACTCAAAGCTGATTCTGAACTGAGAAAATGGCTAAGGGGACAGACAGGGGGCATCAGGTAAGCAGCGGGGAGAAGGGTGGAAGGAATACGGGGCAAGGGCTAGGATGACCAAGACCATTTCACTAGAGAAATTTACCACCCATAAGTAAGCATTCGCTGAGATCCTGAGCTATGTGCTGTGCTTAGTTGCTCAGTCGTATCCAACTCTTTGCGACCCCATGGACTGTAGCCCACCAGGCTCCTCTGTCCATGGGGATTCTCCAGGCAAGAATACTGGAGTGAGTTGCCATGGCCTCCTCCAGGGGATCTTTTCAACCCAGCAATCAAATCCAGGTCTCCTGCATTGCAGGTGGATTCTTTACCAGCTGAGCCACCAGGGAAGTCCAAAAATACTGGAGAGGGTCTCTTATCCCTTCTCCAGGATATCTTCCCAATCCAGGAATTGAACCATGGTCTCCTGCATTGCAGGCAGATTCTTTACCAGCTGAGCCACCAGGGAAGCCCTCACTGAGATCCTACTAGTGTTTAACTCTGGGTTAGGTTTTGAACATAAGACAGTACAGTAGCATCCAAACGTCTGTTTTCAATGTCCAGGTCCAACCATTGATTGAAGACAACAGGACTGTCTAAGACTTAGTTATTTAATCTGTGAAATGAAATAACAATATTTCTCATAGTGCATCTTAGCCAGTGTGTGTGGTTGCTGGTAGTAGTCATCCACTGAAGCCAATTTCATTAAATCAGAAACTGTTGGGAGGATATAGTGGTGTGTATCTCAAGGAACATAGGCCGGAAGTACTGCTAGTCTCATGGGGCTTGGAATCAGGAACTGAGATGCTATTAGGAATGGAGTCTATGGGGTCACACAGAGTCGGATACGACTAAAGTGACTTAGCAGCAGCGGCAGCCTTTCTCAATCTCTGCATTTCTCTCTCTCTGTCTCCCTCTTTCTCTTTCTCTCTCTAGCTGTTTCTCACCTTCTCTCTTTCTCTCTCTCTGCTTTTCTCCAGGTATTTGCTTAATTCATGTCTCTCTGTCTCTGTCTCTTTCCTTCTCTTTATACAGGGTAGAAAATAGACAATCCATCATGGTACTCTGCCTCTGAGTCCATAACATCACAAGTGCAACAGTCATTGAAATTTTTGAGTCTGGATTACAAATATCAAAGAAGGAGGATCTGATTGACCTCACTTTGGTCAGGACATTGGACAAACCGTGTGGCCTACTGTCCACTCAATGTGGCCGTGGAGTCAGAAGCTCTGAGAAGGGTGTGTGGGCAGACTTTCTATGGGGCGTGGACAGACTTTCTAAGACGTGTTAGGACAGAGTGTGATGGAAGACAGTTCTGCACACTGGACCACTGTAAAGAATAACCTGGATGATGGACATTTTCTCAATAGTGCCTATGAAAGCCCAGTGTTGCGTGCATGCTAGTAAAATCTACTGCAAAGGAAGTTTAAAATTCAATGTGAGGGGCAAGACCAATGCATGCAGAGGGTGTCAACACGGTGTCTTACACTAGGTAGGTAGTATTTTCTTGTTTGCAAGGACCCCTTGTCTTATACTCAAGTTTCCAGCACAATGTGCTTGGTTGATTCTTGATAGCCACTACATGCTTGTCAAGTTGAGCCAAATGAGAGAGATGACATCAAATAGGACCCTACCGTGATATGAAAAACAGTGTAGAATTAAGCTCTAACTTTTAGGGCACACTTTGAAGACACCGTGGTCACTTAGGGGTATGAGGAACTGGCCAGTCAGCTGCAGCAGATGGCAGAGGGTTTATGGAAGAGATGGATCTCCGTGTTGCCTTGGAGATATGCAACCTGGGGAGGCATTCAGAAGAAATAAAATAATTCAAGACAAAGAAACAATATGAATGAAGGCTTTGAGAGCACTGGGATGAGCCTGGCATGCTCCCAGGAGACAGGGCTGACAAGTGGGACCAAGGGAGAGAATGAGTGGCAGGCCACAGTGGGGAGCAGAGTGGGCCAAAGAGAGGTCGTGGTTGAGACCACCTAGAGGCAGGCTGAGACGATCAGACGGGAGGAGTGAGGGGCTCCTTGAAGGCAGCTGCACAGTGAGGTTGCCAACCCCTGCTTTCCCCAACTTGGCTCAGAGGCAGGACCAATACTACAAAGAAATCAGAGCCTGAGAAGCCCCACTTTCATCATAGGAATGGGCTGCAGTTATGCTTACTGCCTGACCCCCAGTATTCTTGTGCCTGCTGGGCTGTAGACCACATTTCATCAGCCTTTGTGCGGCTTCTGATTCTGGGCTTCCTGACTTACTGCCATTCTCACTGCCATGATTCCTAGCTTGTTGGGTCAGAACCTGATTCCTTGACTCATCTAAGGCAGCCCCTTTCCCCAAGGACCAGATCGTAGCTCTGTGTACCCAACTCTCTCTCTCTCTCTCTCTCTCTCTCTCACTCTCTCTCTCTCTCTCTCTCTCTCTATATATATATATATATATAGACTTGACTGCATTGGGTCTTAGTTGCAGGATGTGGTTTCTAGTCCCCTGACCAGCAATCAAAGCCCCCTGCATTGGGAGCACAGTCTTAGCCAGTGGACCACCAAGGGAGTCCCTCTATGTACCCAACTTTTGGTGGGAGTTGATTTCATCTTAGCTGGAACCTAAAATCAAGAGAGCGTCTTCCACCTGATTGGAGAGACACTGTGCTAGAGATCAGACATCCCTGAACATCCATCAGGCCAGTGGTCCCCCAGCTTAGGCTTATCTCATGGATTCTATCATTTAGAAGGCAGGGCCTGCTGACCAGGCAGTCACTCAACCCACAGCCCCAGCCAGTGTCAAATGACCTTCCTGTTCCCAGCAGCCTCCCCATTAAGATACTAGCAAGTCTTGAAACCAAGGCCACAGAGGTGATTATAAATCTGCTTTTTATCTAAATGATGTAAAGTCCTATAGAAATTTTGTGTCCTGTAAGATAATTCCATTCCAGCAGCCCCATAGGAGAGGGTGAATGAAACCAACAGCCTCAGGATGCTGTTTTGCCAACAGCATGATCTAATATACTCCCAGGTATTTATAGAACATGCAGTGAGGGAGGCAGCTTTTGTGTCTCCACCTTGAACCTATTCAAATACTGATAGGTTTCACCCACATGGAGAAGGAACACCTATTCCGCCTCAGAACAAATGGATTTTCCTCATGGAAATACCTCTCCTGGGTTGCCCAGAATGTTAAGGGGAAAATATTTGCTTAGCATGGATGGGCAGCCCCAGCTTTACTGGATGAACCTTGCAGAATACCAGAGGTCTCATGGTTGAGAAGGCATCCCAGGTACATGACCAGGGAGCGGATATCAGCCAAGTATCAGCCTCTTTTCTGAGCATCAGCCTGTGTCCACCCTCTGAGACCTGTCCTGGGTCATTTCCCCCTTTGTCTGACGGTAGACCAGATTTTTTTTTTTCCCTGCTCCAGTAGCGTGGGAACTGGCTCTAGGACGTGTCTGTAACAACCACCTTTCTCCCATGCGCGGTCGCAGGTGATGGATGGTTGAGTGAATTCCTGTATTTACAAGCTCAGACCCCGCATTCGAATGTCACCCTCTCCAATATCCTGCTTTACATGCTATCTGTCCTCACACATCACTCTGACGTACATGCTCTGAGCACTCCTTATCTGTGTCAGCGTGTGTCTCTGAAGCCAGGAGCAGAGGATAAGCTATGATGCAGGAGAGAACGCCACAGGGTTAATGGGTAACTCTCGCCTCTGACGAGTGAGCATTTTCTACTTGTCCAGTATCAGAATCTGTGCAATGTGGAATCAGTCAAGGCTGCCTTGAGTCTGAACCAGGACTGGTCTGAGTACCTGTTAGGGACAGAGCTTTCTGAAGGCCCTGGGCAGTGGTACACTAGAAAAAGCAAGGCCTTTAGAGTCAGCCCTGCTGGAGTTCCAGTCCCAAGGTGTACTGCTTAATTCTTAGGAAAATGTTTACCTTCCAGGAATCTTGGTTTCCTCTCTCAAAGAAGGGAATGCTAATAGTTACCTCCTGGTGAAAAAGCCTCTCTTTAAGTAGACAGCTCAAGCAAACTGCCTGCTCTGTGGAATTAGTGCTTAATATATGCAACTGTTTTCCTCCCCATAAGAAACGTCCGTTATCAGTGATGGGACTGAGCCTGTGCACCTCTGGGGTAATTCCTTTCTGAAGTTCCCTCTAACTCAAGATTCTCTACCCAACTGAAGAGCTCTGGATGGCTGCAGCCAGCTCATAGGGGAAAACATTCCGTAGGGATGACAGAATGTCATCTGTCATGACATGTCAGCGACAACCGCCTTTGCTGCGACAGCAAGTGGGTGAAAGGTGGCTGTCACTGACGTTCATGAGCATTTCTGCCTGCAAGGATATTGTTGTGACGAAAGGCCGTGACCCAGAGAAGACGCAACAGCACAGCGCCTACAACGCTTTGGGAAGAACTCACCGCAGCAGCTGAGCCCAGAGGGGTAATGGGGCTTCTGCACCGGACACCATCTGTGCTGACTCCTCCCTGAAGGCTGTGGGGTGCTCCTCCAGTGGTTCTGGAGTCACGGGGAACCAAACCACAGGTCCCAGAGACACCACTCATCCATCCCAACAAGAGAAGAGCGTGCAGGGAAGGCTGAACGTGGTGGTCCTTTTGGTGTCCCCTGGGGTTCCTGAACTTACTCCTGTTACCTGCAGCACTCCTGCAGGTTAGAGCAGTGGTTTTCAACTGTGGCTGTGTGGTAGGGAGATTTAGAAAACACTGATGCCTGAGCCCCACCTTAGAACATCTGAATCAGAGTCTCTGGGGATGGATCCCAGGGATCTATACTTTGAAACTGCCCAGATGATTCTAAAATGCAGGCAGGATGGAAAACCACAGCTTAACCCGTGCTTCTCAAATTGTAATGTGCATACAGATCACTTGGGAATCTTGTTAAGCTGCAGACCCTGATTGGGTAGGTCTAGGGTAAGGCCTGGGACTCTGTATTTCTTGTGATGCTGATCTGGGAGCACACCTGAATAGCCAGCTCTGTAGTCTTCCCTATCATCATAGCCCTAATTATTGAAACTCTAGCTGCAGATTTAGCCCTGCACTTCTTTTTTTTTTAACCTTTTGTGTTTTATTGGACTATAGCCAATAAACAGTGTTATAATCGTTTCAAAGTAAAGGGACGTGTATGTCAATCAGTCGTGTCCTACTCTGCGACTCCATGGACTGTAGCCCGCCAGCCTCCTCTGTCCATGGGACTCTCCAGGCAAAAATGCAGGAGTGGGTTGCCACGGGATCTTCCTGACCCAGGGATCAAACCCGGGTCTCCTGCATTGCAGGCAGATTCTTTACAGTCTGAGCCACCAGAGAATCCCTGACAGTTTCAGGGCAAAGCATCTCCACCATATGTATCAATTCTCCTCCAAACTCTCCTGCCATCCGGGCTGCCACACAACATTGAGCAGAGTTCCCTGTGCCATACAGTCGGTCCTTGTTGGCTATCCATTTTAAATACAGCAGAGCGTCCATGTTGATCCCAAGCTCCCTAACTGCTTTCCCCCCTCACTCTCCTCTCCCCACCCCCGCCCCACCATCAGCTATAAGTTCGTTCTCTAAGCCGGTGAATCTGTTTCTGTCTTACATATAAGAGATGCCATACGATACTCTCCTTCTCTGCCTCGCTCACTTCACTGTGCATGACAATCGCCTTGTCCATCCATGTTGCAGCGAATGGCATTGTTTCATTCTTTTTAATGGCTGAGTAATATTCCATGGGAAATATGTATCATATCATCTTTATCCATTACTCTCTTGTTGGACATGTAGGTTGCTTCCATGTCTTGGCTATTGTAAACAGCCTACATTTCTTAGAACTAGCAGTGAACAGGAGAAACATCCCCAGCTCAAGCCCCACTCCTGAGCTGAGGGTCCAGCTTGCTGGCCAAGTCTCACCCACCGGCAGCAGGTGTTTTGGAAATTGGACTCTCACCTCATGCTCAACCCTCGGCTGTAAAATTCAACTGTCTTCCCAAATGCTATCATTTACCCAAACTGGTACCTGTAGAACACTGTTGCGTAGAATCTTAATAGCTGGGAAGCAAATACAAATCTCTTCCAGGTTTAAATAAACTAAGAAATCCTGGGAAAACCAAATTAGAAATTTGCATAGTTTTCTTGCCCATAGAATGTATCAGATGCTTCAGTATACAAACATTTATTCCAAAATCTAAAGCAGATAATGCTTCCCAAACTTGTTTTACTACAAAATACTTGATGTGGGGACACTTAATGACATTTCATAGACCCAGTGAGCTATAAAGCCCATTTTGGAAAATGCTACTTTAGATTTATTTCTACAGACTTGAGCTAAGCATAGGGATAGATTAGTATGGAGATTGCTGGTTAGAATTTTCTATCAGCACGCAAGAAAGGAGAGCCCTCCATGGACCATCATAAATTGTTCATGTGTCTGCAACCATGAGACAGAGAGACAGAGCCGAAGAAAAAGATGGTCAAAGGTGCTAATTTGCCATGATTTTGAGAAATAAGGGGGATAATTTTTATGGCTGCTGGAAAGGAATAATGCTGTGTTTACGGCACTGAGGAGAAAGGTTGAAGCTAAAATATTCTTGCAAAGTCAAAGGTCTTGGGAGACGGGCCAAGGGAAGGGATGCTACCCTGTCAGGGATATAGTTTCCTCTCTTCCTATTTATTATATTTGAAATATAAATGATTCCTGAACTCCTGGGGGATGGGGATGCGAGCAGAGTAGCCTGCTATACATGGACAAGCATCTCATGTAGAATGTGGCAGGATGCTTGCTGTGATGTTTGTTTCTTCATGTGGATTTCCCATTCATCTCCTGGAAATTAATGAATTTGGGGGAAATGCAGCATCTTAACAGTTCTGACTAAATTTCTACTCTTATATTCTGCTCCTTGAAGAACTGAAATCATTTCTTTTCCCCAAAAATGGGCTCCTCAGAAATTCTGCCGGGTGGTTGGGAGCCTGTTACCCACAGATAGAGAGCCCCGAGGGTGGTTGTCTTGTGTTGACTGTGGGAGCCCTGCTGAGTCCCTAGACTGGGACTGGACAATCCTGGCACCCACCCCAGCCCAGCATAGATGTTCCTGTAGGGACCCAGCCACACCTGCTCGTCATTGACATTGGTGCATCATCCTGTCCACATCGCTCAAGTAGACATTCCTCTTTGAAATTTTGATGCCTGCTTTAGAGCAGAGACAGCTTCAGAATTAGGAGCCTCTTCTTGTTGCTGTTTTTCAGTTGTTCAGTCCTGTCTGCCTCTTTGTGACGCCATGAACTACAGCATGCCAGGCCTCCCTGTCCTTCACTATTTCTCAGAGTTTGCTCTAACTCACATCCATTGAGTCAGTGATTCTATTCAATCATCTCGTCCTCTGTGGTCCCCTTCCCCTCCTGCCTTCAATATTTCCCAGCATCAGGATCTTTTCCAATGGCTGTTCACATCAGGTGGCCAAAGTATTGGAGCTTCAGCTTCAGCATCAGTCCTTCCAGTGGATATTCAGGGTTGATTTCCTTTAGGATGGACTGGTTTGCTCTCCTTGCTGTCCAAAGGACTCTCAAGAGTCTTTCCCAATGCCACAGTTCCAAAGCATCAATTCTTCAGTGCTGGTATTAGGTCAGTGGAAGCTGCACATTTCAGGATGCACCAGAGTTTAGTGTCCACTGGATGCCATGCTGTTATGCTGGATGTATTTTCCTTTCAGGTGCTGTGTTGGTTAAGGCTTAGTTGCACTCAATAGAAACAACTCTGGGTAGCTGAAGGGAAAAGGATTTATTACCGGTCTTAGGTGGCCTACACAATAATTAATAGTGCTGAAGGAACAGGATAAGCCCTCAGAAACAATTCTCAGTTCTCAGAATCAGACCTCCTGCTGCAGTGAATCTCCCCTGGTTCTCTCCTGAGAACTCAGATTCAAGCTTAGGTCTCATCCAAGTGCATCTGATCGAAGGAACCTGGTCATGTTAGATCCCTAGGCACAAGTGAGTCCAGGAAATGTCGGGTTTAACTTTCATAGTTTCTGCAGGATCAAAAGACACACAGAAGAGGGACTCCCCTGGCAGTCCAGTGGTGAAGACTTTGTCTTCCCATGCAGGGGGTGCAGGTTCGATCCCTGATGGGGGAGCAAAGATCCCACATGCCTTCTGGCCAAAAAATGAAAACATAAAGCAGAATCAGTATCATAACAAATTTACGATGAAAAAACTGCTGCTGTCTTTAAAAAAAAAAAAACACACACACACACACACAGAAGGGAAATCAGAACAGTAGCCAATTGAGCAAATCTCCCATACCCATCACTAGAGTGGGCATAGTCACAATATCATTGTCATTGAACAACTGATGAAACTTATATCCTCGAGGCAAACATCGTGTTACTGATTGGAAATGGAGGGCCGTTGATGGGAACAAAGCTTTGAAGACAATTTTGCCAAGTACACCGGAAACCAGGTCAATATCACTACACCTCTTTTTAACAGTATCACAACATTTGTTACATTGTCGAAATGCTGCCTCCTTAGAATCCTGGAACTTCAGGGGACTCTGGGGATGAGCCTGTTCAGCCCCCCTCATTTCATCGAGCTTGTCGCATAGCTAGCTAAGTACTTTTTCAAGTCTTCCCAACTAACATGCGTGTTTGAGGGGACTGTGTCTTAGTCATCTTTTGATCCCCAGTGCTAAGCTTGATTCCAGGTGTGGAGTGGGTGATACATAAACAAGGAAAGGACCAAGAGGTGGGACATTGCAGGAGGAAGCTGAGGCCCATATAGGAGAATGCAACTCACCGGGGATGGCCCACACTGCCTTTGGGAAAGGACCAGGTGAGAGCCCAGACACCCTATCTCTGTGTGGCATCTTCCCTCCCCAGGAGGGAGGTCAGGGTCAAGAGAAATAGCCACAGTGACGAGCCTGTCGAAGGGAATCTCCCTTTTCTCCAGAGTCTTCTGTGGCTACCACTGCTGCTACCAGCCCAGAAGGCTGACACGTTAGGAGGGAGTGAAGCTAGGGAGAGGCATTTACTGTGAAAAAGAGAGCCCCTCTCCCCCTAAAAGATGCAGAGACTGAAGTGCAAAACCAAGGGCTCTGGAATTAAGAGAGAAGAGGAAAAGGGGCAGCAGATGAGAGGAGCCCAAGAGAGGGCAGGGTCCCAGCGGCACCCCTGAGAAGGGCTATCCCTCTAGCCTGGATTTTTTTCTGGGTTTGCCTGATGCATCAAGCAGGCATCGAAAGACAAAGAGCCTGAAGCCAGGATGTGAGCCCATCTCCTTGTCTCTCCAGCTGACTTTGCATCACCTCCTGCCGTCTGGAGCCCAGCCTGGCTCAAGGGGGAGGCGTGGTGCTCACTGCCTCCTGTGAGGATGTGTGCTGTAGCTCCTAGCACAGCCCACATGACAGGTAAACGGCCACATGGGCGGTTCAGCCCCTAGATTCCTCCCCAGTAATCTTCTCCAACGTCTCTTGGGCTGCCTTACACCTCACTGGGTATGGATAAAACTGTCTATTAGTGAGTCTTTATTGCTCTTTGGTAAGGAAATTGTATGGAAATAGACCAAGCATTGCTGTTCCGAGGTTAAGTACTTTTCACTAGGCTGATGAATAACCTACTAGGGTTTTTTTTTTTTTTTAACCTATCATCAGTCAAAATAATACCGTTGATATTTAAATTGTCACTCCCACCCCAGCAATAACAAATGATACACAGTAGGACATTTATTATAATGAGCACGTACAGACTCAGTCGTGGAAGGGTACCTAGATGGGTGTTTATACTAGATATATATTCTTATAATCACATGCTCCATGGGGCATGAATGTCTCAGCAGAAATCCTCTGGAATAATATTCAGAGCAAGAAAACAAAACCACTGGCAACCTTCCTTTGCTGATCCAGTGAGGGTAGACTCCATCTAGGGGATGGTATGGCTGCCTTCCTCCCCAGGCTTGACTGGTTGGTGAACACACACTGGCTCTGTTCCCTTCCTACGCATGAAGAATGCACTTGGATTTTATTACCATGAGGCGAAGGTGCTGTGCAAAGGAGAGCAACTGGATTTTCTAATGTCGACCATGTGCTGAGTACCATGTGTCACCTTGGTTAACTTTTTGAAATACGTAACAACCATGGGGAAAAGAGGTTGCTGCATTCACCTGATCAGTGATCAGACTCCCAGAAATTAAGGTAGAATACTCTCCCTCCCACCATAAATGACTGCACCATTCACTCATTCAGTCACCAGTGAAGACTGCCTTGTACAGTTGCACAGGTGTGCACTGCCCAGCTGTGAAGGGCTCAATTCCTGTAGACAACTGTGCAATTTGGAAGTTTATAACTTGCACAGTTGTATGAAGTACATTAAGTACTGAGGGTAGGGAAGCAGGAAGATACAACCTTATATACATAACATGAAGGTATCTGTGTATGAAGTGTGTATTATAGAATATCACTGTGATTGAACTCTGGTCACAAGTTTCAGGATTTGAAGTCTAAGTGAGACAGTCATCTTGTGTATCTGATGCTGGGTCTCCCAGGCCCTCTTGTGGAGGAGAGGCTTAGACTTTCTCCAAAGGTGATGCACAGAGTCACATCTCCAGTGTCGTCCTCCTTACTTCTGGCCCCTTTCTGTCGGCTCTGATTCTCCCACACGCGTTGCCCAGACGCAGTGCCTTGCCTTGTGCTTTGTCTGTGTCAGAGCCTGGACATCCTCTGGCTTCAGCCACACTTGCTTGATTCTCACGTCTTCCTGAGGCTCGCTCTGGGGGTCCACCCCTAATTTCAGCCTCATTACTCCCACCTCGGCGCTGACAGCTGGCGGCGGTCTCGCCCCATTATGTGGCTGAGTTAGGATGCAGAGAGGTTAAATACTTGGATGGTGCTACCTCAGCTGAAAACTTCTCTGCATCTTTTCTTTGGGGGAGTTTCTGTAGAGCCTGGACTCAGCCTCCTGTTGCTTCTTCAAACTTGAGACTCTCCATCTTTGGGGAATGGATATGAATTAGGGAGACAAAGTCATTGGAGGATGGGAGTAAGTTGTGTCAATCAAAGTAAGATGTGACTATAAAAATGGAAGCTAGTGTTGTTATATGCCTATAACCTGTCAATGGTTATGTACTTTTTATTGGAGTATAATTACTGTATAATTTATTGGAATACAATGCTGTGTTAGTTTCAGCTGTACGATAACATGAATCAGCTATTGTTTAGTCACTAAGTCACATCCACCTCTTTGTGACCCCAGGGACTGTAGCCCGCCAGGCTCCTCTGTCCATGGGATCCTCCAGGCAAGAATACTGGAGTGGGTTGCCATTTCCTTCTCGGTTATAAGTATACCTGTATCCCCTTTCCTCCTGAGTCTCCTTCCCCCACTTCTAGGTCAGCGCAGAGCCCTGAGCTGAGTTCCCTGCACTGGGCAGCAGCTTCCCACTAGCTGTCTATTTTGCACATGGTAGTTCCACTCTCTCAGTTTGTCCCCCTTCCCCTCCCCGCAGTGCCCACTTGCCCATTCTCTGCATCTGTGTCTCTATTCCTGCCCTGCAAATAGGCTCATCTGTACCATTTTCTAGGTTCCATATCTATGTGTTAATGTACAACATTTGCTTTTCTCTTTCTGACTTACTTCACTCTGTATGACACACTCTAGGTCCATCAGTGTCTACAAATGACCCAGTTTCACTCCTTTTTATGGCCGAAGAACATTCCATTGTATGTAGTTACCACAGCTTCCTTATCCATTCATCTGCCCATGGGCATCTGGGTTGCTTCCAGGTCCTGGCTGCGGTAAGTAGTGCTGCAGTGAACACTGGGGTCCATGCGTCTTTTTAAATTATGGTTTTCTCAGGGTATATGCTCAGTAGTGGGACTGCTGGGTCGTGTAGTGTTTCTATTTTTAGTTTTTAAAGGAACCTCTATACTGTTCTCCATTGTGGCTGTATCAATTTGCAGTCCCACCAACAGTGCAAAAGGGTTAACAGTTTCGTGTTTTCTCCATTTAGAATGGGGACAAAATTGAGAGACGTTTTCCAAAAGAGCAGACCAGTACTCATTTCAATTGCCAAGATCATGAAAGAATAAGGAGTAGCTACAGATTGGAAGAAGCTAAAGAGATATAACAACTAAATGCATTGTGGGATCTTAGGTTGGATTCTGAGACCAAAAAAAAAAAAAAAATGCTAGAGGAAAACTGCTATAATTCAAGTGATGTCTAGCATTTGAGGAATAGTATTTCACCAATGTTGATTTCCTGGTTTTGATCCCTGTACTGTGGTTCTGTATGTCATTAACTTTGGAGGAAGCTGGGTGAAGGGTATAGAGGAGGGTTATACTATTTTTGTAACTGCTCTGTAATCTTAGAAATCTTTCAAATAAAAGTTAAAAAAAATAAAAAAATGTGGGCAGGGCACCCCATTGGGAATGAAATGAAATGAAATGTCATCTGATTTGAAATCCCTCTGCCTGCCAGTAGTTTGTATAGTTGCAAGGAAAATGGGTCACTGTTTTGTGAACCCAGAGCATTTTGCTGTCACTGACTCCTCTGGTTTGAGAATAAGTAGTTGGAATTACCCTATCTGTCCCAATAACCTATATTCATCATCCGCTCTCAGTTTCACCCTGGCATCCCCGGGGTCAATACACATCCACGGCCCATCCTCACTCTCAGACTTGTTCTCCCAGTTGAGATGATTATCCGCTCAACAGACCTCCCAGAAGCCCTCTCACAACTGCATTTCCAGGGCCAGATTCTAGCCACGGGTGGGCTCCCCCCTCCCTAGGCTCCACCCCAGTCAGACCTCAGCCCAACCCTTCAGCTAGCAGACAATAGCCACAAAACTAGGATTCCAGATACACTGGAGCAAAAACAATGTTATTGGACAAAGTGGGTAACTTTCCAAGGAGGTGGGTTTGAAATGCAGCATGCTTTAACATGTATGCATGCATGCATTGCAAATGTGGCTTTCCCACTTTACAGCCATGACTTTTGTATGTTGTAAGTGGCTTCAGTCCAGTTAAAGTCACTATAAGCCTACTTTTAAAAGCTGGATAAAGACGCGTTTTGTTCAATATAAACTCATTTGTTCAATGCCACCACAGAGCAGATGCTGTACAGTGTCACCGCAGCACAAAGCTGATTAAGAAATGCTGTTTGTCCTTGAAGAGGCTTCCCAGGTGGCACAATGATAAAGAATCCACCTGCCAATACAGGAGACACAAGAGATGTGGGTTCAATCCCTGGGTCGGGAAGATCCCTTGGAGCAGGAAATAGCAGCCCACTACAGTATTCTTGCCTGGAGAATCCTATGGACAGAGGAGCCTGGCAGGCCACAGTCCATGGGGTTAAAAAGAGTCGAACATGACTGAGTGACTTAGCACACACCCTTTATCCTTGAGCAGCACAAAGTATGGTGGGGTGAGATGCCACCATATGAAGTTTAATGTGGAAAGGAGCGGGAGGGAGGAAGGGAGAGACTTGGGCAAAATCACTTTTTCCCTGGAGCAACAAAAGGCATTTGGTAGATGCTGCACAGAATCTCAATGATGTTGGAAGGAGGAAATGGTCTCTGAGTGTGTCTCATCTTGATACGCAGTATTAGGAATAGCAACTCAGGTTTCTCCCCAAAGTTCCTCCTTTTCAATGCCCTTCTCCTGGCCATATGTGCAGGTAACCTGCTAAGTGATAATATCCCTTTAACATGGTGTGACACGGCTCTCCAGCAGGCCTGCCCATCACCGTCATCTGGGGAGCATCAGTCAAACTTCAGGATCCCGAAGTCCCTACCTATCCAACCCAAGACCCCAATTCGGTGGGATGAAAGAGCTACCTACCCCTTATTAGCATCTGGTTTGTTTCAGGATTGGATGTTCCCCAGTTACCCTTTAACCACAGGGTCTGCCTTGCTGTGGGCGCTTGCCCAGAACAGCAAAGAGTGAACAGGGAGGGTCAAGGCCACCACTGGGTACAACCCCAGGGGGCGCCAGGCTTTTGGAATGCCTTGTGAGCATTGCCTCCTGTGCTGAGGTCTGGTAGACCAGGGTCCCAGGCGACAGTGTGGATGGTAATCTAGGGGCTAAACTCTTTCCTGTATCATAAACTAGTGCTACACATTAGTCCTGAGAGGATTCAGATTGCTGAGATGCCGGGAGAGCCAGAGATACTGTCGCCCTGAGGTTGGAGCCACTTCTGAAGCCAGAAAGGAACTCACAGAATCCACCAAGGCACAGAGAGCAGGAGCCGGACCGCTGGGCTAATGGGTCCTCTGGGAGCTCTGAGCCCTCGCGGGCCGAGCGTGCAGACCCTGCCCGTCCTCCTCCGTCAGCATTTTGTGTCCACTGCACAGCTGCGGAGGGACTATGAATATTCATCCCCGGGCTGTGCTGGAGCCATTGACTCTCCGAGTATGCAAAATCAGAACCGACTCGGCCCCCGAAGGGAGGGGAGATTCCCCCAAGAAAGCATCTGATAGAGTGGGCTGAACAGTTAAAGGGGTGGGGAAGATAATGCTAGTGACGGAAAATGGGAGGAATCTTGCAGAAATGAGTTCCGTTTCTGCACAAGCTTGCAAGATGCCATCCTAGGGGAAGAGACCTGTGGACTAAGAGACACACAGAGTTGGCCCAAAGATGGGTTGAGTAGAGCTCTGGCTCACCCCCTTCCCTTTGCCCTCTACCCTCTACCCTCAGGCAGAGAGAAGAAAGGCGTTCAAATCCATGGGGTTGGGAAGAGTCTGACACGACTGAGCGACTTCACTTTCGCTTTTCACTTTCATGTATTGGAGAAGGAAATGGCAACCCACTCCAGTGTTCTTGCCTGGAGAATCCCAGGGACAGTAGAGCCTGGTGGGCTGCCATCTATGGGGTTGCACAGCGTCAGAAGCAGCTTAGCAGCAGCAGCAACAGCTAGAAGCAATTAGAGGTAGATAATTATATCAATAGGGATCTTCCCTGTAGCTCAGTTGGTAAAGAATCCACTTGCAATGCAGGAGACCTGGGTTCAATCCCTGGGTTGGGAAGATCCCCTGGAGAAGGGAATGGCTACCCACTCCAGTATTCTGGTCTGAAGAATCCCATGGATAGAGGAGCTTGCTGGGCTACAGTTTGTCGGGTTGCAAAGAGTCGGACACGACTGAGCGACTAACACTAACAAACTATATCAACACAGCCACACATGCACAGTGGAAAAATGCTGTTCCTCACTCAGTACCTACTATAGGCTAAGTGTTGTTGTTTTAGTCGCTAAGTTGTATCTGACTCTTTTGCAACCCTGTAGACTGTAGCCCACACAGCTCCTCTGCCTATGAGGTTTCCCAGGCAGGAATACTAGAGGGGGTTGCCATTTCCTTCTCCAGAGGATCTTCCCAACTCAAGGATAGAACCTGTGTCTCCTGCATTGGCAGGCAGATTCCTTACTACTGAGCTACCTGGGAAGCCCATATAGGCTAAGTAGTTTGCGTTTTTATTTCATTTAATCCCAATAATGACCCTGCTAGGGCAGCTACATTGTCTCCATTTCACAGATAAAGAAACTGAGGCTCAGAGAAGTTAAGCATCTTTGTTGCAAAGTCATGTACCTAGGAAGAGGTGGATTCAGGAGGTGACTTCAGGTTTTTCCAGGTCTAAAGTCCATGTTTTTGCCTTACCAAGCTTCTGCCTCTTATGACATGATCTTAAAAGAATCCCAGTATTGCAGAACGTGTGGGTTAGACACTGGTTCACAGCATTCTGGAAGATAATCAGAGAAGACACCCCACCCAGACCAGCCTGGAAAGGCATCCAGGTTTCAACCATGCCTGCATTATGAAGGCTTTTAAAGAACTCTTTGCCTGCCAGCCCAAACTAAACTAGGCAGCCTCCTGGGGGTCAGCTTAGGCTCCATCTTTTCTTAAAAGAAGGCCAGTCTCACATGTACAGGGGTCTTTCCTATAAGTGGTATGTACTGCTTCAGCACTTACCACTGGTCGGACAAGGGGTAAGCACATGGCTTGGAGGAAATTCTGTCCTTGCCCCTATACTGCTGCTGCTGCTGCTGCTGCTGCTGCTGCTGCTGCTGCTGCTACTGACCCTCATTTTAACTTAGATGGGCAAATAGAAGAACAGAGGATTTCAACAGCTTGCTCAGAGCCATGCACTTAGAAAGCCCAGAGCTTGGATATAAAACCTGGGAGTCTGACCTTTCCCAATATGAGCCAGAATTATAGGATGGGCAGCAGAACATGTTATCCCAGAGCTCCGTGAGTTCTAGGAGTTGAGACAGAGTTTACCATTCATGCCAACAGTCAGAACTGGAAGGGTCTGGGAGTTTACCAGTCCCCATCCTTGTGAACTTCTAGGGAGACTGAGGCCCAGCAAGGACCAGTGTCTCGTCCACTGTTGTGCAGTGACTTAGTGCTAAGCTGATCCTTTGTTTATAGCCAAGCTGTCTTGACTATAGCACTTCTTATCCAGTCACGTGCCAAATGCCAGCTGATTATTCACTCTACTATGATTAACTCCGTTTTACAGATGAGGAAACTGAGGATGATTAAAGTTAAGGGACTAGCACTCACCCAGCTAGTGAGTGTTGAAGTGTGGATTCAAACTCAGGCCTGAATGACTCTTCAAATGTGGGCTCATAACCACGAGGGGGTGTCAGTGTGACTCTAGCAGTGGGGGCACCTGGTGAGAGAGGAGGACAGCCCCAAGGTGCATCTCACTCTGCTGGGGTCTGTTCTGGCCTCGGAAGTACGTAATAGTGCACATCATGAGGTCCAGAGCATATGCACACATGTGAACAGACACACGTACACGTGTGCATGCACGCACACACACACACACACACACGCACACATGCACACACACACACAGCATCACTTGGTCTTTCCCCCTTCTTCTCCTCCTCCAGAGCCCCAACAGGCTTCCCCACCCATTATCTCAAATGCACTCTGGGTTTGTACCCAGAAGCTTAATTTCACATCTGGCAGGAAGCAATTGCGCAAAGTTGCTGAATCCTCCACCCCCTTAGGGGGTTCATCAAACCCCATCATCCCAGAAGTGTCAAAATATTTTCCATTCCCCAGCAAAAACAAAAGTAGCACAGAGTCGGAAAGTCCATAACAATAAAAACCCTAAAATCAAGCAGCTTTAAAATCAAATTCTCCTTTGGGGATCTATGGGGTTATACGTTTTGCCCAAAGGGGATGTGACTGACAAAACCCATGTAGTCAATACCTGACGTCGACGAAGGTGAAGCTTTGGAAGAGGAAGCGCTCTGAAACCCACACCAGATGGAGAGGGCCACCGGTCGGCATGGTTTTATGAGCTCAGGGCAGGATGGGACTGCAGAAAGATTGGGAAAAGATTTGTTGAGTGTCTTCTACCGCAAAATGCGTATAAGTAGCATCACTGAATCCTTACAACACCCTAAAGTCTGATCCATTTTACCTGTTTTATACATGAGGATTCTGGACTAAGAATCTAAAATTCAGAGATTTTTGTCCTAGGTCTGCTACTAACTAGCTACGCAGCCTTAAATCAAACTATAGAAATCTAAATTGGGCTTTACAATCATCAGCTATTTCCTGAAATAGTGAGTACTCAGCCTATGTCTGGCTTGTCCTTGCTTAGTCAGTCATATCTGACTCTTTTGCAGCCACATGGATTGTAACCCACCAGGCTCCTCTGTCCACGGGATGTCCCAAGCAAGAACACTGGAGTGGGTTGCTATTTTCTTCTCCAGAGGATCTTCCCCACCCAGCGATCAAAACTTGGCCGCAGCACTGACAGGCAGATTCTTTACCACTGAACCACCTGGGAAGCATTATGTCTGGCTACCTTTCTGGATTTTCCCCCTGGCTGATATTTTTAATTGATCATACTGCTCTTGCCCAGGAATCCTGGATGAAATGTCAGAATCCTTCTCAACATAGCTTTGTAGGTGACCACATTGTTTGCTTTGAAATTGGCACAGGAGATAAAATCTATGTGCCATTCCTGACCTAGGTCCAGTCTTTATGTTTAAGATGAGGCTTTTAAGCCTCAGAGAGGAGCAGTAACCTGCTAAAATCACACAGCAAGTAAGAGGCCGGTCACAACTCAGGGCTCAGGACCCAAGTACATTACCCAACACAGACCCTCATGACGAAAGTGATCCTACAAGCTCCCTGTGGCATCATAGCTCATTTTCATTATTTTTGACCAAGTAGATTTAAGTTCTGGAAACAGTGCCTTAGGCTCTTCTTCCAAAATGCCCCTTCCAGCTGAGCAGCCAAGACGAACACGGTACCCAGCCAGTTAATGTGTGCCTGGCAGGAGCACAAAACTAACATTTTATTTCCCTTCCATAGTATGTAATTTCTTTGGAAGTTGAAGTGTAATGAAATTGGTGTTTATTATAATTAATAAAAGCCCCATAACTTTAAATTGGGTCATAAATCTTGCAGGGAAATCCAATACCGCTGGAAGAGTCATTCCTTTCCCAGAAGGAGCTCTTCAGAGGAAAGAGGCAGCGGGCTCCCTCCTCCCAGAGGCTGGCTGTGTGCACCGGGGTGGCTGGCTCTCTGCTGCCAACCTATTCAGGTCACAAGCAGAGCACGATCAACTCGTGGCTCTACAAATGGGGAAAATGTACCTTAGAGCTGCGCCTGTATATCGGGCTCAAGCGCAAGTATTGTCTGCGTTATCAACCTAGCAGAGGCTTAGCTTGAGAAATAAAACTGTGTGTTTTCTATGTGCCAGACTGTGTTGGAGAGAAGGAAGATGCTTCTTCCTTCCTACCCAAGGACACCACAGGCGCTCATGGTCTGGTGGAGAAGGCGTGCTTATAAGCGGGCGTGTACAATTTAGCGTGGATTGTGCAGGTATAGGAGTATAGCGATAAAGTAGTGGACCTTGTCTTTGAAAGATGTAGAGAGCGATGGAGATTACTAAAAGGAGAGAGCAGATGGTGGTAAGAGGGCTTTAAAAACCAACTAAAGCTTACCAGGTGCCTACAACTATTCTTCCTGTATGTCATGCTCATTGCTGCCCCAGGGCCTTTGCACTTGCTGGTTCCTCTGCCCAGAATACTCATCCCAGATCTTTGAGTGGCAGGTACCTCCACCTTCAGAGTTCAGTTCAAATATTATCTCCTTGAAGGGCCTTATCGCCCATCCTAGCTCATGATTCTTCTCCCCAGTCTTTTGCTACCACTCTTTTTAGTTTCCTTTACAAAGCTGGCCACTCTGTGAAGTGACTTTATTTCCTGGTTCAGTTCTGTTTCCCAAACGGCCAGTACAATGTGAATGCTGTTACAAGAAACTTGTCTCATTTATTCGCTCATGCTGTCCTCATTCCTAGAACAATTCCAGGCACAATTAATAAATATTCTAGGAAAAGATTCATGAAATTGCCTGGCTCGTTAAAAGAAATTTGTTTTGAAGCAGATTACAAAATTGCAAGCAGTGTAAGAAGGAAAAGTAGTTTGAAGATGCCAAAGCAAAAGAAAACCAAGGGCAGAAAAATAAAATATCCACTGAATAGCTCCAAGGAAGGATGCGAGAGCAGAGAAATGCTTAATAGAGGGACTTCCCTGGCAGGCCAGTGGTTAAGACTCCATGCTGCTGCTGCAGGGGGCATGGGTTCCATCCCTGGTCCAGGAACTAAGATCCCACATGCTGGGCAGTGTGGCTAAAAATTAAAAAGAAAGAAAGACATGCCTAGAAGTCCTAACTGGTAGCAGGATATGTACTGCAAAGCCACCTTCTTCACATTCCCCCTTGAGTTCTTTAGTTAAGTCTTCAAAGTTCATTAAAATAAATAAGCAAGTAAATAAAAACTTACCAAACCAGGAGTGGGGTCAGTGTATGCATTTCATAAGCCTTAACATCTTGCTGGAGGTTGGTAGCAAAGTTGGTTTTGTGCTTCCTAATAGCCAGAACATGAAGGAAAATGGAATTTATTAACTTTCAAACCTCAGTGACTGCGATAAACCCAAGGCCATTGTTTAAGAGAAGCTCAGGTTTTCCTGGACCTGAAACCTGAAAGCTGTTTTCCCCATTGCTCCTTAGAAGGGGAAAATGTTATGGCATGGTGTACTCGAGAGCATCCTTTAAGTGTATTCAAGAGAGAGATTCACTTAACATCTTTCCTTATAGCAGGCCAGTGACCCACTGCCAAAATGCAACTTGGTAAAAATCTTTCAATAAACATTCAAAACCATGCCATTTAAGCTCACCTCTGATGGGCTGACCAGGATGAGATGGAGAGCATCTTAGAGAATGGAATATATTTAGGTGCTCCGTGATGCATGCATATGTATTTACAGTCATTACATCTTCTTCACGATTTGACCCCTTTATCATTATATAATGACCTTTGTCTCTTATCATAGTTTTTGACATAAAGTCCATTTTGTCTGATATAAGTGTAGACACCCCTGCTCTCTTTTGGATTTTATTCCCACTGAATCTATTTTTCATTTCCCCCCTTTGAGTCTATGTATATCCTTGAAGCTGAAGTGAGTCTCTTGTAGCGAACATATAGTTGGGTCTTGTTTTTTAATACCTTCATCAATGCTGTGCCTTTTAACTGGAGAATTTACATTTAGACTAAAAATTGATAGGTAAGGGTGTGTGATGCCCTTTCATTATTTCTTGACTATCTCATAGTTGTCTTCTTGCTCTCTTCTCTGGATGTCTTCCTTGGTGAATCAATGATTTTCCAAAGTGGTGTGCTAGAATGCTTCTCTTTTTGCTTTGTGGTTACCATGAGGTTTATATAACAAATCTCACTGATAAAACAGCCTATGTTATTGGATTGGCCAAAGAGTTCATTCAGGTTAAGGTATAATGGGAAAACCTGAACGATCTCTTTGGACAACACAATAAGCTGATACCAACTTCAGTTGTGTGCAGAAACTGTGCCCTTTTATACCCCAGTCACATTTTATGTTTATGATGTCAGATTTGCATTTTTGTATTATATATCCACTGCCAAATTATTATAGCTATTTTAAATACTTTTGTCCTTTAACCTTTATCCTTGAGTTATGTAGTTAATACACGGCTGTATTAGAGTATCCTGGATTTGACTATAAACTTACTTTCCACCTATGTTTTACATTTTCATGTTATTCACCAGCATCATGTCAACTCAGCTTAAAGAACTCTGTGCAGTATTTCCTGTAAGGAAGGGCTAGTGGTGATGGACTCCCTCAAATTTTGTTTCTTTGGGAAAGGCTCTTTCCCTTCATTTCTGGAGGACAGCATGCTGGGTACAGTAGTCTTGTTTGGCAGATTTTTTCTTTCACCACTTTGAGAGTATCATTCCACTCTCTCCTCACCTGCAAGTGTTCTGCTGAGAAATCCACTGATAACCTCATGAGGGTTGCCTTGTAGTGAGTTTTTTTTTTTTTTCTCTTGTTACTTTAAAAAATTCTTTCTTTGATTTTAGACTGTTTCATGATAATATGCCTCATAGGACAGCATTTGGGTTGAAAATTTTTTAGGAGGTTCTATGAGCTTCGTGAACTCAGATATCCAAATCTCTCCCCAGACTAGGGTAGTTCTCAGCCATGACTTCTTTAAGTAAACCTCCTCCCCCCTTTATCCCGCTCTTCTTCTGGGAGTCCAATAATGCATAGATTATTTCCCTGGTATCTCATAATTCGGGAAGATGTTCTTCACTCTTTTTTATTCTTTTTTTTTAAAATTCTTTTTGATCTTCTGGATGGATAATTGCAGCTGACCTGCCTTCTAGTTTGCTAATTATTTTCCTTCTGTTTGAGTCTGCTGTTGAAACTCTCTCATAAATTCTCCAAATAGACAAAGCATGGAAATAACCAAGTGTCCATTAATATATGGGCTTCCCCAGTGGTTCAGATAGTAAAGAATCTGCCTGCATTGCAGGAGACGTATGTTCGAAACCTGGGTCAGGAAGTACCCTGGATTAGGAAATAGCAACCCACTCCCGTATTCTTGCCTGGAGAACCCCATGGACAGAGGAGCCTGGCAGGCTACAGTGCATTGGATTGCAAAGAGCGAATAGAGAAAATTCACAAAGAGAAGAGGATCCTGCCTTCTGCAATAGCGCAGGTAGACCTTGAGAGCATTAAGATAATTGAAATGAGTCACACAGAGACTTACATGTAAAATCTTTATAAAAAGCTAGATTCATAAAAACAGAGAGAGGAACTGTGGTTGCCGGGGCCTGGGGGTTGGTGGAAATGGGGGAGATTTTGATCAAAGTGTACAAAATCAAATTTTAAGATGAATACATTCTCAGGATCTAATGTACAGTATGCTAACTACAATTAGCGATACTGTATTAAATATTTGAAAGTTGCTAAGGAGTTAACCGTGCTTACCACATACACACACACACACACACACACACACACACACAAAAGTAATTATGTGACGTGATGGAGGTATTAACTCACATTATTGTAGTCATTTCACAGTAACGTGTATCGAGGCAACACACTGCATACCTTAAACTTACAACGTTATGGGTCAATTCTATCTCAATAAAGCTGAAGGGGGAGAAGAAATGGAAAGACTGTCTGCCTTTCAGACAGTCTTCTGTTTCTCCCAACTGAGTTTTTAGAAAGACTAGGATGTAAGGAGAGCACACTGGCCTTCCCCTCCGAAAGTGCCCGGGAATGCACTCTGGTGCCCATGGGGAGCAGCTCCCTCTGTTCAACCCTGCTCAGGATAGGATGGGTGCCTGCCTTGGACGATTAAGGATTATGGAGGAATCTGGAGAGGCAGCCACCCCACCTCTCCACTGGGCAGGGCTGAGTTTCTCCTTTAATAAATTCTCTGCTTTGCTGTCTGTACATATGGATCATCAGGGTCCCAAAGCTGGAGACCTAAAATCGGCATGTTTCAGAGGAGGGAACCCAAGAATTCCCACATCAGACCACCTGAGGCACTGGTGCAAACAAAGACCCCTGTGCCCTGGACCCCTGCATACGTTCTAAGTGGCTTTGGTCATATCCAACTCTTTGTGACACCATGGACTGTAGCCTGCCAGGCTCCTCTGTCCATGGAATTCTCCAGACCAGAATACAGGAGTGGTTGCCAGGACCTCCTCCGGTGCCCTGGACCTATGCAGTCTGAACTGCTTGGAGTGGGTCCAAAGAAACTGTATAACTAACAAGCTTCCAGGTGGTTATTCAGCTGCAATAGTTCTGACCTGAAGGTCAATGTCAACAATCAGTTCGGGGTTTTTTTTTTTTTTTTCGTTTTATGATCCCTGACACTCAGATGGGTGTTGAAAGTTCAAAAAGCACTTTCGCCACCAAACCCTTTCAAACCATCAGAGAGTCCTTGTAAAGACTGGAAAGTAGGTTCTCCCATTGGATGGGTTGGATAAGTGAGAATGACATGTTCAGATGTCTTTCCTCCAGGAAATATTCAGCTCTGGGCTGTGGCCAACTCCTCAGAAACAGCACTACTGGTGGTTCAGGCTCAGGCTCTGAAGATGACTGTCTGGGTCTGGTTTCTGACTCTCCACTCGTTGGCTGGTAAACCTGGGCAAGTTCTTTACTGGGCCTCCACTTCTTCATCTGCATGCTGTAAGCACAGGGGTTCTTGAGGAGCAAGTGGAAGATTGTTCTGAAAGCGCTTAGCACCACGGTAGCATATGGTATAAGCACACGATGAATGTTGGTTAACAGCATTATCTCACATCCTGGGTATTGGATAGAATTCAGCTGCAATAGAAGACATTGGCAAGGCTTTTGAGGAAATGCAGATGACATACACAGTTTGAGTGTTTACCCCAGTATCATTTGGAGAAATACAGGCAAAACAGGTGTCGGGTGCGGTTATGATGCTTGAATCTATTAATAATGACCTCCTGACCTCTTTTGCATACCTCTTAGGCAGAACATTCTCTCCCCCTGGGGAAGCCAGACAAAGCCAACCTTTTGACTGTCAGAGTCCAATAGGACTTTTTGCAATGATGGAAACTTCTAAACCTACGCTGTCCAATATGGTAGCCACTAGCCACAGGTGGCCGTTGGACGCTTGAAATGTAGCTAAGTGAGACCGAGGAACTGAATTTTATTTTAAAATATTAATTTAAATGTAAATAGCCGCTTGTGGCTAGTGTCCACCATATAGGACAATGCATCTTCAGATGGAGAAATATGAGCTCCATTTCATGGTCTTCCCAGGTGGCTCAATGGAAAAGAATCTGCCTGCCAAGCAGGAGACACAGGTTCGAGCCCTGAGTCTGGAAGATTCCCTGGAGAAGGAAATGGCAACCCACTGCAGTATCCTTGCCTGGGAAATCCCGTGGAAAGAGGAGCCTAGAGGGCTACAGTCCTTGGGTTTGCAAAAAGGTTGGACACAACTTAGGGGACATGACTTAGAGACTAAGCAATAACAACTGGGGTCAAGGGAGGTGGCCTCACCCTGGGCTGAGTCCAGCTCTAGACAAATGATGAAAGAAGGTTATGATTGTTTGGGCGACATTGCCCTTTTCCCATCCCCTTTTCCTGATTTGCATTATGGTGGCAGAGCTGGTGAGCTCCTGGAGGAGTGGGTTCTAACATTCTGAATTCTGACCTTTGCATGCTCAGGGTTTAGCATGGAGCCAATCACCTGAGGTTCATTAACTCAGGCTGAGTCTAGCTACCTCTTCCCTCATCTGTCGGGCTTGTCACATCCATGCTGTAGTGAGGACTGATTACCTGTTCCAAGGTGCCCAGCCTAACAATGGGCACTAATGAAGATTTTAAAGACAGGTGTGAAAATCTGATTGAAAAGGCAGACATAGGCAAAGAATTGCAACGCATATTAGTATTATCTCTGTAAGAAGCCAGACTGCCTTCTCATTGTAGAAAGGAGACTTTTTTTTTCTGAGAGAATTGTTTGCCGTGGGTTAAATTAAACTCATGTTCCAATATAAAATGCAACATAATTCAAGTCAACGTTGATAATGATGGAATCTTAAGAATTCTCTTTCACAGTAAATTACCTCTGAGATTGCAGGTACTCCTTATCAAAAGTAAATTCAATATAATACTAAACATGCAGAAGTGATAAATTATGGAGGGATTTCACTTTCCATCATTTGGTGCTTCTTAGTTTTGAGTTTCAAGTAGCAACTGTGACTTTAGAGAAGTTATTTCCTATCTCTGGGCTGCAGGTTCCTCATCTGAAAAATAAGGGGATATTGAACCAGATGCTCTCCAAGGAGCCTCCCAGCTCTGAAAATTTATCAGTCTCAGATTCCATGAAACTGATCTGTTTGGCCTTTCATTCTCCAGCGCCCTTGCCGCAAGAGAGGAACCTGCTAACTTAATAAACTGATGGGTTCCTAGGAGGCAGCTGCCAGGAGGAGGTCCCCTCCCATCCCTTCTTTACTCAGGAAGTACTTGCACTCAGCAACATGAGTTTGGAGCTGCCGCATCTATTCTTGAGGTTTGGGGAGAAGGGGAAGAAGTAAGAGGCCTTCTGTGTCCGTCTGCTTCCCCCATACAGAGGTCTCCTGCCCCATCCATGCTGGGACTGGTTGTGACAGAGAACTGCCCCCCGTCCAAAGAGAGTGATGGCTTCAGAGAAGGTCTTTTCTCCCTCCATCCTTAGCCTGCAGCCCCCTCCACTCACTCACCCCCATATTTAATGATCTCCAAACCTCTATCTGGCGTGCACTCAGAACCGCAGTTCAGGGAGGTTAACTGTACTTTAATTGGCTTTTTATCCAGGACACCTACATTGTCACCTGCTTGAGGACAGGTGGCTAACACCCCTGGCCCCTCCATGCCTCCAGAGCTGTTTCATCCACACCCTGCTTCCCTCCGCCCTCAGCACCACACTTCAGCACCTCTCTCCCCTTCTGGTCCATGCAGTCCTGGTGTTCCATGTGGCCAGCAATTCTCTTTTTGTGCTTGCCTCTGGGAATCCCAGTTCCTAGAGCCCTACCTGGGATACGGGATGGGTGGGGGAGGGTTAGGAGGGAAAATGGATCTCATGGCTTGTGTTAAGGAAATCTTGGGATCTTATGATGCAAAGGGACCGTGCAGGAGGTAAGACTGCCAACTTCATCTTCTGCTCATGTGAGCCTGCAGCCCTCACACTTGCTATGAGGGACTTTGGCCCTCACTGTCCCCCACCCGTCCTGACCTCTGTCTTGACTTCCATCCCCTGCTTTTTCAATCCCCTTCCTCTTCTTTATCCAGTTAACTCTTCCTCCTTTAGAATTCAACTCATCACATCTTCCTATAATCCTTCTCTGACTTCCCAACAGTTGTATCGTTTCACGTATCTATATGTCTGTATTGACAGGACAGTCTCTAAGTCCATTCATGTTGCTTTGCAATGTGAATAAGCCTTCAGGTCACCTGAAGGTCTTGTTAAAAATGCAGATTCTGCTTCAGAAAAACTGGAGTGAAGCCTGAGCATCCGGTGTCTAGCCAATGATGCCAAAACTGCTGTTTCAGGGAGGATACTTCAAGTATTAATAATAACAATTTACTCCATTTCTTATAGAAAGAGTGATACTTTTTAGTTACAAGTCTCAAAACCAAAGAGAACAGTGTAATAATGCTTTAGAGTTAGACTCCAGCCCAAATCTAACAGTCCTACTGTTTTACCATAGGCATAAACTTACCTTATTTTCCTTCTTAAAGCCTTGGATTGTTTGTCTGTAGAACTGAAGCAGTGTTCTACACACTCATGGATGTGTGTGTGTGTGTGTGTGTGTGTGTGTGTCTGTGTGAATGAAGATTCCATATTGAACATAGAAGATACTTCCAGGCTCATAGTAGGTCTGCAATACCAAGTTGTTTTTTCCCTTCTAAATGGAGCTGGTTTCCAGATTCACCATTTACTCTGTCTAATAAGTCAGACTTCTGTTCCTCCATAGTCAGAGCCCCTCTCTGGAAGACAGTTATATTCCTGCCCCTGACATCAGAAGTGGTCCCTTGCCTTCCCTTGCCCACTGAGATGTGAATAGGAGCAGGTGTGTCACTATGAAGCTACAACTTTAAGGGTTGGTGTGTCTTCATCCGTCTTCCATGAGACTCAGTAATGGAGCAACGGCTGCTCCTTTAGCCAGGGTCCCAAAGTGAAGGTGACGTGGAGTTGAGCTCCAATCAGCCTGCAAGGAGGAAACGTAAATTCTGAGAAGGAAACCTTTGTTTTTGAAAGATTTGGGGGATTGTTTATTACTGAAACATAACTGGTTTATTCTGACCGATAAATACTACTGCGCATAGATTGCCTTTCTGTCTTCCTTTCCACCTTATGCAAGGTACTGAGATGGTCACTGAGATTGCATGGATGAATGTGACAGCAGAGATGTCCTCCAAGCTTGCAGCGTTTAGTGAAGGAGCCAGAAATGTGAATTTCCAAAGATAGCATGCAAATAATTTCATTTAATTGATAGGTTTATAGTGGGGGTACTTCTGGGCTGCAGAAAGCAGATTAGTGACTCCTTCCCAAGAAATTAAGGCAGAGTTCATGGAGGAAGGAGAATTTGAGCTAGGTTTTGAAAGATGATCTTTTTAAAAACCTTGTTACAGTATATTACTTTCTTTTACAGGATTTTTGTATTGTTTATTTTTATGTTATATTTTATCTTATATTGGAGTGTAGCTGATTAACAATGTTGCGATAGTTTCAGCTGCACAGCAGAGCAGCTCAGTCATACATATGTATGTATCCGTGCATGCATTCTAAGTCACTTCAGTCATGCCCAACTTTTTAGGGCCTAAGGACTGTAACCCACCAGGTTCCTATGTCCATGGGATTCTCCAGGCAAGAATACTGGAGTGGGTTGCCATGCCCTCTTCCAGGGGGTCTTCACAGCCCTGGGAATGGATATGTATCTCTTATGTCTCCTGCATTGGCAGGTGGATTCTTTCCCACTAGCACCACCTGGGAAGCGCTACATGGATCCATTCTCCCTGAAATTCCCCTCCCATCCAGGCTGCCACATAACACTGAGTTCGCTGTGCCGAACAGTCGGTACTTGTGATTATTTTAAATATGGTGGTGTGTACATGTCTATCTCAAACCTCCTAACTATCCCTTACCCCCATCCTTCCCCATTGGCAACCATATGTTTGTTCTCTAGGCATGTGAGAGTCTGTTTTCATTTTCTAAACAAGTTCATTTTTATCATTTCTTTTTAGAGTCCACATATGAAGGGTGTCATAAGATATTTCTCCCTCTGTATCTGATTTACTTCACTGAGCATGAGAATGTCTAAGTCCAACCAGTGTGCTGCAGAGAGCATTATTTCATTCTTTTTAATGGCTGGGTGATATCCCACCGTATATATATACCACTTCTTTATCCATTCCTCTGAAAAAATAATCTTTGAATAAGACATCATAGTACATAGAATATGGTACACAGAACAGTGTATTTTTGAATCAGAATGTGAATTCTTGACTCTAGCACTCACTTGCTGTGTGACCTCAAGCAAGACATATTACTTTCCTCTTTTGCAATAGAGGGCTAATGATATGTCTCAGCATTGGGGTGGGAGGGGTGCTTACATAAAATAGTCTATGTTTAATTATTGCTTTATATGCATGCTTTGTACAACAGACACAATAATATGTAATAGAATAGGCCTACTTTGTAATGGGGCAGATAGTTATGCCTGCTTTCATTTTTGAAGACTTCCTTTATTCTAGTACCGTGCTTTGTACTTTATACATATCATGACATTTAAGCCCTTCAAAATCCTGTGTAGTAGGTATGACTGTTCTACCTGTTTGACAGAGAAGAAAATTGACTTCAAATGATTCAATAACTTACTTAAGTACAAACAGAGAGCAGGAATTGGGCATAGGAAGTATTGACTTCACACCATGTTCCTAACCATCCATCCACAGTCCTGCTTCCGTGGGTGGAGGGAGTGATCTGAAACTCTGCTGTGTGTGATGAAGCTCTTAAGTTGGGAACAAGGGTAAAATAGATGGGATGGGAAGCATTTTTGCGGCTTTTCATCCGGGATTACAGCGCAGGTTGGGATGATAAAATCTTTGAGGATGCTCTCACCACAGCACTGCGTTCCCGTGCTCTATACCTTTTATAACCACATAGGTAATGATCACACTCTCTTCACTCAATACAGCATATATCAAATGCAGGCAAGGCCTCCAGAGAAACACACAAATGAACTAGGCGTAGGAGTTTGATTGTATTCTTGGGGCTTTAGGGAATCATTGGTTTTGAGGAGGCAAAGAGAAGAGCGAATCTGCGCTTTGTAAGGGGAGAGCTGTCGCTGCTGTGGGGGACACACTGAAGATGGAAGAGCCTGCCTGCAGGGAGGCCAGGTAGGAAGCTAAAGGGATAGCGTTAGATCGGTCGGGTCAGAAAGGAAGAAGCTGGTGCTAGAGACGCTCCAAGGATGGGATTCACAGGCGTTCATAACGCTGGGAGAGGGGACGGGATCGGGCGAGGAGGCCCCAGGCGATGTCAGGGTTTGGAATCGGAAGAAAAGACTGCAGGGATGAAGAGGGGAGGGCTATTTACAGAGGTCTGAGCAGTGGGCAGGGAAGCACTGGCTCTGGAGAAGCATACCAGGGACAAAGCACATAGGGAGTTCTTGCTACCCCTGGGCGTGGAGGAGCAAGGCGAGGACGGGACACTACAGACCCAGGGAGGAGCTGGGAGGACCTTAGAACTCGGCCCCTTCTAGTACTGAGCGAGGCTAGGAGGAAGCAGAGTGGACGTGGGAGTGAATATCCCGACCTTCCTTCCAGCCTTTTTTTAAAAAATGTGTTTATAGATTTCCACTTTATTTCTTTCTTTTTTATTATAAATTTATTTATTTTAATTGGAGGCTAATTACTTTACAATATTGTATTGGTTTTGCCATACATCAACATGAATCCGCCACGGGTATACACGTGTTCCCCATCCTGAACCCCCCTCCCACCTCCCTCCCCATACTGAAGTATAATTGCTTTACAGAATTTTGTTGTTTTCTGTCAAACGTCAACAAGAATCAGCCATAGGTATACATATGTCCTCTCCTGCCCATCTCCCTCCCACCTCCCTCCCCATCCCACCCTTCTAGATTATCACAGAGCCCCTGCTTGAGTTCCCCGAGCCATACAGCAAATTCACATTGGCTATCTATTTTCCATATGGTATTGTAAGTTTCCGTGTTACTCTCTCCGTACATCTCACCTTCTCCCTTCTTTCCTCCCCCGGGTCCATAGGTCTGTGCTCTATGTCTGTTTCTCCATTGCTGCCCTACAGATGAATAACTCATCGGTACTGTCTTTCTAGATTCCATATATGTGCATCCGTATATGATCTTTATGTTTCTCTTTCCAACTTACTTCACTGCATAATAGGCTCTCAGTTTGTCACTGACTTAAATGTGTTCCTTTTTATGGCTGAGTAATATTTCTTTATGCATTCATCTGTTGATGGATATCTAGGTTGCTTCCATGTTCTAGTTATTGTAGAATGATAGTGCTGCAATGAACATTGGGGCATGTGCCTTTTTCAATTTTGATTTCCTCAGGGTATATGCCTAGGAGAGGGGTTGCTAGATCATACGGTGGTTTTATTCCTAGGTTGTTTTTTTTTTTTTTAAGGACTCTCCATACCGTCTTCCGTAGTGGCCGTATTGATTTACATTCCCACAAGCAATGCAAGAGGGTTCCCTTTTCTCCATACCCTCACTATTATGTATTTATTTTTAATTGAAGGATAATTGCTTTACAGAATTGTTTTGGTTTCTCCCAAACATCAACATGAATCAGCCATAGATATACAAATGTCCCCTCCTTCCAGCCTTTTAATCTCCCATTGACCATACCCAGCCTTCAGCCTTCAGCCAGAGGGCACGGGAGCCTAGATGACATGGTGCATAGGTCAGCCTCCTGGTGTCCAAAGTAAGAAAAAAAAAGGGCAGAGAAATGACTGGTGTAGAGTCGTGAACAAAGCATGCCAAGCTCAGTGCTCGGGCAGAGAGATAGTTGTATGGTTGCTCACTGGGCTCTGGATTTCCTGGATTTGAATCCTAAGTCTTGAACTTACTAATGTGACCGAGGGCAAGTTAATTTAGTTTTCTCATCTGTAAGAAAAGACATTTAATTGTTGTAAGATAGAGCATGGAATGGAGAAGGCAATGGCGCCCCACTCCAGTATTCTTGCCTGGAGAATCCCAGGAACAGGGGAGCCTGGTGGGCTGCCATCTCTGGGGTCGCACAGAGTCAGACACGACTGAAGCGACTTAGCAGCAGCAGCTGCAGCGGAGCATGGAACGCAAGTACTAAATGCAGGTGAGCTTTGGTTTGTTTTTCATTCTTTGTTTTACAGAATGAATGGTACATCCACTATTGCAGGGAATTCAGAGAGATACTTGCTGGACGTAGGTGCAACGGAAGTGCTGTCTTGAGTCTGGTTCTTATGGAGTCTATGGTTCTTGTGGACTGTTCATGGGGAGGTAGCCAGCAGGCAAACTGACGTGTGCATGGGCTGGGAAGAAAACTCATGGGGCTAGAAAAGATTCAGGACTCATCTGTGTGGCAGTGATGGTTCTTAAGACAGACCAATGGAAGAACTGTCCAGGGAAAATCTGTGGGAAGGAAGGATTTGCAAGCTTTCTGTACTTTGTGAGGCTACTGATCTATTTGCTCTGACTTAATCCTCCCATTGCAGCGAAACACGTAACACTCTACCTGGTCCCTCCTGGGTACAAATTCTGCTATGTATTAAATGATTGAACAGACCCAGAAGCAAAGTCTGCAGTCTTTATATGGCGCGAAGCCAACTGGTCCACTGGTAACATTCATTCACCAGAATTTTATTCAGTATGCAGATACAGGACATCAGACAAGAAGGAGAAAAGAGTAAAAATAAACAGTAAATGCCCTTGACCTCCTAGTAGCTGTTATCTATTTTAAAATGTTGAGATATGCTTTACCATTTACTGTGGCAAAGCACACACCGCTGGGTTTTGTGAGCTGAGAAATAATGTTGAGCTTCGCTCCCTAGATCAGAAAAGCAGAGTTAACATAAATTTGATGTGGAACTCAGATCCCAACCTCAACACATGGACTACTGGATTTAACAGCAGTGTTTCCAGGGAAGCTGCAGTTCTCAGAGAGGTGCATAGTGAGTCAATTCTGCAGAATCATTGAGTATCACGTGGCCTTTGGATAATAGTTTATCTGTGGGGCTAGGCTGGACTGCTCTACTCCTTTGCCCATCCAACTGAGGAGCAGACCTGGTTCAGCTTCCAAGTTCAAGGACAGCTGGACTGTGAGCTCTGCTCAAATGGAGACTGCCTGTTTCACACAACCCTCCCCCATGGTGTTCCCTGTACCTAGCACAGTGATGGCCATACAGGAGGTGCTCAACAAACAGCTGTCAAAGGAATGAAGATATAGGGAACTTAAGACAGGATAGTTAAGAAAATGTAATATTTATTGGAAAATGGGCTTTACCATTCATTCATTGAGCTGTAAGACCTTGGGCAGCTTACTTCACCTCCCAGTGATTCACTGTCCTCATCTAGCTAATGGAGATGGTCATTATTCTCCTTGTAGAGTTGTCCAAAGCATTGAAATTATGCAATAACATGCTGGTCCTGGATCAATGGATAGGAAGTTACAAAATATAAATTACTGCACTCAGGATTCTTATTGTTGTTTACTAGGTTTCGTTTTAAACCATGTGGTTCGTCACAGATGTCCTGGTTTGAATGGGACCCACAAAGTCTTGTTTCCTAACCTCGGCAGATGCAGAATGACCAGGTGCCCTCGGCACTCACACAGGCAAAGTCCCGGGGGCCTTCCCAGGTGGGAGACTCCACGAGGGGGACTCTACGGCTGCCTCCTCTCTGTACGTGACTCCTCAAGGAGTGGAGTGAGTACATCTCCTGATGTTTCCCTCCCACCATGATCCCGTGAGTTAGGGAAGATCGTAACATGAGTTCCATTTTACTGATGAAAACAGTTACGAAGACATAAAGGTAACACGGCCAGTAAGGACCACGGAGAGACCTGGAATCAAAGTCTGTGGCATCTTGGTTCCATACCCCTTTGATGAAAATGTGCCTGCTGCTCATTTAGGCTCACTTTCTTTTTCATTTTTGGTCGAATCACATGGCATGCTGCTGCTGCTGCTGCTGCTGCTAAGTCACTTCAGTCGTGTCTGACCCTGTGCGACCCCGTAGACGGCAGCCCGCCAGGCTCCACCATCCCCAGGATTCTCCAGCAAGAACACTGGAGTGGGTTGCCATTTCCTTCTCTGCCACATGGCGTGGAAGACCTTAATTCCCCCACCAGGGATCTATCCCACACCCTCTGCACTGGAGATCCAGAGTTTTAATCACTGGACTGCCAGGGAAGTCCCCAGGCCCATTTTTAATTCTTTATTTTGTATTTTAAATATGTCTGATGTGAAATGCCACCCTCTTTTCTTTAAAAAAATTCACAATTGAGAAATTTTCCTAATTCGCACATTTTTCTCCCCCTCCTTTTTTTTTTTTAGTGATAATCAATAAAGCTTCATTGCTCTTCACTGGACTTAAGAGATCTCCACTGAGTGATGTTATAAAAACTGGAATTGAACCACTCCGCGGCTCCTTTGCCCTCTCGAGGGGATTATTCTTAAAGAAAAGCACCATCCAGTTCATCATTTTCCTGTGGGCTGGGTTCCTTCAGCTGGCGTGAAACGTAGGGGCCAAGAGTTGAAATGCAGCCTCATTTGTTAAGCATCTTAGTACACAGCTGGGGGTCAGGGTTCAAGGAGGGCAGGACCTGGACAGGAAAGGGGTCTGGGAGGAAAGCAAGAAAGTGACTAACCCAGGACAGCTCCCTGAAGGCCTGGGTGAATGAGTGCGTATTGAGTAATAGAGACACAAGATCCTGGCTATGGGCTGAGAATTCTACTGGGAGGGGCAGCCTAAGTCATTCTCAAGGTGGTTTCTCTTTCTTTGTCCTTTTCTCTCTCTTTTGGGATGTCTTTCATCTTGAACCATTATTGCCAAAGGAAAGAAAGTGAAAGTGAAGTCGCTCAGTCGTGTCCGACTCTGTAACCCCAGGGACCATAGCCCACCAGGCTGCTCCATCCATGGAATCCGGGTCTCCCACATTGCAGGCAGATGCTTTACCATCTGAGCTACCAGGGAAGCCCATTGCCAAAGGAATCACATACTTTATATGTCCTTATGTACATGGTGATGAAAAATACCTGTGGTGAGAGAACCATGGGCTGGTGATCCCGGAGAAATGAGCCAAGAGCACTCTGGAAATCTTGGTTGCCTCTCAGAAACGTTTCTCTTTGTAAAAACCATAGTAATAATTGAAAGTCCAGCTGTCCTCAGAGCCTTAGTTTCCTGTCTTCTCTATTTTCATTTACTCAACAAATATTTACTAAGCGTGTACTATGGGACTGGTGCTCTTAGGTGATGGAGAATATAACAGATATTGGCTCAAACATGTAGTCCCTGCCCTCTTGGAGTTCAAAGATTGACTGTCACCAGAGCTTGGCATAGGTTAAGAGGGAGGGAGGCAGTTATTTATTTCTTTTTTTTTAATTGAAGTGCATTTAATTCACAATGTTATGCTGGTTTCAGATGCACAACAAAGTGATTCAGTTGTTTTCTTTTTCAGATTCTTTCCCATTATAGGTTATTACTGAATACAGTTCTCCTGTGCTCTGAAACTAAGTCCTATTTGGTTATCTACTTTATACATAGTTCAGTTCAGTTCAGTCGCTCAGTCGTGTCCGACTCTTTGCGACCCCATGAATCGCAGCACGCCTGTCCATCACCAACTCCCAGAATTCACTCAAACTCACGTCCATCGAGTCCGTGATGCCATCCAGCCATCTCATCCTCTGTCGTCCCCTTCTCCTCCTGCCCCCAATCCCTCCCAGCATCAGAGTCTTTTCCAAGGAGTCAACTCTTCGCATGAGGTGACCAAAGTACTGGAGCTTCAGCTTTAGCATCATTCCTTCCAAAGAAATCCCAGGGTTGATCTCCTTCAGAATGGACTGGTTGGATCTCCTTGCAGTCCAAGGGACTCTCAAGAGTCTTCTTCAACACCACAATTCAAAGGCATCAATTCTTTGGTGCTCAGCTTTCTTCACAGTCCAACTCTCACATCCATACATGACCACAGGAAAAACCATAGCCTTGACTAGACGGACCTTTGTTGGCAAAGTAATCGATCTGCTTTTGAATATGCTATCTAGGTTGGTCATAACTTTTCTTCCAAGGAGTAAGCGTCTTTTAATTTCATGGCTGCAGTCACCATCTGCATAGTAGTGTGTATCAATTAATCCCAAAGTCCTAATTTATCCCTCTCCCCTTTCCCCTTTGGTAACCATAAGTTTGTTTTCTATGCTTACGAGTACATTTCTGTTTTGTACCTGAGTTTATTTGAATTTTTTTTTTTTAGATTCCACATATAAGTGATTGTTGTTGGTGTTCAGTTGCCCAGTCTTGTCTGACTCTTTGTGGGCTCAAGGCTTGCAGCACACCAGGCCTCCCTGACCCCACCATCTCCTAAAGTTTGCCCAAGTTCATGTCCATTGCATCAGTGATGCCATCCACCCATCTCATGCTCTGACACCCTGTTGTTCTCCCCTCAATCTTTGCCAGCATCAGGGACTTTTCTAATGAGTCAGCTGTTTACATCAGATGACCAAAATACTGGAGCTTCAGCTTCAGCATCAGTCCTTCCAATGAGTATTCAGAGTTGATTTCCCCTACGATTGACTGGTTATACCTCCTTGCTGTTCAAGGGACTTTCAGGAGTCTTCTCCAGCACCATAGTTCAAAGGCATCAATTCTTTGGTGCTCTGCCTTCGTTATGGTCCAGCTCTCACAACCATATGTGACCGCTGGGAAGACCATAACCTTGACTATATGACCTTTGTCAGCAGAGTGATATCTCTGCTTTTCAACACACTTCCTAGGTTTGTCATAACTTTCCTGCCAAGAAGCAATCATCTTCTGATCTCATGGCTGCAGTCACCATCTGCAGTGATTTTAGAGCCTGCTGCTGCTGCTGCTGCTGCTAAGTCGCGTCAGTCATGTCCGACTCTGTGCGACCCCATAGACGGCAGCCCACCAGGCTCCTCTGTCCCTGGAATTCTCCAGGCAAGAATACTGGAGTGGGTTGCCATTTCCTTCTCCAATGCATGAAAGTGAAATGTGAAAGTGAAGTCACTTAGTCCTAAGAAGAGGAAATTGTCACCGCTTCTAACTTTTTCCCTTCCATTTGCTCAATGCTATGATCTTAGTTTTTTTTTAAGATTTAGTTTTAAGCTGGCTCTTTCACTCTCCTCCTATCATGTAAGTGATATCATATGATATCTGTCTCTTTCTGGCTGACTTCAGTTACTATGATAATCTCTAGGTCCATCCATGTAGCTGTAAATGGCATTATTCTTTCATGGTTGAGTGATATCCCATTGTATTTTATACACACACACACACTGCCTCTTCTTTTTCCATTCATCTGTCAATGGACCCTTAGGTTGCTTCTATGTCTTGGCCATTGTGAATAGTGCTGCTATGGGAGTGTGCATATCTTTTCATAGATGGTTTTCTCCAGATATACTCCCAGGAGAGGGATTTCTGGTTCATATAGTAATTCTATTTTCAAATTTGTAAGAAGCTTCCATAATGTTTTCCGTAGGGACCTTTTTTTCCTAAGGGACTTAGTATGTACTTGCGTGCTAAGGAGCTTCGGTCGTGTCTGACTCTGCAACCCCACGGACTGTAGCCCCCCAGGCTCACCTGTCTGTGGCCATTCTCCAGGCAAGAATACTAGAATGGGTTGCCATTTCCTACTCCAGGAGATCTTCCTGATCCAGGGATCAAACTCACACCTCTTATGTTTCCTGCGTTGGCAGGCGGGTTCTTTACCACGAGTGCTGCCTGGGAAGCTTCCCTGTGTTCCATAGGGAAGGGCAGTTATTTTTAACAAGACTGGAGCACCACCAGGAAGAAGGGGCAAGACTAGTAACAGCTGTCCTCCCTGGTAAGACAGGGAGAACAAGCTGTCCAAAGAGTGTGTGCTGGGACTTCCCTGATGGTCCAGTGGTTGAAACTCCACACACACTTCCGATGCAAGGGGCATGGGGTTCGATCCCTGGTCAGGGGACTCAGATCCCACCTGCTGTGCCACACAGACCAAAACTATATATATATATATATATATAATCTGAAATTTAAAAGCAAAACAAACAAACAAACAAACAAAGAGTGTGTGCTGACTAGCAGGAGATGACTTTCACCAGAGCGAACCTCAGGCAGTGGGGAGCAAGGTGCTGGTGAAGTGCAGTAACAGTCGCTCCGCCGTGTCGGACTCTTTGGACCCCATGGACTATGCAGTCCTTAGAATCCTCCAGGCCAGAATACTGGAGGGGGGTATCCTTTCCCTTCTCCAAGGGATCTTCCCAACCCAGAGATCGAACCCAGCTCTCCCGCCTTGCAGACGGATTCTTTACCAGCTGAGCCACAAGGGAAAGCAGAGAATCCTGGAGTGGGTGGGTAGCCTTCCCTTCTTAGTGGATCTTCCTGACCCAGGAATCAAACCGGGCTCTCCTGCATTGCAAGTGGATTTTTTACCAACTGAGCTATAAGGGAAGCCCCCAAACTCCTCCCCGCCCCATTCAGAAGTACAGGCCATCAGAAGGCTGGCCTGAGGGAAGTCTGTGTCCAGCGAAGAGGTGGAGGAAGACTGTGCCCGTGAAACAGCAGGAGAGTTAGGAAGTCAGGGAGCCTGGGACACTAGGAAAGAGGCTGTCACGATGAGGGTCAGCCACAGGAGAATGGGGACACATCTATCAGAGGTGTCTGGGTACAGGGGGTTCAAGGCCGAGTCCCAGGCCCGGTTAAGCCATTCTCAGAACTGAGGCTCAAGGTCAGGGGCTCATGGTGGGAAGAATGGTTGATTGGAAACTAAGGCCACTTGGTTTAGCAAATGAAATTAGAAAACACCCAATTAAACTTCAGATAAACAACAGATTGACTTTTAGTTTTTATATTCCCTGCAATATTTGGGATACACTTCTGCTGAAAATGTGTTGCTTCTCTGAAATTCAAATTTAACAGTGTCCTGTATTTCATCTGGCAACTCTTCTGAAATAAGAGATTGAAGATCCTCCCATTCCTCCTCCTCATGTGGTCAGAAGGGTATAGTGTACATTGTGAGGGGTTTTGAAAGTAAGTAGGGTCCAGCCAACTCTGGCAGACACAGCATTTTCTCCTGTCACCTGGGCATCTCTAGATGCTTCTGTCAGTCAAATCCTAGGGGGAGGGGCAAAGTCAAGTGCAAGGTGATTGAGGTTAGAACCTAGATGATGCCAAACCCAAAGATGTGGGGCTAACGCCCTGGTTTCCAGACCAGTGACTGGGAAATCTTGTGAGGTGAGAAAGACTGAAAGCAGGACCATCTCGAAAGAGGAAGGCAATACCTGGTCAGAGTCGGGCCATCCAGCTGCCCAGCTAGAATATAGATCTGAGGCTCTCTCTCCCACGTGCCGGAGGCTGGAGGCTTGCGGGAGGGGATCAGAGCCCCAGGCTATACTTTCCCCAAAGAGGAGTTTGGGTCATCTGCTTCCAGATGAGGTCATACACACACAGAATTCTCAGCCCTGGGAGGCACTGGTTCCTGGGTCTGAACCTCAACTCTGCTTGAGGCTTCAAAAACAGCCTCAGACGTTTTTGCATATGGCATTACTCCTTTTAACCTTTACAGCAATCCTTTGTAAGACTGAAATTGGTTCTAACACCCCACTTTACGGATAAGGATCTGAGGCTTAGAGAAGCAAGGAAACCTGTCCAAGGTCACCCAGTATTAAGTGATGACATGGGAAGGATCCGAAATCCTCTCTTTTCTACTGCCCCAGGAGCCTGTCAAGAGCAAAGTGGGAGAGTCCCAAATCTCAAGGCAGAAGGTCTCTGCCCCAGCCCTGCTGCTGCTGCTGCTAAGTCGCTTCAGTCGTGTCCGACTCTGTGCGACCCTATATACTGGACTATGCAGCCCACCAGGCTCCCCCGTCCCTGAGATTCTCCAGGCAAGAACACTGGAGTGGGTTGCCATTTCCTTCTCCAATACATGAAAATGAAAAGTGACAGTGAAGTCGCTCCGTCGTGTCCAACTCTTAGCGACCCCATGGACTGCAGCGCACCAGGCTCCTCTGTCCATGAGATTTTCCAGGCAGGAGTACTGGAGTGGGGTGCCATTGTCCTAGCTCTGTTCAACCACCAGCCAGCTGTTTCAGCACAAGTCAGATTCTGAAGTTGAAATACAGGATCTTAACTACACCCTCCAGTTCTTTCAAGTGCAGACAAACAGTTCAGATCATGGGCTCTGAGTCAGAGTCAAATCCTACCACTTTCGGAGTCGACATGTTTTTTAACTCTGGATTGTATTTATCTCCACTGTGATGAGAATTTGTGCTTGGTAAACATTCCTCTTATCCTGTCTTCAAGTGTTCCGATGCTTCTGCAGCTTGGAGGCTAGCCTGCAGGCTCTGGGTAAGGACTGCCTATCAAGACCAAGCATTGCACCTCCAGCCTCCAGAGAGGGTCAGAGTGGCAAAGCAGAGTGGCAAACATGTCCGCAGCAGCCACTTTCCTGGGATTTTCCCTCACAAAAATTATGCACAGCTTCTCACAGCACTAGAAATCCAGTCTCTTCTGCACCATGCCCTGTGTGACCCGGCCCCCTTCCGGCTCCCACCCCACCTCCTCTTTCCTCATTATTCAAGCCACAGCAGTGCTCCTGGGGCTCTGAATATGGGAGCTCTTCCCTGCCTCGGGCCCTTCCTGCACCCTGTCCCCCAGGTTCCCATGTCCAAGTACCAGCTCTGAGGTCTCCTACCCAAGGTGGTCTTTTCACACCACCACGCTCATTGCTCAAACTCGTGTCCAGTGAGTCAGTGATGCTATCTAACCACCTCTTCCTCTGCCACCCCCTTATCCTCTCACCTTCAATCTTTCCTAGCATCAGGGTCTTTTCCCATGACTTAGCTCTTTGCATCAGATGGCAGAAGCATGGATGTCCAGGGCTTACTTGAATTTTTTTTTTTTTTTTTGGTCCCCACCAAACTGTCCCATGAGGATAGGTATCTGGACCATCTTGGTGATCCCTGTATCCCCAACATACAAGGAGGATTGCCTGGTATGTTCAGAGCAGTCACTCAGTCGTGTCTGACTCTTTGCGACCCCATGGACTGCAGTACGCCAGGCTTCCCTGTCCATCACCAACTCCCGGACTTTACTTAAACTCATGCCCATTGAGTTGGTGATGCCATCCAACCATCTCATCCTCTGTTGTCCCCTTCTCCTCCCGCCTTCAGTCTTTCCCAGCTTCAGGGTCTTTTCCAGTGAGTCAGTTCTTCCCATCAGGTGGCCAAAGTATTGGCGTTTCAGCTGCAGCATCACTCCTTCTCATGAATATTCAGGACTGATTTCCTTTAGGATGGACTGGTTGGATCTTCTTGCAATCTAAGGAACCCTGAAGAGTCTTTTCTAACACCACAGTTCAAAAGCATCAATTCTTCGGCACTCAGCTTTCTTTATAAACCAAGTCTCACATCCGTACATGACTACTGGAAAAACCATAGCTTTAACTAGACAGACTTTTGTTGGCAAAGTAATGTCTCTGTTTTTTAATATGCTGTCTAGGTTGGTCATAACTTTTCTTCCAAGGAGTAAGCGTCTTTTAATTTCATGACTGCAATCACTATCTGCAGTGATTTTGGAGCCCAAAAAATAAGTCTCTCACTGTTTTCATTGTTCACCCATTTATTTGCCATGAAGTGATGGGACCAGATGCCATGATCTTAATTTTCTGAATGTTGAGTTTTAAGCCAACTTTTTCACTCTCCTCTTTCCCTTTCAACAAGAGACATTTTAGGTCTTCACTTTCTGCCATAAGGGTGGTGTCATCTGTATATCTGAGGTTATTGATATTTCTCCCGGCAATCTTGACTCTAGCTTGTGCTTCATCCAGCCCGGCATTTCTCATGATATACTCTGCATATAAGTTAACTAAGCAGGCTGACAATATACAGCCTCGACGTACTCCTTTCCCTATTTGAAACCAGTCTGTTGTTCCATGTCCAGTTCTAACTGTTGCTTCCTGACCTGCATACAGATTTCTCAAGAGGCAGGTCAGGTGGTCTGATATTCCTGTCTCTTTCAGAATTTTCCACAGTTTGTTGTGATCCACATAGTCAAAGACTTTGACATAGTCAGTAAAGCAGAAATAGATGTTTTTCTGGAACTCTCTTGCTTTTTCCATGATCCAGCAAATGTTGGCAGTTTGATCTCTGGTTCCTCTGCCTTTTCTAAATCCAGTTTGACTGGAAGTTCTTAGCTCACGTACTGCTGAAGCCTGGCTTGGAGAATTTTGAGCATTACTTTACTAGGGTGTGAGATGAGTGCAATTGTGTGGTAGTTTGAGCATTCTTTAGCATTGCCTTTCTTTGGGATTGGAATGAAAATGGACTTTTTCCAGTCCTGTGCCCACTGCTGAGTTTTCCAAATTTGCTGGCATTGACTTTAGCACTTTCCCACCATCGTCTTTTAGGATTTAATAGCTCTACTGAAATTCCATCACCTCCACTAGCTTTGTCCATAGTGATGCTTCCTAAGGCCCACTTGACTTCACATTCCCAGATGGCTGGCTCTAGGTGAGGGGTATGTGCCTGGTATGTAGCAGTGCTCAATAAGTTTGTGCCAGTTAATGAATGAATGAATGAACCCATCCATCCACCCTTCCATCTTGGTGTCTCTGGTTGCATTCTTTCCTCCCTTTGTATCTCCCTGCCAGGCCTGCTCAGACTGACCCTTGGTTCCAGCTCTGTGGGCTCTGGGCTTCCCTCCATCTCAGGTCTCCATGGCTTGATGCTCTGTGATGTGCTGTCCATCAATCCCACTCCTGACTTCAGGCCCAGCTCCAAGATTTCCCAGGCTGGGCTTCAAGGCCGCCCTTGAGAGAAGTCAGACACAGAAGAAGCAATGGAAGGCTACCCGCATCCCCTCCTGGCTGAGGAGAGAGGAGTCTGATCTCTCCCGGCTGAGATCTGGCTCGCTGGTCCAGGGTGGATAATTTCTAAGGGTGCTGGGGAGGGGGACTAAGCCTGAAGGTAGGAGGGGAGGAGGGATCTCTGAACAGCATCGCTCATCAGAAACATATGCTCCCTCCCTGATCCTTCTGGGGTCCACGCGCCTCACTCTCCTCCTGCAGAACATGACTCAGCCCCGATACTGCACCACACCCAGAGGTGGGTACGGCTGACAGACTAATCACCCCCTTTGCTGTGACTCAGAGTCCCGCTCCCCCTTGCCGCCCGCCTGTCTGCCGTCAGCTCATCAGAGCCATCCAGGGATGTTTACCATCACCTCCAGCCATGCATAATTCATCAGCCTCCCTCTTTCCTGTGGCCATCTCTCCCTGCCTCCCTCCATCATTCAGGCAAGCTGAGTCCTCTCCCTCTGAGGGCTCTGAAAACACAGAAGCCCCTGGCTTCCTGAGAAGGCCGCCTTGTGAGAAAACACCTCTAGACTAGGATGGAAGGGGTGGGAGGCACCTGAATGAGACAAGGGTGCATCAGGGAGAAGCATCACCACACACCGCTGCCCCCTTCCCAGCTCCTCCCTGCCCATGGGGTCTACTCCCCTATCGTCCATCCTGGAAACTGGGACAGTCGGCAGGTCAGCCTCAGCAGGCAGGAAGGAGGCTGGATTAGCACTGGGGAGATACTGGAAGGAATGTGACTGGGCACTCTGCTGCCTTGCTGCAGTCAATTAGCATCGACCAGTGTTCTTCTTCGAGTGTTGCCCAGAACAGTTGCCATGTGAAGTGCGCTTTTAATTATCCCAAGGTGGTGACTTGCTGCAGCCTGACCCTGGCTCCTCCCAGCTGCCAGCTGAGCTGACAGAGACCCCCGACCTCAGGAAGCATCTCACCCCTGGAGGCCCTCCTGCCAGGAGCCCAGGGAGCTCAGTCCTCCCAGGGGGTGTGTTTAGAAGTCACCTTGAGCCCCAGGCCTGGGGTGTATCTGGGAGAGCCTGAAGGGAGCCTGGGTGGGAGAGGTGGGGCCTGTCACTGCCCTTGATCATGGACTCCCACGGCTCACACTGGAGGAAAAGCAGCCCCAGCAGGGGCAGGGGCTCCTCAGGGACTCGTCAACCACGAGGCCTAGTGCCTCCCCCGACTCCCTTTGGCGAGGGCCGCCCTGATTCTCAAAACACAGCAACAGCACTGCTCTGAGAGCGTTCCATGTGTTGACTCACTGCATCTCACAGTGACGTAGGTATGCGTGCTTGCTAAGTCGCTTCACTTGTGTCCAACTCTTTGCACCCTACTGGACCGTAGCCCACCAGGCTCCTCTGTCCATGGGATTCTCCAGGCAAGAATACTGGAGTGGGTTGCCATGCCCTCCTCCAGGGGATCTTCCCAACCCAGGGATCCAACCTGAGTCTCATGTTTCCTGTGTTGGCAGGTGGGTTCTTTACCACTAGCGCCACATGGAAAACATAGGTATAGTTCTGGTCATTTTTAGAGGGGAGGGAACTGAGGCACAACCAGGCCATCAGTGGCATGCTCAGAGTCATACAGCTGGAGGGAAATCCAGGAGGGCCCAGCTCAGGGACGTGCTGTTAACAATGGCATCCCCACAGCCCCTCACCTGTAGCTGTAGGCGACCACTAATCCGCATGACATCTTCATAGATTTGCCTAATCCTGACATTTCATATGAACAGAATCATACCACATACCTGGATTCTTTCACTTAGCACGTCGATTTCAAGGAAGACCCATGTTATAACATGTATTTACTTCATTCCTATTTATGGCTGAGCATCCAATCCCAAAGAAAGGCAATGCCAAAGAATGCTCAAACTACCCCACAATTGCACTCATCTCACTCACTAATAAAGAAATGCTCAAAATTCTTCAAGCCAGGCTTCAGCAATACGTGAACCGTGAACTTCCTGATGTTCAAGCTAGTTTTAGAAAAGGCAGAGGAACCAGAGATCAAACTGCCAACATCCGCTGGATCATGGAAAAAGCAAGAGAGTTCCAGAAAAACATCTATTTCTGCTTTATTGACTATGCCAAAGCCTTTGGATGTGTGGATCACAACAAACTGTGGAAAATTCTGAAAGAGATGGGAATATCAGACCACCTGACCTGCCTCTTGAGAAACCTGTATACAGGTCAGGAAGCAACAGTTAGAACTGGACATGGAACAACAGACTGGTTCCAAATAGGGAAAGGAGTACGTTGAGGCTGTATATTGTCAGCCTGCTTATTTAACTTATATGCAGGGTACATCATGAGAAACGCTGGGCTGGATGAAGCACAAGCTAGAGTCAAGATTGCTGGGAGAAATATCAATAACCTCAGATATGCAGATGACACCACCCTTATGGCAGAAAGTAAAGAAGAACTAAAAAGCCTCTAGATGAAAGTGACAGAAGAGAGTGAAAAAGTCAGCTGAAAGCTCAACATTCAGAAAACTAAGATCATGGCATCTGGTCCCATCACTTCATGGCAAATAGATGGGGAAACAGTGGAAACAGTGGTTGACTTTATTTTTCTGGGCTCCAAAATCACTGCAGATGGTGATTGCAGCCATGAAATTAAAAGATGCTTACGCCTTGGAAGAAAAGTTATGACTAACCTAGACAGCATGTTAAAAAACAGAGACATTACTTTGTCAACAAAGGTCCATCTAGTCAAGGCTATGGTTTTTCCAGTAGTCATGTAT